>NC_089986.1:3261000-3949500 GCF_036417845.1 Apteryx mantelli
TAACAGTAGTTTTAGCTCTGACCTTGCCTTCACAAGCCTGTAGACAATATTTCATTATGTTAAGTGGCATTTATTTGTAATATTTATCTAAGCATTCTATTCGATAAACAATCATTTGAAATTCTGTCTTTTTAGAAGTTTTAGGACTACGGTGCTGACAAGGGCCTCGAAATGTCATCTGTGACCACCCCTCCCCAATGAGACAGGATAAATATGCCCAGACTATTAGCACTGAATATCACAACAAAAGAAATGGCATACATTTTATACAAAATAAAATAGCAGATCCTGCTATCCCTGAGACCAGCTATGAATTCTGGAGTCCTCCAAGCTTGACTACTGTAGTCTAAGCCAAACATTTTGCTTCCATAAACAAATGTCAACGTTTAAAATGCATTTGCCAGTTTTTTGAAGATCTCCATACACCGGTGTGTGCATGTGTGTAAGTTGGCAGGGGACGCAGGACAAGATTATTATATGCCAAACTCTTTCACACACATTTTTGGCAGCTGAGTAGCTGAATTTCTTAGCTACATGCGCATGTTCAGACTGCACTGCTTCAGCACTGGTGTAAAATTCAGCCTGAGAGAATGGGCTGGCATTAACCTCGTAGTGGACTTCTGCACAAGGGACACGGGAGTCTTTAATCACATGCATTCTTCACATGTGCTAACAGAGCAACTATCAGCTTTAATAACTACTGCTTAGGTAACGTGCTGAGCCACTAGACGGAGCTATGATCACACCTAACCGGCCTGGTACCTACACTTCAGATTCCCAGGAACAGTACAAGGCGCTACAGCTGATGAGGGTTATAGCCCTTTCATTATATGGACAAACAGCCTTTCTAATACCATACTAGCATATAATCAGAGTGATGTACTAAATATTAGTATTTTTATTACGTGCAAAAAAGTACTACATGAATCCAACTGCTCATTTATAATACCACTGTTGGGCAGAGCCTAACTTATTTAAGCACTGGATGAGATGACTGATGACAAGGTACAGTTTGCATGTTGGACCAAACTGAAGATGCTCTTTGGCACCATCTTAATATATCACTTTTTTGCTATTAGATGCTCTTACTTGGTGAACAGATGTCACTGATAAAGCTACTCTGGCTTAAACATCAAAATTGTTCCATGAAGGTGTAAGGCAAGAATTAGGGAGTTCTCAGATGTATGTGGGCCACTCTAATCAAAGTGCATCTCCCTTCTTTGGACAAGTGCTGAGGCAGGAAAGCGGCACTGAGGATGGCATGCAGGAAGTATTTTCTCTCCAATGCAGTAACACATTCTGGTAGACTGCTCTAGCATACGTGGGGCTATTTCTGGTTACAGTGTCTGGCAGCTCTTTCCAGATGTAGGATTTAATATTAAGGCAGTGGAGGATCAGACTCTAGATCTTTTAGGTTGCATAAGCTATACATACATCTCCTTAATCTTGTCATCCAACAGATGTACGTATCACTAAAGAATTTGGCACAACTAAGCATGACCAGAAAGTTTTAGTTACAGATGTCTAGAACTGGACTAGAAAACTTATTAGAAGGCTTGTAACAGGGGAGCTATGCAGGCACTGTGCATGTATGAGGAAGACTACCCAAAGCCTGTCATTTCCATTAGTCATTTCCATCATTAACCCTAAAGCAGCTGTAACTAATTTTTTAAAATAAATAAAAACAAAAGTCAACAACCTTACCAGAGATCATTGGCATGAATGTCTTTGGCAAAGAAAGGGAGCTACTACAAAGAATGAGAGTGTTACAGGCAAAATTAACAGCGCTAAAACAGCTAGTGTTGCAACTGCAGTCAAAGATTGAAATAGGTCTGATTCAGTAACTGACTGGACCGACCTGTGAGTGACAGAGAATAAATAAATCCTGGAATAAATATCCAGGCAAGTCTGCAAAACAGTTCTGTATCGTATTGCATTATGAGCTTTCTTGAATTCCCTGAGTGTGGCTTACTCCCCGAGCAAGCCACCCTCCCACAGCTCCCTCCCGGCAGCTACAGGACTTTGCGAACCTGCCCATCTCCTGTCAGCTCATTCTCCCACCCTGCCTCAAGGGCTCAAAGCAACCAGAAGGCTAGCAGTGCTCAACAGAAGGTCAGGAATTCCCTAGCAATATTTGCTAAGCTTGAGGAAGTGAGCTGCACAGAGGTTTAGTGGCAGCTATCGTCTTTTCGCTCAAGTGGCCTTAGTTTGTAATTTTTTCTGGAGCTGACCGTTGTTCCAGTTCCAGCTCCTCAAATATGTGTGAAGGATTAGTAATGTCTCCTCTGCTATACAAGCTTCTCTGTGCTTTAGAGTTCTGCAGACTGCTGGGTCTAATTCTTCTGTTCCCTGGGCAGCTGTTCTGACAAACATCCAATGTCCTACAAGGAAAAGCCAGTACAACTGAAACGTCAGCTGTGAAGGAGAAAGCAAAGGCAAGTGCTATATATGCACTGTGAGCTCTGCCTGGAGCACGGTTTAGATATTGCTGCTCTAGCATTATTCAGTACGTGATTAAGCACTCCCATGAAAACTTCACACAGGGTTTTCATTTCACAGCATTCTGAGCTCAAATACTTTTTCAAAATAAAATACTTGAAGTACTCTGCAATTATTAGTATTTTCTGTTACTTGCTCAATCTCACTGCAAAGTTGCATTTAAAATTCTCTGAATGCAGTTTTCCCTGTTCAAGTGATTAAAAAAATCCCAAACCTTCCATCTTCCAGGTAAGGATCAGTACAGGCTGGGTTTCAAAGTGCTCTGGACACTTTTATACTTCTGCTTTGCACTGGTGTGCATTGTACATTACAGAGAAGTTAAGGGAATCTACCAAGAGTCTGGAACGAGAAGAGGATATGTTTACATTTTGAGTAGCACTGGCAGGAGCAACAAAACCAGATAAGATTTGTGATTATCTCAGAACAAACAAAAGAAGGGAAATTTGTTAGGAATCAGATAACCTAGAAACACAAATGAAAAGACTGATGTGGGAAAGCCTTCCAACAGGGGAAAGCAGAATTTGTGTTCATTCTTGTCCTGAGAAACATCGTACCTACTCAACAGAACCGCAACAGATCACAGTATTTTAGAGACAAACAAGCCATTTTACCAGAAAATGCTATAGCTGTGGTAATGAGAAAAAGTAATCACAAGTTATCTTGTATCTTTATCCACCAAACAGGCAATGTCAGTTAATATATTATCTCCCTGATTCAGCTCAGGACTCAAATACTGAGAACCTCCATCACCTTCAAGGCAAGAGACTTCAGTGGATCTTCCAGGACCAAGTTCTATGGGAAAGGAATCCCAAAGGACATGTTATTATAAGACATGATGCAGGCAAGCAAGCTATCCAAAACACACGCTAATAGCTAACTCGGCCCTCGCTCTGTTCCTGTAACACACATTGCCCTGTCACTGCTACTGCAGCAACTCAATCATGAAGCAGCCAACTAAGTTGTTGTATGTATACCAAATTTAGGAGGTCATTGTTTCAACTTACAATAGTCACAGGTTCCAAAATACAATTAAATATTGAAAGTTAGATCTAAAAATATTTTTACCTAGACTTAACACAATCTCTCTTCTCTACAGTGCAATTACACTGCCTAGCATTTACACATTATGCCAAAAAACTGTTCTAAAGTGGTCTTCTCCTAGATTAACACTACAAATTAATCTGCAGTGGTACTACGAAATCTTTAATAGGCAAATTCCATCTAGTAGCTCTAAGGAATGCTTTGTTTTGCTTAGTTTTCCAAGCAATCACTAAAGAAATAAAATTTATCTTGCATTATTTTCTTTACATGCCTATGAAAATTCCATGCTAAAAAACTGACATAAGGGTGACTCTCAGTGAATGACAGACATTCTTCTATCATGACAGAACTAGTTTTCTGATACAGAAGGCATCAGTATTTTGCTGGAGTTTAACATTAGTTGGTTTGAATACAATATGGTGTTGACAAAATGTTTTTAAAGTAATGCACAGACTGAATAAACATGTGGTTTCAGGTATTCAATAACTATACCTAATCACATGCTTAACAAGGTTTTGTTTAATGTGAGGGGAAAAAACAAAGTGAGGA
The DNA here is from genome assembly GCF_036417845.1 of Apteryx mantelli. Taxonomy (NCBI): domain Eukaryota; kingdom Metazoa; phylum Chordata; class Aves; order Apterygiformes; family Apterygidae; genus Apteryx; species Apteryx mantelli. The sequence goes on from NC_089986.1 coordinate 3,265,090, forward strand.
GAGCCAGTTCTATGGTCTCAGGCTAATATTCGGCTCCTTCTCCTCCTTTATATCAATGACAGGCCAATAATTACAAACCTTTTCCAATACAACCTTGTCACTGCAGATTAAAAAAGAATAAGACGAAAAACAGTAGAGCATCATTCTGAAGAGTTACATCTATGAGTGAAAAGCAGCATCATTCCTATCACTTGCTATTAAGCAGCAGCACTGCCCTGACCCTGCCGTGCATCTGAATGAACCTTTGACTCTTAGAAATAAGAGGTAAGAAAATCAAATCAAAAGTCTACAGAGGATTTGAAAAAATGTTTGAAATGGAACATTACAGTTAGTTTCTAAGGAGCAGCAAGGTCACAGGAGACAGGTACATGTGAATAAACTTAATTCTTATAATCACTGAAAATGTATTTGTTGTATTGCTCCTTTTGTTAAGCAAAAAAAAAAAAAAAAAAGACCAGAGGGATCTGTTCCTTTTGTGTAAAATCTTAATGGTATTTACTAGAGCTTTCTACTATGTTTAAAATATAAGAGTTTGTTTTAAGTTCAGAGTGAGGCAGAGAACCACTGGGAATTACTGTTCTTTTGTTTTGCTGCTATTCCTGAACTTCACCACCATAACTGTTATATTATCAGGACATCCTCTGTAAAATGACTGTAGAACTATGCTCTTTGCACCAAAGTGTGGTTCATCCAAGCGTTCCTTGATGAATCGGACGGCCTCCTCATTGCTGAAAGCATCCCACAGACCATCCGAGGCCAAGATCATGAACTCTGGCTGCAGTTTGTCCAGATCAAAGGTGAGAATATCAGGGTCAGGAATTACGACATTCAGGTTCTTCAGAGGGTAATCTCCCAGCGAGCGGGACATGGCCAGGATCCCCTGAACACGCCAGGAGCCATTAAAGCTGATGAAGCCACCTGGAGAGAAACACAAACTCTGTTAAAGCATTTCTCTGACTTCCCGACAGATCCACCCCAAAATTCATCCTCAGGTATAAACGTTACATATTTCAAAAATCAGGAGATGCCTTAAGCAAAGTAAACATTAGAGCACTGCAGCGAAGAGCCGGATTGTGCTTACCTGCTACTGGAACAGCCAAAGCACAAGACTCACGAATGGCTGCGCTTTCAAATGAAGCACTGCTTCATACTCTTTACTCCCCCAGTGGGGCGGACAACATGCTGAACACAGAGATAAATATCCCTGTACCATACAATTTATTGTTCAGAAAGCCTTACGGCAATGTTAAGAGAACATACTGAAAGCAAATCTTTATATTCTTGCTTTAGTAAAATCCCTCCTTTTTCTGTGTAGTTCAAGTTCAGGTTTTCCCTCATTTGAGAAGATCTATGAAGGAAACATAACACTGAAAACACTCTGCAGTAGGATCAAATCTCACTTTAAGGCATAAAGCAAACAAGCAGCAAGTGCAAAAACATTTATAGGCTCTTCTACCAAACCTGCCCTGAATAAGCTGTGTCAAAAAAGACCTAAAAATTCTTGTTGTGAACAAATGAGTCACAAAAATTTGCTTCAAGTCAGAAAAACGCAATGTGGGATTTGACTGACTGATATTACCATCTCCAGGATTAAGGCTACTTCCAACTGAAAATATACTATTATATTTAGGAGTTGATTATAGTGAGATGTATTTTTCACTGAAATCAGAGACTGATACAGCCAGCACCTGGCCATTATACAGCTGGATTTTATTAGGGAGGGAACTATATGCTGCCTCAAGGTCAAAGAGCAAAACTGAAGCACCTTCAGGTTCATGTGCATGTTTGCGGGTGGCACTGTGCGCACTGATTCACAGTGGTACTCCCTTCATCTTAACATGACAGAAAAGTTATCAACGTTATTTTAGGACAAATAATTTGCAAAATGTATAACGTAATATGAAAAATGTGCAACAAAATCAGGTAAGCTATTGTCTTTTATATCTGCAAGTTCTCTGCTTTGGTTTTCTTATAAATGTGTTTGTTCTTCATAGTTATCAGGATGTTTTCAGCTTTGCGCTTTAGCCTATAAATTATTTGTTAGCCACCTAGTCACCTAAATCTTATGATAGCATTTCCGTTCCTGGTTGGCTGATCTAATCTGTAAATTCCTTTTGTTTTCACATGAAACTACATTTCATTTAACGATTAATTTTTGTCTAAAGCTTGATTTGTATTAAAACTGGCAGAAGCAAAACTTTATTTGGATGTTTTCATGAATACTTATATGGAGTCTCCATTATTAAGACATTTCCTTCCCTAGTCTAAAAATGAAGGATTCTTGAGACTATCTGCAACTTCTCTTTAGCTATGCAGTCAGACAAGCCCTGTCCAGCTGCTGCTCTACATTTAGATGCCCTCTTGCTTGAATCTTACACAGAGGCTTATTTATCAGCACTGGATTTTTTTCATAAGTGATTAGAAAAATAGTAACTCTGAATGTAATCATATGTATACACTGGAATGACAGGGGACACAAAATGCAATTAGCAAGAGGTAATTGTAAGTCCCCACTGTATATGTAATTAGAGGAAAGCAATGCCTGCATCCATTATTGTGCTTGCAGAGGAGATATCTGATCTTACTGACTCGCTGCAATCTGCGACCTGCCCTTGCAGGTAGGGCTTACGCATACAAAATGACTTTTCACTGCCGCTGTCAAGTGGCAACTGAAATTTTCTATGGCACAGGTTGAATTCCTGAGGTTCACTGAAGTGTCTGTTGACACTTTTCATGTTTTGTTTTATAAAGTCATCCATACAGAATACTTAAAAATTCTCATTAAAAACCAAATGTTCTGCAGCTCTAGCTGTTACTGAAGAGGAAAAGGCATTAAAGAAAAAAACCCTTTTGGCAATCACACAAAAATTTTGTGTGTTAGAGAGCTCAGCTCAAAGGACTCTGTTCAAGGTGAATAACTTAAATTTCTATCAGCCACAATCCCCTTGTGGCTCTAGAACTGAACCTCTCTTCCCAAGTCAAAACTGTGGTTGTTTCAGGGCTCCCTATTTAAGCCGATACTTCATACATTGCTCAAGCCCCTGATCAGAAGAACACTTGAGTTTCTGGGGAAAACAGCATCCTTGCGTGGCGGGACGCGCGTTTCCCTCTCGCACAGAGGTCTCTTGGGGTGGATCGGAGCGGTGGGCTCCCTCTCTCGTTCAGCCGCTAGACGAGCAGTGCCGCAGCGCTCGGGGCACGCATCGGACAGGCGGCTTCTTGTGAAAATAACAGCAGGTTTTGACAGAGGCCCTGTGACTGCTCCTGCTCATTATATATCCACACTGCAAAGCAGATACTTCTAAAAATGCGGCATCTTAGCTCAAAAAGTGAGGGCCCTGCTCCCTATTCTGTTAGCTAGTGCCATTTATTTTGGTATTAGTAATTTCATTTGGCTGCAGGTTTTGGTACCAATAACCACTCACTGCGTTACAGGAACTCTCAGGAGAAATCTGAGCGTTGGCTTCTGGGGATTTCAGCACAAGAGTTAGTGGAGCTATGCTAGACTGAGAGGGGAATTTTCTCCTCCAGTTTCAGGTGGTGGGTAGGGAAGACTTCATACGTAGTAGCAGGGATGGGGAAGAAGAGGAAGATTGAATTAATTCCCCATCCAACAACCCCTGACAGCAGCCATCTGCTGACATCTACCATTACAGCAAAAAATGAAGGATTACTTTAGACTTGTCATCACAACGTTAACACTCCACCAAGATGTACAGGGCAAGTCGCACTTTACTTCGAGCTACTCTTTCAGGCTGCCTTGAATTGATTTATATCAGACTCACATTTGAAGAATATTTTCTCAAAGCAGTTATATGGATTTCACTTTTACAAGAAATCTTATCCCGCTAACACAACCGTGCAGCTATGTAGTAACTACCTGCAGGGCGCTGGTCATGACATTGCCATTTGATGGTGCAAAGCAATGCTGAAAACTTGAAACGTATCAACACGATGTGGTTATTGCAGCTTTCTTCAGGTCTACATGATAACGAAGTTTCTAGCTACTGCAAAACGTAAGGTCAGGTACTTTGTCGCAGTAACAATGTCAGCTTGGTAATTCAGTTTTGGCATTTTGCTTTAATTTTACTTTTATTGTATATATTAAAATCTAAAGGGCTGTTCTGAAAAGTAAACAGATCTAAGAATAGTATAAAATGGAATCTACTTTTTTAATAGCACTATGAGGTTATAGCAATCATGATAATAAAATGGGGTAATATGTAATAAAGAAGTAAATTCATTAAGTTATTAGGCTACCTAGAATATTTCTTGTTTAGTTGCAGACACTTGCAGCATTTACTTCTCTATTAAAATCATTTTTGTCAATGTTGAAAATCCATACAATGTCAAGGTTCATTCTTCACATTGGTATGTTATAAAGATTTACTTCTACAGCAAAGAAATACCCAAGTTATTTTTTTTCCTAAGTGAAGGCCTTCTCTAAGGGAACAGTTTTATAGAGCACCTGGACAATACTGTTAAAGGAGGACTTAGGAACCTGAATTACTAAGATGGAAGCACTTTTACAGAAAAATCTCCAGATTTTATTAATACATCCCCCAAATACATAGCTGAAGCAAAGTGAGACCAAGATTTCTCTATTCCTTCTCCTTAGGATTTCTGTACCTTTTATTCCCCTTTGGGAATTTATATTACCTTGGGGTCTCTGTCACACAACAGCCAGAATCACATTGCTCCTCTGCTTTCTCAGCGATAAAAGCAAACTCGGAAGAAAGCACACATTCCAAAGTATACATCTTCGTACAGGGATTTATAATGGTGTGAGTATACCACTAAAATTCCCTGAGGCAGACAAAGCAAAGAAATTCAAACAACCAGATTTGACAAAAGACCAACAATAACAGAGAGGGTTATTAGGGAACACCTTTCAACATGGTACCTTAAAAAAAAAAAACACTTTTGAGAAACAAGCCTTGGCTAGTTCTTGCAGTATGGGACCCTCCCCTTCTAAGCTGGCAGAGGGTCTTGAGGGGAAGGGACTGGTTAATAATTCTAACGTTCCAAGCGGAAGGGAAATCTCCAGGTAAGAGTATTTCAGAAGAGCCCACCCAAGGTTTATAGAGTTCAGAGTGACCTGCATGAATAACCGTTATTAAATTTGGTTTTGAATTAGAAGAGGGCCAGTGGACGAGGTCCAACCCTTTACCGCTGTTTGTTAGTGGAGGGCTCAATGCGCAGCCTGGCTTTGTCGTTACGGTATTTTCTGGTTTTGTAGCATATTACTAACAGTTTTTTTCAGTTCTTGAAAACATTAAATATTCCTGCTTCTTTTGCTGTTATTTACAATAAACAAGGACTCTGATACTGTCTTCTTTGTTGCACTAAAAACCCCAGTCACAATCAGGCTGTGATGGAAGAAACGATGGTAAGACAAGACAAGAGACTTGTACCGGCAGTGCACTCGGCATGGTGTTACACCGTTGAACGTCACTGTTGGAATGACACAGCAAAGTAATAAATGCTGTATTAACAGTTCATACAGAGATCTAATATAGAAAGAAAAATGTAAGAGAGGAAAGGAGAGAAGGATTTCAGAGGACAGCAAGTTCTACAACTTTCACGGTCACACTGCACTTAGACTGATGAAAATCTGCAGTTTTTAAAAATGTTTTACACTCAGGGAAAAACTTATTTCCACTTTATAGCTGAAGAGTTTGAGGCGGAAAGATGCCAGCTCTGCAGGCAATGCTCATCAGCAGGTTTAACACAAACAAGAGGGTGAACTTTTTTCATCGTAAGATAAAAATTTGCTTGCTGCAGGCTGCTGTAGGAGCTGAAACAGAAACGGGTTCAAAAGACTGAGAAATTCATTGAGAATTGGCCATTATGCTTGATGATACAAATGTAATTTCTAGCCCAGGAAGCTGCTAAACTAAGAAGTGATGAAAGCTAGAAAGATTTACTGTGGAAAGGCCACTGTTTCTTATGCTCTTTCCCTATGCTCCTGTTACAACATACCTGTTTGTACTCATTAACACTCATTACATGGGAACGAAAATAGCTATAATGAATTAGATTCATGGTTGCTTATTTTAAGAACTAAACTGCACTCAGTTTTAGACCCATCCTCTTACATAAAGGCTGCAGATACCACGCAGTGTGAAGAGGCCTGTAATGCTGCTGTTCCTGCTTGTTAATTTGCTCCCTGCAGAGAGCGCAAGGGAACGGGCCAGGGCATTCACCTGCCTGCTGAAGATGACGGTTGCAGCTCCTGCTCTGACACTGGCTCATGAAGGGGCAGGTCAATCTGCTTCCATTTCTCTGTCTGCACCATGAAATCCCACTGAAAGGTGCTGTATTAACAATGGAAGATTTTATTTGCTGTTTCCTCAGTCTGGTACTTTTCAGTATCTTTAGAGGGGAAAAGTCTGTATTACTGACAGAGTAAAGAAAAGAAAGATTAACCTTCAGTTTAAAATGAAAACGTTATAACTCACCAGCCCTTTTAATCCTCTTCCTCTCCTTCAGCTGGTAGGGTTTGTGATCGTGGGACAAGGGAATAGCGTTCCCATCCTTGTCGCACAGGACTCCTCGCGAATCACCAACGTTGGCCACCGTGAGCTCTTTATCTGACAGCAATGCAATCAAACAAGTCGTACCTGGGGGAAAAGGGAAAGCGAAGCAAAAGCATATATTTAGGATGACCAGCAGTTATACTGCAAGCTTTCTCCAGTTGTTGTCTGTGGCCGTAAGGACCAGCAGCTGTACTTATACCTGATGGAAACATCTTGTACTCTGATCAGTGCCATGAAATAGATTGTCATCAAATCTGACAGTTTTCTCCTAAGAATATTCAAGTCTGTCAGATTTTAACTCTCATAGGTTGGGATTACTGAGTCATTCCCCATTCACAGTATCTCACATAGCTGTTATTTGGCCAAAGTTTTACAGCGAGGCCATAGCAGAACCTGCCTTGATGGGGACTTCTCACAGCACTCGCCCTGCATTGCTCTTGCACAGTGGCAGGTAGACAAGCGATGTGCAAAGCTGAAAACCTCAAACTTCTCGGTCTTCTGTTCAGGTAGGAAAAAAGTGACTAGCAGGAAAATGTTCTTTACATTAAGAATGGCAGAGAAGGGTTCAAGTGGCAGGAGTATATTCTCCGTCTCCGTCTGGTAGCTGTCTTTTCCTAATGGTCAAGGAAAGTAGTAAGAGACAAGTACACATTGGCACCGGAGCCCACCAGCAGTTTCCATGAACATAAACTACTGCATTCGATACAAGCATGAGTAAAACGAATTTTCTCTCTCATCCCTTCAAGGGCTGCCGCCAAGATTTACACGCCGGGCCAACCTCCCAGGCCTCGGTGAAGGCAGGCTGCACAGCCTCCGCACGGTAACGGGCTACGATTTCGGATGGCACCTGTGGTGCGGGTGACCTGCTCTGTATGGCGTGTGCGTTGCACCATATACTCTGTAAGGAGAGAGGTGCAGAATGGCTGAAACGGCTGTCAGGAAGGAAGGCTATACATCCAAAGGACATGGTGCGTTTCATTGAAAAAAGAAAAAGCTTTCACGTTGTAAGTACTGTAATCTTTACTTACACAGAAAAATTAATCAGTCATTGACCACAGTATCCAATAGGCATGATATCTGTTGGCCGAAGTGCCAGGAAAATTTGGCTGTTTTTAAAGTACTAACCCTACATTTTTTATTCTTCTTATTTAATTGATGCAGAGTAGAATGAACTTTGAGCAAAACAGACCCCATTAAGAACATACTTTTTGTACATTTTCTCCTTCTAGTCAGTACAACATGAGCTGTATTCATAAACACCCTAGCTATTAAAAAATATTCCTTTCAGGAACGTTAGACCAGATGTCACAATTTCATTAATGTTTTAGAATAGAAAGTTGCCAAATATGTTTTTAGATATACACTAACAAACATTAAAAGGGAACACTCCTGACAGTTTAGATTACAGAGCAGTACTAAACTCATTTATTTTCACATTATCACAAATCATACTCTAGTATCTTCCAACAGTAAATAAAATTAATTTCATGGTTGCTTTCTTTTCCTTTTACATAAACCAGAAAAGTGCATGGTGAATTTTCATCTCTGTTGTTAATTTACATCTGATTATTCATAAAAACAAGGCGTCTACCCTTCTCATATAAAGGAGATTGACAGGGAGAAACAGCACCAGCTGGGCAAGAGACGGTGACAGGCAGTACCGAAAAGCTTTTAGGAACCGTCTGACAGGTACTTGTTCATTTATCCGCCTTAGGACAAGGGAGGTGGCGTGAACCCGCAATTCCCGCAAACGCACGCCACTCCCAAAGGCCGACGTGCACGAGGCCCGGCGGCGCAGCGAGCAGGGAGGGAGCGCCCGCGGACAGGGCGCCCTGCGCGACGCTCCCGCTGCGCTTCCCCGAGCGCGGCCAGAAGCTTCCCCGTCGCGTCACGGGTCGGGCAGAGCTGCCAGCCTGCCTGGCGACGGGCCCAAGAGACGAGTCCTCTACCAACAGGAGTGTTTTAAAGCAAAACGTCTCTGCCTGTACTTTTTAATCAGACAAGGAAGCAGTTTTAATGAAAAAGCCAATAACGGAGCACTCCAGCACATCCTACCATCGACAGCAGCTTCTGACCTCTGTGGATTTGCTCCTGGAGAGCTAAATTAGGGCTTAAGTCTAAATTCTCATGTCAGTGGCTTGTTGTGTAGCTGTCCAAAACCAGAATTACAAACTATGTTTTGCTGTTCCCATGTCCATAGCTGAATGTCCCATGATTGGTATAAATAAAATAGCCAGTAATAAACTGCTTGTGCTTAGATGCACTGTGTTTGTTCTAAAGATTTATTTTTAACTTAATGGTCTGTCTTGCACAGCTCTGAATTAGAACTATTTTTCACAGACAGGCGTATCAATTTTTTTTTTTTTTGCAATTGACTGACAGATTATAAACATAAGTGGCTATAGTTTCCCATTTGTTGCTAGGAAAACCTGCTAACTGCAGAACCTAATGGTTCCCCTAACAATAGGGCATACAGAGAAAGCCCATCCACCAGAGTCACGCAAGGAACCGAGGAAAATTAGCTGCCTACTCAAGAAATGTCTTAACTGAAGGCTAAACAAGATCGTACCAAAGGATATTAAGAAGGTTACAGCAAAGGGGCCACCTGCCGGCTGTATTCCCGCATCAGCTCTGTCACTCACCCGCTGCCCGGCATTAACCTCGCTGGGCTTGCCACACCTCTCCCGTGGCTCAGATCCACCGGCAGCAGCAACGCAGGGAGCGGGTCAGACGCGAGGCACCTAGCCTTACTGCCCTGATGAACAGACCTGCGCTAGAGCCAGAGGGCTTAGTAGTTAAAACACCAGCGTTCACAGCACCACAGAAGGGTTGAGGTTGGAAGGGACCTCTGGAGATCATCTAATCCAACCCCCCTGCTCAAGCAGGGTCACCTAGAGCACGTTGCACAGGGTCGCGTCCAGGCGGGTGTTGAACATCTCCAGAGAAGGAGACTCCACAGCCTCTCTGGGCAACCTGTTCCAGTGCTCTGTCACCCTCACAGTGAAGAAGTATTTCCTCATGTTCAGATGGAACTGTGTTTCAGTTTGTGCCCGTTGCCTCGCGTCCTGTTGCTGGGCACCACTGAGAAGAGTCTGGCTCCATCCTCTTGACACCCTCCCTTTAGATATTTGTATACATTGATCAGATCCCTCTCAGTCTTCTCCAAGCTAAACAGGCCAAGCTCTCTCAGCCTTTCCTCATAAGAGAGATGCTCCAGTCCCCTAATCATCTTTGTGGCCCTTCGCTGGACTTGCTCCAGTAGTGCCACATCCCTCTTGTACTGGGGAGCCCAGAACTGGACGCAGTACTCTAGATGTGGCCTCACCAGGGCTGAGTAGAGGGGGAGAATCGCCTCCCTCGACCTGCTGGCAACACTCTTCCTGATGCACCCCAGGATACCATTGGCCTTCTGGGCTGCAGTGGCACACTGCTGGCTCACGGTCACTTTGTTGTCCACCAGCACTCCCAGGTCCTTCTCCGCAGAGCTGCCTTCCAGCAGTTCACCTTGAGCAATGAGTGTAAAAGCATTGCTGCCACCCTGCCTACCCTGGGGAGCAGGGCAGGGCAGAGCAGAAGCATATCGATAGAGGAGGAAACAAAAACACCCCAAAAAATCTACTTCAGGCACAGCCTAATACCTCCATGCCTCTATTTATAAAATAAGGATAAGAAGCCTTACTGCATTTACAAAGCGCTTCTGAGATTTGTTTATGATTACTATTACTACTCTTACTGTTTAGGATGACAAGATTCTGCCAACTGAAATGGCCTTTTAGAGGTTTCAGAACATAGTATTAGTGCTGAAGTGTTGCATTCTGACTTCATTTTGCTAAGATCCATTGACTCCAATGGCAGCTCTACACAAAAGTCATGGACACTCATACAGACTTCACGTTTTTGGACCTAAGTAATGCTGAAAAGACAAACGTTAAACAGTTCATTCTACAAAAGATGTGTTTGAAAGTAGTGGAAAGAGAGCTGCATCGATATTAAGACAGAAATGGCAAAGTACAGGTTAAGTAGCAAAGGTCGGTGACTATCCTATACCATGGTCTTCTGGGACAGGAGAGCAACAAGTCTCTAGGTGGGAAATCTAAAGGGTGAGAGTGCGGATAAGTAGGATATCCTGTGGGAACTCTAAATGAGGATACAAACTATTGTAGCGGGGTGTAGCTGTTCATTTAAGCAAAGCAAAATGCGAATTAGCATTTGAGGTCACCTCATTCTCTACCTGAACAAAAATGATTAACATTGCAAATCCATGAAGCTCTGCATCAGTAACAAAATTAAACTGGTAAGCTGCACCCTCATTTGCCTTTATTTATTAAGCTTTCTTTAACAAATGCTCAAATAGCATAGTGCTGGCAATCTGCAAGAGTAGAGGAACATGGTCCCTGCTGAAGCCCGTCTGACACCTTGTCTAAATTTCAGAAAGAAAAAGAACAGCCACCTTTACATTTTTGATCGAAAACAAAACCCATGAAATGTAGAACAGGGGCAAAAGTCAAAGCCCATTTGGAAGGGAATACGAAGCCCAGAAGGACTCGTCCAGCTCGGGAACAACTCCAGAAGGCTCTTGGCAGACTGTGGGACAAACACACACCCGCACAGCCCAAAGGCTGCAACTTTCCCTCATCTGTCACATAACTCATTTTCTTTCAGATTAGAGCTCCTTCTTTTCTATCCTTCACTGCCGTCTTGGCTTGACATTTGCATTTGTAAACTGAGTATCCGAATTCATTGTCCCTTAGGTGTGCAGGATCGCCCTGTGCTCAGCAAATTACCTTCCATCTTTCTAGCGATAGCATCAGAGCATGTATTTTTCCTACAGCAGTAGTAAAAATCTAAAGTTTCCTAGTAAGGAAAATATTGCAAATACATTCCAGAGACTTGATGTTTAGAAAATAAAACACTTCAAAAATACAGTCATTATTACAACCCTGTATAAAAATGGTAACTTTGAATATAGTTTTATTGGTTACAGGATCTATGTGAATGAAAAAGCACAAGAATCTAAAACAGAAGATAATTTCCAAAATGATTTACGAAGGACCAATTGCTTCAATCTCTATCGCAGCCCCTGACTGATGGCTGGGCTATCATTAAGTCCCTGACCTCATGGTCCAGCCCGCTATTACATGAGAAAGCAAACTTATTTTACTTTGTTTTCTTTTCCATCTATTTTTATTTCAGTCATTTAACCTTGTGTAGAGTTAGAAAACACTGTGCTCCTGTCAGTTGCTTCAGATTTAATGTAATTGCACAATGGAAAATTCCCAACATAAAGGGCCCAAAATTGAGAGCACATGTTATATTAGTCCCTCGCCGCAGTTGGCTGAATAATACCCTGCTGAGCAGTTTAAAAAGAAAATCACCAGAAAATTTAAAACCTGTAGTATACTGGCTGCAGAGATAGGGGATTTTTTGTTTGCTTTTTTTTCTTTTCTCTTAGTCAGAGAAGATTATTGGTGTTATATTTTATTATTAGACGAGGTGCATTGTAAAAGTCAAGGCTGCACCAGCTCTACTGTTTTTTACATAACTGCTTTAGCTAAAGGAGAAGAATTCACCAGAGTACAAGTAAGACCTGATTAATACATTAGACGGAATCAGAGAGCGCAGGCTTGATCCAGCTCAGGCGACAGCCCGCTGGGGAGCTCTGCTAGCCGGAGACCAGCTCAAGACGTGACGGAGCTGCAAGGAAGGGGGCACGGGATCTGCCGGGAGCCGCCCGCAGCCAACGAGGCCCCGCTGCCGCCCGGCCTGGGCCTGGGCACGTTCCCCCGATCCGCATGGACACCTACGTCTCCGTTCAGGAAGCAGAGGCACTTCACGTGTGACGTCCAAATTCTCACGTCTCACCCCAAATCCCCTTTTGCCCGGCCGCTGCCAGTGCTGGGCACCGCGGGGACAAACCGGCCCGGTGCAAACGCAGCCAGACGGAGCAGCGAGCACCGGAGCTGCCGGCTCCCGTCCTACGCGACTGCCACACGGGAAGGCTGGAGAGCTGCCTGCCTCTCTGCACTCCCCCTTTAGGCTGCGGGACACGGCTCCAAAACCCGCTCAGTGGGAGGAACCGCACTCGTCTCCTTCCCCCGTGGCTCCTGCACTGCGTCTTCACCTGCTCCTTCCCAAGCGCCAGAGCCGGGCCCCGCTCAGCAAAGCCCCGCCGGCACGGCAGACTTGGGAGCACGCCGGGCCACGGTGCCGGGCGGGAGAGCAGACGGGGGATTTTGGCTGCTCCCAGGGCTCAGGCTGCTGCTGCCCCGCGAGCTCCTCGGTTGGGTCCCACACGGTGGCCTGAAAGCTTCGGTCACACGAAACGAGCTGATGGCAAAGCCCAGTAGTGTCTGGCAACGGGCGTCCCGCGGGACAGCCGAAGGGCACCCAGTGTCTGGGAACGGGCGTTCTGCGGGACAGCCAAAGGACAAGGTCTCCCTCGGGGCTGGGCCGTGGCCGGCACAGAGAGCCGAGTCCTGCTGCCTGGGCCACCTTAGAAAGGAAAATACCCACCAGAGAAGTCTCGTGTTTTGTTGTCATGGCAACTAATGCTCCATAAATTACTACAATAAAAAAAAATAGAGCCCAGTTTCTTTAAGAGGAGTCTTGCAGACTTGGCACAACAACCAGGGTCTTGCAGCCTGCTAACTCCTTGCTTTGGTCCTGCTCTGCACAATCTTTTTAATTTCTCAAGCTAAGAGACGACGAGGAAGTGCAATAGTTAAGCGGAAGGGGAAAGAATGAGAGAAAAAGCAATGAGGAGATGTAAGAAAGGAAAAATACAGGCTGAAGGATATCTGCCATCAGCAGAACTTCACGGGGACACATGTAGCACGAGGATGCTGCAAGGCAGCCAGGCCATGCTGCGGCTGATGCACAAGGGGAGCAGAGAGAGACGTTTCAGACCAATGCAAGAGCAAAAGCAATTCTGGAGCTTGAATTAAAAAAGGGGTGATAACGGACTGAAACCTACTGCACAAATCACATATATCACAGCGAGTGTTCAGTGATAAGCCTAAGGAGACATGTTAGACTTGCAGAAGTGAAACAAGGCAGCGAGATAACCAAGACTACAGCAGCTGTTGTGGGTGTCAGAAGCTGATTGAAATTTCCCCACCGTCCTTGTTTTATCCTACTCCCTTACCAAAACCGCAGTTATTTTCACTAATTCCCCTCTCTTTCCTCTTTCTTCTCTGCTGAGTTTTCTTTATTTTTTTCCAGGCATCACACGGTTTCTCGTGATTCCTCCACAACGTTCAGTCCCCCAGCATGTGCGCCCTCTTACCTCGCTCCTGGCCGTTCCTTCCTCCTTTTCACTCCTTCTACCTTGAATTTTGCCCGTCCCTCCTCTGCAATAAACCACACCTCCACCCTGCCCCTATCTCATCCCTCAAACTGTGAAGTATGTGACAAAATCCCACGACAGAGACCTCCCTCCACGACCTGTCCTGACCAGCTGCACTTCTCCAACGTGCCTCTTCCCCTCTTCCAGCTTGCTCTTGCAAGTCCTCCTCTGCTTTTTTGAGGCTCTTTGCACAGAATTTCTTTTTCAGAGAAAACTGGCAAATGAGACTTTCCTCTTCCTAGATTTTAACCATTACTTCCATTTTGCAGAATTTTCCTCAGATTATACATGCCAAAGTTTCTCATCTGCCGTCTCCCATCAACCTTTCTTCCTGGCTGAGCGACTTGATTTTAACACTTCTTATTCACTGTCATCTCATCCCTCTGCTTCTCTGGCTCTTTTCTTTTGTAATGCACGCATGTCTCAGTAATGCCTCTCTTTAAAAAAAAACATCATTAACCTTGATAATTTTTAGGGCTACCACTCTGTTCTCGTCTCATCCGGACGCTCGCTGAACATGCTGCTTATAGCTACTGCCTGGGGTTTCCTCTCGCTCCAGTTCTGTGTTACACTTGCTCTGACCCAGCCTCTGCCTCTCCGCTGAGGCTGCTTTTGCCGAGGTCTCAGTAACGTCTCCCACGCCAAGTGCAGACGCCCGTCTTCTCTCGCGCGGCTCCTCTGCCTTCCACGCAGGCCGCTTAGCTCCTCCTGGCTTACGTGACACTTGTCCTCTCCTCGTTCTCCTCTTTGCTTCTCTCCTCGCCAGCATCTCCCGCAGCACGCTCTCCAAGCACCTCTTCGGCCCTCTCTGCCTCCGGCGCACACAGCTCTGCCGTCTCCGACCGGCTCGAGTTCCCCTTTACAGGCTGCCTGCTACGTAATCTCGTCTGCAAGCACGCACACCGCTGACATTTCCACCCAGACCTCACAGACCTGCTTTCCTCTTCCTCACGTGTCGCTCGCATCGACTAAAAGGTCAGCTTTTTTCTTTTCCAGATATTTATCCTCTGCCCAACACTTCCACTGGCCACCACAGCATTCCCCTTCCTCCCTCGTCCTCCCTTGCAGCCTGCTTTGCTTGGTGGGCACGTTGCCGCAGCACTGTTTCCCACTCACACCTCCCCCTGGAGCCTCGCGTCCAGGCCCTCAGCCTGGCACAGTTTCTGCACCAGGTCTCCCTGGGATGCAGTAATGAGGTTGCTGGACATAACTGCAACTGAAACGTCCCTGGGCAGATGGTGGGAGCTGTCGTGGCCGGAGCGAGCATGCGTTAATGCTGCCCCCGAATCTCAAGCTAGACGATGTAAGAAATGCCATCAGACACCATGTTTCCAGGTAGCCAGGACATCAAGAGGAACAGACCGTTTCGCTGCCTCATCTCAGCTTTCTACTACATCACAGCTCCTGCAGCTTCACTGCATAGGAACAAAGAGGAAAAAATTGGTAGAATAATGACCTCAAAAATATAAACCATCACCATCATCTTTGGAGAGACCAGCACTGTCCTCCCCTTGCTGGTACCATCTCAGCTGTGGAAACAAAGCAAAGCGTCAAGAGAAAGAGAGAAGAAACAAGCATGTAATTAGTATTAATTCTTAGAGACAGAGAAAACGTGAAGAGACCAGAACTACAAGGTAGCGACCGGAAGTAAGCAAGATTTAACAGAAGAAGGATGTGCAGCCTTTGCTACAGTTTGCAGAAGAAGGAGGTGGGTTGCATTGGTTGGGACCACCGTGAAGTTACGGGGGAAAAGATCCCCTAGTAACCTGAATCGGAAAGGAAGCATTTTGGGTGC
The DNA here is from genome assembly GCF_036417845.1 of Apteryx mantelli. NCBI lineage: Eukaryota > Metazoa > Chordata > Aves > Apterygiformes > Apterygidae > Apteryx > Apteryx mantelli. Next base: position 3,280,769 of record NC_089986.1, read on the forward strand.
CCGGGCTCGGAACACGCTCCAATGGACAAGGCTTTCAACGGCTGCATTTCTGAGGATCAAATACGGTGCTAGAGAAACTTGCACTGACAGCATCCTTTGGAACCAGCGGCAGATTGGAAACAGCCGCTCCCCGGCCTGGAGCTGCTTCGGGGGAGCACGGGATCCTCGCGGGTGCGACGGGCCGAGCCACCCCAGCAAAGCCGGTGGGTGGTGGCGGCAGGGGAAGGGACCCTTTGCAGCCAGGGAGGACAAACATTTGGAAGAAGATGAAGTACACGTATTCAGTTTATTTCTAGAGATGTGATGTAACCTGAAATCTTATAAAGATAATGTACTTTTCACCAACAGCCTGTTAACATGCTTTTTTTTTTTTTAAATGCAATGTAAAAATAAGTTTCTCTTAGGATTAAAAACACGGTTAGTAAATGATAAAATGGTTACAACAGAGAAACAAATGCTGCTTTATGACTTTTGGGCTTGAAAGTATTGTTGCTGGCAGAAAAACAAGAAATGGAGAACAATTCCTGAAAGGAAGGATAAACCTATGCTTAAATAACAGTATCGATACACAGGAAGGCTGGCTTCTGCTCTGACCATTTGCCTTATATCCCCTAGATTTCTGGAGTGGCAGTGAACAAAACCCAAAATCTTACGGAAAATCAGCCCCCAGCACCAGCGGAGGGGAACGGCTGAAATGAAAGAGTGGCAGCTCCGAGCAGGAGCCTCTACCACGCATCAGTTTTTAAGATATTCTTCTCTATTGCTATAGGGTCAGCAAGGAAATAAAGAACACACTGGGAGACAAACCAAAATAAATAAACGTAGAAGCAAAGAAACGAACAGTAGCTCAAACCTGCCAAAACCACGCTCAGTCTGAAAGAAAAGAAAACAGACGACGGTCAATCTTTTTGAAGTCGAACGCAAGGAGCCCGCGCGCGCTTCAGCACTCGCTCCTCAACCCGGAGGCACCCGGGCGACAACGCAGCGGGCCTGCGGCACCCGCCGGTCGGGCCACAAGACGTACCGAAGCTCCTCTGCCCACCAAGGCAGCAAAGTCTCCCGAGGAGGTTACTAGAAAAGCATCTTAAAACTGGAAGCAGCCGGACTCCCGGAAGACGCTCTGGGAGCCCAGCCGCAAGCCGGGCTAAGCGAATAACGCCCCATCCGCTAGAGCGCGAGGCTCCAGAGCTCCCTGCCCGCTTCGCGCGGCGCCGGGCTGAAACGTGCCCGCAGGGCGCTTCCGCTTTTATGCGTCCTCGCGCCCCAGCTGCGCCAAAAGAGATTTTTGTTTACCCTCCAGCCTGGCTGCTCAGCCCGGCCTTATCAGTGGCTCCAAGCCGGAGCAGAAGTACGTTAAAAAGCTCTGAACAACTGCTTGTTGGTAAGTGTGAATCCCATTTCACAAGCTTACGCTGGGCGTTACCTTAAGCGCGTCCGCGATGCCTGACAGCAGGAGAACACAGGTCTGTAACGCCCTGAAGCCCGGACGCACTCGCAGAGACTGGGAGTCCAGACTGGGTACTCACTTGGCTGCGCTCATGACGAACCTTCCCATCTCTTTACAACGGCGCTTAAGCATGAATTCGCACAATAGTTAAGCAAGAACTAATATTTTCAAGCTTCAGTAACCTCCAAAAGGTAACAGAATTACTCAGAACAATGCAAAAAGCAGGGAAAAAAAACAGTACAGATTTATACTTACTCTCCAGCAGCAACTCACACTGCATGTAGTTTTCTTCTCACTTATAAACCACACATTTACATTTGCCTTACGGGGACTTCAAATCCTAGACAACAAGACTACAGTATATATACCACATATATGGTAGATTTTAGGGCAGATATGCGATATTTTTATTATTGATATAGCTGTCCTTTACGCCCATCTACCTTTAATTGCTCCTCTGCCTCTCTCCTCGCCCAGCCATGGTGCTCCTGAATGTCTGTTTTACATGCTCTGTACATACACCTCAGGCAAGGCAAATAAAACTTCAATTATAGCCTGTGGAACAGGAAAGACTGAGAAAAACACTGTAAATATATGAGGGAGCGTAAGGGAGGCTTTTCCTTCCCAATAGCAGGATCATGGACGAAAAGGGGAGGGGAGGGAGGGGAAACGTTACCCAGGCAAGATCATGACACGCTGCCTCCGCGCGCCCTCCAAACAACCCACCTATTCTAATCCAAACCCATAAAATCTAAAATCTAATTATCCAGGGTTTATCTGCGAGATAAGCGAGGACAAAACCAAGCCGCAGAAGTCGCACCTCCCTCGCGCTGGGGGAACCGCAGGAGCCGCAGGCTGATCCCCTTCCTTGCTTTGATGCTGCCCAAACGATCGCGTCTGCACTGCAAAGGCGGATCAAAACAGTTATCGAAAACAACAGTTCTCCAGTCTGAAAAAGTAACGACAACGACCTGCAATTATCTGCAAATTCGAGTGGAATCTGGCTGCAAAACCTTTGCTGAGACGGACAATTTTCATCTCAACGACCTGCGTCTCTGCCTTGGCTGGTTGCTAGTTCGAGGCAGCCCTTTCGCACTGACATTTTCATCGCGCTCAGCTTCCCTAATGGCATCGAGCCTTTGCCAGAGATTTGGTGAAAGGCCAAATTAACTGTGCTCGCTACCTCTTCTTTGTCCTCTCTCTTTTACAGGTTATTGAAATGTTTGAATAATACACAATTTCCTTTAGCAGGAGCTATGCAGGTTAGAGCAAACGCTACCATCACCTCCACAATATTATGCAGTTTCAGCAGATTACTGGGTTAACCATCTGCCCGTGGAATAAAGCTCGGAGCAGTCACGCCACCTTCCAGAAACACAAGTGCGTTTTTAAGGTACCCACCCCTTTCCCTCCGGTCTCCTGCAAGGTCTCTGGGACTGGAGAGGTCACATGTCGTTCAGCCGTTTCGTCCCTGAATTCCCTTAGTGCTGCTGCTTCCTACAAATGAACTGCACCTGCCCCTTCTTTTAGTTAAAAAATTTGCTTTGCAAAACTCAGATCTGTAAAGCACAAACCTAAAAAACCCCCCCACGTATTCTGAAAATTCAAGGACTTATGATTCCCTAATCATTTCAACATAACTTTTTTTCTAAAATTAAAAGAATTCTTTTTTTTAAATAGATTAAAAGAAAAGTCAGACTCACCAGAACTACACGTAAATTACTTTGGATCTTTCTAAGAGCATAGCTTAATTTCAGTCATGAAACAATTCCTGCTTGACTGTATACAGTACTATTTTAATATCTGAAAAGGAGAAGAGTACCACAGTATATTTCTATTTAGATACGTCTTATTTGCCTGTCTAAACAACCAGGATGTATAGGTAAGTCAGTCCCATTCATCATTAATCCTATTACACTCACCATACACATGCACGAGTTCTGAATAGATTTACGGACTGGCAGATCCACGTACACGCCAGACAAGCTTTGTAAGAAGTATCTAAAAGTGTTTTCCAGGTAAGAAAACCGCCCCTGCAAGGAAGCTGCGCGTGTCAGGCGAAGGGAAGTTAATCTCTGGGAAACGGAGCCGCTTTCGAGCGGCCTCTCCATGCTCCAGGCGGCTCCCGCCGCGGCCTCGCCGACGCACCGCAGCAGACGGGGAGCACCTCCGCCCTCGCGAGAGCCTCCCGCGGCATGAGCAGGCGCTCGTCCTTCGGAAAAAAAGGCTTAACATTAAAGGAAGCTTCACGTCACCTCAGAAGTCGGTTTCTTGGCATTGCTCCTGCATTCAGGTTCACCTGACCACCGCACTCGGTGGTTTAATACAACAGAAGTAAAAATGCTGAAAACGGATTTTTTTTTCCTGGTTTGAATCGCCCGCTCTCTGCATTTCCCCTGGCGAATTGGTTAAAGCACAGAATACGGGGCAAATACACCCTGCAGATGGGCTACCGCATTTTGCAATAGTTAAATCTCCCAAGCAGCCTTGCAGTGAGTTGAAAAGAAAAGCAGACTGCGCTAAGGCCTGTGCACGAGCGGAAAAAAACTCTCCTGCCAGCGCGTGTCTGGAGCCTTAGTTCCCCGCAGACTGAAGTACGGTTTTGGGCAGCCAGTTAACACAGTCGTTTGCATACGAGCTGCACAGCCTAAACATAAGGTCTCTTGAAGCACTGCAAGCAAAAACGACTGCAGGTAATAACGCAGCGTACCGCATACGTACAACATTCACTCCAGTTATGGATCCGGCTATTATTATTCCGAAGCGTATCCCTATAATTGCTCTAATTAGCTGCTAAATAATCCGGGCAGGAAGAACAAACAGAAGCTCTGCAGTCCCTGGAAGGGACGAGTTTAGGGTGACATTTAAGGATGTCAGATAACGCGGACGAGCCATAAGCCCCAGCTCATTGACTCCACGGAGGCAAAGGGCAGCACTGGCAATTTTCTTACTCAAAAGCCCAGGACATATAAACTAAAAAAACAACAGCCTTACCTCGATCGATAGTAAGAGTTTTTGCTTTCAAGTAGGAATTTCACTTGATTTTTTTTTCCAATCTGTGAAGGTGAAATTCAGAAAGACAGAGATTCAAACCAGAAAATTTTTTTTAAACATTTTCTTGAAAGTGTTTCTTCAATTCTTAGAACTATACAGCACAATTAAAAATTTGGGGCAATTTCATGTAATTTATCTGTCGTGAACTGGAGGCATTCGTACCAGATAGCTGCCTAGTTCTAACTCAAGTCTGCGCACTAGGTGGGCAATTGTGCTGAATAATCTCAGGGTTCATAAAAACAAAGTTGCGGCATTTCTTCTGGGTCGAACGGCAAGCAGAAGGAGCCAGAGGATATCTTCGCAGGGAAAGGTATGGGTATTCAGTTAAAATAACAGTACTTCAACTTTTCTAAGGAAGAGCGGGATAGAAGTTTAAAAATTAAAAAAACCTGATACAAGTTTCGCAGTAAGATATGCAGCACAGTCGTCTTTGCAAAGACACGTCCCAGATTTTATGAACTTCCTTCTGTTAGTGAACAGATGCATCAGGAACCTTCCAAACCTTTTAAAAGAAGTTTTGCATCACTGGTGTTTTCCATGGAGGAAGGTGACTGCAGTTTTGTACGAGTGTTTGACCAAAAACCTCACTTTGACCAAAACTTCCCAAAGAAGCGATAACACAGTGACACCGTAAAACAGGCAAGAGACACGAACAGCTCAGTGACGCTCAGCCAGGTACAAGCTTTCCGGTCCCCTCCGCGAGGATGTACAGAGCAGCAGCTACCTGTTTGTAATACGTGTGGCTCCAGGAAACGAGTGATACAACGGTAAAGAGCAGCTAAGGAAGCGTCTCTCAGGCTGACATCTGGCTCAGGATACAACGCCTAAATATCAATAACTTTCACGTCTGCTTCACAGCAGGGAAAAATCAAATTCATTTTTTTTGTCGCACGCACGATAATGAAACTCGATCTCTGCAGGACTTCGGGGGAAAAGGCTCATCCATTAAAGAAAAACCTATTGACAACAGCACAAAAACATCACCAGAGTCTCCGAGCAGGCTTCAGCTGGCGGACACACAAGAGATCAGTGCCAAGAGTGCCTTTAACCATCCCAAACTTCTATTTGTACAGAGCTGTCACTGACCACGCCAGACATCTAGCGATGCTGGGAACAGAAGGAATAGGATTAACATCCTCCTAGAGCAGAGCTCCAAGGGGAAAAAATATCCTTGCGCAAAATTAACCTGGCTGTAGCTAGTCAAGAATGCCACTTTTTAAACTAACGTATTTAAAGCTTATGAGAGGATTTGAACCCATCTGCCACATTTGGCCTGGTTTCATTTTATAAAGCTTTCTTAGTCAAACTTCACTAAAAATCTTGTCAACAATGACTATTTTTAGAAGAACTCATTTTATTCGGTGGCTTTGATATACTGATTTCCTAAAGAGGAGGATTTAGGAGAAGAGGCATTAGAGCGTCAAACCCCCTGAAGCTGCCCGTTATTGATATCGTATGCTACGTTACAAAGGCCAAATTAACATACAAAGTTGGACCCAAAGCCCATGCCGTTTCAGCGGAGCTCTTCTGTTTTAATCTGGCAAACAGATATAGTTGGTATTGAATCCTACATACAGAAAAGACACTTGCAACCTATAAAATGATGGAGTTGAGGGACGGAAAAGAAAAATCAGTTTAAACCCATTTCGAAAACTCGAATGCCCCAGTAACTACAGCACTTAAGTACAATATTCACCACTTCTCCCCCTAAGGATTCACTGCGGGAAGAAAAGGGAGGGCAAAACGTGTTCCTGAGAAGACGACAGAAGTTCAGCTGAACTTTGGGGATGGCCAAAGAAAACACGCAAAAATAGGGGCTTAGCTCTGACTGCAGAGACAAGCACCCTTACGCTTCCCTTACCCAATGCCCGAAAACACATTCGTCATCAGATGCTCCGTCCCCGCGGCGCGCAGACCTGCAGCTGAGCCTGCCCATGCCAGCCTCCCCCGGAGCAGGTGCATCGACGCAGGAGGACGGCGGCAAGGAGCCGAGCGCCCGCGCCAGCAGCCCTACGCCTCCTCCGGCCGGCGCTCAGGTGAGCGCGGTTACCGGCGGGTTAGAGCTCTGGGAGCCTCCCGGAAAAGGCCTTTTGGGGAGGAACACGTCTGGAAGCGCTGGACATGGGGAAGTTGCGGGCTGCTGCAGAGCTCAGGGCAGAGCCCCATCTGTGTTCTCCTGGATGGAAAAGGTCTCCTCGCGCCGGTGAGGTAAGCTGGGAGGTTAAAGCTATGCAAAGCACGAGGAAATGCCCTTAGCAAGTTTGCAGGTAAACGCACAGATGTTTCTGCCTTTGCGTAAGTGCTAAACGTGTTACAGCCAGCCTCGGAAGCGAAGCTCCGGTTTGTCACGTACCTTAAACATTTCACTCTTGGTTTCCCTGGCTGACTCTCAACAGAACTCCAACTGCTTACGATTACAGAAAGTAAACGCTTGACAGTGGTCTGCGGGATGGATTTTGTTGATGTCTCATGTAGCCTCCTGCTAGACAAAATTGTATTTTCCCCATAAATAATAATCACTTATTTTCACCATTATGCTTCTTAAGGATTGCTTTCTTCAGTCTGCATATACCAAGAACAGCTTGATCTTTTCATTAAATTGCCTTTGATATGGAAAAACACTAATAAAAAACCCATCCCCAACATGACTGTTCTAATACTGAATAGAGAGCTTGGAGTCACAAACATCTGCTGTAATTATATTTAACTGCACATATTCTGTGCTCTGCTCTTAATCAGATCTTACTTCAGGACCAGGTAGCACCGTTTCTTCCCTTGTAGTAAACAAGTGACAAGATTAGAATGATAAGCAGGTCCCATCTCAGCGTTTTAATCTCCAGAGGTCTCTCTACCTGATTAGGAAGCTAAAATTCTGGCTTTTTATTTACAGTGAGTTGCGCTCTCCCTCTATTTTGATTGCGTGTTTGTGCTGAGCTTTTTCTTGACTAGTTATTTATGAGGCATCTCATTTCTGCATGATTGTTTCTTTGCATGATATAAATCCCCAAATGTGTGTTTCAAGCAGTTTTGATCTGTATTTTCTCTCTACAAACAATCAGTTTTCAATACAGAAAAATGCTTTCTTTTCCTTCTGACAGGAGTTGATAATTTTCTCCGCTATCTTTTTTTTTTCCCCTAACAAAGTCCCATCAATCAAAATGACTACAGAGAGGAAGTGACCAAGCAAGCGTGGCAAAAAAAGGACTACATGATTCATTGGCTGGTAAATTCTGCGTTAAAAATGACAAACAGATTTGAGGAGGAAAAAAAAAAAAAAAAGACTTTCAAAGCTTTTTTCTTATGCATCAGTAAAAATGAGACATGATTAAAAATAAATCCTGTGCCCTTATTAATTATTTTGTCCTTCAGGAATTCCTGTGACTCAGTTCTTTAAGTACACGACACGTATAGTCTGCGAATGGCACTGTAAGTCACTTGAGAGCTGCTGAGATCAAAGTAGTTTAAGAGAAGCAGGCTGATTTATTGGGTGACTGGGTGAATATCGTTGATAGAGTAATAGAGCATTTTAATTACTTCACATTGCTAAAGCACGTAGTCCTCTAAGTATCCAGAATAAACAGTCTGCAAATGGCTTTTTAAGTTGCTTGAGAGCATCTGAGATCAAAGTAGTTTAAGAGAATCATATTGATAACGAGGAGGAGCCTGAACAACGGTGATAAACTGGTTCAAGCAAAGTATTTCAGGCCACTACAGTGTAAGTGCAGAGGAACAGGACAAAATAAAAGAAACTTGTCAGCGCTTCGACTAATGAAGAGAAACTCAGGCGATGGCAAGTTTAGCTGACTGCCATCTAACCGGGTTCAACAAACCACTGATCCGCTGGGATGGGTCTCTGGCAAACATGACCTAAATGGGATGAAATACCCACGTACGAGTTCTAGGCTTGTGTCAATAGTGGAAAGAAAAAACTCAAGTTGAGCTCACGGCGGTTTCCAAAGGGTGCCATGGTGCCCAATGCAGCCAAGAGAAAACAAGAGAAAGTACCTTCAGGGATTAGAAAAGAAAACCCGAGCAGAGACACACTAAGTTTAAATTCTAATTTTACACCACGAGGCAGCCTGGGACCGGCTGCACGGGCACGAACGAAAGGCGATGGTGCGCCCTGCACCCCACCGAGAGCGGCGAGAAGAACCGGAGAAACAGAAAGCAGTTGCTTTCGGTTAGAGCTAAGAAGCGAAAGCAGAGGGAGCCAAGCACGTATCCACCCAACGTGGGAAACTGCCTTACGCATTGCCAACCCACCCATCCGGCTACCATGAATACTATTGCAACAGTAAATCAACTGCTGTTTTGCTTTGATTCTTTCTTCACAAAGTTGCGTACTTAATTTCAATTTATCTAAACACTGAGAAACCTGGTAAGATTCAGGGCATTAGGCGATATACAGCCATATATTGATGGCTGTTCTGGAAGATCAGCCAAAAGCATCATCAATGTCTGTTTTTTCACTATAACTGTAAAGCAGAGCATCAGAAAACCGGAAGGCATTTCCAACTACATTAAAACAAAATGCTAGTAAAACCAGTACTAGCTATAACTAGGAAAAAGCCCCAAATTAGACCACCAAGACACAAATACCAAAACTGAAGATCCCTGTAACCTCTGTCTGTGAAGACCTGTGTCAGAGGCCGCCAACACCGGTGTTCTCATTTTGGCTAGCTACCTGCCACGAAACATTAAAGATCAGATTCTGCGACTATCCGGTACACGCTTAGCTATGCAGAAATTAGTTAGCAGTGACGGAGAAAAGAGCAACGTACAGAACGTGCTTGGAAAAAATGTTGTAACAGGCTTCACAATCCACCCAAACTGTATTTTGTAACCTGGTAGCAAAACTTGCAGAGACAATAAAAAAGCATGGCAAGATCAAACAACAGCAGTGCATTAGAAAGGACAAAGCGCTGTTAGAAAAATAACTGTCTTTTCAGCTATTCAGTATTCCGTAATTGAACTGGAAAATTTTCTATCTCGACTTGATTTTAGGAGAAAGAAATGTTTCACTGAACTTTGAGGACAAAGTTCGGTTTGCAAACTCAAGCACTAGCATTTTGAAGAAGGACTGAAAGTGAGCCATTTTTTCAGAAAAAAATAACTGAGAAAGAAATACAAAGATACCTGCTTCATCATAGGATACAGTCAATTTTTCCAGCATTTCTCGATCAATTGATAAAATCTGCTGCTCCAGAATGGTTTGGTAAGACAGCACGCTGTTCTCTTTGTCCTTCTCATAGTCTTGCAGATGCTGTTTCAGGACTTCAGGCAGGCGGGACTTCACGTACTCTGCTGCTGACTATATGAAAGAGAGGCAAAGGTTTAATTAGTATATGTTCTTTAGAAGAGCTTTATGCACATCCAAACCATTTTTTAAGGATTTCTCAAACGTAACCCATCACAATAAAAACCTAGAATAGGGCCGTAACACTGTTCTTGCAGTCACACTTGTCATTTCCACTAGTGCTTCAGTGACAGATACCCACTGCCAAAACGAACCCCCGACCCTGGACTTACTTCCAGGGAATCGGGGACATAAGTGACCAAATTCCTCTTCGCTGAGGAATATTCCTACCCTTCAGCAGGACATTTATGGTGTAACATTTGGGTTTGGTAATCTAGAAACAGTTACCACACTTGACTAGACCCACACCATAATAGCCAAATTTCTTATTGTAAACATATTTTGAAAATATAACAAATATGTTTTTATTCTGAATTTTAAAGTAACAAGTAACAGAAAGGAATCGCTCCAACTGCTATTGATACATAACCAAGTTTGGGCAGGAAGAGAGCAGTAAATCTTTAATAGCATTAAAAAGCTATATACATGCACACAGAGAAAATGCTTTTCACTTTTTTTTTAAAGATTGCTCAAGGCCATAAAGCAGCAGAAATTAACAGCAGGTGGCACGGTTGCACCAAGGCACGGAGCCTCGTGCAAAAATTTCAGCGGCAGTAAATACGGAGAGCGTTTGCCTGCGGCCGGGTGCGCGGCCCAGGACGAGCGCTGCCGCCGGAGGGGCCCCTGCTCGTCTGCCCGGCCGTTTCGCCGGGACGCCTCGGGAGCTCCTTCGCTCTGCCGGAGGAGCGCAGAGCAGCTTCCCGGCTTTTAGCGCTAGCACCTCTTGCGAGTGTTACGCTGCCACCGAACAGAAAGGCCCCTTTCTGCCGTGATTTTCTGTTCTTCCTTTGCATCTCTGATGTAAACTTAACTGGAGAAGGAAGATGTAGCAAAGGCTGCTGCCCGGTGCTCCAGCTTCCTGCCAGTTTCAAGACAGAAGGGAAAAATAAATGATAAAAAAGTTACATTATTTCAGGCCTGGAAGTGACCAGAAGTTACCCCTACTCAGCGACATGCCTTTCCCAGGTTTATATTTAGTTTTCCAAAGTCAATCGCTGATTAAATTACGACCTTAAAATATCACTGAAGTTGTGTTCAATTTATCTGCAAGCTAAGTCATGCGAGACGAATGAAATTATTCTGCAAGAAGTAAATTAACTCTCCACATGAGAATGACATATTTAATGCTACATTTTAATAGTACTTTTTTCCTGGAAGGGAAGGCCAAAAGATACACTGTATACTAATTATTTTAGTGCCCTATAAAAATATCAGGTTCAGGCATTTATATTCAATGTTTCCTTTGAGAAGATGACTTGCTCTGCATAGGGAAATTCTTGTGCTGGACTTATTGCAGCAATGCCAGAAAGCTGAAAAGAAGAAAGAGTTTATGTATATTCATTTTCTGAAACGTGTTTTACCATCTAAGTGAGTATTTGCATACTACTGGCTATAAGCATATAAGACGACAAACTGCTTCTGTCCCAAAGATCTTGCAATTTAAGTAAAAGTTAATAGACAGACGGATACAAAGAGATGGGAAAACAACTGGGAGCAACCGAACGACAGCGGCCAGCAGGACGGGCGGCTGTGGCGAGCCACGCGGAGCCCACGGGGCCGGTTCTTCGTCGGCACCAAGGCCCCGAGGAGGCGCGGTGGCCGGAGCGCCCCGTCCCAAGGCGCTCGCGCTCCCAGGGCTCTCCCTGACACATCCCGGCCAACGCTGCTGCAACCCGATTAGGATACACGGCGCCCGAACGCACGCCTGGCATCGCTCCTGAAACACAGCCCTAGGGGATACGCGTTTCCAAACACACACCAAGAAACGATTTTCGTGCTGAAGCGTTATTCTTAGCAGGACAGAACGGAGACCGCTCGTAAGAGGAGACTGCAGTTTGCTCGCCCAGCCCTTAGCGGTGAGGCACGTCGAGCACATGTGACTCGTAAACTAATCTAAATACAAATTTTTCCGATAGATTCTGAAACGTCTATTTCAAGGGTAATCTCACAGGTTTAGTTTCTCAGTTTGTTTCTCAGCGAGAAACAAAACACAACGCTCTGCTTAGTTCACTACCTTTCACATTGCATCTGGATGTCATTAAAAATTGAAACCTAAAGAAACCAGGAAACCAATATGAATTACTCTCCTTTTCTAGCAAGAAAGGTGATCAGCCGCATTTGAATAATTACATCTCGAGTTGCACTGAAGTAATGAGACAGATAGTACTATATTCTGTTTAGTACAAAAGTAATTTTCTCTTGTTTTTAGAAGATTGTGTTCAGTCTTTGGAATACTTAAAAAAATGCAGGTGTTTGTGCATGTGCTTGGCATTAAAGAAACTGAGAGGCTGGATTGAGGGGAAAAAAAGAAAAGGAAAAAGAAAAAAAAAAGACTCCTATATACCCCGCTTTGTGGTTTCTGGCGCAGCCCGTAGCCTGGCGACTCGCCTGCCGGGCCGCCACGCAGCGAGAGCCGGGCCGGGCCGCCCCACGGAGCGGCGCAGCCCCACGGAGCGGCGCAGCCCCGGGAAAGCCGGCCCGCTCCTCGCCGCGGCGCTGCTGCGGGTTACAGGCGGCGACAGCTTCGTCCTCCCCGCTCCTTCCCACGCGCGCAGGCCCTACGGTACAACCATTAAATCCATTCTCATTAATATCGGTATTTGCGTCACCGGCAGAAGTCAGGGAAAAATCCGCTTTGCTACTTTGAACCTCCAAAATAGCTTTATTCTCTTCTTCTCCGTATAATCATCCTTATTCCTGCAGGAAGGAATTAGACACCGAGCTACTCCTGGAAAACGGCAGACCCTGGGCATTAGCTGTGGGCACCACTAACCGCACCGCATTTGCTGCTGAGTTTTCCCCACCACCGTCTACGCAAGGAAGCAACCGGGAGCCGCGGGGCGCTGCAGCGGGAGGAGAAGCAGAGGGAGGCTGCGGCCGCCCACGCGGACACCTCCTCACTTCATCCGCGCCACGGCCTGGGTTGCCAGCTTTCCGTTTGCACTTAAGGAAAAACAAATGAAACACGGAGGTCACCTAGGTAGAGTTTTAGGACACCTTTGAAAGCGGAGATGGCACCTCTCGATCAAAGCCGGCCCGCAACGGTCAAGCGCTGGAGACCTGCAGCGGTGGCCCAAGAGGGGCACGCGCTGCCCCACGCGACCCGGCTCCGTCCCCCGCTGTCACGTGGACCTGCCTACGCCCGCTCCCCCCAGCACCTGGACCCTTGGTCCTGTTTAGATTTTGACATTTAGGGCGTTCGGCTTTGAGGACTCACGTTTGGGGACGTTCCCACCAGTCTGCCCAGGCAAGGTTTTGAACTCCAACCAGTTCGGGCTTTGAGGCTTTGCAACGTGTTTTGGGGGAACCCTCAAACAGATCAATGCATCGAAACAACAGCACAGCAAAACGCGGGTTACTAACTTACTTCCCGACTTAGCCACAACAAACCCTCATTTTCTGAGAGCGATTTATCTATTTATTCTGCAAAACCGAGAATGCGGCACTCTCTACGAATGTTTCCATTCTGCCACTCTTCCTAAATGAAGTAAAAGATTGACATTAATACCTTAAATGACTTCAAGGAATTTCATTTTACCACAGAAAACTTGCATTTTACATATGTAAAATATAATTTAAAATATCAACACTTGCAGAGCTTACTCGCATAAGTTTTTCTCTATTCACTAAAAACATAAAAATCACATGAAGAAATACTGAAATCCCTCACTGTCTGGTAACCTGAATCTCAAAAGTAACCAGTATCCTTCTGTAACTGTTTTTCCACTTTTCTTTTCTCGGCTTGACGAGGCAGGTATATTCAAAGTGAACATTTTGATAAACCGCGCTAGCCGGCTGCTGCAGCTTGCTCTGCTGCCCTGCGGTACGTGCTCCCGGGAGCCCCCTTCCACGTGGAGAGCGAAGGTCTGCGACGGTTAATTAAAGGTTTCTTCATGAAGCTAATTAAAAAGTCAAGTGGCAGCTTGATCAGAGAAGTCTCCTTGCAGTTATATTGGGGGTTTTCGAAAAGGCTTTCGACACACAGTCAGGAACCGAAGAAAATGGCAGCAGAACGTATATATTATATTCTCTTTACGGCACACTTCAAAGGCCGTATACGGCTATTGCACACTTCTGCTGGCCTTTATTCCTGTTCCTCCCTATTATAATTAAATTGCTTCTGTGAGTAAGCGTAAGGAATGGTTTGTACCGCACAGGACGCGCAGGTGAATCCCGCTGTCACCCCCGACGCTCAGCAAAACCATCACAAAATAACGGAGCGTGTGGCCAGGAGGGAGCCGAGGCGCCGGGGGGCAGAGCACTTGCCACGGGGAAGATGAGCTCCGCCGTAAAAGAAAGTTATGGGCTTGTTCGTTTTAATCACATGCTGCTCAACACGCTTTATAGCCTGGAATTACCGAGCTGTTCGACCTTTAAAATCCCGGCTTTCACCAGCGCGAATTCAGCGACCTCGCGCGCTCCTGGCACTCGACACGCTGCGATGCACTTCCTCAGCGGCCCCCGGGGCGATCGAGCACGTCGCATTAAACCACATGTTGGGGAACAAACACCGACCTGCAGAAACCCTCCTTGATCCGTCGCTGCGCGGAGGCGGCCGGGGCTGCTCGTCCTCCTCCAGCCCCCGGCAGCGGCCGCCGTGAAAAAACGAGCTGCTGCAAACGACGGCGACAGCAAGACAAGCATGCTGGCGCAGAAAGCCACTGAAGAACCTAATTAGCTGGAACGGCCATCGTTTATAAACACAGATTTCCAATTTAAGAAACCGGAGGACGAAGACCTTCTCGCCTCAGACCCCCACTCCTCACCGACTCCAGGGATTTAAGAGAGAGGAGAGAAATCCCAAATTTATGACCACAATATTCTTGAGACAATTCACCGTCTGCCCAGCTACTGCAAACGTTCAAAGGCGAATGGAAAATGCAGCCTACATTTTATAGCGCGGTCTTACCGGCACACCGTACGTACGCCACTGAAGGATTTAAAAAACAACCACGATTCTTCTGTTGCATCTTTCTGCCCCTTCTTTTCATAGGGGTTTCTTTCCCCTTCAGAGACGTGCGGGTCCCCCCGAGCCACAGCAGCGCTAGCTGCTCCCCAGGAGCCCTAGTGAGAGCACTTGAGTTTTCACCGCTATCATTTTGCTGCTTCTTCTGCACAATAACCTCATTTTAAGAGTTTTTAAACAAGCCATATTATGAGTATTAAAAGATTCCATTTTAATATGAGAGTTCTTTAGACTAAAGTAATGTCACATAGATCTGAAAATTATAAAGTGTAATTATTAGACCTGTTCAACCCAAGATAACGGAGAGTTTGAGAGAGTTTCCGAAAACACCTGGATAACAGGCAGGACTGTCTGCAGTCCATCAGAAGACTAACAGAGCCCAACACGAGCACCAACGGTAGTGCGCAATGTAGACCAGCGAGCACATAGTGCATTTAAGGACTTGCAGGGTAAACTGAACTGTAGGGTGCTGCCAACACAATTATCACATGGATAAATTAATTGATCTAATCAACAAAGACCAAGATTTGGGTGAGGGACTTTCCAGTACTAAGAACCCAGTTAAGAAAAGGAAGGCCAAAGACAGCTTGGATGAAAATGATTATTACACAATAGTTCAGAATATTTAGGGAGGAAAACGGCTTAACGTAGACCAAGGGCTTTAAGGAAGCAGACAACCTCTGAGACGTGACAGCACAAAAGGATTAACAGGACACAAGTCAAAAGAGAAAAGACGACACAGAGTGCAAACGTTTCCTTAGAGAAACGATGTAATAGCTGAAGTGCAAAATATCCCAAAGCAGAAAAAAGCTTGGAATTAACCTGGCTAAGTCGTAAGCTGATCAATGTTCTCAAACTCAAGAAGGAAGCATGTACACAGTCAGATTACTATGAGTATAAAAGAATAACATACATACTGAGAAACAAATGGAGATTCAGGTGAAAAATGACATAGAGCTAACAAAGGTAGCAAGAAAAGCTTCTGCAAGTCCAGTTGTTATGAGAGAAAACCCTGGCAAAATGTTGGTCTACTGCTCAACAGAGTAGAAAAACTATTGACAGATGATGCCATAAAGCTGAAGTATTTAATGTCTTTTTTGCTATAGTACTCACTACCTTTACCTTGCTGCATTCAACTGGCAGCTGATATCAGAGACAAGTAACTAAACTCTCAAGACAGAACAGGGAAGGATTATGTGTTAGAAAGTGTTTGTAAAAACTGGATATTTTCCAGCCGGCTGGGCCAAGTGAAATTCATTCAGGTGTACATAGGTAACTGGCTGAAACAATCTCTTTAATGACCTCTGTCTTTGAAAATTCACAGAGGATGGTGAGGTACTACATGACTGAAAAGGGCAAATGTAGAGGCTATTTGTTTAAAAAGTATAAAGGAAAAGACAGAGAATTACAGACCAGTCAGTTTAACTTCGATGCCTACAAAAATGGAATAAAAGATCAAATGATTTCTAAATACCAGAAAGCAACAACACTGGTAAGGCACAGACAGTGAAGCGGCTCTCTCGGGTGATGGGAGGCATGCTAATTCAGTTCTCATCAACCGTAGTCTAGGGAGCAAGCGTTCCCTTGCTCATTCCAGCAAACATGCCTATGTTTAAAGTCTTAGTATCACTGATCACATCATCAGCCAAGGTAAATCTTTCATGCTATTCTCATAAGCCGTAGGGGATGCTAGAGAAAGAGCATTCCAGGAAACGAGGATGCTGAATCCCACGTAGATTAAACGTTTTGGAGAAACTTCCATGATGAAGACGCATCTCTGGAGTCCCTTCTGATCAGCCAGGCGTGTTTGGTGTTCCCCGTGAGTATTAATGGCACATGGAAGTGTGCCACTCCCACTCTTCTCCTTCCCCTCACTGCTATCCAGGTTCCCTCGTTTTAACATTCACAGAAAGGACTGCAACTGGAGGAGCTATCTGAAATATCGGACGATCTCATTTGCAATTTCACATTCCACATTTTAGACTGGAACTCCTCATACATGTTTCTGGACTTGCATCTTAAACCACAAATCATCATTATTCTAAGAACAGTTCACTCAATTTACTAGGTATCTCACAGTAGGATGATAAAACCAGTTGGCATAATAAGCCTGTGGACAAGAAATGTATTCCAGCTAGTTTGCTAGTGATTATTTCTAGCAATACTACAAAGCTTCCCTGTTTCTTTCAAAAAAGTACAGTACAGTATTTTGACTGAAATAGGATTCAATTTCTTGTACCTCTAGAAAGGAATCACTTAGTGAGCACAATGCAAATAGACATTAGCTGGTCACAGGACAAAATCAAGAGGAGTGTTTGTGCCCGCGATGGCCTCAGTCCAAGAGCCCTAAACGAAGCCGTCCTGCCCCTTCCTTCGGGTCACTCAGAGCCTGCCGAGTGACACCGCGGAAGCCCAACCTCGGCTCTAGGTTTTATGAGAACAATAAATTTAAGGACCAGAACAAGATGATTTTTATATATTTGCATGCACCTGTAAAACTCCGATCTCTGTGCCAACCAAACTCATTGCAGACAGACCATCCTCTCAGGCTATTCATACCACGATGCAGGAAAGGTTGCTGTTGACCGAAGTAGATGCAAAAATGCTGCCTTCAGACCCATGTGTGCCACTTCAGCTGATCTCAGAGGGACACACATGCAGAAGCCCTGACTCTCAAATCTCACGCAAAGCATTTAGCATCCGATTCTGCTCCTTCCTCAGCATGAGCCATCAATACCTCAACTGAAGTCAGTGGAATTACGGAATACGCAGTGGAATAAGAACATGAAACTATTAATGGTTATTCAAAGGCAAAACATATGATAGCAAAACTTAATCTACTTTCAACAGGATAAAACAGAACCACAAATGGCGCTAAGACAAACATGAACAATTTGCCCTCTAAAACAAGGAACTATTGAAAGAACAAACATGTCAAAATAAACTCGTTAGTTGATGTTTCCCTTAACAGAAACTCTTGACATATGTAATATATTATTTCTATTAAAAAGTGTCTTTTTTCCTCCCAAATGAATATTCCAGTACATAATTTACTACTGAATAATATGTATCCTAGGAAAACCACAAAATGGAGCTCACAATTTTAGACAAGAGCGGTTCACAGCAAAAGCATGATACCTGAAAATGTCCTCAGGACCCAGAAATTCTCTTCTGGGACTTTAAACAAGACTGAACACTGAAAAGGCCACTATTATTTTGTAATCCATGCACAATTTATTTCCGTAGCAGGAAAAATATTAGCCTCACAAACATCTTTAGTTAATCAGAAGCCATATAATCATGACAAAATTAACCTGATTCCAAGGAGATGCATAAAGTTCAAATTAGCATTCACGCTGGATTGTCAGAGATATATTAAATCCATAATTACCGTAATCCACAGCTGCTTCAACTGTAGAAAGTAATGAATTGCCCAGTGAGAACTGGTGTCCATGAAATGGAAAGAAAAGGCCATCTGTTGTAGAGCTTTGCTCTGACTTTGGGCTCTGAGCACAGATAGCTTGATCTTCCTTGACACAGTCTATACGTGGATTTATGGCTACAAGCAACTCCAAATAACCACATCACAAAGCAGAATGGATAAAAATGAAAATGATAAATGATAATGATTTATGGCTTTAAATTACGCATTATGGTTTCTTCCATAAGACAGCACTTGTCACTCACTTTTTAAACGGACTTATTTAAATGTCCTTGAGTGAGAAGCAAGTAAGTCAACAAAATTTGTAATGTGAAAATTACATGTTCTGTTCTCCCTCCCACTGCCCCCAACATTAGTCATATAGAAATGTGTTATGGTACGCTGAGCATACAGAAGCATGTTGGCACGGTACTTGTTAGTCCAGGACATGGATCAGAAGAGGTGAAAATAAATGCAAAATGATTATTTTCCATCTTCTAATGAGGAAGGGGATAGGGTAATACTTGCGCTTTTTTTTTTTTTAAAGAAGTAATTTTAATTGATTCAAATTAACAAAAACATACTCTGTGTGACGTAGTCGAGCAGTCAGTCATTCTAGAAACGGGGAAAGTAAGGCACAGGGCCTGGCTTGCCAGCGGTCACCTGCAATGGGCAGAGCCACAAGGAGGGCTTCCGACTCCGGACATCTAATTACAAAATTAACGTCACCAAAGCAAGGCGCGGCATTACGATCATCTTGTCTGACATCTTGAACCAGACGGACCACACCGCTTCCTCGTGTTACTGCTCGAGTAAGTCATTTAGAAAAATATTCCATTCTGTTTCAGAGACAGAGAATCTCCCACAACCCTTGGAAGTTAATTATCCTTACTGTTAGAGGATACATTTACATACCACAAAAAAGTGTTCGCATTATTTCCAGTCTAAATCTGCTATTATCTATGATTTTCAGCCACTGAATCGAGTAAAATGTCTGTCCACCTACATTTCTCTTTCTCATGCAAATACATGCAAATCGATCAAATGGCTCCGTTATCTCCGTGTGGATCAACCAAGGCGCTGGAGCTCGCCGAGTGCCACGCTACCGCGCAGGCTGGCTAACCTCTCGAGGCACTCGTGGTTCTCCTCCCAGCGCTCGCTCCAGCCTCCCGCCCTCGTTCGTTAACAGCAATCTTTGCAACCAGGCACCGCGCCGCGACCAGCTCCTTACCTCTGCCGACCGCCCGCACTGCGCCTCGGGGCTCACCGTCGCCCTGGGGCCTCGGGTACAGCTCGCACCCGCTGCGGCCCCCAAATCCTCTTTTACGCCCTACGCTGTGCAGTGCAGCTACGCAGCCGTGCAGCTGGTTATGCCGCGATGCATCTTACTTGCACGCATTCACTTAACAAATGAGTCGAATTACTCTGGATCCTTAGCTGAGCTTATTTATCACTTACCCAATCTTTGATAAAATTATTAAATCACGTACTCACTCAGCAGTTACTCTCTATTTGTAACTATCCCGAAGCCGATCGCACAGCCTGGGTTTAATCCCTTTAACATATACTGTCTTGATTTGGCAGCGTTCAAAATAACACGTACATCCAGCCAAACACCATCAGCTTCTCGACCAAGCCTTTAACCTAGATAAGGAAACCATCTGGGCAGTTTGACAAGATCTGTTTTCCATAACCTGCTGTTAATTGGAACCAGTTACGTTACCTTCCTCTGATAGTTATTACTTGTGTCCCGTATTACCGGTTCTATTGATCCAGAACCAATGCTGGGACAAGGTTCGTTCATCTCCCGTTTCCCAAAGCCTTCCCAGCCCCCCAAGGCTTGGGGAAAATCACCCAGGGGCTGGTCTAGACCATCCGCAGAGCCACCCCGCCACTTGGGCAATGTTTCCAGAGACTCCAAAGGGATAACTGTCGCACCCGGGATATTCATCCCGGTTGTTGGAACAACTGCATGTACGCAAAAAAAAACAATGATAAAACCAGTTGGCATAATAAGCCTGTGGACAAGAAATGTATTCCAGCTAGTTTGCTAGTGATTATTTCTAGCAATACTACAAAAAACAATGTTTAGTAAATACATTAAGAATAACGATGGTAAAAGGAGTTATTACCCTAATAAAAGGAAATGCATTAGCACTTAAATTGCATATGCACAGACACAAATTCTGAATCTTAATTATGCTGGGAAGCCAATTAGTATTCATGTCCTTTTTAGCAAAAGAATTAAGATTAGTAGGTAAATTAAAGTGAAAATCAGCCAGAGACAAAGCAGTAATTTTATAATACTTCTGTTAGTTTTATCAAATAAAGAAGATAAGTTTATTTTAAAGGTGATGATTTCATAAATTCTGAAAAACATACACACTTAGATTATTTTTGGCAAGACAGAAGGCAAACAATAATTATGACTTCCATGTCTGCATGGCTGTATTTAAAGGACATTAATATTTAGTGCATGAGACTAATATCTGCATTTGCCAAAAGGAATGATTTAGCTAATGGAACAAAAGAAAAAATGTTTGAATGAATCACTTAAAAAAATAGGAATGTCAAGATTGAACCCAATTTTACCGATAATTGGTTGTGCTCAACTAGTAACATAAAAGCAACTGAATATTAAATGAGCCAATGATAAAAAAGGTGTAAAAAATGCATGAAAATACTTGCCTATTACCAATTAACAGTGCAGAAAAATCTAGGTACCAAATTATGATTTATGGTCACAAGTAAGTACTACAACCTAAATGCCTATCAAGCTGTATCAGCAGAGATTACATTTGCTGCTGAAAACCTACCAGAAAAGTTTCATCCAGCCAGGAAGAAATTAAACATTTTCTTATATTACTATAATCAAATTTAAGCAATGGGGGAGCATTTTTATGTTGACATAAAAAACATAAGCAAGAGAGACAGAGAAATAGTACTGAAGATAATGATTGAAATATCACACAACAACTAACTGCATAAGAGTACTGAAGTGCTCGTTTTGCAAGCCAGGCATCAAACATTTCTTTGTTATAGAAGAATACTGCATTTTACCAAACTCATCAAGTTCAATACAGAAGCTGAAAAAATTCAGTTTTGCAAAACGAGTGCTACTCTGCACAACCCCTGAGAAAATAATGTTTTAAACTTCGTAACTGCAATCTTGCATCAATACAGATCCTGAAACGAAAGCCTCCACCAGCAATTAAAGTGCCTTTAAATGACTCCAGAGGATTTTTACAGGTATTTCTGTGCAGATACTTTTGCAAATAGCAGTGGGATATAAGAGGTATGGGAAGAATCAGTTTTACCAGAAGCCTTTCATTCTGCTACTTTAGTTTAGGGAACGTATTTATAGCCTATTAGACACAACTAAATAGCAAGAAGCAACTTATATATCCATTATAAAGACTCTGCTTTCACTTGCTCATAATTTTACCAAAATTCAACCAGCTGGTCAGAAATTCACATTGCATTTTAGATTCTCACCCTGGAAAAGTTTTAGTCAAAGCAACTGAATTCACCTGGAGAACAAAGCTAGGGATCAACACAGTGCTTTCCCCACCGTGAAGTCAGCTTTGGCAATCGCTTCCTCCAATAGCTTCAGCTCCGTGACAGCGGGGTCACCCCGAGCGGGGACCCGCAGCAGGGTGCAGATGAAGAGCGGATGAGGAGATGGGCGCACAAGACACCGCGCAGACCCTTGGGACGGGTGATCAGCGCAGGGATCGCCCGCACCGTCGCTGCTCGTGGCCCCTCCACCACCCAGCGCGGGGAGGGAGCGCTCAGGGAGCTCGGGTTGGGACTGCTGCGCCCCTGCTTGCTTCAGTCACGACCATTGCTTTTAGCCGGTGCAATTCACACAGATGGCGCACGTAGAGCTATTTCGCATTTAGAGCCCCTCGTGCGGAAAGAGGTGCATGAAGGCCTGTAAAGCCGTAAGCGACTCTTGAGGCTGAGGCTGCAGCACAGGGTAAATACATGCCTCGACCTCCTGCGCTACGGTTTCGTAACTGTGGGCGGAAGAAAAGTGTTGCTGATTTATTCTGCTGGTGAAAAGCAAATGTAGGAGGATTTTTTTTTAATGGACTTAAAAGCACAGGGGAAAGGTTTGAGAAGCCCAGCGTCAGACACAGGCTGGCCACCACGCCGCTATTCTGCGCGCGCTTTCCCCACGAGCTGGCGTATCTGCACGGCTCCCGCCGTTCCTCTGCACAATATCGACTCCGGCGCTCCTGATGGAAACAGTTCTGTAAATTATTCCAGCGCAATTTCAAGACTCCACAAGGCTTAACAAGTAGAAAATGGATGGAATTTTCAAATAATTGCACAGTGTCGACATAAAACACAGTTATTTTACCCCTCATAGTCATAAATGATCTGTGTATCACCGTATCAGAGATCCAGTACACACAAAATACTGCAGCAGCAGTCAACAAGTCACATTTTTTTCTCTTGGAGCAAAAGCTTTGCCTAGATGTTGTCCCCTGAAGCCCAGCAGCCACAGCTCCTGTCCTGAGAAAGCTTTTACTGTACTGGATATATTTAATGCTGGGAACCATTCTTAAGCTTTCATTTAGGTCTGCCATCTCTCTTATTAGTGACCTTATATTAAGAAATCACATTAATAATTAGTCCCATGTTACATCCAATACTATCCTGAGAAAGAGATAAGAATCAAGATAAACCAGTTCAGTATGAAAAGAAAAAGCTATCTGAAGCTGCAGAGCCTACGGATTAATCCAGGCTCTGTAGATGTGTTCTGCTGTGCTGCTCACTCGGAGACACTCGAGCTGTTAAAGAATAGATGACAAAACTACAAAACCGCAATTTGTTCCAGCCGTGTTTACCGGAGGCCCCTGCTGTCCCTTCAAAAGCGCTAACCCTGTCAACAAACAGTTAACGAGGAAAAAGAGGCCATGTCGTCTTTTAAACAATTTACCATGGGGCCTGATGACATTTTCCTTTAGCAATGTATATGGAAATTAAAATTTGTGGAGATAATGACTTTCAGATTCAATGAGATCTGTTTAAATGCAATTACGGTTATTTGCTCAGGTTTTCTCCTCTCTCCAGATTTGAAAAGGCCACTAATACTGACCCACGCTACAAGTCACGAGTAAGGAGCTGGCGAGGAAAGCGCCGCGTTCACAACTTACGTAAAACTAAGCCCACGCTGTTCAAGAACGAGGGGAACGATCGCTTCCTCTGTGTACGATAGCGTAACACCAGCGTGCCAGAACGAAAGGGTTTCCTTGCCTGTCAGACTTTGATCATGGTGGTGGTAAGCGGCTGAAACACAGATTATGGTACCACAGAGTGTTTAAAGTGGCTACTACAATCCTAAAATGTAAAAATAGAAGAATGTGATTTTAATAATTGTGTTATTACAGAACCGTTAATGAAATATAATGTCTAGTTCGTTTATCTGGAATTCAAGGATATTAAAAAGTAGATGAGTTCAGAGAAGAACCATGAGAATAACCAAGGGTTTGGAAAACAAAAAAAAATTGAAAACAATACAAAACACCCCAAAGATTACAGCAGCAGAAGCAAGGATCTGTCACAGTTTTCCAAAGTTAAGGTTAATACATCTTAATCAAAAGCTCTAACAGGAACAGGATTCTCATAACCCAGCATACAAAGCTACAGCACGAGCCATCAGCTGGAAGCTGAAGCTATGTTAAAACAATATAAAGCCTTTTTTAACAGCTGAAGGTAAGAAACCACTATGATAAATTACCAAGGTCTATAGTGGAATTTCCATTGCTGGCAATAGTTTACAGTGGATTTTTACACAGCCATTACCAGTCTGGTCAAGGACTTCCCAAGTAGAGAAGTCAAAGGTTAATTTTGGGTACCCTCCTCACTACACTTAAAGGTCTGCTTCTTTGGTAGCTTAAGTGGAAAAACTGGAGCTGCTTCTTCCACCTAAGGATCGCTGTTGCGTCAGAAAGACGCTGCAGCCCCTCGACTCTTGCGGAGCACCTGTTTATTCCAGAAGCTCTGCTCTGCTGCCAAAGTCACAGCCCCGAGAAGGAAGCTTCCTCTCCGATGAGGAGCGGCTCGAACAGGTAAGGATGCAGGCTCTGGAGCCAGAGAGGCTTTGCTGATCCTGCTGCTACAGAGTCACGGCACATGCAGCAGCCTCCGAGGGCACGAGGAAGCAGCACCTCCTTCCAAAGAGCGCTAGACCTTTCATAAGCCTGACATATCTCCAGGATAACAGCAAAGAAAGAGTCAGACTAGGTACTCTGTGAACATACATTGCAGCCCCACCACTGTACTGACGCAGACATTTGATCACAGCTCCTCTCCCCAAAACAGGGAGAAATAAGAGAAAGTTTTGATAGCTCAGTAACCAAGGAGAATGGCTGAGCAGCATCTCAACCCACTCAACTTAACTCAACCCACCCTGCTACAAAAACTGTCTTTAACTTGGGATTCATTTCTGTCCGTTTGCTGTTTTGTTTTGTCTCCCAAGCTGAAGCACTTATCAACCACCAGTAAAAATGCACAGTACACAAAAACTAAGACACCTTCTTCAACAAGAAGCACAGACCTTCCAGAGTGGACAGAACTGCTGACAGAGAGTAATTCCATAAAGCACTTCATTAAATGGCAGAGACTCAGAGACAGGGACTTCATTAAATAGAAAAGCAGCCGATTCAAATCCATAAATAGCAAAACAAAGTTTCCAATGCATGTTCATCTTCTGGTGCCATTTCGCTACGCAAACACCGAAAGCAGCACCCTTGCGCGAAGGCAAGGCATGAATCACGCCTCCGCTTTGGAGGAAACATACATACCTGAACGTTATTTTTTCTTCCCTCTAAAAATGTACTTTGCCAAAGACCATAAAAAGTCCTCTTGCCTGTGCTGTCAATGCATCCTCGCCTATTGAATCCAAACGCCTGCAAGTGCACTGGGCCCAACTAACGCACTCGGTAGATTCGCCTGTGCTCCTACGTCTGTAGCACCTGCACCTGGCGAGAGTCCCACCGCAGATTTCAACACGATCTGTACGCAGAGCAAGGCGCAATGGCCTGTTTAGGCACCCCCACACCTTCGCTTTGCAATGGATGCACTCACCCGCTCAGCTGCTCCCGTCCGTCCGTCCATCCGTCCCTCCCTGCCCCTCAGCTAACTCAGCTCAGCTGTGCTCCAACGCGCTGCTCGCACGCGTTCTGGCAGGGAGCAGTGCAAGCAGAATTGCAGCCACCTGTGCAGGTGTTTCTGTGTCACCCACATGACTTTAGTGCCTGACCAGTTAAACCACAGCAAAATACAAACAAGGGGAAGATAAGGATAAAAAAAAGGCACAGAAAACACAGTAAAGGGATATATTATAGGAAGAAGAATAAGTACAAGGGAACAAAGTTTGAAAAAGGAAAGACAAAACCAATGCCAGGGAAATATATGTTACTGTTTAAATGGCACTTTCTTGAAATACAAGTTAAGTAAATTTGAAGTACACAGCAATTTTGTTTCTCTAGCTCATTGGGACAAGAGGTTGTTAATACTACTTCTTAAAAAGGCAGAAGGTCAAGCAGATTTCAGGTTCTTTCCATCACTGACCTGACAGAGAAACAGAGGCTGAGCGATGAAATTATTTAGCCAAATGGCTTATTGCAGAAAGCCTGTGGCTGGGATTAGATTTCAGTGTTTCCACCAACACTTTTCTGTGCTTTAGCCACAAGCATTTAATTCCTTTGTTGAACAACATCCCCTCCCCAACCAAGAAAAACCCCAAACAAACACAGGCAAAAAAGAACGTTTAACATGAGCAAAACAAATTTAATGCTGCTTTGAATACAGTTACCTAAGGGGGAAAAATTAACTTCATAATATTCTGATGTACAGAACTGAATAAGAACGTGCTCTGCTAGGAATCGAGACCTCTGCTGCAGACGCGCTGAATCCTCACCGACTCCAACAACGGCACACTCTGAATCTTGCAATAACAACACTAAATCATCTGTTGTAGTCATCACTTTTAGTAGTCTTTTTATCTTTATATATCATCACACTGTCTACCTAAACTGAGGGCTTTCAGCAGCATCAAACTTAAAAATCACAGCTGTGACCAGGCTTACTTCCCATTGAAACTGAACCAGCAAACTCTATAAAGTGAGACTGATTAAATGTTCAAACAGCTTTTTTACATTACTGCTTCACTTTGCAGTTTCTCACTATTTTAAGAGCAGCCGCAGCACGGATTAAACATCCATGATATCACACCAAAAAAACTTCAAAGACGCCACTGGAAGTTATTCTGCCTTTGCATTAGAACCTCCTTGAAAAAGCTCCTGCTCTGAAGAGATAACAGCACAGCTTTGATTTTAAGCCTTTTGTATTGCTCAGTGTGTTTGTATATTAAAGTGACACAGCCTGAAGTTTCCAGATTTCACGGCGAGCCCCGAGATGACAAAAAGCACATACCTTTTATCAGAAGTATGTAGCAAAGCCACTTACGCAACAGAGCTCAATATTTTGGAAAGTTCCCAAAAATATTCAACCTTTAACTTCCAGGAGTTTAAACAGAAATTTAAGTAAACCTGAGCCAACATTTCTAAAGAATAACAGGGTTCGAAATTCAGAGCAACCCAATACAATAGAAAGGCTGGTTGTGTTTTCGGTTAGCAGAGGAGAGCGCTGTTCCGCAGAAAGCAAGCGCTGGCAGCGCCCCAGGACTACCACCGCTTTCAGCTACGAAGTCCAGGCACGCAAACCCAAAATGCTCCGCTCGGGAGCCGCCAGAGGACGAGGGTGCCCGGGCTGCTTTCCACGCACTCGGCACGTGAAGTTCGTTGAACCCTGTGGTGCACATGCCCCAGCTGGAGATGAAGGACTCATCACCATCTTCACCCGTCCTGTGCGCAGGCCGGAAACCCGAGGCGCGGCGAAAGCAAGCGTTTCTCCTGAGGTCACGCAGCGCACCGGTGGCGGATCCCCAGCTCGTAACCATCGCCCCCGGGCGCCTCAGCGTTAAAAGCAAGAAAACCAAAGACAGCCATGAAGCCACTCAGAAACAAGTCATGAGTTTTTCCCCCATTTACCTGTATGTCGCTCAACTGCTGTCAAAACAGAAGGCAGATGATAACACCTGAAACAATTTTAATTAATTAACCTTTGGGAGATCAGAAGGTGAGGCTTTCCATAACCATTGCCCAGGTTCAGTAAAGCAATTTCTGCCATGTTCAAAATGGGTGATGTTAAAAAAAAAAAAAAAAGTTCAACGCTTGTACTTGTGGTCTTAGCTAAGTACGAAAAAGCAAAGGTTAACCCCTGCGTGCTCTGCTAGGACACCGACTTCAACTTCAGCCTGACAGTTTTAGGTTAAAAATCAGGAAAAGCTTTTTTCTGGCTATGAAGTACTAAGCGCTAGCACAGATTCCCTGAAGTAGCTGTGGGAATCTCTTGAACTGGAAGTATTGAGAACTGATTAGACAAACATTTGTAAAAATGGCTTAGCCATATTTAATCCTGCCTTGGGACAAGAGGATGGAGTAGATCATCTCTCCAAGTCCCTTCCAGGCCTGTTTTCAACGACCCAAAATTCCTCTTACAAAGCCTGTTACTTACATCCTGCACTCATCCTCTGAGGAACAGTTGTGCGCTCTGTACTCCAGGAAACATTCATAATCTTTTGGATCATCTCTTTTCATTATTCTGGGACACAATGTATCTTGTGAGAAGAATAATATTGCACAGATTTTTATCAAAAGCAACAGCAAAGTATAATAAGGTTGTTCCCTATGAACCAGATTAACAAGGCTAACAAGTAACTTATCTTACAGCTTTCTCTTTCAAAAACTCATTGAAATACCTTCCTCTTGTGAATAAATTACTCATATTTTTCCGATTCAGTTAGCTGACAGCCTTTAAAAGCTGGAGGGTGGTGAAATCAAGATTATTTTCTCAGCAAAAAGGGCTGGTAGCAAATCTTGCTTTTGCTGTCACTCAGTTTTTGATTTATTTTCTGCATTCATTAAAAAAAGAAAATCTATCCAAACTCTTGGGCACTTGATCTTCTTGCCAAGGCCTTTTGGCTACATGCTATGTCTAAAATTGGTGCTGTGCCCTAACTTCCAAACCTGCTCCCTGAGGAGGAACTCTCCCTGGGTTTCCCTTTCCCCCCACTTCATTACCTATACTCTACCCGCACGAGCGCTATTCTCGGCCCTGTTTTGTTTTTTAGTTTTTTTTGGGTTTTTTAAACCATGCCCCAAAGTTGATGAAGATACAAGAACTTCCTAAAACTGATGGAGATACAGGAGCTTAACGCACACTGAGCGAGGCCAAGGGAGCTCAGATAAATTCTGCTAATGGAGAGTGTGACTGTTACCAGAGGCGCATACAGCGCTGTAGACCAAATATGCTGTGAATACCTTATACTGTCCTGAACACTGTATACCGTCCAAACGTCACCTCTCCTGCAGGGGCATTTCCCTTCTGTTATATAGTTCTAAGTTGTTGTAAAATTAGCGACTTTTTCCTGCAGAATATTTGTATTAAATTAATGCATGCCTTGCACTTAGAGCCCACATCTTACCTTGTGCTCTATCTGGTACAGTTTAGGGTGGAAGAAACATAGAGACTGAGCAGCAGATTTGCTGAAAAGCGTCAACAAGCAAATACATTTCAAGGTAAAAATTCAAAACACGCAGGTGCTACCAAAGAAAACAGAGCACGTGAAAACAGAATAGGTAGGACTGACTCTCGGACAAGGTAATGCAGGTTGAGATCTCTACTGACGTGTTTCTGGACACCTCCATCCGCATCATCGTCAGTAACTTTACCATCAGCGATAACATTTTGTTCTTAAAATCTTGCCTGCTTTAATGTCAGTCTCTTGTTTTTTTCCACTACTGCTAATTATTCCATCAGGATCTTGTTCACAGAATTATTCTCATCCCACCTGTTATGTTCCCTGAGATTTTCATAAGGGTTGTCCAAGGTAACGATCGTGGCTGAATCTCACTTGTAAACCCCAAATCAGCTCTAAACTTTACACTGATGAGTTGCCAATCTACCTTGACTCTCTAGAGCTATTTGAATTAAAATCCACGTCAGACAGCTTTAACATTTACTTGTGGATATTCAGGCAGTAGCTTAAAGTAAAATGGTCAAAGCACAGCTCAATCTTTCTCCCACAGGTCCTCCTCTTAGCCTGTTACTCCAGAGACCAGGAGCACCCCAGGATTATTTTTCAATCAGAAACATATCTGAGGTGTTATTTTTTTACTTTGCCCTGTTTACCATACTTGATAGCTAAACCATGACTAAATCACCTCAATTATTCCACCTAAAAACGCAGTCTTTTTTAAGCCCATCTATGTAACGTGCCCCTTCTAAGCATTGCACCATCTCAGCGATCGGAGCACCCCTCACCACTGACAAGTGTAATCTAGCTGAATTTAGAGCCATTCAAAACGCTGTTGTGCCACTGCTTCTCTGACGTCACCTTATCTGAATCCCTTCACGAGCACCGTGTCGCTCATCACACCGGAGACGCCCCGAGCTCAGCTTCGAAGCAGGGCAAGGCCAAGCCCTCCTTCGTGTGTCTCCTCTCGCCTACCGCCAGGAGAGATTCTGCACTGGTTGGGCAGCAGATAGGCCAAGCTGTCTAACATCACGTATCATCGCCCTGTTGTTTGCTCTTGCACTCCCCGTTCATCCTGGACACATCCTTACTCCCTCTGGGGCAAGGACCGTCGTTGCGTTCTACGTCTGCAAAACGCCCGGCCGGGAAGCTCCCGTGACATGCGAAGACCTGGAAGATTCAGTCTCGTGGCGCAGGATAACAACAGGCCGTGTTGTAGGCTGCCGGCAATAAACGCTTCATTTTGAGCAGAAGTACAAACTAAAGGGATGAACTGTGGGGAAACCACAAGAAGAGAACAGATGGAAAAATATTCTACTTGAAGCGTCTCAACAGACTAGGACAAAAAATGTGAAAAAGTAATTCAGAGCAGAAAATCGCTGGAGTTGAGGCTTTATACCCCGGAATGCTGCTTCTTGGTGACCGGCACTGAGACCGAGACACAAACAGAGAATGAGAAAAAATCTGAAAACGTCCCAGTGTTTTGAGTAGGGTGGAAAGAAATGATGCCAATGCATAGCAAAAAAGGATGAAACAGGATTTGGGAATGTTGTGGGTGTGACGGAAACTAATCTAAATAGAGAAAAATAAAATACCAACAGGAAACGTTGGGGAAAAAACCTGGCAGACACACAGAGCGTAAAAGACCGAGAAACCAGTTTTGGAGCCAACATACTGATATAGTGCTGCAGTCAGAGAATAAATTAGATTACCCCGCAAAGAATTTATAGGGAGAAAAAGGGCAGACGACGGTCGCACACCCTCCCAAAAGCTTGTTACAGAAGAGATAAGATTTTAGAAGAGGCAGCTTTAAAGGCAGTTTCGATGGAAAAGTTAAGGGAAGTTACTGGTGCTCTGTGCTTCTGGTAAATCAGCTGCCTAAACACGGACGCACCTTAGTCCCCACCGCCCTCACATGGAAATGCCTTGCGGTAAGGCGGGTATCCAAAGATCAGGGCGTTACAGTCGGGGGCCCCATTTTCCCAAAGAGAAAGAAAATCACGGATTGGAAGGTGAGGCTGCTACGAGCACGAGTAACTTCGAGGAGGCTTTCTGCAGGCGAGTCCCCAGGTGCCGGCACTACTCAGGGCCCTGACAGATACCAAGTCACTGCATAAACCTAGAGTCTATCGATTCCCTCTTTCCCGAGGGCAGCTTGTTGGGCTGGGGTGAGCACGGACAAGAGCACGAGCTGGACCTCCATCACGGAGAAACTCCGCAGTTACAGGTAGCTCTGCCAGCTACGAAGCAAAATGAAGCAAGCCAGTGCCAATCCATCTCACCGTGTTCATGCCAGCTCAGTAGTTCAAAACCAGATCAGTTTGCTTTCCTTGGCCTTTTGATTGAATCTTGGCTATTTTTAATCCGTCCCATTACAGAAAGGAGAGAATCTCCTACAAAATAAATACTGAGAATGAGCCTGACCTTACAGAGCTATGGATATTAATATATAAAAACAAAAAAATTCCAGAAAGAAAATGATTGAATCTGAGAGCAGTTTAATCTGATGTGCTAAAAGCAATGCAAGTGTTGCTTCTGTCTACAAAAGTGCTGCTTTAAAGAAACGTTTCATTTTATTTTTCATCTAAGAGGCTCCACAAAACATCAGAACAAAATAAGTCAGTAAAAGGCCCAGGAAAATTTAATCAGGGCTACTTTCAGACTCATCTCACTTTCTGATGAAGATAAACTCCCCTTTTTGAAACGTGTAGATACAGTATTTGCAAAGAGAGCGTTTCAGTGAACTGATAAATCACATTTGCAAGAGCAGCTACTGTAGGAAATCATGATTAAATGTGTGACATTCCCTGACACTTAAAAACATATTTTAACAAATTTGTTTCCCCCACAAAGTTTTGTAGTAAGCTCGGTTGCTTGGACATAAGGTATAAATCAAAGGAGACAAGTGAATCCAAATACAAAAAATATGTAATGAACATTGTCATTAAATAAAATTAAAAGAGGTGATTTTTTAAAGAACTGCAGGTTAAACTACCTGAAGGGTGCACCACTGATGATCTGTGCCATCACGACAGAGGGAAAACCTTAATCCTGGCAATTAAAGAAATAAAGTAACAAAACTGAATTTGGCTTGATTTTACTCCACCGGTTAAAAAGCTATTTCACAAGGAAGCACTTCATCACCTACAACCTGGGTGTCCTGGAGGTCTCACAAGTAAATCTCCTCGGTTTCTGCTCCGTGAAGGGTTTTTTGGTCACTGTTCAAGTTTCACATGGACATGAGGAACTACTGGCTATTTCTCATTTTTTTGTAATGGTATCGTCTTCACCCTCCTCACTTTATTTCTCATTGCCATGTTTTTGCCCTTGACCACGATCTTTGCAAATCTTCCCCACTTTCATTCCTCTCCCAACCCTGAGTTATTCTGAACTCTCTTGTAAAGCATCTGGCTTTATATTCATTAAAGCCGTTTATTTTAACATGCTCTGAAGCCGAGCGCATCCGCTGCCTTCCCCTGCCCTGCCAAAGGGGCCACAGAAAGCAGGACGCCGAGGGCATCCGAGAGCCGGCCCAGCCTGGGAAACTCCAGGGCAGCGTGACCACAGCGAGGACCTACGGTACGGCGAGGCTTTTTCTGGCTTTTTATTACTGATCCCTGTGCTTTTTTATTGTCAGATTCTATTAGTCTTTCCCAGCACTACGGATCACAGGCATTAAGCAAAATAAACTACATAGCTAGTGGCAAGTAGGGAAGCTGTTAAAATATTTCCATAGTTAGGCATTCAAGAAATACTCTTATTTTCACTCAAAAAAAAAAAAAAAGTCAGAAATCCTTCCTTCAAATAATGTCTCTCACTGGCTTAACATCATGTACTTTCATAACGAAACCAATTACATGAAAAATCTGTGCTCTATTCTTCACTTATCAAATATTGCCAAAATAACTTGCAGATTGTTTCTTTCTAAAAGACCTAACACTTGCTACAACTTCAAAAGAGACATAATAAAATAATTTCCATGCAACTCTATCAGAGCGATGAAATATTCATTCAGAAAATGACTTGAGGAAGAAATATGACAGGGAACTCGGGGTAAATTGTTTCTTTACTGTTTGGCTCTCCAACCACTCTATGACAGTTTTCCTTTTCATTAAGGGTGTCTAGCATAAAAACATATGTCAGATCTGGCATTTTGAATTTTTAATAAAATACCAAATGTTATTACCATAACAAAAGCGAAGCAAAAGCTTTCCTTAATTATTTCCATAGCCTGGTTGAACCTACTCGTATTTTGTACACGTGCACCTCCTGCAGCCCCTTCCCTGCTCAGCGGTGGGAAGCACGGAGGAGCCACAGGAGCCCGACGGTGCGCAAGCCCGAGCGCTCGAGCCCCCAACGGGCTACCTACAATTCTAAATAAAGTGTCTGAAGGATCCCATTCCCATTGGGATCACAGCTCAGGTAACATAAGCTGATTTAATAGCTGCATCTTTGTCAGCTGTTGCAGCTAGACGTAGAACTGGACGAAGAGGAAGCAGCTAGTCAGTCTAGCTTAACTATCATTTATATATCAAAATAAAACCCCCTGTATTTAAACTGCTGAACCTAAAATGTCGTATAAATAGATTAAAAAATAAATAAATCTCAGGTTTACAGATTCTCTGGCAACAGGAAAGCATTCTTAATATCAACATCCTATCCAGGGCTTTGTTTGCAGGTTTATTTTAGATGAGGGAGGAATTTTTTTTTTTACAAGGTTCCCCTTTGATGTATCCCTTCTAGTACCATCTTAGGAAACTTTTTTTTCGAAATAGTTCTCATCACAAAAGCGAACAGGATGTTTGTACGTTTTGTATTTGAAAATGAAATTACTGTATCCTGGAACAAATAACAGCAACTGATGTTCAAAACACATGCTTTTCATGGCCGCTGCCAGAATACAAGTTGGAATAACATTCAACTGATGACTGGGGAAAAAAATATTCCTTGTCCAAAACCGATCACCGTTAAACCATCGCAGTCTCTCTGACCTTGATGGTCTGCAAGGCTGCAGAGACACTGCCGGGACCTGGGGAAGGTGCTTATACAATGTGCACTGAATACAGTAAAAAAGTAATGTTGACATTAGATTGGAAAAGAATTAACGACAAACGACTGCACATACAAGAACTTCTCAAACTGCAGATAGCTTGTGACAAGAAGGGACAGGAGAGGACAGGAATGTGGCCACCGCTGCATTTGCTAATAACTCCTTTCAGCTGACAAAATGTCAACTCCAAGAAAAGCTGTTTCCCCAGCCCCACAGCCACTCTTCCGATGAAGGAGCAAAAACACTTCTTTGCCCTGTTTTTTTCCATGCGGATTCAATATATGCTTGATTTACCAGTGAGGCGTTATCGAAGGGACAGTCCTGCCTCGTGTTCCCACGCCACTTACATCAGCTCTAGCAGCAGCGTGCCGAAGCACTGAGTTTGGATCAGCTACTGATCGGACTGAAAACTAACCCTGGAAAAACGACGAAGCTTTTCGGTCACGCGAGTGAGCTGATACCAGGCTAATCCAAATCCCTGCACAGCTGCAGCATCACTGTACCAACGCACAGGAAAGGGCAGGCGGGTGCAGGCGGAGATGGGAGGGCAACGCAGCATCCTTTCTGCAGGAGATTCAGAGTTAGCTCAGATTAAGCTTAACATGAGAATACGCATTCAACAAACGGGATGGCAGAAGACACACAAGGAAGTCAGAAATCAATCAGAACAGAATTAAACGTGGTTCAAAGAAAACTTACGTCACTGTGGGACACATTTTGCAGCCATGATGCTGTCCACCACACACCAGCTTCACAACAGTATCATCCACATCGCAGAAGTCAACAGAACTACACTCGGCCCGAATTTAACATCTGCTTGCTACAAAACATGAAGCAATAAAACAGCAGAGGATGTGCCTATGTACCACCTGCCCTCGAGCTGTTACTCAATATGGGGCCACCAGTAGTGTCAACCAAGCTGCCATCCAGAAGCGAGAGCTTGGGCTCAGGACTCGCATCTTAAATATCTCAATATAATTAGAAACTGGACTGTCAAAAAAGTAGAAAAAAATGTATATGCAAATACTGAATTCTAAATCTGCAAAACTAAAGGAAATTAATTCCACGTGCTACATATTAGTTTCATAAACTTCCTCCCTCCCTCTTGCCCTTCTCCTACACAGATTGGCCTTAAATACTGATTTAAGATATTTTCAGACGAACAGCATCTAGGGATGCCAATCAAGGTAATAAGCAAGTTGGGGCGGGGGGAGTTTGTTCTTTTTTGTTTTTTAAATCTCCCATCTCATTTATTTCTCTCTGGAAGAATTTAAAAAGTGTTTTACATTTTCTTTGAGATAGCAGTTACAAATATTTCATTCTGCATTAGTAAGTTCTTTGTTATCTTTTCTTACTATGGAACTACTGAAAGTTCTGTGTTAACAAATTCTATGTTATCTCTCTTTCTCCTTATATTACACTATTTCTGCAAGTGTTAAGTAGCATTCTTTTCAGCTTCATTTCCCTTGTCACTGAACCCAAATATCCAAGGATGAAGAGTTCTCTCTAATAATAATAAAATTTTCTGGGTAGCGATTTGCCAGGTTTAAGAAATGTCTTCGTATTTCCCTATCTAGCCACCAGCAAATGTATAACTTGAAACTTTTCATCATCATTGCTAGTGTTAGTTTTGTTCAAGAAAGCCTCTATTACCCAGACTGAAATACTATATTGATCTTGAGTTCTAAGATGCTATTTTATTGAATATGCCCAGAACACAGAGTTTTGTTGCGTTTTAATCAACCGTATTCCTTGTTATTTGCATAAGACGTTACACACTGGCAATGCCTCATACAAAACGTGAGATGAAACCGATAGAAAAGAAAAACAGGCCATCAATTACAGCGAAGAGTCTGCGCAAGTTGTTATCGTTATTTTCCGCTCGCTGCGACCTCAAGAAGGAGCTGGAAGGAAACGCGAAGGAGGAACCACAGAGCAATTCTGCGGCAAGGCGCTGCGGGAGAGGCGAAGGGAAGCTCCAGCCCCAGCCCGGGAGGAGCGGCCGATCCCCCGGAGGGCTCCGCTGCCATTCGCAGCCGCCTCGACAGGCTCTGCGGCAGAACCGCTTATCACCATTTCCGGGAATTCCCACACAGTTCTTCATAGATTTTGATATGATGAATTTAAAAAATATACAATAACAGCTGTGATCCTTTAAAATGCAAATAACCATTGTGTGCACTGAAATGTAAGTGACCTTACACGTTAGTCACTAAAACAGACTGCTAATGGAGGATTATTCTACACCTGCGACAGAACTCCATAAAAACAAGCTAGAAACCAATTATAACAGTTCAGATAAGAACATCTCGGCCATATTTTAAGACCGGTGAAAGAGATTATCAGTTTCCAAACCAGACCGGTGCAAATCTTGTCTTGCCGAAGCTGGGCATTACGAGAGCAGTGCGAAGAGCCACACGCCGTGAGGCTTGGGACTCTTCAGGGAGATCCGACAAGGTCGCACAAGCCTTTGATTATCGCAAGCAACAGCAAGTTTGGGGGAAAACAGAAAAGAACAGACATCTCTCTATTGTTTTAAGACCTGTTTTCTCTGCAATGCTTTGCACAAAGCTGGTCTCTAACAACCACTGTCACTCCTTCAAGGGGGACAAGAACGGCAATGTCTGAATTTAAAACAGACCTGCTGCAGGCCAGGGCAATACACATATACAAGAATTGTTGCATTTCACCTAAAGAAAGAACCAGAGACCTGAGATCTTAGGCAGGGACGTATTTATGAAGAGACCAGAAGGTGTTAAGAAACAGTTACGTCTCACTAGCTGGAAGGATTTAAGGGGTAGTGACATTGGTATGCTTCAAATAACTGCTGATAGCAGTAAAATAAGGGACTGTGCAAGGAAAAAAAAAAGTCTTATAAAAGAATAGGATATGATTTATGAGTAGGTGAAGAAAAAGTTACCTGGTAAAGTTGTGAAGGTCGCTGAACACAAGAACAGATAAAGGCGCGGAGCTGGTTAACCTGCTGGACTTGAATAACCGACGAAGAGCAGCGAAAGGCCTCTGAAAGGCAGCGCCATCAAAACCAGCAGGAGAAAGAGGCGGCAGAAATGGGAGCGGGGAGACCTCACCGGTGGCCACCAAGCCCTGGGTTTAGGTGGCCGCACGTGGGAGGGTGAAGGCCTGGGGAGCCGGTGGGTGGCAACGAGGCCGCCCGCCGCTGCCGCCTCCGGACACGAGCTAGCCTCCTTCAGACAAGGCGTACATACGGGTGAGCCTCAGAGGTTTAAAAAGACTTATGTTGGAGCACATTACCTGATATAAATACCTGATTTTCTAATGTTATTGCTGTGTAAAAGCCATCAGGTCTGCAGCCAAAAGGACAGAACAGACACAGTAAACTGAAATCAATATTGAGAAGGACCCGTTCCTTGTATATAAGCTGACTCCTACGCTTTGCAGTAAAACGCTTCACGGAGTTCAAAAGCCTAAAAATGTGACTTATGTAGCAGTGGCAAACTGCGAAAGAAATCACCAGATTGGGGCAGGTCAGGGGACTGCCAGCATGGGCCAACACTTGCGACCAAATCCTCCCGGCATCGCTGCAGAGCCTGCCCTAGTTCACTGAAGGTCCCCTGCACTGGGGAAAGGGCTGTCTTTCTTCCAGTTAAAAGACACGTGATGAGAAGGAGCCTGGATTTTACTCAGGTTAGCAGCTTAAATTACTTCCTTGTTATTTTAACCTATTTTAGCTAATTCAGGTTAATTGAAAGAAATTGGCCTCCAAGTACTGCTGCTTGCAGAATTCCCCTACTCCATGGCACTTTTGAGATTTGCATCTAACTAATGTTTGGGGAAAACTATTAATAATGATTAATTTATTATTAATAATGGAAATGATTAAAAATTACTACTAATAAAGGACAAAAATAAAAAGGATAATGAAACTTCTATCTAAAAATAGATGAAGGCAAGTCACTATCTCCACGTCTAAATTGTTATTCCCCTCATGAACAGCTTTTCACAGCTTATTGAAATTCATATATTGTCTCTGTGGTAGATGTAGCTTTGGAAAAATAATTACAGAAGATGACAAATGAAGTAAATTATACCCAAAGCGTAGCTATAAAACAAAAAAGTACTGTCCGCTTTGTCTGATGTTCCGAGGTATTTTTAAGACTAGGAAGGTTAGAGGTTAATCCAATAAATATAATGCTGTTTGCCAGTTTTAGAAGCCATGTAACATCATTCTTAAATACACCACAACCCACGGTATCTGCAGAGAAATGTGATTTATACTGTTGAAGGGAAAATCCTGCTCCCTGCCTTTCTAGAAGAAGACTGCACAAGTTAAAATTTAATGATCTTTCTGCATAAAAAGGATTTGGAATTTATTACAAGTCCAGATGTGCTCAAATGAAATAGGTGTTTAGCTTGAAACTCCTGGATTTTGCGTTTTGAGTCAGAAGATTAAAATCTTGAAGAAGATGCAGAGTCGAGTCTGGACACAGGGAGATTCCTCGCGGCGGCCACGTCGCAGCTCCGTTAACAGAAGCACCAATTCTGATCACGTTATAACACCTCTTACCCGTCTCCTGGCTAATCACGGAAACGATGGTACTAAAGTACAAAAAAAAGCAATTACACCTTCCTCTGTTTTCAGGAGACCTGCAGATTGCTGGTATTTATTACTTATTCTCCACTTCATTAAATATGGGTTATTACAAAAGCGAAACAACATCTGTGTAAATATTGTTTACATCCAATACAGAATCAGTTTTATGGACCAGAGGGCATAAATTTAAACCACTAGAATTATGGAAATTAAAATACAAGCTGCTTGGCAAGAGATATTACTACAGGCAAAGGTTAGTGCTACTAAGTGTTTGCTTTACAGACCCACCTGAGGGCTGAACCACAGTGAAAACAGGGGGATAAGTTCTGCCATAAAAACGGAGGAGTGCCTGCTTACCCGGTTTCCAGCCACCGGGTTACCGGCACCTACCGGCAGAACAGACGGCAAGTCGAGCACCTCGGCTACGAGCCCGGCACCCCGGGCAAGGATCGAGCTGTTCACTCTGCCTATATGAAGCGCAAATACGCACTTGCGTGCTGTCACAAGACAACCACCCTACATTCAAGTGCTTAAACACGAGCAACACAATGGATCACAGCAACCCTACCAAACTCAGCGTAACAGCAGGACGACGTTTGCTGTACGGTTTGTGTTCGGGTTGCACTCAGAGTCTGTGTTCAGTGGCTTCTTCCATGGAGGGGACAACGGACCAGAAGAGATGGACATCAGAGGGCAAAGGCACAGCTCGGAGGAGGTGAGGATAAACAGCGAAAGGAGCACGTCGCCCTGTTCCTCAAACAGACTGGGAATTTTAAGAGCTTCCTTCAGGAGTACAGATTAAATCACAACTATGCATTTTAATTTAATCAGCTGGAAATATTTTTTTTCTGCTGTTAATCACAGGGTTTTTTCTTGACAAAAGTTAGAGTGGCCAAAGCGCTGCTGGTGTGTGGCTTATATTTTAGGGTTTTCTTCCCTAAATTTATCACAGCGTAAACATTTAAAAAATGAATTTCTGAAACAAAATCAAAAGCTTAGTATAGAATTAAAGGAAGCCATAACAGAGTTAGGATTTGAATTTCAAATGTAATTTTTGCTTCAGACGTGAATGCAAAAACATTTACGAAGACAGAATCAAATATTTTGTTGTCAAGTACTGTATGAGTTAGTCAAACATGGATAAGAACTCTAAAACACAGCAAAGCTTCTCTTGAAAACTTCAAAGAAAAGGTGCAAACTTCTTTAACTCAATAACGCAATTTAGCACAGTTTTTATCTCAAAAGAAGTGCACTAGATTCACAACCCATAAGTTACCTGCATCTCTGCCCCATTTGAAGGTGAAAAGTATTTCATTGACATTTCTACAATTTTAAAGAAAGTAGATGTGGAATATTTTAGGGTTTTCTTTTCAGACCGGCTACCTTTAGCTGAGGGCCTGAGCAGCAGCGCAGAGCTGGGAGCCAGCAGCTATGCAAAAGCCTTCGCAGCGCCGGAGTCTGCCCCACCGGGGGGAAACGCGATGCACGAGCAACAGCTTGCAGCCTGCTGCTCCAAAGTCAGAGTTCAGTTCACACTGCTCAACGCGAAATCTTCCTAAAGACTGAACGTATAAGCAATATATTTAAAAGTTAATAAACTACACAGATGTAGATCAAAAGCTATGCTGTGACAACTCTTGCAAAGTGTTCCACAGGCAAAGCAAAGAAGTTGCAGCATAATAGTTATTTCAGCTGCTGCTAAAACAGTTTTTTTAAAAAAAGAAGGATTTGCTTTCACTGTAGAACACCTTCATGCTCAAGAAATCCCTGTTGCCTCACAGCCACAGCGTCATCCTTGGTTAGGTACATCACAGTAAAGGCTAAAACTGTGTACTGGCCTTCTAAAGCCCAGTTTAGAAATTCTTCTGTATAGCTGAAGTAGTGATAATGATTCTGTTTTGAAAGTAGGGAAAAGAAACATCTGGTAGGGAGAGACCAGATCACTCCTAAAAGGTGCTATCAAGGCAGCAGAGCAGGGTGGCAGGAGAAAGCTCGTTCCCTGGTTCACCCCCGTCCAGTTGCCGCCGTGTAACACCAGGCACCGGGTTCAGTTCGCACTACGTAAGTGCGCTCAGCTCATGCGCGCCCAGACTCAGGGGAGATCAGAGAATTACTAAATGTGGACACCCGCTATGCTGCTCACCCCCGGGGCTGAAACCTCCGGTGAAGAGAGGAGAAGAGCGGATGAGAAGGGCAGTAAAGCCTTCGAAGAGCTTTTCCCAATTATAACCCTCACCAGGCGGAAGGCTATTACACTCAAAGAGTTCAGGAGAAAAAAATACAATAGAAAGGTAAAATGTCAGTGCTGGAATCAAACAAGAGACCTGGAAACACGCTACCAAGACCAACAATATTGAAAGGTTATAGGGAAGAACCAGCGATCCGCACTTATTTATATCAAACTATTAAAATCCAGTCCACGTAAGGACAGCTATGCAAGTTCCACTGCTAGGCTACTGAAGTGGTACGTCAAGCACGCGGCACTGAAATCCAGCAGCAATTCCTTACTACTGCTCCCTGAGAAATTCCAGGTGTGCCTAACAGTCCTGCTATGCTAACAGAGGTTTGTTCTGTCTGGGTTATTTAAGACTAATCTCTAGTGTTTTTGTATATGCTAAGTTAATGTATGTTATCTCCACTTAATATTAAGACAAAATAATTGCAGGATGGTGGGAAGAGGGGTTTTTATTAGCAGTCCCTGCGCTAAGACTGTTCCGTTACTATCGGCCACGTATTCCCCACGTTACGGAAGGAATAACATTAAGGCATTTCAGTAGTCCAAGAGCAGCTAGCACCTTCTGCCAAGCCTGTAGCTACTGTAGCAGCCTGCTACTTCTCTACCGCTACTTTGCAATACAATGTTTAAAAACCAGAGATAAAATTTGTCCTCTAAGAAAACAGTTTGAACATGAAGCAAGGCAAAAGTACAAGCAAACGTTGGGGCTAGAGCTGCGGCCACGAACGAGGCCAGCTCCAGTGAGGCCCCTCTTGTGGCCCCCTGCGGAGCTCGTGGCCCTTCCTACCGCGCTCGGAAAGCTCTGGTCACTGCCCCAGAAACTCCAGAGAGAGACTGAACGTGTACAGCATGGCATGCGCATCCAAATTTAATATTCACTGAACAAATGTATTCACTAAAAAACAAACAAAACTACACTAAGTGAGAGGAGTTATATGTCTACTTCATGTAAAGAGGTGTAACACACACACCAGTTAAGCTAGAGCTGGTATTTCAATACGGCACGGCGCCGCACTGGATCTCGAAAGAGGGATATGTGCTTTAATAGGAAGCTGTCTCCAGACTTGTTATGTGTGCTTAAAGCCCAGCATTGCACGGAGGCAGATACACGGGCTCCAGCTCGGGGGCAGGCTCTGGTAGTTCGGGGACCATCCCCACCACGCATCATCGCGCAACACAGACATGGCAAAGTTCGGCGCTTTTTTTTTGGCGCAACTTTCTCAGCAGCTACAGATCTAACTCTCAAATGCAGGTCTTTTATCCAGGAGCACGAGGATGTGTTAAATAATTACTTTTACATATTATTATGTGGGTTTAACATTTAAAATGGGAGTATATGCATAAAGCACAACTGGCAGAGCTGAACTACGGAGGAAGCCTTTGCTTCCGCAGTTTTGTGCCCCGAATGCTTGATTTCTCAATTACGGCAATGCATGAGCCCTGACCATCACACTTAATGAAACAGGCTGCGGGCTGTTCACTGTGTAACAGGCTCAGAAATGACCTGTCAGACACCTCCCGATAACAACGTAGGCGACACCTGGAAGTGTCAACAAAATGAGGAATCTGTCAGCATTGCTGACGTAAATTAATTATAGCACAAATTTCATAAAATTGTTTTTTACCATTTATGCTTTAGGAACTTCTGGAGTCTAAGAGAGAAAAGCAGAGACTTCAAACCATTTTAAACATATTTTCTTAGCTTACTATGAGAAGGCAGGCAGCTGGCACGCAGCATCTGTAATGGGTTCAAGCCTATGGCATGATTTGCACAAACCACATGGGCAATCCAGCATGGAGCACATGGCACGCCACTTCTGTGCCAGGTGACAAAGCACTCCAACTCAACCCAAATTACAGCCTTCGTTCAGTTTTTTTTAAATACTCGGATGTACATTGGGACAAGAACTCCCTAGATGAAGTTAACAACATGCAAGTTACACAGGAGATGATTTTTGGTACTTCTAGAAGACAGACCAGTTAACAAAAACATAAATGAGGTTGTTGGACAATCATCAGCAACAGGGAATTGTAAACTCGAGGACAATACTTACAATATTGTAGACAAAGTTACATCAGTATAAATAAGAACAACATATACCATTTAGGCATTTCTACACACTACCTCATGCTGGATATACATTGCAACACAGTTTATCTTTCAAAAGCTGCTCTCTCTTTAAAGTGCAAAATTCAAATCAGAAAGAAAACATGTTTAAAGATAAATGATGCACAGGCTTCTCCAGAAAAGATGGAGGAGGAAATGTATGAACCTGCTCTTCCTTCTTTTTTATTAAGAGCAACCTAGGCTGTTTTCTGGGTTGCTTTGACACAACAGTAGTTCTAAAAAGGGGATGATTTATTCAGGTAAGTTTGGGGGATTATTTTACTTTTAGGAGTCTCGATATTCTGCTGTAGGTGCAGGCTGATGCAAACGTAACTCCTGGAAACAGCACAGAGAAGACATGACGTGTTACCCCAACAACACTCACTCTTAAATGTTCTCCGTATCCCTTTGAGCAGGACGCTATTCTTTGCTGAAGTTGTCCAGTTTTTTGTGATGACATGTGTACTGTCGATGTTCGTAGCTGCAGTGCACATGTCTTTGAAGTGACCACGAGAAACATTATGCACTGATAGGCTTTATCTACACAAGTCTATTTACAAAGACTTTGCAACAATACGGAGGCAACACAAAATAACAGGCTTAAATACAGTTACTGAAGTTAGTACGCTGAATATGAACATGACAAACTTTGCGTATACCACATTGCATACACAATAAACACGTTACTATGATGTGTTTTAATACATACTTTATCAGCATACGTCTGGAATCGGGCCTTACTGAAATGAACAGAGTATTTTGGCAGTCATCGCAAAAGACCTCTACTCCACATCATGCATTTCAGTATTCAAGAAACGCATATACATAAAAGCAACTTTATAATCTTGGTCCTTATCTTTGCAAAAATTATTGATATGAGTCCACCATCTCCAGGTTCAGAACGAAAAACTTTACCAATTACTTGGGCAAAACACAACACGCTACCCAGACGGATAAAGGTCACCTGTGCAGGGATGTGCTTTCTGTTGTCCCCGATCAGCTTTTACAACCAAACTCCCCAAAGAGGCTGAAGGGTGTTGCAAACCCTACCCCCTTCACCTACAGGCAAGGTGTGCTGCTTTCATCTTACAGCTATCTGAGACAAAGCCACAGTTAAGACAACATTGAAAGTCTACAAAGCAAACATTAGGCTGCACACACAAGTCTCCACCTGGAAAAATGATACGAAGGAAAATGAGCTAAGATGGTAGTTATATCCCTTAACACAATACAGCTATAGTTCAACTGGGACAAGTAGTGCAGGAACTTGTAAGGCATGAAATATGTGTACACTGTCCACAGGCTGAACAACTTTAAGCACGCTCTTCAAGTAGTTTGAATACCGATAGCCAGTGCCAAGAACACTACAGGTTTCTGAGAAACAGTTCTGAAATGCAACTTCCTCCAAAAGAGAGGATCCATGTTCCCACAGAACTCTGCGGATTTCAGCCAGTCTCTCAACTTCTTGCCTCATCTTCCAATTTATAGACTTACAGCCACATTGGTGTTATGGAAAGCAGAGACCTGCTTCAAACTGGCATGACTTAGTCACTACGGTGTAGACAAGCAACAGGCATTTTTAGTGACAACTACCGCTGTAATTGCTGACAGCACAGAGTTGATGATTTGCCAAAAGCAAAAAAATGTGTCACTTCTTTAAGTCACTTCTTTACAAACTTTATAAACTTAATAATTTACTCCTACCTTCCTGAAGCATGTTCGTCAGCAGCTCCTGTTCCAGTGGGAACCTGTCCTTCTAAGAGGAGACTGTCAGACTGATTAATACGAATATAAAATTACACTA
The DNA here is from genome assembly GCF_036417845.1 of Apteryx mantelli. Taxonomy (NCBI): domain Eukaryota; kingdom Metazoa; phylum Chordata; class Aves; order Apterygiformes; family Apterygidae; genus Apteryx; species Apteryx mantelli. The sequence goes on from NC_089986.1 coordinate 3,325,455, forward strand.
TTAATACTACCTAAGGGCAGATTTTTGCTGAATATAAACTGTCACAGCTGTTCCACTGAATTTTAGACTGTAAGCTGCCACAATCGTTATCAATAAAGGATGTCCCCCATCCATTTTCAGGAGCCAGGAGAAATGCTGAGGCAGCCGGGGATATGGGGAGTAGCATATGATTTTCACAAGAGAGGAGAGGAAATGAGAGCACCAAGAGAGATCGGCAGCTTGGAGCAGTTCTACTTCTTCCCTCGCTGTGAAAACGGGCTAAATAAGCTCTGTTCTCCCTCGCTGTCACAGTAAGGCTGACAAGGGGTACGAGAAGTAAAGAAGCCTGTAGCTGGGGAGGGTAAGAAGCTTAAAATGCCAAAGAGCCTCTTGGCTTGAAAAGAGCAGAGAAGGGCTGAAGGATGCGAGTAAGTGGTAAGATGAGCAAGTGGGACTGGAAGAATAGACAATTAATGCGAAGGACTCAGAATTACTACTGGATGGGGGAGAGGAAGGTTCAAGGCCACGGTAATCTTACACTAACACAAAATTCATGCATGATCTCCAAGTCCCACGTATCTGGCAGTGCATTACACCAACCTTTGTAGTTCTACAACAGAAAGTCAAAAATCAACTTATTCTGCTGATCTGTAAGACTTGTATACCATAGCACTCTCTCACCAGAATGAACTGGGAAACTAAAACAATAATTTAAAGGCCAAAATAAGAGAATATAACAATTTCTAAGAAGTCTGGAGATGTTTAAGCCATTCTTGTGAACTTTAAGTAATGGTAATACCCTGTTGCCTGCGGCTTTCCAGCTTCTCCCTCTTAGAAACATGCTTGTACATATTCTTATGTATTAGTACCTTCCGCATAGTACAATAAAATCTCATCTATCACAGTCAGCTTGACAAGACATATTTTCCTGCAAAACCCGCAGGAAAGATAAAAGCGAGCTATTCATAACCCTGTTTTATGGGCACACCTCCAGAAGGCACCTTTAATGATATTTTGGGGAAGCCAAAACTTGGAGCTCAGTTGTGAATGCAAGAGAGGTTTTGTATTTATGACCTACAAGAAACTTCATGATGGTTCTTCACTGAAAATAGGAACTGGAAGCAATTCCCCCCCTCGCTCCTCAATATCAAGCAGTGCATCCACTTATCTTAAAGATCATCATTGGACCCTATTCGATATCTTTGCCAAGACATTAGAACAAAAGAAGAAAAGCAGAATTTCTGCTTTAATCTGGCAGTCAGTTCAGGTCAGTGCATATGGGAACAGTTTACCCTATATATATCCACAGATAGAGATAACAGTCTTCAAGGAAAGAGCTTTAGCTGCAAAATTAACAATGACATTCATCAAGAGCTGATAGCCTAGTAACCACCTACAAGCTATTTCAAAAGCCCAATTCTTCTGTGAATTCAATGCCTACAGCAGGGTTAGATTTCAGATATAAATCTGACCATGAATTTGGTGCTTGAAAGAAAGTTGTAAGATACTTCCTTCCCCCCGCAAAACGTGCATATGAATGGTCATTAGACTGAACATAAGCCATGTCCTAGCTTTTACCGCAGTGAAAGCCATTAACACAAATGCTTTCTTCAAGAGAACAAAAATAGAATTTTATTTCTATTATTGAAAGAGATACATCTTGCATTGTCAGCAAAAGCTTCACATATTCTTCTGTCTCACCTCCAGACTAATGGACCGACACAAAAACACTTTTCCTTTCAGCCTTCTCATCTGCTCCAAGATAAATATTAATGAAAAAGTATGGAGCAAACGCTCAAGCATTTCTTCTGAAGATACCTGAAACTAAATGACTGCTTTAAAGTATTTTTTGCACCAAATCTTTTGCTCCAAAGATTTTGGAGTTTTGCTTGGTTTTCTCCTCAGTCCCATTTAAGCCCTCAGGTAAAACCGGGTTTCGTGTTTGTGAAAAGCTGATGGCTGGGGAACACCGACGGGGTAAGCGCATGCTGAGGAGGTAGCCTGCAACTCGCCCGAAAGCTCCCTCTCGGAGGGCGATCCCCCCGAAGGGGCGGTGACGCAAGGTGGATCGCACGTCTCTGAGCAATCGTCCGTGGCCAAAATGGCCTATTCCTCATTCACCGCATGGGTCACCAATGGCCCACGTCGCTGTGTCCTCAGCAGCCCGCAGAGTCACGTATCTAGAATGGGTCTCATGTAGCTTTTAACTTCTGTCATATTTTTGAATGAGTATTTAATGAATCTTTACTCATAAAATAAAAATGAATAAAATGAATGTTATACTAGAGTAAAGGATACTCCTCGCATCTCTGAAGAGCATTTACAGTGGTCGTGTCCTACGTACTTGTATATGCAAAATCACAGGTAATTTGTTCTAAGCACAGTTCTGTTAAGTATCTATTTGCAAGGATTATGTTTATGTTTTTAGCACATGATAAAGGCAATATGGATGCTTACATTTCAACATCTATCACTAATCACTCGGACTGCAGCAATACTACACACCTATCACTGAAGCTTGTGTTCTTTCATTAAGGCATTTAAGGTTACGGCTTTCTTTTCTACATTATGTAGAAAATTAAGCGGATGAAGGCAATGTCTCTGTCCTTCCATACAGGACAAAACAACTGTATGGTTTGAAAACAGCAGCAAGACACAGTATTTTCTACATCCTTCCTCCTCTGAGCGGACCTGACATTTTCACAGAGAACCCATGCCATACAACACAGTATAAAATGCAGTCTAAATCCCAAGTAAATGTAAAATGAAGAGAGCCTCCAGTCTGCACATTCTAAAAATAGCTCCTATGTACATTATGCTATGAATAATTCGTCAGTTTAGGAATACTGAAGTGTCTTTTTAAATTTAGACTGCACAGGCTGCGATTTGGACAAACGCTCTTGCTAGGGGCGCTCCTATACAGGAAGGGTAAGCCTGTGTAATTTTCTCTGAACAGCATTGTTGCCAGTGCTCCATTTTTCAGGATAATTTGCTCTCGTTGATACAATACGTTGCACATCCATATTCATAAAGAACACCAAGGGGGTGTTTTCCATTCATAACTCATGTATCTCTATACGTGGCAATTACTACACCCTAAGTCAACGGAGAACAGAGTAATTGCCCAGAGTCGGCCCTTCCCAAAAGGGGATGGGGGGCCTGAGGCGCCAAGCCCGGCTGAGACCAGCAGAACGGAGGAGGAGGAGGAGGAGGAGCTGCGAGAGCCCCCAAAAGCCGAGCAGCTGCTGCCATCAGCCCGGGTCACCTGCACCAGCCCTGCCGTCGGCCCTCCGCTCCCGTGCGGACCCAGCCCCGCGGCCCCTCCGGCCCCGGCGCCCCCCAGCTGCCGGCCCCGCTCTGCCCCCCAGAGCTCACGCTGCGCAGACGCGGACCGCTCGCGCCTTTACTGGGAATTTTAAAAAGCCTTTGAAAGCAATTAAGCAATTAAGTTCCTGAACTTCAGCCGTCTCCAACAGGAGACCCAAAACTTTGGTGTTTCAGTCTGCCCATAAAGCGGCATGGACAAATTTATTTTATTTTATTTTAAAACAGGTGTAGTTATTGTTTTGAGACAAAAAAAGTAGACGGAAATGAAAATACACATTCCAGATGTAGACTGTATCATTTTGTGGAAGTACATTTTGCTACAGAACAAAGCAGTTGTTTTAATACAAGATAGAAAAAGATCTTTGAAAAACTTCATCTGATTTAAAAGGGACAGAAATAAGTCTGTATGTGCATTTGAATCACCAAGTTAATTAGGAACTTGTTCTACTTGCAATAATTGCATATTGATCACAGCAGTTACTGTTGATGAAGTTGAAGAGATGGTTCAAGTGGGTGCCAGAAAGTACCAGTAATAGTGATTTCAGCTTACAGAAGCTAATCACTATCCAAAGAAAAAAGAAAAAAGCACTGAAGATGAGCTTCAGGTGTTACTTTCTGAATTCTCATTTTGATGAACTTAACTCACAGTTACTTAGAAAGAGAAGCAATTTAAAAAGAGGTCATAGCATGCACCTTAGCTGACAGGTAATTGCCTCACGGCTTAATTGCTTCATTATATGTGAGATTGGACAGGAAAAAAAAAGGTCATTAGACCCTGCAACTTAAACCAGGACTTTGTGGCTCAAGGAGCGCTGGTCGCCAGAGGCACCCGACCGGGGCCTTGCGCGGAGCCATCCGCCCGGCCGAGGCGCAGGGTGGCTGCTCGCCGCCGCGGGGAGGCACCCGGCAAACAGACACGGGAGCTCTGCCGGAGCGGGTGGCTCCCCGCACGACAAACAACGCAAACGCGTGGAATACTTTTATTCCAGAAAAGAATATCCAGTCTTTTCTGGCCGGCGGGGTACTGAACATCCTAGCTCTTGGGGAGCATTAACAAGTCGGATTATTCAACTTGTGACAAATTAAAGAATACTGAGCACTTACGTAACAGATGCACCAAAAAGGACTGTAATAGTAATGTTGCTTCCCACAGTCTTTGCATAATAACAGTCTTAAAAAGCTATTCTCTTCATTTATTCTTTTCTCCTGAAAGCCACAATTATTCCAACAACTCAACATGCTATGCCCTAGCAATTTGTAAATGAAAAACTGAAAAGCTGTTCATCAAGACAAGCAAATTAAAACAGACTATCATTTTGTTTGTACAAAGCGAAGGAAAACTGCATGTTTACCTCAATGAACATAACTAACGCAGGCCCAGAACCATAACTGGTAAAAAACTGCAGCTCCTTTTTAAAGTTATTCATAGCATTTCCTGCCAGAAAACTTTTTAAAGCTTTTTATCACTTTTCTGTTTTATTTTTTAGACATCTCGATAGAAAAAGCCTATAAATTATAAACTTTGAATTGCCATTCTTTCTGCAAGATGTTACAGTTAAATTGCTTAACTTTCTGCAAGATTTTGTGTGACCAAAAAAAACCCAAAAACCTCCAAATCAGGCCACAGAATAATAAAATCAACCAAGTACAGCTAATTGGTGTACAGCACAGGCAAATCAAAGAGAAGCGAGAACGACTTTATGATGTTGAGGAGGAGAAGGTAAGAGAGAAGAATGACGGGGAGAGCAGTTTTTCAGGGAAACAGCTCTGAAAGTGGAGCCTGCATTTCTGTGACGATGCAGCTCTAACAGTTAATCCCTGGTGGTGAAGGTGGAGGACCAAGAACTTGATTCCATTCTGTCACTGATTTTCTTCTTCTTGCCCTACAATCATTCACTTTGATATTACTTTTAAGTACATAATAAAAACACACGTTACGTTGATTCAGTCACCAAAAGAAGTGGCACCGGACCTAGGGCTGGTGCAGCCAGCTCCGGCCATGAGTCAGAGACAGGCTGGAGTTCTGCAAGGGCCAGAAACGACCAGCAGGACAGAGCACCTCGGAGGAGACAAGACCCTGGAAGAAGCTGTCAGCATCGGATATCACCTTTGTCAAGAACTCCATCCCACTCTCACACTAGGACCAGAATATGTGTTGTGGGGATCTCTTATACTATTTCCAGTCGGTACAATCAGCTTCACTCAAGTGTTTATTTTCTGCATTGGCAAGTAACTACCAAGACATGACCAGGATGGACATTCTCACCCAGATGAAAGAATCGGACTGGAGCTCTGAAACAGAAGGCTGTGTTACACGTGGGAGTCCTGTAAACTGTCTAGTTAATGTCTTTCACATTTGCATATATATGTGTCCACAGATTATAATATTCCACAGCTAGAGATGTTACCCAGCTACCATGACTAATTCATTCTCTTCCGTTCGCTGCCTCTGCTCCACAGAGGAGACTGTACGTTTTCTAATAAAATTAAAATCTTTCCATCACCCATGCTGGATATTTTGCCTCGCTGTTTAAAGTGACTTTGCAGAGCACCCTAAAATATGACAAAACCTCCTTACCTTGCAGGTTATTCCTCAGCACCATGGACCATTCATTAAGGTCTTGGAGACAAGTGAAAGGAGCCAGATGTCTATATTCTCTCTTTTCCCTGGGATTTTAGACTTCAAGAATCTCATTCCGATTACTTCGTCTTTCTGCTTGGATTTCCCAAATTGGAATATGCACAGTAATACTGGTATTCAAACTTTTCCAAAGTGGTATGGATATAGTACTCAGTCAAACACCTTTTCATATGCACATGGCCTAATAGGGAGCCAGGGACTGCTGCACCCAAGCCTAACACCAGTAACACCCCAAAAAACTCTTGGCTTAGTCGCTAAAGTTTTTGCTGACCTAGATCTACTCATGACTCAGGAGAACAGTAATGAAAATTTGAAGTGACAACAGGGTTCCCCTCCCTCCTCCCCATAGACAAGTCTATATTAGAAGTTAAAACAAGCATATTTTAAATCCTTTAAGTGATACAGTAATTTAAGTTAAACTACCTGTTTGAAATCTGAAACTGGCTATTACTTTTCAGCTTGGTCAACTTCTCTGGAAGAAATGCAATAACTACCAACTACCACACCCTATAAACCTTGGAAAGGTCTACTGTTTTTCTGAATTTGTCCAATGAATTTCAAAACAGTGGAAAATAGGTAACATTTTTTATATGTGAAAATGTTTTGTCAGTTTTTCTTCTTAGTATTGTATATGAAGACCATTTAAGAGCATACAGTAAAGCACTGATAAACACAGCACGTCTCAAAACATGCTGCCTGATCAAAATCCTGGCCAGCCTCCCTCCCGGCCTTGGTGCCTACGACCCAAAACGGTGCAAGAGAAGTTCCTGATCCTACAGGACCCCACTCCGGAGCCCTCTGAGGTTATGCTGCCGCCTCTCAGTATCCGCACTCGCCGGATCTGCAGCATGGCCTACTTTCCTCTCTTCAAACCACACAGACCCTGGCTGGGCCGCACCCCAAGCACGCAGCGACACAGATTGCTTTTCCAGGAATAGATGCGCAAGGTGCTACGGCGCAGGGCATCTCGCAGCTGGGACAGAGACACACAATTAACGCAGTCCTTGAGACATGAAGAGAGAGCGCTCGGGGAGAAAGCGAACAAGCGCCAGAATTCAGGCCTTCACTTGCAAATAAATTATGTATGTGATCGCTGTAAAACCAGCCATTTTAGAACATGGATCAGCCTGTTCCCTGATTCATGCCAAGATTTACATGCAATGCAAATCAATGCAAATTTGTATTTAAATATAATCCCTCAGAAGAAAAACTAAACCCACCCAAATCTTAAGCAAAGAAACCTACTGGGTTGTATTGAAGTTTTCACATAAATTCATTAGGATTGCTCTAAGCTGCTTAAGACAGAGTATAGCTGCAGCAGTAACGGTGGTGGTAAGGGACTGTCATTCCTCGACCCCATGGTGAGGAACTCCATGCAAGCCAGACGGCCCTTCCTGGGGAAAGGGAAGAGGCTGCATAATCCCTTCTCCCTACCTCACCTCTACTATCAACTTCTCTAACTTCCACAATTCTGTTGAAAAGGCGATACAAGCAAGTGGGGGAGAGTCCACATTCAGTTTGGGGTGAGCTGGAGGGGCGAAAGAACTCGCTCAGATGAAACTTGTACCTCAGCATTACATGATTTGTTGGTAGGACAACGATGAAAATGCAATACAATTCTCCATTAAGATTTTCAAGTGAACTTTGATTTTGTGTCTCCACACTGGGCACTTTTCCTACAGTACTGAACACCACTATCTTAAAGTCAAGGCTTGTTTCAATCTCTTAAATTGGACACACAAGTTACCAGCTGTTAGAGAAAAATTTGGCTCTACTGGGTTCCATTAATAGAAAGCTTGATTCTTGATTGACCAAGTCTGTACCAGCTGCTATCATGTAACACTTTTAGGAACTCTTGGTTTACTAAAGGTATCTAAAAAACCCTCTCTTTGAGGCCTTCCAGTATCACGATGGCGGTAGGTTACAATCAGATTTCCAGTGTTAGTCATGTCGTAGTCGACCAGAAAGCACGAAGGCCATGGAGGATTTCACAGAACACAAAATTCAAGGAGGCAAGTTATAACTTTGTTTTGTAATGAACCTTGTCGCTGATGGGCTGTAGCAGTGTGATTAGCCTGGAAGCTTTGTTATTCGTTCCCCACCACCACTTAAAAGAGCAGACCATCTGGCCCACTTTATGCATATAAATTGCATTTCCAAAAAGGCAATTTCCAGGGCCATTGATTAATCAGCATTTTACTTTTCAAAATCTTGATTTCTGCATGGAAGGAAACATTATTTAGTGTTATGCGGAAAGGCATTAGGAATTTCAGATCCTTTAATGCTCTGCAGAGGGGCACTGAATAAGCAAATCAAACGGTGCTAAATGTTTTAAAGTATTTAGAGTCTAAAATGTATAGATTGGTGATTAGCAGAAACTTGGAGTGCCCAGGTGCCTCAATGCCACTGAATTTAAAGGTAAATTAGGCATACAGTCACTGTGGAAATCTCAGAAAGTAAACACCAGCACCTCTGGCTGTATAAATACCTAAAACACCTAAACACCTAAAAATTTTTGTCATTAATTTATCTATTCCCAGTCTATAAATTGGCTTTATGTTTACCAGACCTTCTATGGAGCATATTTGCATTGCATTATTTAATAAACATGGCTTCCAATAAAAAAATGCAACAGAAAGTTTATTGCCCACTCGTCTGTTAGTCGATTTGGCTATAGTTAACAACAAACAATTAATCTTTTTTAAACCGCTCCCCAGTTTGTTATGGAATCACATGCAATATGCAGTACAAAGCACCTCACAAAACAGGTATAAACATCTTAAAAGATACTAAACTGAGAAGCCCGAATCAAAGGTATAGCTCTCTAGTCACTGAACACTTAACATTCATTAAGAAGAATTTCCAAATGCTCTCATGGAAAAATTATTTTGGTTTCAGCTCAGCAGCCTAAATCCAAGTGTCCCCACAGGAAAACAAACTTAAAGCTGATATCAAAATGTACTTCATTAGGTCTAACGAGACCAATTTTACAGTTAATTGTCTAAAAACAATTCTTACTTTGGATTATTCATTTAAAAAAAAGTTTCTTTAAAATGTACATATTTTCGTGATCAACATTTCTTGTTTAAACCTAGCCCCTAGAAGCTACAGGCCTCACAACATTTGGTGCATTTGCATTCAGCCTTCTGCAACACAAGGAAGTGCTTTTCTCTCTGCTTCACAGGTGGGAAACGAGGCACAGGAAAAGTTAAATGATTAGCCAAGGTCACACAGGAACTACACAGTGCAGAAAAGGCTAGTCAGGGATCTAACTACCAAGCCTTTCTGCCCCTCTGGTCTAGCTCATAAACATCATTAATAGACTTGTAAAGTTAATATGAGAATGAATTTAATTTGGGGAGTGAGGGGGGACACATAACATGATCATGAAGCAGAACATCTTTTAAAAACCGATTACTTTCATTCTGAAAAATTATTTTTTGCACTTCTCAAAAAGTAACATGGCCCTGAACAAATCAAAACTTTGCCATTTTAAGTATCACAGAAAATGCTTTAAGATCAAGACAAATGAAAGAAAAAATTAAAATGCAACAGTAAAAGCTAACAGACACTGCAGTCGTATATCCCAGACTTCCAGATCCAGTTTGCTCACCTCTGCACAGCCGACCTTCCACTGCACTTCAGGGCCACTCGTCGGATTTGCAGGAAGACATCAAAAGCACTCTTGCCTTCAGAAAAGCAGGTTAGAGAACACTTGAGATGGTTTCAGATTCCTCCTAAGGAAAGCCTGCATTCGTAGTAACATTCTGAAACTCTTTTTAAAATACTGCCGAGGTTGAAATACTTAACCTTTCAAATTAAGTAGGAATAGAAGTAATTATAAGTGGTGCCTAGTTAGGAAGGCCCATGAGCAGCCTTCTATTAGATGTACTACCCTGCAAATTTTTATGCAGATGGCTGTGCTTTATATGGCTATTGCACATCACATAATAATTTTCACCTTGTTAGGAAGAGCTCTTGAGCCCGTGGAGCTGAAGGACTGCCTTCGGAGAGAAGGACTTTTCCACAGTGCCCTTTTTTCCCAGGGCATTGCTGTATTCTCAACAGCCAGAGAGGTGCCCCAACAGAAAGGTGTAAAAAGGAAGGAGATATGGATGAATAATATAAATACTACTAAGTTAACAAATAAAAAAAAATTTTTTGACAATACAGTTGTTCATTATTACTGACCAAAATATTTCTCTCATGCAAGACAGAACTTTAAAAAAATAATAACGCAGAAAACCAACCTGCTCTAAGGCTGTCCGAATGCTGTCCAGGGAATCCTCATTCAGTTTCTGCAGAGACTCTGCCGCTCTCATTTAATATCTCCATCCTGACTGCGGCTATAGCACTATTTTAAGTGAATCACCTCCACCTATTCAGGCTTATTCTGTCAGCTAGGTCCTGCACCCAAATCAAGGATATATCACCAGGCAACTGGACCACCTGAGAAAGGATTTTTAATTCAAAGGGAAACATTTACTCCTGCACAGTTAATTTCTTCAGTTTGATAACATTAAAAAAAAACAAAAAACCCACACTTAGTTGATATGCACATAAAGCCCCCCAACATTTCAGCAACATCAAGCATTGCAGGAGGAAATGTAGATTTGTATTAATTACTGGTAAACGGCCGAGACGGATGCTGCCTCAGTTATCGCACTGATGGCTTTCAGAAGCTATCCAGCCAGGATTACATGGGTTCTAGCTTTAAAAGCCCCGAAGTTACACAGGAAGGGTTCTGCGCTCACAGTACGGCCCTTACTCAAAAAGGAAAGCCCAAATTGATACAACTGTGGAATCATATAAAAGAGAAAGACATGGACCTGAGACCATTTATTTTAACTTTCTAGCGGTTCCTAGGGAACCGTTCACATGCCTACAGCACAAGGCAGAAGATTTTATCTTCTCTAAGTAGAAAGGATCCCCGTCCTAGTGTAATGCTATGAAACGATTCATTCCCAGATTGGGAATAAAGTCTGGTACTTGTTAGAGTTTTATTACACCATATAGGCCCAAAAGCGTTTGCTGTTCACATCCTGAAGCCACCTGCATTACAATTAAAAGTCACCAGGTACTTACTTTCCCACCCCTCATATTTTACTGCCTATGGGAGACCTAGTTTTTAACACTTTGTGTCATTAAACATTTAGCTGAATACTTACACGGTCCTCATCCCTGTGATATCTAATTTGTGCCCATCTGTCATGAAATGATTAGGCCTAATCTAGTGAATTCACTGAGCTTGTATCAGACTCTTCCGGAATTACAATGACAGAACCTCAGCAAAATTACTGGAAGAAGCTAGACAGTAACGCAAGAAATGCTCACCCCGTAACGGAGATCTTCAAGAGGGACACAGGCAGAACTGAGTAAAGGAGCAGGAGAGTTGACTCAAGTGTAAGAAATTCACTAAAATTATCTGGCACTAGCTGAATATTTACTTTTTACCCAGTTCTGAAACACTGCAAATATTTCACTGTGTGTTTACCTCTTCTCAAAACTCAGTAGATGGCATTAGACTACATGCAAGGTAACTAAAATGCATCATTGGACTGAGTTACTCTGTTACTTTGGGGGGGGGGGGGAAGGTAATATTAAGATAAATTCACTCCATCTTCTCTAAATACCTAGGTAAAAAGCAGTTTTTAAACAAGAAGATATCTAACAACCAAAGCCCATTCCTGAACACAAATAATTAAATAAAAAGCTCTTTTGTTAAAGCAGCCAAGCCTACTTTGGAGTGGGCTGGCATTCCAGCAAAAGCGTTGGGAGGCTGACGGAGCAAAAGCTTGGAAAGAAACAATTGCCTTCTATTACGCATCATGCCACATAGGCAGATTTGGGGTTTTGCTCGATTTTGGTTTGCACACATAATGCGCTGCTCTGCTTTCTTTCACTTACCGCAGCCCAAGCACAACTGTTGTCTTCTGGGGTCTACCAGGGTCTGTAAAGAGATGTATTTGTTCAGCTAACTGCAGGCCCAGAACAGCATTAAATCGGCAGATCTCTGCTTATTGCTGATGGCTCTATGCAGGTGATCTGATCAGAAACCCAGAAATCAGATTTCTGATCAGAAATCAGAAGTGTCAGAGCACCATCAGACTCTTCCTCACTCTCTTCCCACCTGAGAAGTGTTGAACGTGACACAGCTGAACGGACTGTGCAAGCAGATCACCTGCTGCGCACAGAAATTCTTTACAAATACTTGCTAAACAAGGACTTTATTCATTGGGCATTACAAATAACAAAATTCACTACACTTTTTTATCCTGGATTGTGTTTCACATTTGTATTCCTAAGTGATAAACTGGTACAGTAAATCTGGTTAGGCAACAAATAATGACTTTTCCAGTAAAGGAATAAATCAGGACTCGATAAGCATAGTGGAATATTGCTATAATTGTGAACAGCTAATACACAAAGTGGACAAAAAAAGCAAAATATTTGAATATATTTGCTTGTGGCTTTTTTTTTAATTAATATTAGTACCTATCGCTCTATCAGACCCCGTTACGCAAGCGGCGCTCAACACTTCCGAAGGCTAAATGCTCATACTATGAAATCACAGACCACAATTCACCTGAATGAAACCAGAAAATCATCTTCTCCCAAAGCCACCCGATTTGTGTGGAAATACTGCCTCTGTTTCAACAGCGGGAGGGACAAGAACGAAGCGACGGGAATGCAGGACTCTAGCCCTGCTAGGAAAAGAAAACCAAAAGGAAAGTACCCCATGCAGGAAACAAGCTTTGATGCTGAGCGTAGATCCAGGAGTGACAGTCTCAAAAGGAGCTCTGCAAAAACAGTAAGAGATGTCAGTATTAGCAGCCCGTCTGGAGAAGTGGGGAGCCCAGGACCTACTGATGACTGGGAATGCACTGGAGAAGGCGCCTCCCTGGTTTGCTTGATGGAGTAATAGTTATTAGCTGGTTTGGAAACAGCACCACAGAAAAGTAAAAACATGTCTAGCCTTTGGAAATTCATGAGCTTGTGTGTCACGGTGTTGCAAAATTTAGCCCTCAGATGTACAGGCTGTCAAGGAAATTATAATAGTAGAAGTGATAGATGATTAGGACTTAGACATGAATGCTGACATCTGAGCTCGGAGAGAACAGAGTGAAATTTGCACATTTTATCTTTAGACTTAGAAGGAGAAAAATAAAGGCCAAGAAGGCAGCTTTCAAGGACTCTCCCAAAATCATGGAAAGGAGAGAAAGATCAGGCAAAAAAACAGTGCCAAAAAAGAAATATGAAAGAGAGAAAGAGGACAACCTAGAGTCCAGGGAAAAAAAAAGAGACATAAAAGCACTGGGAGGACTAAACTTAAGTGATTACAGTCACGAGATCAGAGATAGCGACAAAGAAAATCACAGTCTGAAGCTTTAGGAAGAAAAATGCTGACAAGGATGTGATAACCTGCAAAACTTGCATAACAACACGAATGAGAATAGTGAAAACGAATCCAAGCTTTTGCTATGAGAAGTACTGTATCAAAGCCAGTCTAAAGAACGAACGCCAGGCAGGAAGGGCGATCCTGCGTGGACCCGGCGCCTTGACACCCTAGGAACGGTACCCGAAAGTCTGCTCACACAACAGAGTGGCACACGGAGTATCACTGCCTCGAGCACGACCTAATACTCCAAATAAGAGCAGTGGAAGAAGCTCAGCAGACATTGCAGAGGACTGCTCCTGCCATAGGACATCTCTCACAGCCTGGACAAAATTATTCCAGACGATGCTGGAACGGCACAATACCAACGTGCGAGGTGCTTGTGGAGCCGGGAGATGCGCGCGTTTGCCCGTCTCAGCTACGCTAAAAGCACGAACTCCTGGTTGCGAGGTCAGTGCTTGGCGTTAGGCTGCTCCCCGCGCGCGCTCTGCCGCGGCCGGCAGCCTTTCCCACCGAGGGAGCGCGGCAGCTCCAAGCACCAGCGCTTTTACCTCCTCCAGAGGACAGCGCGCTCTGCCCGTGCTAACGGAGAGCACAACACGGGGATGACAGCAATACATGCATCTAAATACGGGACTAGAAACGGTTTCTTCTCCAATGTTATTTTCAAACAGATACATTTAGAGCATTCGGGATTTTTTTCTAAAATAACTGCTCAAATCATTTTTGTAAACATAATTCAGGTCCCGTTTCCACTATCTCTATTTCACCATTGGTGTTCTAGCAAATTGGTTTAATCCTCCACTCTCTAAATTCTTTATAAATGATATGCTTGCAACATATTATAATCCTCAGTGACAAGCAACCCATTAAAAGCAGGATTATATTCCTAGAAGGCTTTTTATATATATATATATATATATATATATATATATATATATATATACACACACACACACACACACACACACACACAATTTTTTTAGTTTCTCTAGACTCTGAAAAGAAAACTTATAAAGTAACAGTAATAAAACCATGCTGTTATTTTTAGAACAGTACTCTCTGAAGTATGATTGTCTTTTCAGGGAATCAATTGTAAAATTAGAAGTTCTTTTTTTTTTTTTTTATTTTAACCCTTCAAAATGTTGGTTTCACATCACATTGAATAAATTCTAAGAAAATCACTACTCTAACTTAAAATATCACTTTTAGTCTTCATAATGATAATTATAATCTCTCTTCTTTATAATTTTCACCCCCCAAATTTGTCATTTGAAGCTGTTTTCAGTGCATACAAGGGATTTTTATCAAGTTGTTTATCTATATCTCTCTAACAGCTTGAATGCCTTATGCCATGCAACACGGATTTAATACAAAGGCTTCTCTTTTGTGGCTGGTACTCAACAGATGGAAGTATAAAGGCATTTTCATTGTGTTCACTGCTATTTCTACAAGCTCTTCTACAAATTAAATGGTGATAAAGTGATACTCCTATATTTTTTTTTTTAAACCACAAAAGGTTTGTCTTCAAATTTTTTTTAAAACAAAGTAAGACAACACATTCACCTTTCTATCTCTTTTTCCTCAAAAATTTAATATAGTTATATTAATACTACTTATTTGTGCAGGGACCATGATCTGGACTGGATCTGGAGGTAGTATGTTCCCTGAGCTAAATATCTAATAAGATATTTATAGACAGACAAAGCAATCTCTAGTGAGAAAACACTGCAGTCTGCAAAGCTTGATACATCAATGTCATTGCTGTTTAAGAAAAATAAAAAAGAAAAGTGTCACTACTGGTTTCAAAAGACTTTTTGGAGTACAGATGGGGCAGATAAACAAACTCAGCAAACACTGTGCTCTGAAGTGGAAACAAAGCGGCGTTTTAAGAAAGCCGTCTACTGAACTTTCTCTCTGCTTTTATAAGCTTTTCACCACAGTTTTACCATATCTGGCAGGACTGAAATCCACTTGTCTCTTTAAAATACGTGGAGGAAAAATTTAAATCGATGTTATTTACATAATTCATGATGATTTTCAAGTGAACTTGCTAGATGAAGAACATTTATTTTCCTGGCCGAATTTTTGAACTGACACTGCCAAATGGGCAAGCACTTTTAGGGAGACACAAATCTTAATCCCAGCCCAAACACAGTTGCTCTGGAACGCTGCCCCTGTCACTAGCAACAGTCCTCGGCTGGCAACAGGAGAGGGAAACAACTCCTGCCACAACGAGCTCCAATATCTGAACCCACTTAACCACTGACAGACGGGAAGATGAATATTCACCTTACGCCACAGCAAAGAGCATTTTAAAAATAATTTTCAAACATTCTTCCCCTTCAGCCAGTGTTGAAATTAATTTGCTAAAGTTTTCCATTTAAAAATACTATTAAAGCACAAATTAAGAAAAGTCTGTATTCTCTTCATGGAAGCACCATACAATCTACAAATGGAATAATCTGTATTAACCGCACTGTCTGTCATCTTTTCTTTTTCTGTAGTTTAAAAATTGCTATTATTTTCCTTTCACTTTCTCTGCCTGATTTTAGTCATATTTCTGAAGAAATTAGAAATATTTAGTAACAGTTACTAAATTAAACGGACAAAAAAAAAAAACCTAAAAAACCAAGTACTTACTTTAAAAATAAGCAGCCCCCCAAACAGTCCTTCAATACCTTCAGCCTCGTAGCCCCCAAACGTCCAAGAGCAGAGCTGATTCCCACCCGCCACTCACCTTCCCCACTGCAGCGGGGAAAAATTCATCCGCCTTCTAGTGCCACAAGAAAATGCAGCATTTAAGGCCTTAATCATAAGATTTACAGCTATTAGTAGGCAATCCCACACTTTTCTCACTTAATTTTTCCTACAGTAGAGATGACACAAAGCAAACCAAACCGAATGCCTACTTCTAAAGTAAAGGAACTCAAAGTTAATAAATATGGCAGAGATGATGGCAAACAGGATGAGGCATCAAGACGCACAAAAGCCAGTTTGGAATCACACACATTTTCAGTTACAGAATAAAAATAAACCTGAAAATAAACCACAATACCAAGAATCTGTGAAATGTGGTCAGCGAGGCCAAGAGGATGAAAGCTACCTTACTAAACAAGTGTAGTAATATGTAAGGAGGAAAATAAATATTGAAATTTCCTCAGTGTAAAGTATTGGCTCAAATAGAGGCAGCATCTAAGCTTTAATTTCAACTCCTAACTCAATTTATAGCAATATCATATTCAGGAAAGAAAAAATTAGGAACAATACCCCTATATATCATGGGATACTATATATTTTGCAACTAGATCACAGGAAAATGGTTGAAGAATATGGCACAGATTTTACTTATTGATTATTTGGGAGTTTATCACCATCACCCTGTTTAAAATTGTTATCAGAAATTGCTTCAGAGCTGGATCAGGTAGGTAGTGGCCCAGCGCATGAAAACCATCATCTGAGCTTGCTCATCCTCTGCTGCGTGGAGCTCGTTTATCCCCCCAAAGGCTTTGCCTCGGATAGGACTAGGAACTTACAGGGAGACTTGACTGAGAAGCAGAAATACATGGGATCTGAATATGCTGTCAAAAAAACAAAAACAAAACTGAAAATGTGGACCAGTAGAATAGCTGAAGCACTGAACGGTTTGGAAATCAGCCAGTAATCCCTATTCTAACCACTGGTGTGGAGATGGTCCCTTTTTTATTCCAGTGACACAGTTTTTCTATGAACACGTTGCTCCATTTTTAGCCACCTTCTATCTGTAAAAGGCTACTGCTTACTTCTTAAGAGCACTGCTAAGAATAAAGCACTTGTTAATACTACAACTGCTGCGCAGGTTCCAAGTTACATAAACAGAGAGAACAGCTTTACTTTAACTAGTGCGACGGTTTCTGTACACAAGATCTAGTTTAATACAGGAGACACACACACACACACACACACACACACACACACAGAGGTATTTCACAGAGATGTTCTCAAGCCGGTTTTCAAGGGCCTCGCAATGGCCAGGTTATGGCGTATCACCGGAGTTTCTACGGGTTTAATGACAGGTTGCCTGGAGTCAGTGCCAAGAGACCTGCGTATTTTTTCCAACTGAATCTACGGAGCTCAAAATATAAAGGTTTCGCAATGCTATATTTTACTTGTCTTTTAATGGCTGGAAGGAGAAGAGAAGTGCTGTTACTCTCGCTGCCAAGATTCTTCTTTAGCTCCAGAAGTACAGCAGCTACTTTTAGATCAGAGGCCTCAAATTCAACCCCCACAAAGTCTCCTCTCTATATATTATGTCTGTTTTGGAGTGTTGTAATGCTGTTAACTCTGTCATGAATATTAATATAGCCTTTGGGGAGATTTGTTCCATCTCTACTATGCCTAGCATATTATGAAGCACTTTTAAATCTGCAATAACAGTTTATCATATCAGAGACAAGTAATTCATTGTATTCCAGTAGAGCGGATGCACGCGCAAACCCCACACTCACAAACACTGTATTAATTACCTATCCTGCCTTCCTCCCATGAAATACATTCTTCCACAAGCCACGAGCTACGGCTGGCATACGCTGCTATGGTTTAAAGAACCTGGAGAGAAGCCCCACCGCCAGTCTCCCACATCTCCGTGGTATTTCAAAAGAATCACTTTACCTCCCCACAGCTTCCCAGACAGAATCAAAGCCACAGCTGGTTTCATGTCCAAAACCAGATGTAAAAAAAAAAACGAAAACAAAAAAATACCACACAGTAAACGGTCAACAGCAAAGAGGTGTGACAGCAAAGCTAACCTAATCTTTGGAGGCAGAGAAGGGTTGGAAAAGAGAAGTATGTGCCTGAGTCCTTGTACAGCAGAAGCCACCTAAGCAGTGATGCCAGCATGTGGCCCCCTCTCCTCCCCTTCTGCTGGAACTGCCGTTCGCTTGACCCCGTGGCTACTGGCCGAAAAGCGACCAGCGCCTGCCGCGCTGCCCTCCCGAAGCGGCTCCCCCGGAGAGGCCTGCACTCCCTACGTGCTCACCTGAGGCAAAGTCTTGCTAAAAATCAGGCTTGTAGCTCTGAAGAAGCTGGTTGGCTTTAAAGCCACAGTCAACTTCACTTGATGGAAAAGACAGCTTGTTAGGAGAGATACTCGTACCGTGGCGGAGAAGCTCCACGGGGGCTTTTCTGGTGTGTTTGTTTGTTTGTTTACTATGATAAAGCAGGCTGTAAAAAGCAAAACCCCACAAAACCACACATCTTTTTGCTTAAAGAGATATCACCAGCTTCGTTGCATAGAACAACCTAATTTCTGCTCAGTCAGCTGACAAGGTGCTGAGTCTTTACCAGGACAGTACCTTGGGGGAACCGGGGAATAAAGACACCCTTTTTTAGCACAGCGATGCTGCGTAGGAAGCAAAGTCAATGGAGAGTTAATCTTACAGCGAGACAGAAAACCGTTTATTAACCGCAGTGTTTTGAGTATCCAGAAGAAGAAAAAACAAGTAGGCTGGGCAGAAGGCAGCTATGCTAGTCGAAAGGGTAAATGCAATCACTGTGGCTCTGCAAAAATTTCAGCGGCTGGGACAGAGCAAAAGGACTGGATCCAGTGCTGCAAGGCGAAGAGGCAGGACCGGAGAGAAGGGCTTTCTCCTGCAATGCAATGAGAAACCCAGCACGTTTATCAAGGCAGAAAGCTGGGGGAAAGAATGGAAGTTTCTGTAAAACAGAAAAATGTGTAGTATGACTATTCTAATGCAGTGCAGTAGTGGAAAGATATCATACCAGCAAAAGTGTCTTTTTGACGGTAAAGCATACACCAATGTTCGCAGGAAACAAGAAAGTTTCCTGCACATAGCTGTGTCCCCAACAGGTTCTCGTGTGCGTAACCATCGAAGCAAGGGTAAGCATAAGAATAAAACCACCAACCACACACTACTCAAAGTACCCCAACACCAGCGATAACAAAGTTAAGCTGACAAAACGTGTGCTATATCTAGAACCTTAGGCTATATTTTAGTTGCCAAGTTAACTCAAGTTACTTCAGGATTTGACCAACTCCACTGAATGCAGATCAGGAAGATATGACACTTGATTTTTACAAGGGCGGTGATTCCTTTCCATATGAGCCCAACTTGATGCACAAAAGAGAAAAACTGCAGCTACTAAGCAACCTGAGGCAGGCTACTTGGTGCGCACACCGAAGCGGCACATCATCTTTGCCTTCAGTTATGTCTTGTAACAGCTTTCAGCCAGCACAAAGTGAATTGCAAAATAAAAGCAAATGTCCACATAACTAGTTTTAAGATAGTAAGTCTAAAATGTAGGTAGTGTTGTGGTAATAATTACAATGATTAGGGTGAGGCCAGTTTGGATATCTTTGCAGCAGGCTCACTCTACAGCGGAGAGAAGCTCTCGGACTACTTGCTAAAACGATTCCCCTCCTCCACAGAGCAGTTCACCTTCGGCAGTGAACCCGCTCCGGTTTCAGGAGGGTTTCCTGACTGCAGGCTAGAGGATGTGGTTGCACGAACGCAGGCGGTGCCCTGCGAGATGATGCTGCGGGGAGGAATGCGGCCCCCTGCTACCTCCCGCGTCAGCGGGGGTCAGGCCAGCCAGATGCTCCGCAGGAAATAATCCACAAAAAGAAGGGGAAAAGAAAAAAGAAAAAAAGAAAGGATCCTGTGGCTGTACGACCACCATAAACATGGAAAACAGGGGTGTACACCTGGGGGAGATGGAGAAGAAACAGGGAGAACAGGAGCTCCGCTTTGGAGAAAAGCTTGCCCGTACGACTGGTTAAGTGAAACGGGAAACTCTGCTAAGGGATTTTCAAGACCTCTGTGTGGAGGCAGAGTAATTTAGTGCAAACAAATTAAATGTCAGCCTGCTGGAACCTCTCCATACAGACAAGCCCCTAGGAAAATATGGGCTATAGTCTGTTGAAGACTGGTTACAACTATTTTTGATGAGCCCAAAATGTAGCCTGTCTGTATCTCTAAATCAAAGGCAGCAAGTTTTCCTTCAGCAAATTTCCTCACAATATCCAGCCTAACTTTACACTACATTACTCACTGCAGATTAGTACTTGTTACACTGTCTCCAGTAACTGAAATATTCTCCCATAATTGTTTTCTGTTTTCTTCTTTTTTTGGAAAGGATGCACAACATACTCCACTAAAACAGCCACCAAAATACATGCATTTACCGTATTAAAGGTTTTCTAGGACATTTCAGACATGTTCTAACATAAAAGTACGGAAATATTGGGGCGTCTTTCTATTAGTACAAAAGTATTCTTGCTGTACATATTTCTCTTTCTTAAAGGCAGAGGATACTAAAACTAGCATCTGAAAGTAATCCTGCTGCTGCTGCTAAATTAGAAATGCAAGTCACTCGTAAACAGAATAAAACTGATAAGTAGTTGTGACACTTCCGATAACACAAGACAAAGACCATTTCTTGGCAGATCTTTTTAATATATATTTATATATGTAAAATCCTGCCTTGGAAGAAATATATATTTAATTTCATATATAATTATGAACACCAACGGGACGTTATTGCACCACAGAGAAAAAGGACTTCTTGCAAGGTAGTCCGAGGAAGCAGCTGCTTGTGCCCATCACTTTGGCACATAGTCACATATTCAAGATACTCTATAGACTTAAGTATTCCTAGAATAAGTAATACATTTTCTCCCAGTTACAGAATATGAGGGCTGTACAGTTTACTTCATTTTTTTTTTTTTAGGTGGGAGAAAGCAAAAAGCAGATGGAGAATAAAATCACTAGCTCAGACAGGCAAGAGTGGCTAACAACAGACTTCATCTGAGAGACATCCTGCTACAGTCATCATACACACACAAGAGAAAATCTCCAGTTGGAAGACATTCAAGTGAAAAAACATGCATGAAAAATGAGCCCAGTTTACACATGTTTGCAATTCAGTGTTGTGCTGGGAAGCCAGAGTAACCGCACACCTGGAGAGCTCATAGCAATGAACAATCCTGCAAGGATTTACTGAACTCACTGCCCACTGACTGGAGATTTTCCACGGGTAAAAGTCTTGTTATAACATCTTGAACTTCAGCTTTTGATCCCTTTTTTAAAATTGTTTTTTCCTACCAAGTTACCTGAGATTTATAGATTTTGCACAAGTAGATGTTTGTAACAGAACAGAATTTTCCAGGACAAATTAGATCATTTTAAGTAGTTGTAATATGTTTTATGAGTTCTTTTCCTCTATTTTAACTATAGATAATGTTTTGAGGTCTAATGGAATAGCAAGTCTGCTATTTCTTTGCCTTTATTTAAATGCTGAGCATTGAAGAAAACTGATTGTGTCCAGTCCAAATACTGTCCATTTACAGATGAGTTCTGTTTCAACTTCTGTTTTTGCT
Source organism: Apteryx mantelli (assembly GCF_036417845.1). Classification (NCBI taxonomy): domain Eukaryota; kingdom Metazoa; phylum Chordata; class Aves; order Apterygiformes; family Apterygidae; genus Apteryx; species Apteryx mantelli. The sequence continues at coordinate 3,347,175 of NC_089986.1, forward strand.
TCTAGGAAAACAGTAAGATTAATTCAAACTATTTTAATTTCTTCTCTTAGACAAAATTGCATTTGCTAGCAAGCAACCTTCAGTTTGCATCACAGCTGTAACGGTCATTCCTAAAATGTGTGTTTCCTTGTCTCAGAATATTAGAAGACCACCACGTTTTCTTGGAATACAGCTGCTTAATTGATTAAAGAGTCTCATCTTCAACATACAAAGGTCTTCTAACCAGAAGTCATGCACGACTTCTGCAAAGTGGTTCAAAAATTCCCCCCAAATTTTTGGTGCAATAAGTAAAAATCAAATTCAGAATAAAAGTAATCATTATTAGAGATTAACAGTCTTTATAATATGGCAGTTTTTTTCTTTTCTTTTCTACTTTCCCAGAATATGTAAAGAAATGAAAGCTGGGTTTTCAAACTTAACTTTTAAAAAAGAGAACGCTCATTGCAATTTTGTCTGGACTGGTGGGTGGCTTTTATTACTATGTCCTGGATAAAGAGCTATCCGACTGCTGGAGCGTTTGTTTCCATGATCTTATTCCATACACGCAAAAGCACAACAAAACCAACTTCCATAATTCAATATTTGGGTTCCCTCTTGATCCTTGTTTCAATCCATATTTTGAGGCTGAAACAGATGTTTCAGGGGTTTCTTCACTGGAATGCATCAAGAAACAAACAAATTTAATTGTTTTTTTTCCATATAAAGGAATGGAAAAGACTTTGTTTTTTTTTGTTTTTTTTCAAACCTTTTTTCAAATCTCAATCTGGAATGATATCTTCATTTCCTATTCTTTGACACATCAAAATATCAAGCTTTTTTAAGCCATGAATAGTGCCCCACAACACTGTAACTTCTACTAATAAAAGAGGAAGATACTGATAAGAAATCCTGCACATACATCTCGCCTTTCAGGTACGTTAACCACAGTTCACCAGGTACGTGAAAGGTATGCGAGTTACTTAAGCACCAGGCAGTTAAACCCATCATTACCTTGGTTTCTTTGCAATTCAGCTGTAATTTAGATAGCTCCAATTTTTTCAAGTTCAGGCAAACAAGGGATCATTAACATGTTTACTAATTCCAGCTGTTTCAAACTGTCTCAAACGTTGAAAATAATTACTTTTAAAACAGGAAGGTCACAGAACAGGGACAGGCCATGAGTTTCAGACAGTAGGAGACATCAGCCTCGCATCTGCTGCTGAAGTGCAGGAACACTGACAACTCCTAGAGCAGCCCTGATGCTTCTCTATAACTCAGCCTAATGCACCATAGCTCGACAGTCAGAGGAAAATTGCGGAGCACTTGGGGAGTACAGCCAGTGCTGCACGGGTTTGCAGCTCCCTTCAGGCTCCTACGCACCTGCGTATGCTGGCGCGAATCAGAGTTCGCAGCTTTCAAAATACAGATACAAAGAGGTGCTCGCGCACACTCCTAAGGTACGTCGAGGGAACTGTGGTCTCCAGCACTTAGGCATCTGTGAAGATATATAAGCAAAAACAGCTTCCCTAGAGTGCTTGGCCTCATTTTTGCCCTATAAACACCATTTCACGACAGACTCTTGAAATCTGACATTTAAGTAAGTTCTTGGGTATTATGGTTTAATGTTTGAGGCAGACAAGGTGACGGTGATATTTGCAATTTTGAAACTGTTTACTGGAGAATCTAGATTTTCCGGCACCTCATGGCCTTGGCATTAGCTCATTCTTACCACTAATTACTTCACTCTACAAAATATTTACATATATCCTCCCTTCAAGCATTATCTCTTTTTTTTAGTATCTTGCTAAGTCTTGCTGCACACAAAACACGCTTGCAAGTTCTTTGGCAATACTAAGGTCTCTGTTTAGAGAGATAGTCATGGATATACATGCACATTCTTCTTTTGGTTCATTTGATTTCTCTCCACATGTGGCTATATGGAATCAAGGCAAGAACAGAGGCTCTCTCCTCTGCCCCATAATTTTAATTCATTTAATTTCCTTTTAGTTTTCCCAACTCATCCCTCTTCACCTTGAAACTCCCCTCACTGCTAGGGGCAATTTCTTGTGATACAGCACTTGAATTCAAGAAAGTTGGGGGGGGGGGGAACGACCTTAAATCTTTCATTAACATAGTTTTGAAAGTCAAAAGCCAAAACACTTACTTAGATCATCTAGGGCTTTTCATGAGAAATAGGAAAATCTGCAAATAGATTACAGTGTTCCCTAATTTAACGTTTCTTCCCATATTTAAATCAGAGAATACTACCCATATTCACTTCCAACCTCCATGTTGCTGCTGCACTCATATCCCCAGAATGGTCAGCCTCTTAGCAGTCGGTCGCCTGGATTAAAAGCAGCAGCTTCCAGAAGATTTTACTCCCTCTCCTTTCAGCACCAGAAAATTAGAGAAGAAAGAGTACTGCCTCAGGAACCCATGCTGCAACACCTGCAGCAGTTAAACTCACAAGCAATGGATTGCTTGCACTTTATCTCTCTTGATGTTGCTCAAGAGAGGTCAAATTACGCTAAGTTTTCAAGTCTCGCCATTAGCTCCCTACGCTGAAAGACTCTTATTGGCAAAGAAAGGGAACATCAAGTCTCCCTTCCAGAAAAGCAGGTGAGCACAAAGATCAAGTTCGGCTTCTCCCCCTACACAACATCACAGAGAAGGCCTGGAAGCTCTAGGCGTTAATCTAGGCAGGTAGCAGGGGTTAAAACTGGTTACAGCCTTGGGTCTCTGCAAACTGCCAGAGAGACCTTCTCCAGCTGTTCAGAAGCGACTGATGAAGTGCCAGGCTTGCAGGCCACATACGTAATGAGTTCACGACATCTGTGGTGAGATCCAGCTATAAAACCAGCCGCCAGGAATGGGAGCTCACTTAAAGAGAAGACAACGGTGCTCCTCACTCTAGTCATGTCTAGCAGAGCTGGGCTGATGAAAACTCTTCTCACACTCATGCTTTGTTATTTAGATCACTCTTTAAACCACAGAATGCAATAAAAAGCTGAAAGAATTCTTTTAAGATGTGACTAAATTAGATATTTTGCCATTTCCCAAACATTTTTTTTGCTAAAATATTTCTTCTTCTTTTTTCAGACAAGTAATTTAGCAAATTCAAACTGACATTAATAATTTTAGAATATGGGTACACAAAAGGATCTTCTCCTTATTAATATTGTTCCATACTACTCACACTGTTTCATAAAACCAAGCTAGCTACAAGACCTCAGCGCTAAGTGCAGGTAGAAACCGCAGCTAGCTCAGGCGTCAGCATCTGCATAGGCACAGCACAGCACCTTCCCCGGGTTAATTCACACCAGGGTTTCTCACCGTGGTAGGGACACACCGGTAACATGTTCTGGCATGAGAGATGACCACTGAGATCCACAGCGCTGATGGGACATAGGTATTGCTGCTGCTGGGTCTTGGGTACCATTACTTTTTTGATAACCTAATTGAGGAAAGAAGCTGAACACTGCAAGAAGCAATGAGCAGGTTATTGTGTTATAGTCCTACAAATCATGGAGGCCACACAGTTAACCATGCTGGGGTCTGACAGAGCAAAAGGGAGCACTTGCGCCTGGGAGTGAGACGGAGGGGGTCTATAAAGTTCTATTTTCAGTGGTATTACTGACTTGTATCAGATCAGCCAAGGGACATAAACAGAAATTTAAGCCTGTAAAATGATCTGAAAACACCTGTTCACAGAGATATAATGCGTTTTCGGGATATACTTTGAATTAGCAACACAATGAGGTAGACTCAGATCCACTGAGGCAAACAAAATATTAAGTTCCCAATTTGTACATACAAAATCTCAATTAAAGTTTAACAGTCTTTGTTATTTAAATTGAGTGCGACTCTCCTAATCACTTGGGAATGCTGGGAAACGTAGTTACGAAACATTCCAGTAAAAACTTCTCTCTTCACTACAAGAAGTCTGCAGTGGTGTCTTTTCATATTATTCATCAACATGATTTTAATCTTCCTTCACAGTCAGGTTTCTTCCTTAATAAGAGATGTATAACCAACAAGCCAAAAAAGCTTTTAAAACTTATATTTGAAACAACTAATTCCGATATGCAGCTGGCTACATTTTCTTTTGGCTCTCCTGCCATGGCATGATAACATTTAGTTCATTAGAAATAGCTATGTCAACTGCCAATCTCAGAAGTTTACAATAATGCTTTTAGAATACACAAACTCCAACCATTTAAAGTCTGGAGTGCAAAAACTAACACATCCCAAGAGATACTCTAATCTACCCCACGTATTTTCCTAGTCAAGTTATGCGCAGATCTGCAGCATGAACCAGGACACAACTACAGTCCTGAGCTACTGCATGTCACTACCAGACCAGAACTGTTCTTCACAAAGAGGCAGATAAGACAGCTAAGAGAGGCTTTAGGGGAAAGAAAAAAAGAAAAAAGAAAAAAGTTTTCTTTAAAAATAAAACTTAAAAAATCTGAATCTCAAAGTCTAAGATTTTTTATAATCTATTACTTTAATTAAGATAAGTATTTAATTAATGTAATAGATTATTCACTGCAACTATTTGCCTCTGAAGGTTAAAGAGAAAATACAATTACTGACTGGTAATATCAATGGATGAGCATCTGGAATGGGAGTCTGCACCTGCAGGAGAAGATTCAGCTGTTATGGTGGTTTATTTCCATTTACCTCAATTTATGGACTAGTTCATTCAAAACTGAAAAACTTACTTGGTATTAAAGGGAAAAAAAATTGTTCTCTTTTCCTCTATGAATAAAGACTATATAGGTAAGGGGATGACACCTATGCTCTAAAATATTTCTGGTTGCTACATCCTGAAGAGTCAGTTCAATTCACACACTACCAGGAGTGCTGAAGCGTTTTGGAAGAGCTCTTGTTCAGCTTATGAAGTCCAGCCTATGCTACAAAATTTCTGTCTTCCTTAACACCCCTCTGGGGGATGTCCATCTTCCAAGGAGCCGGAGCAGGGCACTACTCTCGCAAGTGGCATATTGCTACCTAGGGCTCAGAGGCACAACTGCTACCTGAGCCTTGGAGCCCATTTGGATAAGGTCACAGATACGCTAGCACAGGAATACCTTGTGGGACGGCAGGTTTTCCTAACCAGGAAAAAACGTGGGATTTTGGAAATTATTGACTGCCTTGTGATCATTCTCTTTGAACAGGTAATAGGTTAGCTCGAGCGGGGTGACGTACTGCTAATCCCTGTCTGTCCTGCTGTGATTCAGGTTAGACCTGGAGCCTGAGGAGCCAGTACCCGACCTCCTAAGAGACAATTTGGCCATGGATTTGAAGTCTCAGGAGGACATGCTTGGCAAGAGGACCTTCATCACCAAATCAAGCTTAGAAGCCCCAGAAAAGGAATTGGGCCTCAAATCGATTCACACACTAGAGGTTTAAAAGGTTCAAGCACACTTACTTCTATATGCAAAACATTCAATAATTTCTAACAAATGGAAATACAATATTTGGCCTTTCACTTTTTTTTTTTAAATTCTGTTCTTATTTATGTGTTGGATTTGGACTTTTTAATTTGGTTTTGATATCCACACAAAAACAGTGCGATAAAAATCTTGCCAAACAGAAAACATATCTAGTAAACACCATTCTCCTTTTTCTGAAACAATGTAAAATAAAAATAAGGTGAATAGGTATCAAGATATGTAATTGCTGAAATAAATAATAATGCAAAGAAGAATTCAGGTTGATGATTTAAGTGCTTGCCAATTTAAGCCATCACTGAAAGTGCTTATTTAAAAACACTGATTGAAATAATTCCATCCTAGAGGCAGGAGATTGTTCCTGCCTTCAAAGTTAAAAATAATATCACTATTAACCTCAACAACAATTTTCTAATTGCCAAAGATTACAAATCTTTTATGCAACAGTCATCCAGAGAGGATGCAATCACTCTCCTTAGCCTTCCAAAAACATTATCACGATGGCATTGTAAGGCAAGTCCCCTTTTAAAAAAAGTCAAACTTATGCAATGTATTTTTATGAAAGCATAAACCATTTACCTCTGGCAAAATTAAAAGGTCTGTCATACCAATCTTCTATAAATTGATGTAGCACCTCACATTAATATTTATGGATGAAACATAAGCAGAAGGAGGGGCTGAGCAGAACTTTTCCCTGCCCTGTCAATGACAATTGCCACCATGAAATAAGCAGCTGGTCCTGCATTTTGTTCTCTAAATCCTGAGCAATCAGGACTGTCAACGCATGCCAGCAAACCAACAGCCATCAGGAGGGAGAGAGAGAAAGAGAGAGAGAGAGAGAGAGAAGGAGGAAAAAAAAAAAGGACAAATTTTAGTTTTCAGAGCTATAAAAAGGTTAGTGCTGTTTCAAGAGCCATAAAGAAATGCAGCCAGAAATGCACACGTGTGCTTTTTTTTTTTCCTGACATGCACAGAGAAAGCTAAAACAGTATTCATCCTAAACCACCTCCAACTCAGAACCAACCCTTACACACACAGCTCTGAGGTTTTGGGTCTTCGGCAGAATACAAGCAGTGGTACATTGAACCTGGTAGTGATTTTTCTGCTGGTGCCTGATGATCTTGCTAGGACAAGATCAGCAAGCTAAAATTCAGGAAAGCTACAATGGAAGAACACATGCTACCCTCCCCTGTCTCCTCTACTTACACGCTTGTCTGGAAGTCCCGGGCTCCTCCTCTTGTCTCCCTCAGCCTCTTCATTTGATTTCTCTCCACATGTGGCTATATGGAAGAGGCCTTACACCTTGTTATGCCACTGAGAACACTGGATGCCCTTTAAACACTGCTTTCAATTGCATGGCCACAAGAGGTGGCAACACCTTTTTTCAAGCAGTTATAAAAATACAACTTTCCTTGTCATGGTTCAGAGTTAGCTGCATCTCCAGCACCCGACTGGCCAAGCAGACACGCAAGTACTGCTAGGTCACCTGCCTTCCCCTTCTCTGACGGGAGTCCTAGCGGCATCCTGCCCACCAGCGGTGCCACAGCGGATCCAACTGGGCTTAGTCTTTGCGTCAAGGGCTGCGACCAGGTGCTGAGCATCACGACCCCACTATCAGGTGATGGATATCATAGGCCTTTTGAAACAAAATCTGGTTTAACCTTAATTGCAGGATAAGAATGTATGAGTTACAACACAACTACCTACATGTACGTCCTACCTATGGCTTAGGTCAGCCTGGCGCCTCCCAGATAGCACCACTTCGGGGAAGTGCGATTCAGTCTCCTTTCCAGCATTGCTGCTTCTCCTCCCTGTGATTTAGAGACTCTTTTTAACCGTTCTATAGTTATTTTTCTACTTTTCCTTGTGTGATTTCCTTTTTCTTCTATATCAATAGAGGCTGAATTTAGCATGGTCAGGAGTAAATATCAAATGGATCTACTAGTTTTGTCCAGTGGGATCACACAAATTATTGTCCAAATTCCCTGCTTCTCAGCACAAATAAACCCACTGTAACCACACAGCATATACCAGTCAGATTAAAAATATATATATTAAAAGCATCTCCTACATCCTACATACAGTACAGTCCTATGCTTTAAAAGACCTAAGTAATAAACTTAGCAAAAAAAAATTAGAATATTCACACTCAGATGCAGGAAAGCAGATGAAAGTTCAGGGCTATCAACATTAAGTAAACTAAGGGGAAAAGCACTTTTCGTCCTCCCTTTCCTCCTACTCCCACCCTAAGTTTCCATTCTTGAAGTACACAACCTTGGATGGACATTTTATTTAATGCAGATCACAATCAGATATTTCAAGACCTCAATTTTAGTGTGTTTTTGCAGAAAACACACATTTCAGGAAAAACTTAGACAGTTCTCAGTTACAAGTCCATGTGTATATTACCTGCAAATAAATCATGTTCTCATTTAAAATGCAAGCTTAAAAAAGGTGTAAGTGAGCTGTGGCAGACCAGAAAACTATATTATGGGCCATGCACTTTCACTTTTCAGAAATGCTTCATGCCCTGCAGCAGTTTTCTATCTAGTAGGGAATGAAAAAGTAAAGAGATTTATTACATTAAAAAGTTTATTGATTGAAAGCAGTACTGTATGACAGTTTTGGCTATTATAACAAAATTTAATAAAATCAAATGTTTACCCCTAAAGGGGATTTTGAAAAAAAAATAAGCTTTTTCAACATTTATGACAATGAGAAAATTTGCAAGGGATAACATTTTAGCATTGAAAGTAAATGCAAATAAATGTTCACTTCTCCAGGGGATTTTGAGGTTTGCTGACATGACGTGCTATGGATAATCGCATTGTGGTTTAGCAGTTAAAACACGTACTTTGATTGTCTGGCTGGAGATGTCAGCTGCTCACACAGCTGTGAATCAGACAAGGTCGGAGATGAGGAGAGCCAGCAATGTTTCAGCACCATAATCAATTTGTATCAGCAGCAGCATGATTGGTACGCCATGCTGCCATGGAGCTCTCCAAAGTTCGTTAAAGCACCCAACAAAAAGACTTACGCTTCTTCCTCTCCCCGGCCTGTTATACGGTACCACCCGGCCCTTCCGAAGCTTCTCTGCTTGGAGCTGGAGGCTCTGTCCCACCCAAGTACCCTGTGCTCCCACTCTCGAGCTACTTTCCTGGAATGACTTTTCTACAAAACTTTAAAAAATATATATTAATTTTCCATTCAGATTTTTTTTTATGGCCTGCAAGTTACTCTAGACCTGAAAGCCTTGTCTTGAGAAGTATTTTCTGTTTTTTTTTTTTTTATTTTTTTATTTCTTCAGTGGGATCACGACAGTTCACAACACCACCCCCCATACCAGATCAGAAACAGCTGCTGCATCTCACTGCGAGGCATTACAGCATAAATGGGCAGTTATTTCAACTACATTAACCCACTCTCTCCAGTCTCCCCTACTCACCCTGGCTCAAGTATTTGCTACTCTTATGGTGTCTTCAAATATTTTTATCTGCAAGTTGTAATAAAATTCATGTTTTTTAAAGCTAGACTGCTTTTCCAATAAAATCTCTACATTTGACAATAAGTTTTAAATTGCTTTAATAGAAATGCCACCTAAAGGATGTAAAGTCATCAGGATGCTCAAAAACATACACAGTTACTTTTGATCAAAGAGCTTGAAAAATACACTCTGAGCAGATAAAAAGCTTTCTCTGGCAACTACGGGGGCCTAAAACATCATCCTTAAAGTCTCCTAGTACTCCTTTCGAATATAAAATGCCTTTGTAACAAGTAAAAACTAAGGATACAATGACGTCATGCGCTTCTGGTAGTTCGCATCAGGAACTGGAGCGAATGAGTTGGTCAGCTTTACTGCTATTTACACTGCTGACGTGATTATTGGTATGCAGTTTCCACCACTGTTTAGGAAAGGTGTGTGCAGAAGATGGCTAGAGTAAGAACACACAAAGAGCCCAAAAGAAATAAATTCTCCAACTTGTTGCAACTACTGATTCTATATACAACTTATAACGGTCCTAAGATCATGAGCTGTCTGTATGTACAGCTTTGTTAGGAAGGAAATGTCCTTTTGAACACGTCTTGTCTTTGTTGTCATTTTACCTTCCGAGTGAGCTGAAATTCTACAGGGCTAGTAAAAACAGAGGGTCATTAAACCTTCATGGTCTGCTTTTACATGGAAGATCTCTTGGACAAAGAGCTGGCCATGAGCCAGAGAAACCAGTCTGTCCAGCTGGACTGCTATCTCAGTAACAGAATCACTGATGGTAAGTGTTATCATAACATGAACCTGAGCAGGAATTCACCTGCCAAAGGGATCTGGTAGTTATAAAAGCCACTCTAAAGAAATAAGAGTCTCATGTTTACCTCCCATTCCAGAAGGCGGTGGCACAGGGAAAACAGGGAATAGAGTCCTGAATGCTTTGCAGAGGTTTTGAAATTGGGGTGCAAACACACACACTGCTAGCAACAGGCAGATCATTTTAATCAGCGTGCACGTGCCACATGGTGTGAACAGCAGCTCATCTTCAGCATCCTGCCCGCGAGGTAGGCTGAGCACCCCAGCAACGGCACATGCTGCTCTCCTGTGTCTGCGTGGCCTTGCAGCACAGTACGCGCAAGGACCTACCCAGCGTGAAGACCCAAGCTACCGGCTTGGCAAACAGAGCATAATTTGTTGAGGTGGAGTGTTGCCTAAATGGACGAAGGGGTAAGTTTCGCAGGATGCTCAGGATGTGTGATACAAAAGCATGATCGCAAAGTTGCCCAGAGAGCAGGGGGATGGACACGTGTTTGAGGAGTCTTGCTCTGTGGAGGCGCAGAGTAGGGAGGAGAGCAGCATGGTCCAAAGGGTAGATCTTGGGTAGCTGAGTTCACCTAGCCTTCAAGGTTTTAACTAATGTCAAAGTGAAGAAGTGGAGCTGAAGGCTTGTGCCTTTCTGTGCATAATTATAGCAGCCGTTGTCCTTAAACTAGTTTTGGGAACTCTCATTTCAAGGACATTGATTCAAACCAGTGAGCAATACAGAAGGAGTATACAAGTATTTTATTCCTTTTTCTAGATATATCAGTCCCTATGACATGCTTAAAATGAAGAGCAAGCCTAGAACCTCAAAACCCAAGAAACATTAGTGCCAGCCATCTCTGGAATTTGGTTTTGGGTCACAAAACTTAACTCCTCTAGCAGACCACCATTTCTGAAGAGCTCAGCGGTTCACGGGCCCCTGGAGAGGTGGGGCAGTGGAGGTGCACTTCAAGAAATGCAGATGCCTGAACATGAGCCCGCAGCACTCCTTGCAGCTGCAGCTGCTGTGAAGGCCCAGCGTACGTGCCCAGGAAGCATGTTATGCAGGCCAAAGGAAGAGGGACGGGCTGAAGGGCCCTGAGAGCAAGGAAAAGGTGCCTGACCCAGCGCGTAGGAACAGAACAACTAATAAGGGGACTTCCAACAGTGCCGAGACAGCTGTAGAGAATTGCAGCAGCCAGGGAAAACTAGGCAGCAGCAAAATAAAACCAAGAGATTGTTTAAAAAGTGAAACTGCCAGAAGCAAGAAAATTCAGTTTTAAGGAACAATTTAACCACGCCATAAATATTTGGATCTCTCAAACAACAAGGAGGAAGGAGAAATACTATTCTGGTCGCAAAGAGCTACTGAAAACATGACAGTCAAGACAGAGCTAGAGTGATATGCTGTTTTAACTAATCCCATATGACAAACAAATATGAATTTTTCTTCTCTCACACTATTAAACACAAGTGTCCAGATTCATGACCTGCAGAATTAAATCCATCAAAATCCTACTGCCCCAAATTATATTTGTTTATAACATGTCCAGGCTGGGGATGTTAGTCACCAGGTTAAACAGGACTACCTAGTGAGTATTCATCATTGCTATGTTGTATGGCAAGTACTATTAGTAGCACAAATTAGCATATTTTTAAACAGTGTAAGATGTTGCTCATTTCTGAGACTCAATACGTTTATGTAGCCTACAAAGAAAACCGCAGACATTTATCTAAGCATGTAGGCCCATAAGAGTTACCGAAGGCTATCGAGTTGAAAAGCATCAGGCACTCTAACAACTGTCGTTTGGACATTCCTGTTCCGTAGCTGCGAAATACTCTTCCCCTCTATGGCGATGGATAAGCCGCTGAGCATTTACCACGGAGCAGGAGCATGCACGCAAACACTTCCTACGAGTAGTCTGAGTTATTCGAGTTCACAGAGGAACCTGAATGACTGCTCAGAATCTAAAAGCATCTAAAACTCAAAATCGATTTAGTTAAACCAGAGGCAATCAGTCGGCTGCCTCTGTGCCCAAATGCAGAAGCACTGATTCAAATTAAGCAAGCAGACTACATTTAATTAACGTCTTGATTTTTATAAAAATTGAAAAAGACTCAATTTTACACCCAATAAGACAGCTATGACTGACAGTGATAACAGCTCCTAGTTCCAGTTACTTACTTTTACACTGTATTAATCAATTCTAAGTCACATTTAGGTGGGGCAAGTGACCACATAAAATAGGGTCTCTAAGTTAAAGATCACATAGAGTGCTTTGTACAGTGAAAATGATAACTTCATAACATCACATCCAAGAATCATAACTTGCATAAACTAAACAAAAATGACAGAAATCTTCCTATATATAATTTTGGTTTATATTTTAGGATACTTGTGCAGAATTTATAAGCAGATTTGAGACTTGTATACCAACATGACCTCATCTATGTAAATATTTATTCAAATATTTAGGCACTTTGCAGAGGATTCTAGATTAGAAATTGAAAGAAATTACTATAAAAGGAAAACCATCATTAACCCCAGCATTTTCTTTTTAAAAACTGCAAAGCCTCAAAGACTTTACCTTACAAATAGGTTATAGTAGCCATCAAAACTCAAAGCTCTCATTTGATTTATTCATACTTTTTTTTAATCTAAAGCCATTAATCTTTAATGGCCTTGACTCAAAAGTGTGCTAGGTAAGTTTTCATCGCTAAGTTTGCTTAACTACTTCAGTATAAGAGAAACAGGTTTTGACTTAGAGTTTGCAGATCCTGATAAATTTAGAAAAAAAAAAACAAAACAATACTGTCAGCTTTCTCTTCTTTCAACACATTGCATAAATACTTTTTGCTATCAGGATCAAAAACAAGAAAACCCTAAACATCACCAAAATAAAAATACTAGCTCACTGTTAGTTCCTATCTGGCAGAAGGCAAACAGTTCCTTTCCACTGTCCATCACCATCTCTAGTTAAATGGAACAGATTTTCCCCCACCAGTATCTGAAGAGACGTTCATCATCATAGCATGACCTATTCACAGTAAAGTTTAGGTTATCAATTTGTGAAAGGGTTAAAATAATCGGGACAACGTAACACATTAACAGCTATGAACACAAGCATCTACCTCTAAAAAGCAATACAGTGCACAGACACATGAGAAAGTCGCTACGTAGTTTTCTGTAGTTAGCTAATCAGCTGCTCTGCTGCTAACCTCACACATACGTTTGATAAATTTAAGGTTTCTTTAAATTTAAAGAAACCTTTCACTCTCATGGAGAAGGAAGTCATCTCATATTCATTAAACAGTAAGAACACGCACACGGCTCCTGCCCAAGCGTGCGGCATTCCAGACGCTCGCTCCCTGGCCTCACCTGGCAGCAACCTGTTCCTTGTGGCTGCCGTGAAGACGACGGCATCCAAGTTTACCCCCATGAACCAGGGAGGAGTTAATCATGCTTTCCAATACCTGTACTCCACATGCACAGCCTGCTTATTCAAACACAGCTGCCACAGTGCATTTACTCCAGGCTTCACCTCGGCGTTCACGTTTCCATAGTCTCAGACAGCACTAGTAAGGACTCTCACCACTATCTCCTGACCTTTCTTTTTTTGGTCTTTATAAGTTAATCAGTAACCAGAGATGTCTGCCGATAGTTCAGGCTACTGATTTCCAGGTCCTGTGGCACACACAGCATTACATGATTCTGTGCATGGTTAAAAACATTAGCTATTTGCACAGTGAATACCTGCCTTCCACATTTAAACTTCCCAATCTTTCCCTATGCTCCTAATAAAAATTAAAAAGATGCATTTCATTTACTATAGAACTGTATCAGCAACTCTAAAAAAAAGAAATTAAAAAAAAAAAAATCAGCTGTATTGTGCAAAATGCCCTTATCCATATGTGGCAGTTCATAAAGAGCAAGGCTTGCCTTGTTCCCAATTAAGGGGGCCAAGAGGAATAAAAAGGGCAAGAAACTTCTTCTGAAACAGTTACTGAGCTTTAATTTCTCACCATCGTAATCCACATCAGTCTACAACTGCAAACAGGCACAGGCAGCATATAAGGTCTTATCTATTACTGTAACTGTTTTGAAAGTCTTCACCTTGCAGTTAAGAAAAACCAATGATATGCAATGTAGCCATAACCATAAAACTGCCAATGTTAGGTGAGCTACTTTTATTATATCTAATATTAAGATCTCAGTTAAATTGAGTTCTTAATCATTAAATATTTGATCAAAGGACTCTTCAGTAAATGCTAGTTGAAACACTTAAATCCTTCTGATTAAGCACCATTTCTTTTTGACTGCTCAGCTTTCAAGCTCATGGATTGTTATTTTATCATTCAACTAGTTTTCTACTTCTCAATCTTCCAGTCCAGACAGCCCCAAGATTTCTGAATAAAGGAGGGAGGAGGGGGGGTGGGGAAAAGCATGCAAGCCTTATATCTTTAAGCCTTATAAAGAAGCTGATGAGAGAATAGATGAGGGCCTTCTTGGCTTGTTTATCGGTTTTAATGCATAGATCACCTTTAAGACTCTCGTCCAAAGTAATTCAGTGAAATAACAGGTAGAAACTTCATTTTTTCCCTTCTTTTTACATCTATTTCTTTGCCCTCTGTCTGCACGGTTCACATTATTATTATTCAAGAAACAGTCAAACCAACTTTTTGCTAAAAGGAAGCTTGTACCATGTATCAAGTTTCATCTTTAAAATATTATTCCCTTAAACCATTAATTGCAGCAGCACACCAGCTTCTTAGCTGTAATACAGAGCACTAATACTTTTTTTGTTTGTCTCTTTCTCATCAAGTCAGCCACCAAACTTAACTAAATGGCTGCCAACCTATTCAGGCTAAAAATTTTAATATGGAAGAGAAAAATCATATACCAGAAAAGTAGGATTTATGCAAAATGTAAAATTTAAACAAACAAAAAAACCTGGAAATCTTCATAAATTAGCACTACACAGTAATTCATATTACTTGAATCATGCTTCCCTATCCTTGCACTTCAACCTGATGTGGCAGGAAATAATTATGGAGACGCACTCCCTTGTATCCACTTGGAAAGAATTAATCTAGTAACTCGTTTGTGGCACTATCTGTTTGGAAAAAACAGTTTTTTCTCGTATAGAACAGTTTGTTCCATGTGTAACTCCACAGATTTGCAGGTCTTTGTTCTTTAAATACACAAAAAGAAATTCAACAGGAGCCCATTTGGAAAATTACATCTTTACAAAGGCTTTGCTATACATGTAGAGAAAGTGTTCCACAGAGCCGTTTACTTGAAAAGACATCCAGAAAACCAGTTTAAATGAAGACTCAGAATTTAGTATTAGTTATTTTGGATTAAATAAGAGCATTCATTTCTGCTCTTTCCTTCCCCTCCCCTCTTTTCTACTCAAAACTGCAAAACCTGCTTAGACTAAGACATACTATTTCACAATCTTTTTTTGCTGTAGGCACAGCACGCAGTTCATGCTCTTCTAACTATTTTTACATAAAATCTAAAATGAGAAACTAGTTATGTCCCTAATGATTATGCATCTATTTTTTAGGAGGAGAAAAGGCCACTAAGCACATCTGAGGCTTTCATTTGAAAGATAAATAAAAGATACTAGATTATATATTTTTTAAATGTTCGCTTCAGTAAGGTTTGGAGAAAGATTTTCTAAGCCTTTCAAAATGACAGTCTTTTATATAAAAGCCTCATACTTCGCCACAGAATCAATTAGAACAAGTTCTCTGAGGAATCAGAACACAAAAGATAAATGCGCTTTCCACAGAGCTAGTATTACCATTCTAACATACCACATGGATGTAAACCCAAGCTCAAAAAATCTCAAGACTATAACCATTACAAAAAAATACATATATCTCCTTCTTGTCGTTTAGCTGTCTTCTGTTAGCTTTGCATTATTTAAATATATTGATTGTGGAATCAAGTGTGGGGTGAGATACATTTATGATATAAAATTAAATAAAGAAATAAGATCCCTTTTTCACAATGCCAAAGACTAAGTGTTTGTATAATACTTCTATCTGTAACCATCTCAGAATACCTCTATCTGTAACCATCTCATGTTTAAAAAACATGACACACATTCTTGCAAACTTGTTTTGGTTGATCAGTTCAGACACGGAAAACTGTCAGTTTAAATAAAGGGAAAAAAGGCACAAAACAAAACACAAACACCTTTCATTCCTATCCCAAATAGTCAGAAAACAAAAGAAGCAGATATACCAAACACACAGCTGAGAGGTAATACTTCTCAGAAAGGAGATACATATCAGTTTGCAATATATATGTATTTCTACCACTATTCCTCGAAGGCCAAGGAATAGTGAACTGGCACAACTACGCCAATAGGAGTTGGCACAGCTATGCCCCAACTGAAAACAGACAGAAAAAGGAAAACAGGATTCGATCACAACCAGAAATTTTTAAGCAGTTGACAATTCTCAATATCTGCAGTGTTTCCATTATTTTAAAGGGGGCAAAACACTAGATAGGGCAAGACAGCATATCATAGGTGACTGCCCTAACAACCACACAGGTTCCAGAAGGGAAGCTTTTTGATATGTGCCCAAGGCCTGAAGTTTTCAGACATCGGGTTTAGAGGGGCAGCAACTGCCGTCTTGGCTCCATTAGCGTCTGGTCACTGTGGACGCTTTTCTAGGAAGACACTTTGATTACTTGATCTGTGAAAGCAGCTGGAGGAAGACCAAAGCCCCCCGCTGTAAAGCACCCGCAGTCCTGCCCTTCCTTCAGGAACACTTACTTGCTTGAAAAACTTCAACATTTCTCTCCAGCTTCCATGGTCCCAGTAAAACTCTCAATGTAGTCTTATACTTGGCGTAATGCATGCTAGAGTTAGCACGGCATATCACAACCCCCATCTTCTGCATTTCTTTTCCATAGTTATGAAATATGTTCTTTGTGCTATACAAGAAGCTAAATGGCAGCACCACAATCCTAAATGAGGAGGAAGCTATAGTTTCAGCATATGTCACCTGAAATAAGTGATGTACTCCATCAAGCTATAACACAAATCACAGAGCACAACCTTAAATAAACCACCCCGTTCAGAAAGTTAGAGGTTAAACACCACAACGTTTCAGAATGACAACTTTTTCTGCTTTTCTGCTAGGGAGGGGGTAGGTATGACAGCACAACTGTAATTCCCTAAAAACTACATGCAATTCATATACACGCAACTCATCTGCAATGACTTGTTGGTCTTCGTAGGAGAGTGAATTACTGAGAAGATACATTTTATGCGCAGCGGCTTAACGCTACACACACGCAGCCTCGAAGAGAAATCTCCTCTGACCACTGCCGAAGAGCACAGCTCCTGACAGGAGGGGGAGACTAGCCCTCTGCCAAAACCAGATCACACCACGCTTCTCTGCAACAAAAGATGACTCCAGGCAGTTCGTGCTCATCATCATTATTCTATGCACATAGGATCCACCTCCAAGGGCTTTTACTTCAATTAAGCCTTTACTGCTGTAAAGGGCAGAGGGGGTATAAACACATTTATACTGGAAGCGGTAGCGAAAGAGAAAGGGAATGGAGACGTCTCTCTCTCTCCCTATTCAGGAACTCTTCTCCCCATCCTTTAAGGGACAGACAGCCCCCCCCCCCCGTGACCTCTCGCAGCTCCTTGCAGGAGGACGTGACCGCTCCTCGCCCTGTAGCAACCCTCCCCACCGCCAGCCCCGCTTTACCCAGCCGAGCACTTGCCTCTCCTCCGTGCCCGTCAAATATCCCGAAGATGGAAGGGTGCGTCTTGTTCACCAGGTCGGTGATGACTTCGAAGCGGTCCTCCATGTGGTCCCGCCGGCCTTGGATGGAGTAGACGGCCACGTTGTGGCTCTTGAACTCCCAGGTCTTGGAGAACTCCGCGTCCAGCACGTCGAGCCCCCCCAGCCTGTCGTTCTGCATGATCTCGGCCACCTTGCCCTTCACCATCTTCACCGCGTCCCTGCTGGACTTGACGATGGTTTTCACCTCATCCGTGTGGAAGAAATAACTCCACAGGGCCAGGCTGATGCACAGCAAGAACAGGGTCTCCGGTCTGAGCAAGAAGTAACGCATGATCCGACCCAGCAGAGACAGCAAAGTCATGGTATCCTCTATCATTTATTATCGAGACCGTGTATCCCCCACAGCATGCAACGCGCGCCCCGACGGCTGCCGGGGCTCTGCGGCGCGGCGGCCGCCGCCGCTCAGTGCATGCTCCGCCGGGCCGCGCCGCGCCCCGCGCCCGCCCGCGGGCGGCCTCGCTCCTCGCCTCCGGGCGGCGGAGCGGAGCGGGGCGGCCCGGCCCGGCGGGAAGGGAAGGGAAGGGGCGCTCCGCCACCGGCGCCGCCGCCGCCCCTCACAGCGCGAGCCCGCCGCCGCCGCCGCCGCCGCCCCTAGGCCGCTGCCCCGCCTCAGGGCGCCGCGGGAGGCCGCCGCTGTCGCCGCTGTCGCCGCTCGCCCCGCCGCGCCGCGGAGCCGCCGGCCGCAGCGAGGAGGTGCCTGGCAGGGCCGCCCGCGCTACCTGGCTCCCGTGTCCCCCACGCCTTGCGCCGGCCCTTCCCCCGGGGCGGGGCGCCGCCGCCGCCGCCGCCACCTCCTCCTCCTCCTCCTCGCCCGGCCCCGCCGCCCGCCTACAAGCCCCAGCAGACCCCGCGCGGGGGCGCCGCCGTTGAGCGGCGAAAGGGGCGGCGCGGAGGCCGCCGGGACTTGTAGTCCGGCGGGAGGCGCCGCGCGGCCTAGGCGGCCTCCCCGCCCGGCAGCCGCCCCCAGCCCGGGCACCCGAACCCCCCCCCGGGGCCGAGGCTGGCGGGGGGCGGCGCTGCCAACACTCAAGCGCAGCTGATCCCGTTTCAAAACCTGACGGTGACCTATGAGCAGCTGCCTCAAAACCCAGGGAAATGAGAAAACAAAGCAGAGCTGTAGCTCTTCTCTAAGGTAATCTCGTATGATCACCTAGTAAATCTAATAAACACTCCTCAGTTACATTCGCAGTCTCGTAGGTGAAGAGGAACAAAAGTAGAAACTTCTGAATTATTAAACTGACAGAGGAGTTTGTCTAGGCAACGTTGCAATGACAAAAATCTACTCGGATTTTGTATTCTCTTCCTCTGACCCACTTCAGTGAGTGGTTGTCTTTCTGCTAACTGACAAGCAAGGGAAATGACAAACTGTGATGGTGCGAGCGGAGTTTGCTGGAATAAACGCGGTCCAGCGGACTCGACTGCCGGAGCTGCAGGTGATCGGGAAGGATCTTCAGCCAGCTGGCACGCTGGGGGTCTAAAAACCGGCAAAATTTGTCAACCAGCCTCAAGGGGTATAAAAGCTGATGTGGTGGGGGAAATAGATGAGCAAAACACAAAGCCAGTCTGAAATTTAGATTGGAAAATAGAATGAAATGTCTGTCAGCCAATGCTGACTGTTCAAGTACCTGCTTTCCGCCAAGTCTTCCGACAGTTCCCACTTCCTTAGGACTTTTGGTAACATAGAATTCACATATAAACGCATATAAACAATTTTTTGCTAGTTTTTCAAAGATCAGCTTATGTAAATTACATAAAACTGGTTAACTCAAAGTTAATGAGTTAAATCTTTTCGTGTCAGATTCTTACATCCAGCTCTGAGAAGCAGGAAAATGAATGACAGATGTTGGATATAACGATACTGCTTTAAAATCTCAGAGGCGTGTAACACTTCTATTAAAGTACTGCAGAGAGCACAAAGTTGTGCATTACTGGTCTGAAGAAAGTCCCTTACCTTTACCTTCCTGTCTTTCACTATCCAGCGGAGTTGAGCCGTGAGCTCTTCACCTGCAAGGCCAAGATACACACCCGTGATTTCGGTAATATGATAACAAACCAGACTTAGAGGCATTTGTAGCTTACAGTGCTAACCGCTTAGCTATACTTGCAAGTACTGCCCGGAAAGATGGGAGTGTGATAAACAGAGGCTGAAATAAATTACACCATTGAAATAATATTTTTGCAACTAGGAACTTTGTAACTACATCTCCACTTAAGCTTTTATGTCAGTGGGTCCCCATCTTTTGAGCAGAGCATTTCTGGAAAAACTTCTCAGTTTAAAAGAAGCCCCAGTACAGCTCCATCTAAACTATGTCTTAACACGGCTGGGACACTTGCATTACAACACAGATCCCTCAACACAGTCGATTTGTCTTTGTATATGTGCCCTTGGAGAGCTAATTTCGTCTCCCTGGCTTTTTGCTGTATTCGCTGCAGCAACTCCCCTTTGAGTTGTTTATTTTACTAGCTGGAAGCTGTATGTGGCCACTAAGCAAAATTTGTCCTATAATGATTGTGTTTGTTTTTAATAACAACTGTATTATTGCTTCCTTTAATTCTATTTAATTTTATGTTTAATGAAAGATAAAATAAATGTTAAAATGTGGAGAATACTGCTTACTACAGCCAATTAATTCATTATATATTTAATCATCATTGTAATGAAATATAAATGTGTATGTACCCTGAGGGTACAGGGACTTGTATTAAAGTTGTGTTTCCGTGAATTCAGACTGTGGGATTGCCAAGTAAAATAAAATGGTTTTGTTCCGGACAATGCACAAATCTCTCTTCCAACCACCAGCGTGCACCTCATCACTGTTATTTCAGCTGGTGAGGACTAGTATCTCTACACTAACAGCTTTATTCAAAGAGGTGCAGAATGCTCTCCATGCTAAATGCCCCTAGGAGCTGCTGCTCCACACTGCCCTGAGGCGCTCCATTAGCAGCAAAATTGTTGTTGCCCGTCTTCCAAAGCATTATACGTATTTTAAACTGCTAGGGAGTTTGAGCTGGTTCCAAAAGCATCTCAGCTGTGAGAGTATGACCTGAAACACTCTGCAGCTGTGGCGTGTTCAAAGCTTTAATTTCTGAATGGGAGGCAGCTGAAACTAGAAGGTGCAGGCTAAGTCTTATTTTGCTAAACTGATGCAATAGGGTAGCAATTGACATCACGATAGAGGCATCTCGGAGTAATCCATGTAATTATCTCAGAGAATTTTCTTCCACTCAGCCCTCGAAATGGAACTGTCCACTAATTAAATACTAATAAGCTAAGCACAAAGTACAAGCTCCGCAGGAAAGTACCTTAAGTGCAAAATTAGAAGGTTCAAAGTAAGGTTCAGGCAACCCGCTGGTCTGATCCAGAAGGAGTGACCGAACACGTTTAAGGGCTTCATAACGCTCGCCGTGGCTGAATCCGGCACTGCTCGCTCTTGTCAGTCTCCCTAGCTGAACTAGTGGGATAATGGAACTCCAGGAGCCAAACGCATCCTTTTAAAACTGTACATTGATAATTAAAATTTCAGAAATATTTGACATATCAGTTGCTATTGAAGGATTTTATTTTGTTTTTGTTGGGGAGAACTCTGGCTTTGTGAAAGGAATGAAAAGCAATCACTGAGCCAGCTTCACAAATGAACTCGATAAGGATACACCATGCAGTGACTTGAACACGTACAAAAACATTTCTTGCTCAACAGCTCCTCCTGCTGCCTACATGTATCAGGAAGATACCGAGGCAGAGTTTGTTTTTATGCATTGGCTACAGAAGCAAATCATCTGCGAACATAAACACGTATTGATACCACGGTCGTATGTTTAGTGTTATAATATACAGGTACTGGGTATATATTGCCTGATATGGAATAAAATGAGAATTTATTTTGGGCCTAGTGAAAAAAGCAACAATACAACTTTCATTCGTAAGTAATTTTCACGGTAAGCAAAATTAAATACTGAATAATAAGATTTTGGACAAAACACTCACTCCTTGCTAATTTGCACTCCTTGCTAATTCGCATTATAATTTCTTGCTTATAAAATAAAAGCAATGTAAATTAAAAAAAAAGATATCTGATTTCATTTGCTCTATATGCAAACTGAATTTACTATTACTTGACCCTTGGGATGAATAGTGAAGGTATGATTCTGAATGATTCATCAGTCTGACTAGATAACCACACTAACATTCAGGGTTCAGTTTGATGGAAATTTGCTTGTAAAAATCCCACCAAAATCTGTAAAATTTCTATTTTATAACATTCTCTACGATGCTAAGATTTGGAGTAAACTTCTCATATTAATTACTGTATTGTGCTGCCTATTTGAAAAGTCTTGCCAGGATATTCAGATTCAAACAGTGTTATTAGCATAAATCAGAAGTGCTCACTAATGCAGCTTAGTGCAGGTTAGTTCTTCCACTGCAGGACAAAACACTGAAATTTATATCAAAACATTCCAAGAAGCCTACAGGGTCATCTCCTTTTCTTCTGCTAATACACAGAATTGTAATAGAAAAACTAGTACCAATGATAACCACAAAACTGTGGGGTTTTTTGCCTCTGTCAGGAATAAAATTGTAATGCAGTAAAATATCTCTTGCTTTTCTTTTTGGATGTTTTAAAGAAACAAATCTTAGACTATTCAGGACATTCTTTGGCCATGACAGATATAGGTCTCCAGAGGAATAACAGTACAACAATACAATAAACTGTTTTCTACAATAGTTTTGGTAACAGGCAAATGAAGCTTTAGTTTTCTTGTCAACAATTTTTATCCTTTCTTTCAATCCTCATTAATATAAATAGCACTTTATAGTATTGTTTCCAGAAGTATATGTATTTTTATGTTGCAGCAAATGCCAAGCATTGCAGGCAAATTCTCCTTTCTCTCTGTTAAACCCAAGAGGAATCTTATTATATGAATTTTGCTCATCTTGCATCTCCCTTGAAGAGGAACATTTGCAGATGTGGAATGAAAATAACGAATTTTCACGCAAGCTGGTTTTTTGTTCTTTCTTATTTTCCATGATTCTGAATTCCCATTCCGCATTATAGTACACCTTGGTGTGTAAAGTCTGATTTTCATTTATTTCCTGGCAACATAAAGTGACCTTAATGTTAGTAAGAATGAGGGTCACAAGATGCAGGGAGATTTTGGGAAGAAAGAAAGTGATGCTTTCACAGCATCTTTTATTTAAACATATGACTCTGCTATGGTTTAGCTCCCTGTATTGGAGCAGATACAAGGGAGAAGTAGAAGGGATAGAGAGATAAAATCATGGGAAAGTGGAAGGATTTAAACATAGAAAAAAAATCTTTTTTGTCCTCTTGAGATACTGAAGCTAAATGCCTTAATGGTTTATGTCAGATTTGATTTGGCTGCTGAGAAGTAGATCTAGGGTTGATATAGCTACATAGCTAGAACACTACTGTGCTGTAATTCTGGGCTAGCTACTAGTTTGGCTATAAAGACTGCTAAATTTTAAAATAATTTTAAATAATTTAGGAAGTGATGCTTTCTGGAAAAATTATTAATACCATGTCAAATCCTCATGCCAGAATGCCACAAGGAAGCGTATTGCAATGTAGCATAATCTATAAGTTAGTATAAATTCATTTCATGGTTGGGCTCTGCCTAAATTAGATTAGAAACAAAAGCAAACTGCTTAAAGATGATCTTTTGTGGTCTGGGATAGAGGAGAGCAACTCGATGCATGCACCAGACCACAGCGGTGAAGCGCCGTATCCCTGTGCAACTGAAGCACATCTTAGATAAGGTTAAATGTATCCAGCTGCTCCGCGCACAAACAGATAACATGCAAATCCCAGACCTAGTGTACTAAAGTTATGGCATACAATTTTTGAAAAGCTATAGCTGAAGATAACATATTATTTCAAGAAAACAAAAATCAAAAAAACTACCGCTACTATTTCACAAGTAAAAAAGGGGTATTGTTTTTATTAGTGTTTATATGTTCTTATCTACTTTTACTATCGCAGCCAAACTGTCCTGTGATACACACAATCAAGAAAAGATGCCAATACTCATTTTATGGAAAAACTTAATCAGGGATGTATTTCAGAAATAAATTCTGAAGTCTATCAACTTATAGAACCTTGAATTGATACAATTCAAGTATAGCAAGAATAATTTGGCTTTTATATATGAAGATAAAGCAGTTTTCTACTACTGAGATCACATGCTGATGTAGAGACAATCTACAACGGACCTAAAAAAGTGGGACGGAAAGAAGCTGATAGGAATACAGTGTGATTCTAGTCTCAGTGGTTATAGAGTCTTCAGGTGATCCAAATATATAAAAGGTTCTCACAAAAAGCTAGAGTACTGACAGTGCCATTGGGATGCGAAGCCAAAGGTGAAATGCTGTTCCCAGTGAAGGCAGTGGGAGTCCTGCCTTGGATCTTGGTGGGAGCACGATTTCAAAATGTTCATTCTGAGTCCACCTCTCAGGGACATGACATATGCTTGGAAATTCTCACTGATTTACCCTTAGGGTTCTCTAGTTAGGCTCTCTGTATCATAATTATTCAAAATACATATTTTCCCTGTCAGTTTCCAGATATAAATTCACTGAGAATTGGAGCATGACTGAAATATCGCCAAAAAGGCCCAGCAGATAAAGCTGAAGATGATCCAGACTGACAAAGCTGCTATCTGAAGTATTCTTTCATTTAAATTGCAGCGTAACTTTGCATCACTACTCAGGGAAGATGTATTTGGCAATGATGTTTGGACAGTATTTGCTGGTGGATTAATGCATCACAAATTTACCACTTACACAAAGAACTCCAAAATATGTATGCAAAATATGAATAGAAACTAAATCATTTAGAACCATTTTTAATTAACTATGAATTGCCAGCACTTATTAAATCTTTCTCAGATTTGAACACAAATTGATAAAAATCAACAACAAAGGAATCTTAATTTTCTTCTTCATTAATTTTTACTTGGTTTAGCAGATGTTTCTTGCATTATGTTGTAGACTATTTCATTTGCATTAAGCAAGAGACTACAAATTTGATTTATACATTTTAATTCCTTGCATTTTTACTTCTTTCAGAAACATCTGCATGCAAAACATTATGGGCTGTATTCAGGACTAGATCCTAGGTTGGCCAAGCTTTGCTTGTGCCAAAACTGAGATGAGAGGGGAACTGAGATGCCTTTTTTAATGATCTACCCTAAGCTCAAAATCAACCGTGGACTCACTTGGCACAATTTAAAACAGCTGCATTCAGTTCCATGAGGCGTCAAGAAGGTAGTCCCAGCCGTGCTGAATGTCAAAGGTGCAGCAGCAATCCAACCCTGACATCTTCCCTTGATCGTATGCGTAACATACCCTTCAAAGTAAAGCCTGCTGTAAGGCACAGTAGAGATAACTCAGCTCGAGGTTACTTAAGATTTCCTTGACCAAACCAGGCAAATTGGTTTTCTGACAGCTTTACAGTTCTTGAATGGGTGTAAAGCAGCCTGGGCTCCTTTTGTCTCTGGGAACGTGCGACTGATCCTCAGTGACCGCTCCATTTCCATAGGCACCTTACAGCTGGGCTCCTCTGGAGTGCTCACACTAATGCTGTTTGGCGTGGTGACGACAAGTTGTACACGGAGCACCTGAGGTACGGAGATCATCAAAGGGGGAATCCAGCTTCAGGCTTAACGGGTCAAAGCCCAGATCCATTACTCAGTTTGAAAGGCCCACTTATTCTCCAAGTTTCTAATGACGGAGATAGACAAATATTAAAACAAGGATAGTGGGAGAATTTATTTATTGGGGTATGGAGAATTTATTAAGACTTTCTCCCCTTTTTGAAATTATGGAGTGTTTGTGTTCATGCCCAGTGCTTGAAATTCATGTGGATTTCTGAAATAGGTCTGCCAATAAATAAACTTGAAGCATCCACACTTCTGGGGTTGAAATGTGATATATATTTTATATGTAGCAGGGGAAGGAAGAGACTCAGACTTTTTCCAAAGAACCCAGAAGACTTCAGAAGACTGAAGGAGCATTCCTGATGTCCCCTGGATACAGCCATAATCTTCCTTCAAGAGAAATACAAAAGAAGTACAGAAAGAACACAGAAGTAGTACAAAAAAACACAACATAACTGTGAGGGGAACTCACAGAAGAGGACTTTGTAAATTTTTTTTAACTTCTGGATTAGGTAACAGGGATAAGATGCTTAGAGCTGTTTAGATGTCTACATTCCACTGAAGCACACAAGACAAGTTTGGGTTCACAAGAACTGGATGCAGTAAGGAAAGTGAAAATACTAAACACAACTCCCACTTAAGGATGTTTTAAGTGTTATCTATTCTATTTGTGTGTCTTCAGTGACAAATACGTTTCTTTTTGTTTGTTCTCTGTCTCCTCACAGGCAATATGTCTAATGAGATACGAACTGCATGGTTTGTACTAAAATAGCTCCATGGCTTGGTACCTTCAGCTGTCAGAACTGTCTCTCCTTCTTGCCCACTTTGTGAAATATCCACACCACAGCACCATCTGCTTAACCATGAAGCAGATTTGCAGCATAGGAGCTGTATTTTAATGGGAAAAATCATCTGGGTACATGAGAATTTTATGACTTTGTTTTAGTTTTCTTTTATAGCTACTTTTTTCTCTAATTCCCACATCAATCCTAGGTCTCCTGAGGCACCAGACTGTGAAACGGATGCCAGATGGGGGAATGAGTTTCAAACAGCTGCGGGCTTCCCTACTGCTGCTTCCAGCTACCAAGGATTCATTTCTGCACACGCATGTGGGAAAAACTGGTGATACCAAGACAATACTAAATTCAGTCTTCTTCTCTACAGGCTCCACGGCTTTCAACATTCACACAGCTCACAAAATTTGCCACAACCACAGGACGTGTTTAGTGAGTGCAGAATAACGGACAACTGCCTTCAGCCGATGAAAAAGAAGCAAACAAAGGATGGAGAGAGCGTAGAAAGAATGGAATGTGCTTACATGGATCCCTCTGCAGGAGATGGTTTATCAGACGTTATGAACTGCTTTTCTATAGCTAATGACTTCTCCAAAAATACTGTTCTCTGCTGACCTTCCATCTTCAGTGGAAAGTCAGGAGACCCGCTCTGTCAAGTGGCTGAAATGATTTTAAACAAAACCACATAAAAACACCTGCCTGCTGTGTTGTGTTTCCATTGTGAACTATTGTATCTTCCTCTCTTCTCTGCCGTTATCATTCGTGATTGCTCCAGTTAATTAGTATTCTCCAGAATAACCAGTAGACCTTGTAGGTGAAAAGAAAAAAAAATCAACTTTATTTAATGTGAGAGTTGAGGACACTTAGCCAGTAACCTGATGAATAGTTTATACTGTCAGCTACTCATACAGGAGTTCTGTCTCTGAGTTGCCTGTGCAATGCCCAATCCATTAGTAATGCTACACAGATAACGAAGAGGGATTTGCTTTTTTCCAGAGCTTTAGTAATTACTCATTGCTTCCTATAAAAATATGGAAAGCAACATCCAGACTGTCTCAGCCCGGTGGATCCTGCCTCTTCTGACTTTCATGCCCAGTCACACTAGCGCACTTGACTTCGCCTTACAGAAGGAGAAGCGAGACATTTGCACGCAGAAAGGATGGTGCCCTTGCTTTGATCTCCATCTCTGCTGTACTGAACAGCTTCCAACAGCAAAGCGTAACGAGGCTCCAGCAATACGGAAAACGCCAGCACACCGGGATCACCTGTGCCCCCAAGAGACAGCTAATTCACCTCGTGCTGCTGTCGAGCCCCGTGCTGTGGGACTGCGTACACGTTTTACAATTGGCTCGTCACCGTCAGCAATGCCTGTCATCGCTTCAAACCGGGATGCTTCTGGAGTCACAGGGTGTCCCGTCACCTTTGCCTCTCGCAATGCTAATGAGACTCTGCTCTGTGCAAGCGCACAGCAGAGACATGAAGGATGTTTATAAATCATGTTTGCTGTTGCCCCGTAGGAGTTACAAGGAGACCCAGGCAGTAAACGGAAGGAGATGCTGGAGGATGATGCAGTACTTCACACGCTCGCTATGTCCCAAACGCTTTCTGTGGGAGAAGGGAACGGGTTCATTCCCTTCCTGACAGGCAGTCCCTATTCCCGCTGCGGTTCTTGCAGTTGTGCAGCTCTGTCTTCCCCCCCTCCTCCTGCCCCCTGGGCCCCCACCCCTGGCACGGCCAGCGCCCAGGAGCCGCTGGGCTGGGGCGGCTGGGGAGGCAAGGGCCGTTGTGGCTCAGCTGCTACAGAGGAAGGGCACAGAGCCTGCTCCCTGCCTGTCGCCAGAAGCCCCAGCACAAAGGAAACGCATCCCCTCCACCACCCACGCTTACCACCTTTCCAGTCTCACTTTTAAGCATCAGGAACGTACCTCCGGACCAGCAGGTCAGCTGAGCAGAAGTGTCTCAATGTTAGAATCAGTCCAGTTACCTGTGTGCTGATAAAACAGGTTTTCCTTTCTGCTCCTTGCTGTAATGGAGAAAATAAAGCATTCAAGAAATAACTTTGCAGCTTGGCTACGCGTTATCTAAGAGCACTTTCTATGTATCAAACACATGACTTGCTATGGTTTTAGAAATGGGAAGGGAGAAGGCTGATGCACTTATATGAGAGTAACTGGCTTACCAACCAAAGTTTAAGGTCTACTAGTTATGTTCTCAACCACGAGCTATAAAGATTAATTCATGAATTGAAATATGTGATGACAGAAAATCAAAATATAGCATAAACGTACAGAATCTGTGGGCTGTGTGCATATTTAGCTTTCTTTTACTGCTTTTCTTTATCCAGTCTTTTTGTATCTGAAAATTCATAAAACTCTTGAATCACAAAACTGCAAAAGTGAAGCATGCTATACCTACAACCTAACTGCTGCCTAAAAGACGGAAGACCCCACTCTTTTCCAGTGCCTTTGAGCCTGATGCCCTCTAAAGAGTTTCCTTCAGCAAGGGTTGGTTCTGTCCGTACACGTGAAAATAATAGCACCTCAGGGAAAAAACAAAATGCCTTCGTACTTTATTCCTGTAATGATTAAGACATGAACATTAATTGTAAGTCTTCGATATATTTTTCAATATCTTCATAAGTTTTCTACCTGGAACTCTCATTTTAAATAAATAAATATGCTTTAAACTCTGGCTAAGTTATATTGGGGTGAAGCAATACGCATTTGAAACTGCAGCTGCCATTTTCTAAAACCTGCTCTATTACTCACTTAAGGTCAATAAGCTCACTTACTCTTTATTCCTCTATGATATCAAGAGACATTTAATGAAGTCCTCTGTCTTAAAATCAGTTTCTCCAAATAGCTGAGCTCTGCTGAAGAATCTAAATTTAAAGGCTTTTTTAGTATGACTCTGCTCTGGAAAGGCATTTAAGCACATAAATAGTCTCCCTGACCTTCAGCCTGTGTCCTACTATATATGGCTGTCCCAAATTTATTTTAGGAACATACTAAACTACTGCAATTGATGGGACTAGTTGTAAGGCTAATGATATACCTATAACTGTCTGTGGTATTTGTTTCAAAGCTGAGGACTCCAGGTTATCTGCCACTGTAGCACAGTGCACAGATAAGAAAACGGAAAAAACGCATTGTAAGAATAAGTACAGCGTGCTGTACTCTTAAGGCAAACATTGATAAATTATTTTAAAAGACTTAAAGAAGAGTTTCTAATAGTTCTTTCTGTACATCCTGTATTGCTATTAAATACTACTTCTTTTTAGAGAGTTTAGTTTCACTCTAATTTGCTAAACTCAGATACTTAATAACGTAATAGCTGTGTGTTTAAAAGTAAAAACAGCATAATTTTACTGTGGTGCTGTTGAACTGCATTTTGTTGCATTTAACTCCCTACAAATATGAAAAAGGTTGTAGAAACAACAAAGTATAAAGGTGCAGCTACATTATACTTTTCCTCAGTGGCAAATTCAGTTTAAGAGGCTGCCACTGCCACGCGGCAATTCTCTGCCTTCCTCTTGTTCCCACCTGACACTTCAACACTACTCTGCTGCCTGACAGCCGGAGGATAGTTTTACAAATTGTCTGAAAATTTTCTTTTATTAGCTCTTCAGAAATATTTAAAGGGCTATTAACAATATCAACATTGCTATAAATATCTCTTTAATGAATCACTGACATTTGTTTTACAGTTTTCATAAAAATGGAAAAAACAACTCTAAATTTTTTCATTTAAAATTTTGAAAATTACAGCACCCGCTTTTTTTGTGAAAAGCTGTTGCCTTGGCCATCTTTTAAATTCGAATCATTTGAAAGAACACAAAAAGGTCCTACACTGAATATATTTAGCTGAAGTGTCACATATGGATCTGACAACTAGAAGCAGAATCCAATCTCTTCCATGAAATGCAAATTTCTTAATGACTCGTAGAGACACACACTGGTATCCTTTGACAGCCTCTAAATCTCTGCCAAATACATCACCGTTCTGTTGGAATCAGTGACAGAATCAGAGCTAAGATGACTGTTTTGCGTACTCGGAGCTCTTCCTTTCTCTAGCCATTTAAAGCAAAGAGCTTATTGATAAATATCCTTCATACATAAGCATAATTACTGATTGAACTCTGTATATCTAGACAGGCAGGAGACCAATAACTATTGCCTTTTGATTAGCAAACATGTAAGTAGGGATAAGACAAATTCTGGATCATTTTGCCCTTTGTTTTCAAAACATGCTTTGTTTTCTCTAACCCTGAAACAATATTCTACAGAGGTTCTCTAGGGTTACACCTGGAATGAGGAAAATATGGCTAAAAAGATTTAATTTATCTTTAAAAAAAGATCTGGTATGTCATCCAGATAGAAAAGCAAGCCAGAGATGAATGTTTGATATAAAAATTCATGAAACATGAAATGGGCTTTAATAGTAAGTCTGTGAAGTCTTGAAACAATAGGTTTCCCTGGAGTGGCAGAGTCCTATTTTTATGGTGCTTTGATAGGTGGGAAGGTGATAAAGTGCTGTGTATGAGGGAAGAATTAAAAAGGTAATTGAACATGGTTCATAAATCCAAGAAGATTCAAAAGCTACACTCTGGGTATTAATTCCTGCTGGGAAATATTTCTATTTACTTACACTGTAAAGGTTAATAGTAAATACAGTCTTGCACCTGCAAATCTCCAGCTTCCTTTTCTTCTAAGATATGACTTGCCATTGACCTTATGTTATCTATCATTTGATGATTAGGCCTGCATTTGCCAGTAAAAGCTGTTCTTCCCTTCTTGATTAAATTAGACTGTGAGCTCAGATTTTGATTTATATGAAGTAGCAATACCTCATTCTTCCAGGAGTGAAAATATTCTCATTTAAGATCAGGTCAAGATGGGATAAAAGCCTTTTATAATTTTGAAAGGAATCGGTCTTTTTAGGCCAGTCACTACATTTATGTTATTAACCATAAATATAGATGTGTGTAAAAGAAGATATTATTACATTGATACCAAAATTCCAAAAATTTTACATTGACAAATAGCTGTTAATAAGAGAAGGATACAAAGGGAAATGCAAAAAGAAATGTTACAAATAAGACCTTCTGACTCAAAGACCCACTGCTTTCACAGCTTGTAACTATGAAGGGGCACCCAGGGAGCTAAGGCAGATCCGTCTTAGGTGAGAAGTAACCAAACACAATTTAAAGGAGGATTAAAGTACAGGGAACCAGAAGAAGGTAGCATCCATCGGGTAGCGCTGGATGAAGGTCTGCACTATGTATCTGAAAGCTCTGACTTCAAACTTCCTTGCTGACCCACACATGAATTCCTTACAAGAGTATAAAATAGTTTCCTAAGGATAACAGTAACCTAAGAAAATTCACACAAAGCAGTGTTTTATACGTTTACTGTTAAAACTGACAAGCAAAAACTGTAAAACATAAGAAATACCCCATTAACATTATTGTACCAGTAGTACCACATGTACTGTTCTGCCACTTGGGTGCGTGCATGTGGACATAGTGTGTAATAACAGGTACGCAGACTGTTTTGGCATTGCAGGGTATGTTTTTGCAATTACAAGATAGGAAAGTATTTAGCTTCCTATTTCCCCCATGTACTTCTACAATAGTTTTAATTATCCTTTAGATTTTATTTTTGCTAGCTGTGATTTGGGAATTACATTGAAAATAAATTCCTGTTTCTTATACCATAGTCCTAAAGAAACTAGGACATGTAAAAAAAAATCTAAATAAAGAAATTCATATACAGAAAAAAGTCTGAACCTCTGTCAAAATAATACGAATAAAGAAGCACCATTGCTGATCATTTTGGCAGTGTAGAAATGCAGAAGACTTGTTTTCTGATTAAAAAAATCATGTAGGAAAAGAAAAATTTGCCTCAAATTCTTGTTCACAATTAATCAGTTCCTTGACTCAGTCATTACAGGAATAAAATATGAGGTGGACCAACTTCTTGGTTAGAGCCTACTAGTAAGCATGGATGGTCAGAGCTCACTAAAAAAAAAAAACTATCCAAAAGTTTCAAACTCACATGTCCTAGAGAACAGTAAACCTGTCCCACTGCTAAGCAGAATATGAGGACATACTTATGATGAATTTCAGGCTTCTGCTTTTAATCAGCTTCTAATATAGAAAGATAGGATGAAGAGTTAGAGAAATTAATGTACACAGAGGAGACACTATTTCTGCATATATGGGATATTTGTAGAAAAATTACATATTGTTCATAGATTTTAAGATTTTCTTTTAAAATAATAAGGTTATAGTCCTCTGGCTAGGGAAATTAATTTTGAACATAAATCACTGCATTCTGTGCAGTTTCCAGTCCAAATCTCTCATACATGAAAGTCTTCTCTATCAGATAGGACATTAATTTTCAGTCCAGGAATAAACAATTTCTCTCCATTCTAGTGAGACCTGAAAACAAGCTTGTTCCCCTTCATGTACTGTAGTAGAAAGTAAATTTGAGAAAGAACTCTGGGCAAAGGAGAAAGCTCTCTGCTTGTGGCCCATATCTAATTTTAATGAGGTAATATGAATGTCTTAAAGCAGAAACTGTTTTAGCTGCACATTTCACTTCTAAAGAACAGGATTAATTCAACCGTTAAGACATTTCTGCTCAGTCTATTTGCCCATCCTGAGGTGCACTCCTGATGCCTACGGGGCAACAGCAAACACGATTTATAAACATCCTTCACGGCTCTGCTGTGCGCTTGCACAGAGCAGAGTCTCATTAGCATTGCGAGAGGCAAAGGTGACGGGACACCCTGTGACT
This sequence comes from Apteryx mantelli, assembly GCF_036417845.1. Taxonomy (NCBI): domain Eukaryota; kingdom Metazoa; phylum Chordata; class Aves; order Apterygiformes; family Apterygidae; genus Apteryx; species Apteryx mantelli. Next base: position 3,380,005 of record NC_089986.1, read on the forward strand.
CCAGAAGCATCCCGGTTTGAAGCGATGACAGGCATTGCTGACGGTGACGAGCCAATTGTAAAACGTGTACGCAGTCCCACAGCACGGGGCTCGACAGCAGCGCGAGGTGAATTAGCTGTCTCTGGGGGGCACAGGTGACCCTGGAGCGCTGGCATTTTCCGTATTGCTGGAGCCTCGTTACACTTTGCTGTTGGAAGCGGTTCAGTACAGCAGAGATGGAGATCAAAGCAAGGGCACCATCCTTTCTGCGTGCAAATGTCTCGCTTCTCCTTCTGTAAGGCGAAGTCAAGTGCGCTAGTGTGACTGGGCATGAAAGTCAGAAGAGGCAGGATCCACCGGGCTGAGACAGTCTGGATGTTGCTTTCCATATTTTTATAGGAAGCAATGAGTAATTACTAAAGCTCTGGAAAAAAGCAAATCCCTCTTCGTTATCTGTGTAGCATTACTAATGGGCCACTTCACATGTAACAAGTCTCTTTGTCAAGTAAATGACATTCCAAGATATTGCAAGGTTTGCAGTTTTCTTCCAGACTTTCATTGATAACAGCGTATTTACTAGACCCTTTTATTTCCTTATCCCTACTCCCATTTTCATGCTAGTGTTAGGATGTTCACTGCTCTAGCTCCTAGCAGTCAGCAATTAACAAAGCAAATGATTTCCTGAGTCTTCGACTGTCTTCTCCACTTCTCTTATTGCAGATTAAATTTCTGTTTATTCACCGAAAGCCATCTTCCCTCATGTGAACAGCACCCAAGAGGCAGTCTGGGATAGTCCGTTAGTCAGCGGAAGATAAACTTCTGGCAATCTTTCCATTATTATTTGTAATCTATACAACATTTTTTCCTTTCAGAATACATACAATATCCTTCCTCCCCACAGTTATAATTAAAGCACCATGGATTAAAACACAATTTTAAAAGTGTAGGGATAAAAGAAAATTTAGTATAAATATAATTATAAATAGTTTTAATCTGATGACATTGATGAAGACATTTTTGAAATAAGTTTTGGATAAAGCATATAACGGCTTACTGATGTGGCCTTTTGGAGAAGAAATATGTATTCTTTGGATGAATTTTTGACTTTGCCCATGCTTTCTCCTTACATAGTTTCCTCTTTTTACACCATGTATTCAAATCCAATAGGAAAATTTTACCAACTAGGATTTCAGTGAAAGAGTTTAAGTACCCAAATGAACATGCCATTTCTACTCCAATATCTTATAGTACTTAACTATATAGCTCAAAGCTATTTGGACATCTAAAACCTATTAAAGTCAATTGGGAGTTAAGCATTAAATATCTTTGTGAATTTTATTTGGGTTCCCGTCCCTGCCAAATTATTCATGTCCACAATTGTAATAACGCACTATGTTTCTCTGAGGGGGGCCATTCACAATTTTATGCACACCAAAGAACACCTATGCCTAAGGTTTGACAAGGTAAGAAAGGAACTATGTTAGAATGGCAATAGTCTCCTACAAAATTAAACAAGGTTATGCTGAAAAACTGAGAAAAACACTAGCTAATTTTATTGCAGTAACAATACCTGTGCCTAGACAGAAAGAAAAAATTTCTTGACAGGCACATCCGAACATCAGTTACTTCTTAAAGCAATTAAAGAAAAGAATGTAATACTTTGTACTACTGTAATTCCCCTGAGACCTTTCTGTCACAGTCAGCATATAAACCTAATGTTCTCAGATTTGCCTTTTAAAAGGATCACTTACAAAAGGCAAGAGCTATTTTTTCCCTTAATACTCTTAATTATCTGAAGGATGTAGAAAATGTATGACTATGATTAGATTTTATTAGGTGGGAATTTTCTCTCCTTATAGCTAATTTTGATACCACTCAGCAGCTATTTGGTTATGCTGAAATGTGGCAAAAAAAAATGGATACTGCTCACCTGAAACACTCTAATGGCTGTTGTTGATCCTGTGATTTTGCTGAATTGCTGGAATACTTGGCTTGTGACTCCATCTGAAAAGGAAAGACACAGGTAGTCTTTCAGGGAAGTTACACCCTCCAAAAGAGTCTCATGTGAGTAACGATGATTTCTAGTCTAGAAAATGTTGCATTTCCTGTGCTTCCTAAGCTGCAGTAAAACAGAAGCTTAAAAATCTCATCATCCCATTATGCATCATTCAGAGTGAGAGTTGAGATGGGCACGTGGTATCTACCCAGGGGTGTGAGAAACCGGTTACGACTGTAGTCTAATGAAATCATCTCACCTCATTTTTGAAAAACTAAAGGTTTTAATTTGAAGTTCTACCAAAAAAACAAAACAAAACAAAGTATCACCCCAAAGTACGAGTTTCAGGAAAGTATGTGTCTTTTTAGCAGCATTAATTCTGTCATAGAGAGAAACTTTACAGCTGAGGATAACTGTAGGCCTGAAATCACTGGCTTTTATATTACTGGAAATAACAACGTATACTTGCCTAAGTGCTCCTGCAGTTTAGTAAGGTAGAGGTATTAGGCACATCCAGGTATACTGTTTGAACATCATTTGCCTGACCTGTATTAAAAGAAGGCATATTTATTTAAAAAAAACTTCATAAAGACCTGGCTTTGTGCAGTAGTTCATGATTCTTTGGTGAAAGTTGCCTTCACCTTTCTGAGGTGAAAGATTAATGCTATATTAACATTTTATCCAAGATTGGCTTATTTCTGTTTATAATACAAACACAAACTGGAAATTTATCTTTTGGCAATTCCGAGTATCTTTTTTTTCCATTTCTTTGCTTAGGTGTTAATTCGGAAGCACTTTTCCCGGGCATTGGCCGGGACCACAAGCCCCAGCAGCCTTTGCGCTGCCTTTCACCAGCCGTTCGCGGCTGGTGGCGCGGGGGCTGCTGGGGTTTGTAGGCATCGGCCGCCCACGCGGCTGCCACGGCCGGGCCCGCGAAGCCTGGCGCCATACTCGGGCCGGCGGCCCGAAGGAGCCGGGAGCGCGGGGTGCTGCCCCGCTGGGTTACCTTGTAGGGGCAGGAGCTGCTGGCCGGCACCGCAACCCGGCTCCGGAGGTGAGGGGCAGTGGGAGAGACATGCCGCAGCCGCAGGTGATCGGCGGGCAGGCCGAGAAGATGGTGCGGGGCGAGAGGGCAGGCGGAGAAAATGGCGCGGGGCCGGTGGGCAGGTGGAGAAGATGGCGCCGGGGAAGCCGAGGGGATGACGTAGGGTTATTTTTTCCCCCTCTCCCCTGAGTTTGTTTTAAGGCAGTGGGCACTTAATGACTTCAGCTTGCCCCTTTGCAAGGTGAGGAGCAAGAGATGCTGCCTCGTATGGAGGAATGGCACCCTTCCCTCGGCAGGGGACTAGCAAGACTTTTTTCCTGAGCAAGACCTTATCTCCTGACTGTGGCTGGATTTGGAACTATTCTCTGCTGAAATACCCAGCTAACTTTAAAAAAAAACTTTCTTTAGGGTGGTAAAAGCTTCAGGTAGACTTTAGACCGAAAGTAAAGTAAAAGAAAAGGATGTGAGTGAGAATTCATTATTCTTGCTTAGAAAGGGACATCCAGTTTGATAGCTGCCTGTCTTCATTACAACGAGAGTCACTGAGCTCCTCCTTTCATCTTGCAAACAACAAATCTTGAACCACTTGTCTTTCCTCCTCAAAACTCGCTCCTTGGACCTAATTTATCTTGCAGGGAAATCTTCAGTGCTGTGCACCCATTCTTGTGGATGTCGACACTTGCTAAGTATATGTTGACGTACTTTCTTTGGAGAGAGAACTGAGCAAATAGCTATCTTTCTGATGTCCATTACACACCAACAGCTGCTCTGTAAATGGAGCGTTCTTTTAAATATTCCAAAGCCAGTGTGCTGTTCCCTGTGGTTTCAGTGTTGGATAAGGGCGGGCTCCATGCTAAAATGATTTAAAAATAAGGGTCACCTGCTAAAAAGCTCGGTTTGTTTTTTGCTACTGGGCTAAGTCAGGAGGGCTTTGGAATTCCCTCCGTGCCTCTGGCGGGATCAGGCAGCTGAGCGTCTTCCTGGAAAAGCGACGAAACATCAGTGGAGCACGTTGGGGCTGCAGCTGTTGCCATCCTGAGCCTATATACAGAAACTGTCTACGCCATGCACACGTGGGAGGTAACTGTATTTGCTGGCAGTAAGCTGAAGTTTGCACTTGCTGTTGCTTTTTCATCTCTCTAGGCTCAGCTGTTGCAGGAGAACACAGGAGTCGGCTTCAGAGCTCTTAATTAAAGGTGAAATTTCGGTGAGGTATAGTATTGAAATGTTTACTCGAATCAGAGGTGCCTGTAATTCTGAATGAGGAGGAGAGAAAAAGCAAGAGAGTGTTGTGCAGAAGAATGTTAATGGAAAGTCCCCAGTTCCCATCCTGTGCCACTCTACCGTGGTGTCACTTTTAGTAGGGCATTTACTGTAATTTCCTGTATACCTGACAAATAGGCTAATTAAGTACAGTTTTCACATAATTGACAGTACAAGCAATCCTGTTGAGCATTTTTTTCTTTTTGAAAAGTCCTGTGTTAATAAATTATTCCATAGTATTTGACAGAACTATGCTTGTTTCTCAAAAATATGACTCTTGGTGTGCTTATGGTTTGCTGTATGTATGTAAAAACACAGTTAAAATAAAGAAAAACTGCTATTTCTCTACTAAAAGCCAAATTAAATTTCTTAGTGAAGAAGTCTTAAGTTTTTTAGTTTGTTCTTCCTATAACATGTACTGAAAGTCTGCAAGGTAGCTAGTGTTGTATCAGTCCTATTTTAATGTAAAATTACAGAATGATCATAGAAATTAGAGAACAATAATATAAAATTCCTGACAAGAATGAACTGTGAGGCAGAGAAGACGAAATGAATGTTCTGTTGTTAACACAGTAGAAGAGAAGCTTCTTGTCCCCAGAGTGGTCCAGAACTGAAATATCAGCTGTTTTCCAAATTCGACTCTTGCTCCTGTTATGCTCCCCAGTATAGCATGGCTGGGCGTTCACTGTGAGCTCTCAGCCTGTCAGTATCAAGATATTTTTCTATAATGAGTTTGTATATCGCGTTCTGTCTTTCTGCATGCTACAAAGCTGGAGTTTTCTTTTGACCACTGATGGTGATAACTGGTTAATATGTTGTGCCAAATTGTGAATGGCACTATTGGCAATCTGGCAAAACTGTGATAAAGTCATAGAGAAGATAATACACTGATAGATAAGGTTCAAAAATAAATAAGACCCACATGAGTCATAGGGGAGTCATTTGCAATGAGTCCAGAGCATGGAGAGATTCATCCTATACCAGAAGAGTGTCTTTCCTGGCAAGAAGATTGCCTGCCTTATGCCACAGAGCACATTCTAACCATGAAATGCCTCTGAAAACAAATCCCCCAAATTAAATAAAAAGCAGCCTCTACTACTGAAAGAGAAAGGTATGAACATATTACTGCTTAACGTTACAGTATTCTGATCGTGCAGTATGCTGTTTCAGGCAAGCACGGTAGCTGAGCTGACTTCAAATGACTTGTTATTTTGTTTAATTTGTTATCATTAATTACCTTTATGGATGACATTCTGCTCTGTGTACAGTGCTGATGAGGATTTTATTTCTAGCCCACAGTTTCTGTAGTCAGCCACACAGGAACTTTGGTTTTAGGAGAACTCCTGGCTTTCTTCAAATCCTAACTCTTATGGCCAGGGAGGGAAGCCTGAAGTAAGGCTTACCGAAGGTGTAATTCCATATAGATATTTAGCGCCAGCCTATAATTTCTGTAGTCAGCTAAGGACTGAGAACCTTTGTCTCAGGAGAACTCCCAGTTTAATCGACTCCTAGCCTTACACTGGGCATTCTGCTCTGCGACACACGGTTACGGTTTTGTATCTGTATAACTCCGTATTTTAAACTCCTTTTAGGCAGCTTTTCCTTTTTCTTTATATTTGCTTTGCAACATCAGATTTTAGAGAACTGCTGGCTTCAGCTTTGCTTGCTTATTTCCTTCTGCTCTTCTCCTTTTTTATGAATAGATTTCAGGGTATGCTATAATATTCTTTCACCACCATCCAGAAAGACTCAAAGTCTGTCATCCCTTCTAAGCGCAAAGAAGTTTCTGCTCATTACCAGAAGATGACCTTTTTGACATACAGCTGATGGTGAGCTCCGTGCAAGCGCTCTCGTTCTGTGTCTGTTAAAACTAATTTTACTCTTGTTGCCTTCTGTAGCTGTTTGGCTTGAGACAAAAGGATAGGATCTGACAGGAGTAGGCAGAGCCTCCTACTCACGCTGGGCGATGATGAACTGGCTCAGCCTGGCTTCTCCTCTGTATTACTCCCTTTCAGTCTTGTTGTCCTCTGGTGAACCCTGCAAATCCAAGGGGCTGAAGAGTAAAAACACTCATTTTTTTTCCAGGGTTCTAATGATGAAATGAACTTGGAACAACAGGGAGGAGAAGGCACCTAAATGCGTAAGAGTCTCTTAGGACTGTTGCTTTAAGATGGAAATGCCTTGTAAAAATACAAGAACTCCCTTATGAACTCGGACGAATGGAACTGAACCAAAGGTTTCAAAGCATAACGGCAGACCTATGCGAACTATACTCCTGAATGAAGAAGACTTTTAAATGATTTTCATTTAAAACATTATATGTGAATTGATTTCTTGTTGCTTTGTAAGCTGAAGTTTTACACTGGATGAGGAGGAAATCCAAAATATAAATCTAATATAATATACATGAATTCAAAGAAATAAGGACACTTAGCAGTGTTTCTAGTCATCTTGATGTATTTTTAAAACAATTTTGTACAGTGAACAACCTTCTCCAAATAAAAAGACAGGTGATTGATAAATTTGAAACAAATTAGGAAAAAATTCCAAATAATAAATAATCCTACCACTCAAGTTGAGTTAAAAAGTAACTGTTGCTAATTTAGAGGTGTCCTGATTTCCTTACAAGGAAAAAACAAAATTGAAACTCATATTGGAGTATGAAAAGGTAATAAATGTTCTTTAGTAGAGCTATGTTTATGTATGCTTCTACTTTCATTGTCTCTAAGGATGCAGCTAAAAATATTTTCTTATGTGCTGAGATTTTAAGATCTTTATGGATGGAAAAATCAGACTTACTTTAATACCTGCCAATTTTTTCATGCCATCAGTACTAACTAAATATCCTGGTTGTTTGTATCTCATCCCTATCTATGTCTCCTAGTAGTGTTAGAAATAGCAGACAGTGGGAGAACAAGAAAGTGATACAGTAAAAAGTGTATCTCTGTTTACTTCAGTAGAAAATGTAGGGGTTGTATTAGGGAAGGAGGAGGGAGGTCAGAAAAGGGGTTTATCCCTTTTATTTTTTTCCTCAGAAAAAGGAAAGAAACGTTAGATGAGCAGAACTGTCCTAGAGGCAGATAAGAACTGGGCTACGTGGAGAAGTTGTGACCTGGAGAAGAGAGTGTTTGATAAGTGATTGCTTATACTAATCCCTGTGGACCTACATCATGAAGCCACTGATTGACTTTACCTTGTAAGTGGAATATATTACTGCAGACATAATAATAGTGATTTATGATCTGGACTGATTATTCAACTTTCAGGGTAATGTTTTTATGTTTGTCTCTACATCTCTAACTTAGCTATCTGAAATACTTTATTTTTCTTTGTGGTGGTAACTCTTTAGAAGTGGGTTAGTTAAAGCCCTTTTGCTCTAAATTAGACTCATAGTAGGACATTCTTCAGGAAACTCAGCGGCTTTCACATTTCCTCTGTTGTTATCAATCTTAAGAGATTAGAATCTGATGGAAGCCAGGACATAGCACTTAAAAATATGGAACTGTTGAAACGGGGGATTAGTTTCTAAATGATGATAATAAAATATGCATGCATCCCATATAACAGCAGCCAAAAGTAGTTAATGAAGTACCTAATTATCTACTAGTGTTTAGAAACATTCTACTATAAAATAATGGAGCCCACGCAGAAGTGCAGAGTGACAGAGAGGATTCAGAGTTACACGCTGAATGAATCCTACAGCGTGAGCAACACTGGGGAGAAGAACTGTAACAAATAAACATTGTTAGCAGCCTGGGGAAGCTATGAGAGAGAAGGAACCGACCTTAGTTGCTCAACGCAGGAACATGTTGCTTCCCTTATGTTTTCTGTCCTTAAAGGCCCTGTCCACAACTGCGAAAGGGAAGTGAAAAGCTGCCAGGCGAAGGAAGAAGACCTTAGGTAATACAGCCTGGAGCTTCTTTCTGCATTGGAATATGTGGTGAGTTTGAGTCACGCTCAAGAGACCCTGACCCTCCCATGATAGACCAATGATACAAGGACTGTGACAGCTGACTTTACCACAGAGCGTGCTTTGTATACTGCTGGAACACTTTGGTGGGTAGGTGAAACTGTGTTGCTTTGCTGGTATTTCCAGTAGATTTTAGTACATCAGTGGTAGCTAAGTAAAAAACTATGCGAGCGGAGGGTGAGTGACCTGCAATAGAGAAGTAAGAAGCAGTTGCAATCTAGGGAAGATCTGTGTTCGTCTCATCACAACTGACATGCTTAGCTGTACAACTTGTATGCAATATGCAGCTCCTGACTTTTAAAGAATATGATATCATCTTTCGTCCTGTTGAAATAGTTTGTGTCTAAACCTTCTGTGCCAGCTATCTGTACTTGTTATGCTTTTGGAGATCATTAGTCTCAATGATTTTCACTAACTTAATTATCTGTCTTGATGTAGAATTAAAAAAGTTCTTGAACCTGTCTAACCAGATACAAAGAAGCATGTTGGGAAATCGTGATTCATGCAGACAACAATGTAATAATTAAAAGAAGTTATTTGCATTACAAATGTTAGTAAGTCAAGACCCTATAAGCTTGAGCCAAAATATATTGCTCAAGATACATTCCTCATTTATACTGTGCTTCCGTACCTTCCTCATTTATACTGTGCTTCCGTACATTCCTCATCTATACTGTGCTTCCGTACCTGTCCTACAGCCTGACTGTGTGTGATGCCACTCCAGATAAACCTGTCTGGTGCTAGGATTCATGGATCTAAATACCAGATATTTTACGCCATGCAGAATAGAGCCTTTCTAAAAATTGGCGTATACTACATTGTAGGGTAATTTTTCTCTTTTCCAAAAAGAGTAGTATATATTCTGTAGATTATTTCATGCAGCTCGGTTATACTGGCAGGTCAAGCTAAGAATTCAGTATGTGAGCTGGTTTTTGTTGCAGGGTATCTTTTTATATGCTATGAAGCTGGTGCTCGGGTGCCCTGAGGACACAGGATAACTATCAGTGACTGCAGGTCCTCAAAAAGGAAACAGATCTTCACAGAGGAAGCGACACCACTATTTGTGAAAAAATTACCTATCCAGTGATGTGGTTTCATAGCAGGTTAAGCTCATCTTTGCCTGGGCTGCCATCATCCTGCTTAGCCTCCCACTATTTCCTTTCCCTTGTCATGTGTCTTCATCCCATCTTCTCCACCAGCACCTGCAGCTGTGTGATCAGGTGATGAGCAGACTGAAGACACCGACCTGAACACTGACACGTTTTTGTTCTGCCCGGCCTGAGTAGCTTCCTGAATTGCCTTGCCAGCCAGAGCCGGAGCCAGCACAAGGGAGAGGGCAGGCGAAGGTTGCCAGGGGCAAGCAGAACAACATTCTGACTTAAAGCTGCAGCCAGAACATCTCATAGTAATGCCCCTGTGGATGCTGACTGTCTCCGCGAGCTGCAGAAGGCTGCCTCCCCAGTATGTTACTAATTCCTCTGCTCCATTTTTTCTGGGAGTCTGCAATATGAGGGACATGAGGAAGAAACCCAAAGCTAGTTTTTGAAGAATACGATTTCCAAATTGTGCTAGAGCCAAAAAGGAACAAACTGAAGCATACTCTATGACGAAACAAACTTATCTATGTCTTGCTTTTTACAGATAAACAGATGGAGTAGACGAGAGAGAAAATTGTACTCCTTAACTTGATCACCTTAACTTTCTGCTTCAATTATCTTTCACTGTCTTACTTTTAAGAATGCAGATAAATGATTTACCATAGTGTATGTGTGTGAAGTAGGGAGATTTCAGGCATTTTTAGCTGATCTTATAAGGAAATGAGGCTTATGTATCTCTCTATTCTCCCACATACCTTATTTTTTAACCCATGACCAATTTCAGTTAAATTTGAAAACAAAACACTGCTCTTAAAGATTTATAAATTTTGTCAGAAGAAAGAAGATGAGAGATGATCCTCACTAAAGGAAAAGTGGCATTATTACACAGCCCTTACTAGACAGCAGAGAAGCCACACAGAAGACAGCCATTATGAATGCCAAACGCAGAGCAAATGCGTAAGTATAGGTTTACACCTTATGAGACATCAGAGGATGCCATTATTAGACACAAGATAATAGGAAACAAAACTTCATTATTTCTCCTTATGGAGCTATTCTACCAAATTCTGTATATATGAGGAGTCATCGATTTTTTCCATACTGGGAGCCTTATTGAACATTTAAAAAAAAAGGGGGGGGCATCCTGATGATTTCCCTTAGTGAAGTGATTATTTGAATGTTTCTGGTTTGCTTTTTTAATTCATGTTTCCCATGCTAGAAAGAATCCTTGGTATGTCAGTGTATGACCTTTTACATGGCTGTGTTTCAATTTGCTAGACTGGAAACCACCATGAGAAGCAATGAAGAGAGTATTTGAAATTTAATTATGTGTCTGCATATGTACAAACCTGGGCAACACAGTTAAAAGGCCTGAAAACATCCAGAAAGACAATATGGCAGTTGAAGAATAAGCTTGTTCAGAAGTTGCCTGGATGTTTTCCTCGCAATCTGTCTTGCAGTCCATGAGTAGTCACCTTTCAGGAACTGATAGAATCTGAGAAAGAAGTAATTAGGATTGGGAAGGGGACAGCCCTGTCTGTTTAACAGTACACAGCAGGATACAAGGCTCAGGGGGACAGAGACCGATACTCTGCCACTCGAATACACATTGCCAATTTCTGTTTCACCAGCAACTGAAGTGACCCCTCAATTAAATAATCTCAGGACTGGACGCTGCTAATTATGGAGATGCAAGGCTAATTGTTGATGGCACTCAGGGAGTAATAAAGCTTTCAAAGCTTTACACTGCACTTCTCACGCTCCCCTTTACCAGATTTATGTAAATCTGTGTTGATGCAATACTGTGAGTCAGTGCAAGCTTTCCTTGGAGCGCAGATAAGTTTTGATTCCAGATATGCAACTCTGTGAAATAGCTACAGCCAAGGATCTGCACAGTTTAGAGGCAGTGACTGATACTGTCAACGGGACAGGGACCAGTCACTCTGGGACAGTGTGCTCTCCAGGGAAATCTCTTTCCTGCTCTTCAGAGCTGCACCAAAACCACAGTATAATCTTTGCAACAAAATGTTTTCTCCACGCATCTGCAGTCATTTATCACTGTGTTTTACCAACTATAGCAGTATGTTTTTTTCTGTTTTTTTTTTTTAATCTTGAAAATTACTTCTGTTTCTTCTCTGAGGGGGAAGTATCTTGAAGCATGTAGGCCGAAACTGGCTTAAATGGTAGGCATTTCAGGCAAATTGTGTGTTCTGAGTGAAGCCATACGCATATGGCTATGAATTGGGAAAGGTGGTCATGAGTTCCAATTTGCCCTCGGGGCAGAAGCTGAGAAAGGCAGCAGGAGTGGCTGCTCAGGAGGCGAGGAGAGAAGGCCCTGGGGCTTCACACACCATAGTCCAAGATCTGCTTACAGCATCATGTAGCTACGGCTTCTGCTCACGCTAACATTTTATTTCTGTGAAATAGCCTGTCCTTCTGCACTACTACCTATCCTTATCATAACTGCTTTCAACTGTCAGGTGAAAACTGAAATATTTTTGAAGCTGTTAGAACTCAAGCAAACCCAGACTCACAGAATCACAGAATCACAGAATCGCTGAGGTTGGAAGGGACCTCTGGAGATCATCTAGTCCAGCCCCTCTGCTCAAGCAGGGTCATCTAGAGCACGTTGCACAGGATTGCATCCAGGCGCATTTTGAATATCTCCAGAGAAGGAGACTCCACCACCTCTCGGGGCAACCTGTTCCAGTGCTCTGTCACCCTCACAGTGAAAAAGTTTTTCCTCATGTTAAGATGGAAGCGTCTGTGTTTCAGTTTGTGCCCGTTGCCTCGCGTCCTGTCGCTCGGCACCACTGAAAAGAGTCTGGTCCCATCCTCTCGACACCCTCCCTTCAGATACTTGTACACGTTGATAAGATCTCCTCTCAGCCTTCTCTTCTCCAGGCTAAACAGGCCCAGCTCTCTCAGCCTTTCCTCATAAGAGAGATGCTCCAGTCCCCTAATCGTCTTTGTAGCCCTTCGCTGGACTTGATCCAGTAGTGCCACATCCCTCTTGTACTGGGGAGCCCAGAACTGGACGCAGTACTCCAGATGTGGCCTCACCAGGGCTGAGTAGAGGGGCAGGATCACCTCCCTCGACCTGCTGGCAACACCCTTCCTAATGCAGCCCAGGATACCATTGGCCTTCTTGGCCACAAGGGCACATTGCTGCCTCATGGTTAACTTGGTGTCCACCAGCATTCCCAGGTCCTTCTCAGCAGAGCTGAGACTCGTCTCACTTCCTGCATTGTTTCAGTTCTGGGAATTCACTATTTTGCATTTGAAAATGGCAGAAGTACCTAAATCATTTTTCCTGGCTTTTATGCAAATCCCTTTCTGAATTCAGAGAGTGCTGAGGTGACAGCCCTGCCTCGGGTTGCTCTGTTATTCAAAGTTCTTCTCAGCTCTGCCAGTGCATCTTGCTAAAGGGTTCAGAAGAGGCTGATTCACCTAGCAGGGAAGGTGACTGAAACAGAGAGGGATGCAGGCCTGCCAAGAATGTAGGCTCTATGGTAATTAGGAAGTGGTGTTTCTCCTGTGTATAAAAACAACAGTGTTGTTTCAATGTTATTTTTCACTAACATTTTCATGAAAAAACCCTGAAGAATTTCCCCTCTCCTCCCCCAGATGCTCCATTGAAATATGTACCTGAAAAGATCTGGCTGAAAATAGAAATTCTTGAGATAAGAATCCTATAGCAGTATTTCAGGGCAATTCTATTTCACATTTTACGAGTCCATTCTCTGCTTTGGGATAAGCCCAGGCTATAAACTCCGTAATAGTCTGTCCAGCATGGAAGAGGTGCTCCTGTGGCAGACCCCAGGCTCTGGAAGAAAAAGTTAGAGCCTGGAGCATATTAACTACTGCTGCCAGAAGCAGTGGTTTATCATTTCAGACTTTTCTATGGGAAGTGGATAGTTTTTGAACAGAAAGCTGTATTTTGTTGAAAACAACCACAGAAAAAAGTGTTGAGGGAGTAAGTCAGGATTTAGTAATAGATCAGCTCAGCTGTGTTTTGCAAGGAAGGGAAGAAAGAAGATGAGGCTAAGATGCCTTAGACACTGCTTGTGTCATATTCTCCCAAAATGAAGCTGATTCATATTTGGAAATGATTTGACTGCAGGCAGATAGTTTACAACATAATGTATTATGTAGATTTCTACCTACCTAATTTACTTGTCCAATTAGATCAATTGAAATGCCTCAAGCACTTACTGAGGTTTGGTTCTATTTTGTAGCATTTTTAAGGAAAACTCACCATCTTTTCCTCACACAAATCTTGTCCCCATATTCTCTCCACTGTGTTCCTGGATCAGGATAACTGAAGCGTGTGTATGGGGCTGGGAGATACAGCCACAGAGAGAACTATTTGAAAGTGATGTTAATCAAAGGTTGCAGGAGGTAGTGGCTTCACCTGAGACTCTCCTGTGACATAGTAATTGAGCTTCATTTTTGTGGCTACATAACTCGGACACCATGTTTTGCATCGGACATTAAATTGCACGTTGAAGGAACTTCAGCAACCTGCATTGTGAAGTCCTACGAAAGTGGACCTATATACTTTGAGATTCAAAATTAGGGAAGGCACTAATTGCAAGCAGTTTTTGCTGATTCTCCTAAATAGTATTTCAGCCTCCTATGTTCCTCCCTACCTGTAGTGCTTCAGCTTTGAGTCTGTACAAATTATCAAATTAAAGCTGTTGTGAGAGCTCGGTTCAGAGCCAGTCAATGGGTGTCCTTGTTGCGCAGTGCTCTGGCCTCTGGCCAGAGGAGTTTCTAGCAATGGAGGGAGGAAGGGCGGGGTGGGGAGGCCACACTCTGTAATTGGGGATCAAAGCTAATTGTTGCTGCTTCCCAATGTGTAGGGGAGCTGTTCAGCTGCAAAAGGCAGGAGTGTCAGGAGACATCTCTCATCTGGACGTTTTGTCATCAGGGAGAAGTGAAGAGGTGAGTTTTGTTTTTTGCAGCATCTGTACAGTTTTTGTAAGAAAATTCTTTCCTCAAAATAGTTTGGCAATAAATTTATTTGATATGAGGCTTAAGTGTAGTCCAGGTTATGTAAAAACTGCATGTAATGTCCAGAAAGGAGACTGGTATAATAATGATATTACTAGAAATAGTTAATGATAACTATAGAAGCATACCTAGTTCACCTCACTTGTCAGGTGGAAAAAGGATGGGGAAGACATGTTTTGTAAAATGGAAATGCTGAGGCAAAAGTTCTTTAAAACCTTGAAGAAGTGGCTTTAGTTAGGATGAAATCCCACTCCATTAAATTCTATGAAGTTGTCTTTTATTTCTATGGACTAAGATTTCCCCACAGGTCTTGACACTACCAAAAGTTCTAACATTGCAGTTAACACAGAAAGGGGCAGATCACCATTTTTGTCTACTTTATAAAATGCATCTCCTGCTTACCGAATGACAGGAAACAACAGTAACTGAAATAGTCTTGTTTTCCTTCTCTGGTTCTTTATTCTTCTGGTAACTATGTAATGTAACATTATATAATTTTTAGCATTCATTTGAATACAAAGCTTTATAATAAATATATACTTCTTATTCTTGCAACAGATCACATTCATCTCTGTTGCAGAAGGAACTGTATAATCAATATATAGTTTCACTTTATTGTATTTCTGTATGTGTTGTACTCTCAACCCTTTCAGTCTGGATTCCAGCAACAACAGAAGCATAAGACACAAAATTCAGTCTGAAGTAGTCAAAATTAGACATCTAGCCAAATTATACTTTGAAGTTTATATGAATGGTGAAGGAGAGGATAAACACTTTTTGAATTAAGCCACTTTAACAGTCTTAAATAATCCAGCACAAGCCAAAGTTAAGAAATAGAGTGGGTTGGAGAATGGAATGGCAATGATTACTGGCTCACAGATTTCTGGAAAAAGTGGTATTACAGAGTTTCCTTGGTAAATCACCCATGATATGGTGGTCTAAATTTGACTGTCTTATTCAGAGCTGAAGGTAGGAAAAGGAGTACAGATGAAGCCTTTTATGGGAAGGGGTGAAAGAATGACTCATTCTTGCTTTAAAATATATTTGCAGTCCTGGGATTTTAGCTCTTCTGTGTTTTTAAAACATCATTTACTGAAAATGGTCAGTATAAACAAACTGAGTGAATGCCATATAACTATTTCAGCTTCTTCAGTTAAATAAAACGTTTATCATAGAGAGTTGTGCAAGTCATGATCTTTTGTCATGTCGATATGTTTTAATATATTTTTTGAAATAAGGTTTCTCTTTTCTTTTTTTATTAAAGCTTATCTTTCTCCTAACTATCCTTTACTGTAACAGGGAAGGCCTCAGAAGCTGCTCAAAGATGAAGGTGGATATTAAGAGCATGAAGAACTATCTCTATTGGCTGTACTGCCAGTATGAACTAATCACCTGCAGCTACCTCATGGAGCCCTGGGAAAAACTGCTCTTCTACAGTTTTAACGTTGCTGTGTTAGTTATGATAATATACA
This sequence comes from Apteryx mantelli, assembly GCF_036417845.1. Lineage (NCBI taxonomy): Eukaryota > Metazoa > Chordata > Aves > Apterygiformes > Apterygidae > Apteryx > Apteryx mantelli. Next base: position 3,395,843 of record NC_089986.1, read on the forward strand.
CTGCTTACCTCTTTATCCCTGCCCAGATTAGCATGGCTTTTCAATTCTTCTTACGCTTACTTGGAAACCAACCTGAAAACAGTGCTTCTGTCATGAAATAACATTGGCATCATGACACTGGCTTTTGGATCCTCTTAAAACTTTTTCTTTCTTTTTCTTTTTTTTTTTTTTTTTAGAAACTGGTTCGGAGTGTTTGCAAAAACTGTTTTATTCTACAGTATCTTTTAGTTTTCTTCTATGTATTGGTACTCTATGACAAATTATGACTCTATGACAAATTATTTTGACTGACTGCTTTTTAAAGAGATGTGAATTTAAAAAACTGGCTGGTGTTACAAAGCTGGGTTTGGTATGGAAAAGCCATGATGCAGATTTTATTAGTCTGTGGAGAACTGCTTGGATATGGAGAGTTTTCATCTTGCAAAATTATATGGCATACATTTGTTCTTGTCTGCTGTAGCTTTGCTGACAGGAGAAACATGAACACAAAAGGTTTTGCACAATACTATACAACTATAAGCTGCTTCTCTAAGCTTGGTATGTATGTATTTATAGAATGATTTTATTATTTATTTAATTTGCCTCAGTTATTTAAATGCAATGAATTACTGACTGATTCATCATCATTATGTGAACAATACAGTTGATTTATTAAAAATGTGGGGATTTATTTCCATGAAAAAATAAAATTCTCATTTTCTTGGACTTAAAAAATTATTTTTGTCCTACTGGTTAAACTGGCTAAAGTATGCAAATCATATGCAAAACATTAAACTACATCTTCAGTTGAAAAACTGAATAAAATCCCTGCCTAAAAAATAACGTCCCTGATTTTGTCCTAAAACCCTCATTCTCCCAGTCTTCTGCCTCCTTTTATATCCTACCTGTTGAAAAGTGCCTGCTCTTGAGACTGCACAATTTGTAACTAACATGCCGGACATCCTGTAACCGTCCTTGTTTCAGAGTCCATGCCTTTTGAGCGTGAATCTCGGAAGCACAATACGCCTCTGCTCTCCGCTAGTTAGAGGGGGCTGCAGACTGTAGCTGGCTGGGGATGAAGAAGCAGAACAATTAACACAGGAACGACAGCCAGTGTTCTGTGTCGTTGCAACACACAATAGATTAGTAGCAGGTGCATAAAGGGTGACATAAATCTAACTTCGTTCCCACCAGACGGGAGTTTTCGTTTATCTTTCTATCATAGACATTATACCCTCTCCTTAAAGAGAATAGGAGCCTCTTACTAAGCGGCAATCAAATGACTTACGAACTGAGATTTGTTCATAGATTGTGATAAGACAAACTGAAGGTACTAATTATGTTACTTGTAGAAGTATTACTGCCATCTCTACATGCTATACAGTTACTTTCCAATTTATAATTGGGGGAAGCAAGACAGGATATGAAAACACTTCATTTGTGAACATGGGAGCAGCTGAGCTTAAACTTACAACTCTTTTGACAGTACCCAGGTGATCTCTAAATTCGTAAAAAACCTGTTTTCTATTTGATGCTTTCAGATCAGAATTCAATTGTATGTTTTATTAAAGTAATATATCAGCTAAAGTAATAATGTCTTGCCTTTGCTCCTAGTAGCTTTTCAGTATGTATATAGTTTTTACTACCATGTAGGAATAGAAAAGGGAACCATAGTATCTTATGTGGATTATCAGACTATTTGTCAAGACAAACATTTTATTTCAAAACTGTCAGCACAAATGCAGGTAAGCAATGCAGTATTTTGCATTATATGCGTTGGAGGGAGATACAGTATATTGCATTGTATAGCTGGGAAGAAAACCAAGTGGGTAACAGACCAACAGATATGTCTATTTCATTATGGTAGAGGACTACGTACACATACATGGAAAGTATTTGTCAGCGTTAAGGAATCTGACATCAGACTGAAGACCTAGGAACTCTTACACTTGGGTGTGTTTGTGATTTTTCTTTATTACTACCCTTTCCCTGTCTCCCCAGCGTAAACCCACTTGATGTTTGTTGTGGTTGCCTGAATTGCCTGGTGTCTCTTTTGCAATAGTCACCTTATGAGCACGTCTGCGTAGCTGCCCTGTTTGCATGCAGCAGTCCTTTGGCAGCGGCTGGTTCCCTTATGTCTGCTAGTCACAACAATGTCATTTCGGCTTTTCATTCTGCTCAACAGCAGCAAACATCTCCAGAGCTCAGCTATGTGAATTGAGCAAGGAGAACACCAAAAAGCAGAGAAGGAAACAAAAGACTAGGTGGTAGCTGAAAGAAAAATACTTCTTGATTAATTTTACCTATTAAAATCTTTTCCCTCCATGCCACCAAGATTCTCATTTGCAGAATAGGATTAAAAATATTACATTCAAACTCCACCTTGCAATTTCATTTTCAAAACAATAGAAACAAAAATACTAACCTGTTTGGGCACGTTCCTGTTGGAAGCGATGTTCTGAGAGCAGCCCAAGGTGTTGAATTGATAGAATAAAGCCCTGGTTCCTTATTTGCTAATATCGGGCCAGTGCATGGTCACCTGGTAATGTGAATTTGATTAAGAACAGGCATTGGTGTATTTTGATTTCTGTCAAAATAGCAAAGCACACGATGCAGTGTTTATCCCAGTTGTGGGAGAACAGATGATATCCAATATGGAATAAAGCCTGCCATAACACAGCCTGCTTCAACAAATTCTTCAATGAGCAGAGTTTGTACTAGTGCAGCAGTCTGCATTGTGCGACCACAACATTTTTTTTTTAATCTGGTAATAAGTGTTCTAAACCGAAATGTACTGTCTCATGGCACCATGATCTAAGTTAAGTAACAACCTAAGAGTTTTCAGAACGTTTGTCCTGCTGAGCATTGCTAAAGCAGAAAATATTTCAAGAAGAGAAGGAAATGGGATATTCCCTGTAATTCATGCCTGCATACCCCCCTCCGAGGACACTCGCACCAAGTTTAGTTCGCAAAGATTTCTTGTTAACACCAGTAGCATTTCCATCAAACTCTGCCTTAAGTTCTTGCACAACCAAGAACTAACAAGCAGAGGAAAACTAAAACTGGGGAGATTCTTGCACTTTTTCTCTATTTTAAACAAATTGGAGTGTTGTGTCATGGGTCCGTCAAGACCTCTGTCAGTTCTTATGAGCAGACTGTGCCGGTTCTCAAGCTACAGCCCTGCTAGAGCAGAAGGATGAAAACTTGCACAGAAGTACCTGGCGTTAGACAAGCGCCTGCCCTTCAGAAGTGCTGCACCACACAACTTTGCTGAAGGTTGCCCAACTGACACGCTGTCCCCCAAAGTGACAGCAAGGGGTTGTCTCTGCACCTGGAGGAATTCCCAGGATTGCTACACCAGGAGAACTGAAACAGCTGATGCAAGGGAGACTGTTGTTGTTGTTGACAAAATTTCTAGTACAGATAGGCCACCTACCTGTAGACAGTCTGTTTTTACACACACACACACACACACACACACACACACACACACACAGAGTAGGAGGTTGTTCTGAGACACTGGAGTGGCTGGTTAATCTCCCAAACATTAACATCAAAGGATTTGTTTGCTTAACAAGAGAACATCAAATCCTTAACATCAATGCCTGCCACACTAGATAGCTAACTCCGCACGCCTGTTTTCCAGTGTCAGTGTGGGCTGAGCTTTTGGGGCATGTGTGCATGGGAGGAGAGACTTTTTTTTTTTTTTTTTTTTTGGAAAAAAACCCCAACTTACTGCAGTTGCTGTTTGCAGGATTTGCTGCAGGTTTTAACAACAGTGAGATGTACAAAGAAGAGGTGCTTGTAGCTCTCTCCTAGGTCTCTTAACCACAGTGTACACTCGTATGCACAGTACACACGTGCTTAGTAACTTTCTGTCACTAAACAAAGAAATTAATTTTAGTATTTGCAAATGCAGATTTAAACGAACAAGCAACATTAATTTTACAAACTCAGTTCCTGACATATAACTAATATGATATTCTCCAATGTCATTTCTACTGTCCATCTTTGTGAATAGATGTGACCTGCCATTCCATGTATTCATAATTGGGAAGTTTATGTCACTGTGATATTATTTATTTAAAAATGAAAGTGAAGGTGACATGAAGCACCATTCATATCACTGTTTTGGGTGAATACTGACTTTTTAAAAGAATCTAATATTTAAGTTACACAACTTTCTGATGCTGGTTCAGCAAGAGTTGAAACTAAAGAACAAATTAATAAACATCTACAATAAAACAGCATAAGATTGCTATTTAGTATGAACTGTTTGATCTTTTACAACTATAATACATGGCAGTAGATTCACAACTTCATTATAAAAGTTTATTATTGTAGGACTTTTATACCTTCTCTATCATTAAATTTAAACTATAATCCATATTTTATTGGTCCAAATAGGTTAAACTTGCAAAAGGCAATGAAGACAATGAATATTTTATTCGTACAGAACTTGACCTCCTATGCTATTGATTACCTCTAACAATTTTTGGAGGCCTAGAATCAATTCATAATCCTTATTGTTACTTTCATTGTCTTTGCTATTACAATGTATGCATTTTGTCTTTGCTACTATTTACATCCGAGTGTAATTTGAGTTCTTATCTCAGATATTTGTTATCAGACTTGAAAATCCTGTTTCTACTATGAATTAAACTTGTCAGCACTTAATAGGCTCTGTATCCCACAGAATATCTTCCTTTTCATCTTGCATATGTGTTTAGAACAATGTTGAGTTTATGGAAGACCTTTTACAAAGCTGACCTTAAATTAGTCAGTCCTGCTTGTCTGAAACCTTCTGCTTAACTTTCCTGATCAGCTGAAACTACATCATGTAACAGCCTAATACCCCAGATAGTCTTACTTTGCTAGAAAAAATAAATTTCTACTCTACTGATAACTTCTCCAATATACAGTAAGCATACTCTTAAAATAATATTTACATTGAAATTTCTCCAGTTATTTTCCAGAGGGACAAATTTAAGAATTTGAAACTGTGAAAGTTTGTCTGCTAATGCTTCCCTGAGGAGGCCAGGCTTTGCCCCGTTCCTCTCTGCCGCGTTTTCCTATGACCCAGCTCCAGTAGCTTCTCATCTGTCTCGCTGACTTCTGCATCGCCCAGGAACTGCCGCCTGTCTGAGGAACTCTGACAAACAGCAAGGAGAAGGATTTCAGTAGGAGACATTTTACAAATCTTACCACTGCAAGAGACTGAAAGTATTGTCCCTTCTTATGCAGCTATCTTGATTAGATTTTGTTTTTGTTTGCACAGAATGTATAGAAAAGAACATGAAAAAGTAAGCTAGTCTTTCAGAAAGATGTTTCTACAAAGGCAAGCGTGAACATCTTTACCTAATATGATTATTCCTGTTTTGACTTGAAGGCACAATACTATACTGCCCCCGCTTCAGCTTGGATGTTTAATATGTGGTCCATAATTTCGTAATACAATTTTTCCACAAACTCTTCATCTGCTATTTAAAACTAGAGACACCTAGGCTCCTAAAGTTTACCAGAAAATTATTCAAGGTACCTAAACTGTTGTGGCTGGCTGTAACCGCTGCCTTAGTGAACAGAGCTTGACAGCTGAGCGGCTAAGAATTTACCTCCTGCTTATCCTGTAATGAATTCACAAATTCTGTTTGCCTGCTGGGTTTACACAAATAGCCAAGGCTGGTACGGGGCGGCCTTAAAAGGAGGAGAGCGATCCAGTAGCCTAATGGCTATGGCATTCATGTAAGGCAGAAGTGGTAGGCACTGAACTTGTATCTGTCACTAAAATTCCCAGCACATGAGGTCTTCTAAGGTAGGATTCTCTACAACCCTTCTACTGGGAGTGTTCCACTTTAAGGAATACATTAGGCAGGAAAACAGAAAATGAGTCTGCAGGTGCTCGATTATTCAACGTGCATGTGATTCCTGACCTTGCTCAAATTAATTCTTATTGACCACATAAAAATAAAACTCTCAGTAGGTGAGTTTCAATCCACCTCATGTAGCAGCTTGAGGCTGAAAGGCAAGCAGGCATCCTTCCAAAAGACCAGATGTGAAGGTTTTATCAAGTAGAGGAAGACCTTGCATCCAAAGCTCTCATTTTCCAGAAGAGTGTTTTAACTAGCAGGCAAAAGGGTTGCACTGACACTGTCACCTTCCTACCTTGTTACTTGGCGCTTATCTTCCTACCTATAAATCTGAAACATTTGTTAATACTTCACTGGGCTGAGGCTTTGATTCTCTCCCTCTTTGTAGCATTTCTCAAGACCCGTATAGGTGGCTCCTCATTTATCTTGCTGTTTTCCAGTTCCTAACTTCCTGATCCTTCCCAGGAATCCTAATGAGACTCGGCACTAAGGAGTCCAGTAGGAGACTTGGCCCTTCCACCCATCCATGCAGCTGGCCCCTCGCAATTGGAAAGATTAAACAATGGGATACAGACACGCTCCTTCGGAAAGCGAGAAAACAAGCAGACAGGAGAAGGCCTATTGTAGGAATTCCCTGTACCAAAAGAATGCTACATTTTAATTCCAGTGTTAGTAAAATACAACATCTTAAGACTGACTTAGCAAGGGCTGCTACACAGTTTCAATTTAACTGCTTTGTATTCTCCCGTTTGTTATTCACCTTTCCACGTAGAAATTTCACGTCACTGTTTTCTGCCAAAGCTATTTTAGAAAAGCAATAGGTGAAAAAACATTCCTTACTGTTGTTTAAAAAAGTCGGAGCAGCTAATGTGACTTGGACAGAGAAAACATCTCTAAAGTTGGAAACAATTCCAGAAGACACTATGAATTCAACTATTCTTAGGTGTAATCAGCTATTCTAAGGTGTAATCCTTAAGGTGTAAGCTAACCGCCCAGGCCCCCTTTGCAGCTCCAGCAGCTGCGGCACGGCTCGGGGACGTCCCGTGCGAAGGCAGGGGAAGGAAAGCAGGTGCTTCAGCAGCCGGCACTGCTCGCAGCTAGCGAATGCGAACACGACCAGCTCACGTGCTGCGCGTGGCCTATGAACCACTTGAGCTCCTGTGTGCTCTCCTCCATCCCGTGTGGCTACAGGCACCTCTGAGAGCGGGACGGGGCGCATGAGGGGCCAAGGAGCAAACTGAGCACAAGCCAACGCTCAGCTCGCAGTGACAGCACAATCGAAGGCTCTCCCGGACGGCCTTGGCTCTTCCTGCAGCTGCCGTTCGGAGGGGCACAAGTTTCCGTAAAAAAAAAAAATTAAACTTTTTTGTTGCTTCCTACTGCATGTTGCAGGTGGGAGCTACACAGGATATCACTCATGAAATTAAAATATAGTGCTGAGAAACACTTTTGTTTTTAGAAAGCTGGTTTAGATTCAAGTAAGCCAATTCTGCACTTTTTTTTTTTTTAAAAACTAACTCTGAAATGGTCCAATTCTGCACCCATTGACTTTAGAGATGTGTATTAGTACCAAAAGTCACAGGACAAAGGAAAACCAGGTCATATAAATCCATCATATTGTCACTAGGGAGGGTCACTAAACCTATATTGTTCTTAGCAGGTAACAATACAGTCTCTACTAGCATGCCACCCTCTTTATCTTTACAAAATTTTTCCTAATGTTCAATCAAAATTTCCCTAACTGCTGTTCATCCTATATGTAGGGCCATAGAAACCAGAGTATTTGTATCCTGTAGCAGCCTTTTCTAATCAGAAGACTGTTATTTGAAGATATCTAAGGCTGCTTTCAATTATGTGTCTATGCAAGGCTAATTTATCTGCCTAAGGAAGGGATTCTGAAGGCCAAGGTAACACTTCAACTCGACTTTTGATTATTTTTTGAATATAGCTTTCTATTATTTTAAAGAAAATTTGTTTTCAAGATTAAGTAATCTTGCAGTACAGAATGAAGGGAATTGTGTATGATCTAAACTGCACCCGATATTACTAAACTGATTATTTTTGGTACATAATACAAAGTTGTAAACTCCTTGCTTTATGCTACCTATCAATAACAGCTATAAAAAAACCTTATGTGTATACTACTGGAAGATGATTTAATAACCCCATGGAAAAAATGCTAAAGGAGATAGATGAAAGCTGTAATAAAGACTTACTTCCTAAGACAGCGCTTAGATCTGTGAAAATTAACATTGAGGATTTTTGTTTCTAAGTCATGTAAAAGTTTTGTAATATTTGTGATTGTTAAACAGGAAGCTGAGCACAATTCCCAAACGTGAAACACAGCTAAAGTTAAAACAAAAGATTACAGTAACTCAAAGAACAAGTCATTCCAAGAATACTGTAGTCATTAATAAACTGATATTAAAAAGTCAAATTAAACTTACAGAAAACCTGAAGTAGCTATGAATACCCTAACTTTTATAAAGCATTTTAACACCAGGTAACCTCACTAGCGGGTGAGAAAGCTACAGAAATAGGAACCCTTCCAAGAGACTGTACCAGGCTGAAGATAAAACGCCTTAGGAAAGAGCAATTTCAGACACTTAGGAAACGGAGGTAAACAAATGAGCTATATATGGAGTTCAGATGCTGCCAAGGTTAAACTGCAGCTGTCAACATTTTCAGGATTTGGACTAACGAGAATTCCTGTTAAATCCCACTTGGAGCATACACGTCCTTTTGCTGGCTCTGCCTCCTGCTAGGCTGCAGAGTTTAGCAGGCTGCGTATGGAAACAGGCACCTAACATGCGTAGCCACCTCGGTAAGCCAGCTGGAAGAGCTGCCCAAGCGCTGTTGCTCTCCGTGGCATTCCTACGAGCACTTCCACCAGGCAGGCTCAGGCATCTCCTTTCGCAGTGTGCCTGCTTCTGCGGATCTTGTGCTTTGGGACTAATTCCCTGTAATTGCGTGCTGGAAACCTGCACGCCTAACTCTGAACTGAGGTTTCCAAAGAGCATCAGGGAACCTAAGATCCAGACAGCGCAATACGAAGTGGTGCAACGCTCATGCTCCTCGGGGGATCCGGGGCCCCTAAAGGACTGAAGTAGCTGTACTGCCCAGGCTCCCTGCATAGTTCATTGAAAAAGCTGGGTAATGTGGCTTGGCATATTCCCGCACTTCATCACTTAAATTTAAGCCATCCTCCACGATCTCCCTCTGGTAACTTTAATTCTGGATTATTTTGAATATGATCATACATCTCTAATGCAAAAATCTAAAACAAACCTAGCACTTCAAATGACTGAGAGCTTTCTCTGCTGTTTGCATTCACACTAGTTTACGTATGTCAAGCTTTCATACATTAGCGTAAATTCATTTCAGCACAAGCACAATTAAAAATTGCATCCCCTTATATCTCTGATCAAACCAACAAAAAGGTATGAATTTACAAAGACCTACGTTAATACCAAAAGTGAAAACCATTTTGTTACAGCCCATCTGCACTGCTTCATCATGCTAAGTAGTGTACGAAACAACCTGCCCAAATAATTTATAGATTAAACAGTTTCCATCTATCATTTAAAGCTTGTCACTGAACACGGATTTTAAATCAGTCTCCCAACATCCTTACAGTCCTTGGCACATCTGAAGCATTTTCTTAACTAATGTGAGAAATTACATTAGTTGCAGATGCATGTCATATATATTGTTTCATTTTATAAAGCTGAATATTCAAATTACATAAAGGCACTTTTATTTTCTGATAATTATGCTTGGAACAGATCCTGGCAAATTTTAAACTTGATCTCCTGTTTTTTAAGTGTCTTAACCAAGTTCCCAGCCTATTCTTATGCTGAAGGACAAGTACAGAAAACTTAGTCAGATAAATTCTGAAGGCAATAATATTCTTTACTATGCAGTTACGTTCTGGAATGAGCTACAGCCAACACCACCAAAAAACTATGAAACCCAACACAGGAGTCTCGCTCCTATATTTAACTGTTGTTCTGGGAGCACACAACTAAAATAAGCGGCCTTGGCAGAGCGTAAATAGAGGGAATCTGCTGGCAGAAGGAGCAGATTGCCAGGAATAAGTCCTTTAACAGCAAGATCAAAGAAGCTTTTTTTGTCTTACCTTCCCTGAGGTTTGGTTTTATCAACTTTAAACTTAAAAGAAAACACGTAGCAACTACATCAGCAAAAAGAAGAACTGGACAAAGCTTTTCAGAGTTCAAAGCTAGCTTTTCTTTGTAAGAGCGGAACAGACTGCTTTTGAAGCCATTAATGTGAGGGAATAGTGACATCAGGTGGACTGTTATATTCATCACAGGAACATCTCAAAAGTTTTCCTATGCCCATTTCTGCAGAAGAGTGTGGAAAATTTCTGCCTGCCACTGCAGATGACTCCTGACTAAAACGAGACGGCTGGTCCCTCTCTGGCTATGTGTTGCAGCATCCCAGCAAAGGGTATTTGACCATTCACAGAAAAGTACTTAAAACATACCCAGTACTTTGCATTCTGTCTTCAGCATGTTTCAGTTACTGAAAAGGAAAATAAGTATGGATAGCAATCCTTGCCCACCTCACATTATCAGCAATTTGTGAGGGCCAAGTCCTGTCCCACCGTGCTCCCTTCTGCGCCTGGCAGAGCCATTGCTGACCCCAGCCTACTCCCCTCACCAGTTCCCCGGGAGAAAGAAAAGAAAGCGCATCATAGGAAAAACTCCCTTAGCTTAAATAGCTACTTCTTCCCAGCGTTCCCAAGCAGGGAAATCAGTGATAGGGCTAAAAGTCTGTAAGAAGCCCTATTCGGTTTCCCATTGTAAAAGCTTTGCTTCTGAAAGAACAAGACATTAGCTGTTTTGAAGGACAAAAGCTCGTCTCTGCTGAAACTGAATCTCTTCAGCTGGCTGCACCTTTTTTCTTTTTTTTTTTTTATACTTTAGAAAGTATTCTTTCTGTTCAGTCTAATATGTTACCACATGTGACAAGTACACTTCAAACTTAACCATCATACCACTACTCCAGAGAGCCCTCTTCTATCTGCCTTACTACACATAGGTTACTACACATCCTGCTCCTGCTTAGTGTATGCTCTCACACATACACTGTGCTAAGTCCTCTACACACATGTGCATATAATTCATGTCTCCAAAGAAAACCCCCTCTCCCTCCAGCAGACTGGTGAGATGTTTTGCTTCAACTCTTCTGATTCAAAGTCTGGGTGAAAATAAATAAATAAATAAATAAATAAATAAATCGCTAAGCAGCTATGTCTCATGAATCCTAAAGCAACTTCTGTATAGTATAAAAAAGGGGCTTTCTCTTTGCGCTGTGGCTCTTAATCTACAAATAAGAGTTTTTTCAAAAGAAATGCAGGGTAAAGTGGCAGCCTTTTCATCTGTTGTGAATTAAGTACCTGTTGTCAAATTACTCAGCCAGTGTCACTGAGAAGAACTTGGCAAACATTTCAGTTGCTTATATACCATCTAAGCCTCTTTTGGCTCCCAACCGTTTAAATGTTAAAGGGACACTGTAAACTTGAGGACCTAAAATTAGAACTTTGTTTGGTTTCAAGTACACATAGCTTACCCACTCATCCGAGCGCTGTTACTATGTGTTACCAGCCAGCAAACAAATGCACAAAAAGCTAAGCAGTAGGCTTGGATTTATGACTTGTTTGTCTAGCATGTTCAGTATGAGATTTTTCCAGACAAGTCCCTTGCTGAAAGACACTTGGAAACTAATACAGACTGGTAAAAGACTGGGGGGGGCACAGAACAAACACAGAATGACAGGACAGCAATACATCCGAACTTACTGAGACATACTACGAAGGAAAACATCGGAGAGGAAACAAAAGGGTTGATCAAAGCGGCACAGTTTAAAACAAGCTTTTGTTCCAGCTCCCCCTTCATTTCCCAACAAGAGGACGCTTGTTCATTACCAAGTGGGACAAGATAAAGGATTGATCACTTCCACCTTGGCCAGAAAAAGCACAGCCCAAAACACATCCCACCCAGACACCTTATGAACTGGCCACAGGTTACAAATTAAAGCTCTTCAAAGATTTCCACAGATTTGGTCCAAGAGAGTCACTAGAACTGAGTTTTATCTATATGTCCTCAACACTACTGCCCCCACAGTATAATAACATCTATTGTAGTGATAATTCAGGTCAGCTATGCAGCTGCATTCTCATGAATGCTTTTTTCTGAGCATTGTTTTAGCAGTTTCTATACTGAACTAAGTTACTAGTATGAGATAAATTGTACCTCCAGTTCTCAGCAGCTTTATGGATTTTTTTCTTAACTGCTTTTCTACACAGTAAAAATACATGACAAAGTTCCTGAGAGAGGAAGCAGAAGAGCTTAGCGTGACACAAATACACAGTAAAAAACAGCACTCCTAAGGGATGCCTGAGCTGCTAACTCAACCTCTAACTCCAAGAGAAGGCTTATAGCGCAGCTACATCAAAATTGCCTTCCAAACTTCCATTTCTCCCTTTACAAATGGATGATTACAAGATAGCCAGAAACAAACAAACAAAACAACCAACCAACCGGGAAAAAAAAAAAAAAAGAGAGAGAAACCACCCTGAACCTAACTCCATCGTTTATAATCAAAAATTCATTTGCTTCTTATGGATACTGTCTGGGCTCAAACACCAGGAATACAGATACAGCTGGAATCCAATGAAGTCACACATGGTCAGAAATGCTTAGTCAACAGCTGACATTTAAACTAAAGATTAAGGCAAAATTTCTCTCACGTAGCAATGTCCAGCCCACTGCCAAGGCCTTGATTGTTTCTTAATTTTTCTTTGAGACCTTAAAAAGCTGTCTAGTACTGTCAAATTCAGAAAGGTGTTCCTGACACCTCATCAGCAGACACTACAGAGAAATAGTGCAGTAAATTTTCAGCCCTATATGTTTCACAAAAAGTTAATTCTACAAACATACAAGTAATGACAAATAAACTCAGTTAAGTGTTCTCATTTTATGAATTACATAGAGTAATCACTAATACCTCTGTAACTGAATCCTACACATCTCTTACTAATTTTCCCAATTTTACATTATGAGTATTTCCCTCTTTCACATATGCCAGTTATTTTGAAACACGTTTTCTGAAGAGTTAAAAATGAAGTGGCAAAATTACTCTTCCTGCATGGTATGTTTCCCTGTTTCTGTTCAGTTAAATGAAATGTATGCTCACATAAACTCTTAGTGATATTTCTGTTGCACCACCTTTGTACAGTAAAGTGAACTAAAAACTGATTGATATCAATATTCAAAGTCCAACTATACCAATTATGTCCTGTTTGGGTTTATAGTAGAGAGTAATTTAACAGTTAACTAAGCGATGGACAAATAAATATTTTCATCATTTTTAATAGTTCATATCTGTTATATTAATTAGAGATTATGCCCAACACAACATTCATTACAGTGAACAGTAGTTTCCAATCTTTCTGATTCAGGGTGCTGCACCTTCAGTCAACTTACAGGGAAGTTTTTTGTGCATACAACATGTACATTTAGAGTTGCCCAACCAAAAGAACAGAAGATGCATGCTTCAGCTTCCTCAAAATATTATAATGGGGAATAATCTAGCACCTTCGTACAAGACTTCAAACCATTGTGCTAAAAAGATTAAGACAGGAAAAATCTGCCTCCAGATGAAGAAATGAAAGCAATAAAGAGTAGGTAAGATACACTACCTACAAGTCTAGCAAACTAGAATAAAATCTATCCCTCTGGACATCCCTCCTTATCAGGTGTCTTAAGTACAAGACAATCATTACTCTCAGCTACAGCCCAGCAGTCAGTCAGCTGGTCTTTACACTGCAGAAGTTAAGGGGAGAAAGCTTTCAGGGAGATGTGAGGAACTTGCACTGAGATTTAACTTCAATTGCTGATCCTCTGGAAGATTACATATAATCATTCAGCAACATGATTTAGGGGTATAATGGTATCTATCACGTCACTTTCCAAGTTCAGTGTCTAACAACTACAGTTTGTAATGTTTAGTTATGTATTGGATATTTTGGGTATTTTTTTCCTCCCCAAGTGGATATTTATTGTATATATTAATGGACTGTTCTTATTCTGTCATCATACTTGCTCCCTCCCCGCCAGTGGCATCCTGGGAAATATGGAGATCCTCTAGCATTTCAGCCAGACTGATTCGTGGAGGAGCATCATCATCTGTGTCGCTCTCCACTGGAACATCTGAACCTAAGAAACAACAACAAAAAAAATGAGCAAAAAACACCCCCCAAATCCCAAACAACTCCCTCCTCAAACCCCACTCCAAAGATTAAAGCTTGTCTTCATGAAGGATACGGAATCACTTATCAAAACCTTCACCCAGCAGGGTTGTTCGTCTGTTGTTGCTGAGTTTTGTTTATTTTTTTTGGGGGGGGGGAGGTTTTTTGGGGGGGAGGGTTCAAAATAGGCTTCTATCTCACATGTTAAATGCAAACAAACACACAAAACAACCCATGAACATCCAGTGTATGTGAAACAGAATACCTCATAGTTTTAAGTTACAGCATTTCTCTAAGCATTAGCAGTTGGAAGAATCCAAACACAGCATTTCAATAAAAATATTTTCACTCAAATAGTCATGATCTAATTGTATGCAAGTAAATGATTAAAAAGGCCTTACTTCTATAAATGTTGACATTCTTCCTTATGGCTTCATCTTCCTCAAGATCTTCAAGGAAGTCCTGGTATTGTCTGTAAAAGAAGCTTAATGCATTTAATCACTTTTGATTTATGCAAATTTATTTAGAGAATTGTTAGAGAAACTCAATGCCCATAAAATCAAAGAACTCAAAGCCCCAGGAAAGGACTGCAGAATGCAGTCCTTTAGACATGCATTCAGATTGCATTCCTACATTTTCCAATTAATTCTTTCAGCTTATCTTTAATTATTAGCATCTGTTAGTTTCTAAAGAATTTTTGTTTAAATTGCCTGTCCTCGTTTAACTCTAATTGCCTCAGTTCTTCTACTCAATGGAGTATTATTTAGAATTAATCAGCTGTTGCTGTATCAGCTTTATCCCTGAAAGTACCATCTATGGAAATCCCTCTGTGTTTTCACACAAGTGTCCCTTTAGCCGAATTAATGCCAATTGTAAACAAAAGACAAAAAGCTTCTGATACTATTTATTTGTCTCATGGCTTGGGCTTTTCTTGAAAAGTATCTTAAGCTTTTATATTTGCCAACAATAAACTTGAAAGAACTGCTGGGTCATGTTTAAGAGTTGGGTTTTATTTATTTATTTATTTATTTAACTTAAAGTCAAGATAGGACACTTTAGAAGCATAAATAAGGTGCATATGCTTCAAGCACCTCCTGCACTAGGGGGGAAAAAAACATGCAGAAAGATGCTGCTCTTCAGAGAACACTGCAATCAGCCTACAAGAGCCAGCATCGTACAGTCTCTCACACAGAACCAGCAGCATTTCCTTGCATGCCATGAAGAGTCAGTAAATCACCTTAGGTATTACACTGAGTTTAGCCTCAGCAGATACTGAGGAACGTTATTTTTAGACCTGGCACAGTATTTTAGTAGAAGGGACTGAAAAGCTGCATGGCAGATACCGAACCTTTCATCATCTGTATCCATGCCTTCTCTGTCCCTTTCCAGCTCTTTTAGTTTCCAGTTTCTGCGACGCTGGCGTTTGGTACGGTCATAGCTCTTCTTTATTAATACCTACAGTGTAAAAAAACAAAAACAAAAAAAAATATTTACACATACACCTTAAACAAAACTGACAACATTCTCTCAAAATCCCAAACAATATCCAAGTCTAGATTTGGAAACCTGTAAAATTAGCTGAATAAATGGTAGAGTCAACAATTTTACTACTAAACACAAGGCAGCAGCATGAGAGAGCTGTACTTTTGCCCTGAGTACTCCAGGATGGCCAGCCTGCCACTAAGAAGTTTTCATATGCAATTTATATAGCATTTGTCAATCTAAAAGTTTCCAAACACTTTGGGTTATGTCCAGAGGAGGCATATGCATGCCGGAGATGCAATACACAGTTTTCATCATACAGGATGTAGCAAATTAAATGAAAAAAAGAATAAGACAAGTTAAGTATATCTATTATTTAAACACCACAAAAAAATTAGGCAGTGAGAAAATAATTCTCAGAATTAGATTCCAGTCAAATTTCAACATTAACGTCCCTTTCCTTTGGCACTAGGGAACTGCTAAGTATTCATTATAAAACCACTGTATTCCTTAATACCCCTGAGTAATGTGTGAAAATTTTGTACAGTGAAAGAGAATGATCTTACCACATCAGGAATATGGTGTGGGTTCATCTTATTTGCAAACTCGTCATTTAAGTTACAATTGGCCAAGTCAAATCTAAAATGAAAACAGGTACATTATCCTACCCCTTTATGTAAGCATGCAAAACTGAACTCGATGTATTGAATGCTTATGTTAAAGAGCAGCATACCATAAAATATATAGCTCCCAAGAAAGATTAACATCTTTGAATGAATTACAGAGCAAATTAAAACTCCACAGCAGCCATCATAACTACGAATAACTTGTAGAAGCAGTCGTTCTCAAATTCTGTTCAGTAGCTTGTCCCACACACCAGCCTCCCAACCCCACGTAGGAATATCTACTGAGATTCTGTTGGGCTCACAACAGCTCCAACAACATTCATGTTTAAGCCCACCAGTACCAAAGTCTACTCCACCTTATGAACATTTCACATTTGCCAGTGCTGTTTATGGTACTATCAAGCAACAAGGCCATATGCTTTACCTTACTCTCATATTGACTGGTATTTTAAAAATGTCTCCAAACTATTTGTGTCTAAACTGTTGTTCAAATCTGCACTTTATAGTCAATGCTTTAACTATCTTATTACTAACAGCCCTTTCTCAAGATGACTTTTGGTATATAAAAATTCTTGTATTAGGACCATCTCTTCCTGGCCAAGACAAAAAGATTGTATTTCTTTTGCCAATTTTTGTTTAGAAATCAGAACAGCTCACAACTTTCTTAATAATGGAGAGAATCCAGATCAGCTTTTTGATGCTCACACTAAATGGAAATAAACATTCCAGCTCCCTAACAAACTGAAGTAGTAGAGTTAAGTTATCAGGTCCCAGCATCTACTTCCTTGCTTTCCGGATTAGAAGAAATGCCAGCTTTCCTCTCTTAAACCATTTAAAGCTTCTTTTCCACAATAGAATATAAAAATCTTTCATGCTTTCCATGTAAATTCAGTGTAACAATCACCAAAATACCTACTGCAAGATTCCTACAGAATCATTCATTTAAATCAAAGCCAAAAAAAAGAACAGACCCCAGGACAAGGTCCCCAGGATTTAAAAGGTGTCCCAAGTGAGTACAGCAGAAATACTGATGATCTGTATTCAACTCCGAAGTTTTCTGTACCCAGGCTTCTGCCAGCGTGTGCTTGAGGAATGAAAAACAAAATACTTTTGTAATCAAATGCAGCTTAACTTGCTGCGCTATTAAAACATTCATACTGCTATGTTACTGTTTTAAATTACATTTGTAATCAAACTTTTATTTCCTCATCAAGTATCTAATGTATTGCTCACCATTTCCCATTTCTCCTCTCTAATGCTTGGCTTTTATAAAAGTAATGAAATGGCCATGGAAACAACTTTTCACAAGAATTCCAATAAGGCAGTTTCTATAAACAAACAGGTGCTATTTTTATGTCGTAACTTTCTATCACACGGGGGGGGAAAAAAAGGCTTGGTAATGATTCTTTAATTCTGATTTAAAAGAAATGCCTTTATAAGTCAACAGAAACAATTTATCAATTGAAGAGTTACAAAATTAATACAAAGTAATAATTAACAATGACAGTAACAAGTAGAGTTTAAACTCTACAATGGACAAGAATTTCCTCAAGTGGAATTCAGAGAATGCCTATGCAATTTCCAAACAAAAGTGCTTGGAGAAGAGGTTTTTTGACAGATAGAAAACTTCAGATAAGAAAAACATATATGTGACTTTGTAATATAGAATGCTTCAAAACAGAATTTCTGACAAAGAAAAAAGAAAAGAAAGAGGAATTCTGAAAACATTAAATCAAATACAAAGGAACTCTTACTTTGTTTGATCTTGCCCCTGCACCTGCAACTTTTCTCTTTTCTTGAACTCTGTTGATATCCATAACAATAAACTCCTCTAGCTGTTTCGGATGGAACAAGCTATTGAAAGGGTGGCGCCAGTAAGTATTTCCATCAATTTCAGCAACTGAAAAAACACAGACAATCATAAGGGTGATAATTTCTTTCAGAGAAATTAAGAAAAACAAACAAACAAATATTAGCCAAAATTAAGGCAACTGCCAAATGGATTCTGTTCAAGTTTGTTATCATAAAACAAGCATCTAGGACAAGATCTTTACTGCAAAGTTTTGTTTCGATAGCTGTTCATGATCTGTCCATACACAGCCGGATCACCTATCATGTGTCTGAAGCACAAATACCTTCTATTCATATAAATCATTCTTCTGGATGTACCCTTATTAGAAGTATTTTGCTGGTATTGCTCACCTGCATGCCTATCCAAGCACAGTGCTTTTGTTATCCAAATGACTAGAATTATAACTCAAGAAAAAAAAAAAAAAAAGTCATCTAATTTTAGAGAAACAGTCCTGAAAAATTTAAGTGTTGAGCAGAGCAACAAGGGTGAAATAGAGCATCTATTAGCTTAATACTGACCCTGCAGATTTTGCCTACGATACTAAAGAAATGAAGAACTATGTCTTAGTTTGCTATTAAATTTCTATGCCAGTGAGCATACAGATACATCATCAACATTAAGGTCTTAAAAAAAAGAAGAAGAAGAAAAAAAAAAAGAATTTTCATGAAAACAGAGAGTAAAAAAATTGTGCCAGAAAGTCATATGCAGCTGTACGGCAGTAAAGAATTCAAAACTTACTCTGCAGAGTGCTAGGATCAATGAGGTGGATGGTACTTGTTACTCTAATGCACACACAGATCTGGCTCATGTTTCCAAGACTCTGTGCCAGTTTTGGTGACAGACAAACAACATTGTCCTGCATACAAACAGAAAACATTTTACACTCATATTTCCCTATTTTTTAATCAAGTCTTTAGAGGAGTCTTAAACTGATTTTTAAACTCCATCCAGTATCCCCCAATAACCTCATCAAGATAACTGCTATCTGCACTGTCCCTTCAGGGGGACGCACACACACTGCCTCTCCTCCCCAAATATACACTAAATCAGGCCTCCATGATTCAAAAACTTTATAGAGACAGGGAAGTCTCAAGATAAACACCATTACCAAAAAAAAATTCTAGCCACTGAATACCTAAAGATAAAATAGAGAGAAACTACCTTGCATATTGGAACGATTTCCACGGAGAATGTGCTTTTGTAATTGTAGACATTACTATGAATATCATGCGAGATCAAACGTTGAGATGATTTTGATCTATAAAACATAAGAAGTAAAGCCTTCAAGCAGTAAGAAAGACATTATTTGAAACAGAAGATAATCATCACAAAGTACAGCAACAAAGGTACATAGCTACGTACTACAAATACATTAAGGAAATGGGAAAATGCATCAGGATTGCTTTCACAATGGCTACATGGAAAAACATAGGACTTCGGTAGGAAGGGTTTCTGTTTAACTAGAATACAGGTTACTTGCACTTTCACTTGCATAATTCTTTAAAAATGAAGGATAAAAGACATTTCCCAAAAGTATTTGAGCATTCAAGGCAAAAAATTTAAATGACATACCTTGCTGGAACTGTACACTGAAGAAAGTCCACCATCTTCTGGGCATGCTGCTTTGAAGAATAATAAAAATCCAGGCCGTCTTAAAGAAAAGAAAGCTTGATGAAGATACCTATTAGAAGTACTGCATTTATGCTATGTAGTGAATTTGAAAAGAACAACCTGCCACATGTCTGTACGTAGCTACTGAAGCAACATTCTTCCAATATGAAACAGGCTAGTCTGTTGTTCTACTCAAGGATTAATAAGCCAACTCACTTACCATGGATTTCTTTGATGCGAAGTGTATTTTGATGAAGTCTGTGTTTTAAAATCAGCTGCTCCAAATAGTAGAAAGTCTTTTTGTGCAGAGTCTAAAACCAAAGCAAGACAAATTTATAAAAAAGTTATCTTATTTAAGAACTGTCTGGTGCAAATACAGCACACCTGGAGAATAAACATTTATATGAAGAGATCATCCAGAAAATAAACAGTCCCAAGTCATTTCCAAGTAACCAAAAAGATTTCACAGACATACACTCTATTTATACCCCAATTTATGTAAAGCATCTATTTCTTATTTTTATATATCTGGTTGCGAAACATATTCACTTTCCTAAAGAAAATTTAAACATTTATAAACAATCTGTCCTACTGGTTCTCACACAGCCTTAACGTCCAGAAGGGTATTTAGTAAGGCACACAAGATTTTTCTCCCATCCATCATTTCAAAAGAATATGCTCATAATACTAGTCAACGGAAAAAGAAAGCTTTTCTAAACTAACACCAGTAAGGAAAAATCGTAAACATGCAATTTATTCCTGTGACAGTCTGTATTCATAAGTACATCTTCTGATGAAATTAGAAAAACATCCAAAGATCTGTCTGACTTATTATGCTACCATCAACAAACGAAAATTAATTTGCCTCTACCTTTTGTCTGACTTGAACTACAGCTTTCCAGAAATCCTTAGCTTCAACTCTGTGACAGTCTTCACACATTTGAGACTGAACCATATATTCCATCACAAATACTTGCTGAAGAACAGCTCCATTTATCACCTGCAAAAATAAAAGTTTAAAAAGTTTCCTCTCTCTTTTTCTAGTCATGTCAAGACAGGAATATTTCATAGTTTACCACAGCATTCTGAAACAACTTCTGTATCATTACTAACTTTAATACATCTACTAGAATTATATGACGGATAGCCATATTTGTCACAAACGTTAGCAGTATTTTCTCAGTTTTACTGGGACAACAGATAACCTTCTTCAAAATGTGATGAACAGCACTTAATGGCAAAATTTGAGCATAACAAAATCAGTATTCTTTCAAGAACCATCTGTTTAAAAAAAAAAAAAAAAAAGAAAAAAAAAAGGCAAAACAAAACAAAACACCCTGTATTTGCCCTAAAGGATTTTTAAAAGCTACATGCAGAATACTATAATCCAGTTACCTCTTTCTGTACAGTCAGTTTTAGTTTAAGTCTCTTAGAATGTGGTTCAGTCCAAATAAAGCCTGCGTCAATCAGCCGGACCTGTCAGTGGAAATGAACAAGAACTCAGCTACTGCCAACAGTTTTACTAGAGTATGTGTTAAACACATAAATCTAACTACCAGAAAACACAAATTTATGGTATACTTCATTCTTCCTCAACTGAGGCAGTGAATAACCTCAAAAAACAAAAAGAGAGAGAAATTTAGCAGTCTGCCAAACCCAATTAATAGTAATCATGCTTAATTTGAACACAGACAAGTTGTACAGTAGCACTTCCCCTTCCTTTCCCTACCCCCAAGTCTTACTGTAATTTTTCAAATAAGCAATATCATACTGGAATAGTAATTATGTTAATAACAACAACAAAATTAACCAGTAGTCTACTTTCTAGTTGATTGAATCATCCTTGAGTTAGTTTGCTTTTGGTTAGCAATCTGAAGTATGACACAGTGGATCAGTATCAGTTAACAAACATCTATATCGAATGCATAAAACATCCATTTAATTTAACAGAAGAATCTTACTTTGGTAGGAAAGCACTGTTTGAGATAGATTAACTTCCAAGCAAAATTTAACATGAAAAATGTACAGAATTCAGGCATATATCTAACAACACACTCTAGAGCAATTCACTAGCTGCAGTTAAACATTTCTAAAATGGGAGCAAAAATAAGATGCAAAAAATGGAAAAAAGGGGATACAGCAACTCATACAAGTCACAGTGGACTTCTGATAAGGGCACAGGAAACAAGAATGTACTAAAAATTACTATCATAAAAAAATATTTAGGAATACAGAAACTGTTTTGTGCATTTTACTGTGAAGATGCTTAGAACATGTATTTAGATCTCATGTTTGCAATCCAAGAAGACTTTAGTCTCTCAGGCTACATCTACATTAGCAAACACCACAGACCAATAGTGGCAGATGTGCAAAAAGAGCTGGTACAGAAGACCTGAAATCCTTTCTATATCCATTTCAGGATTTTTTTTTTTTTTTTTTTTTTGGTTTTGTTAATAACTTCAGGCTAGTCTGATCATGAACTGAACGCCTGCTGGTGGCTGGAGCGCATTAGGTGCGCTTCAGGAACACACCTCCCACTTTACTTTTATCCAAAAGAAATTCTGTTCATGCTTTTTAAGACTTCTTTGTGATGAGAACCAAAGCGCAGTAATTAGAACAATTAGGACATTTGTCCCAAAAGTACACTCTTGATCCATGCTAACACTCTAAAGGAGATGCAACCTCAAAGACTTTTGTGCCAGAATAACCGAACACACTATCCAACAGTATCTCTGGATGCAATGTAATGATCAGCTTGGATAATAAAATGTTTTCTTCTGGACTTAAAAATCAATATAATCTGCAAAACTAATAATACACAAATTTACTGCAGCTAAAGATATGCATACATAAGTACTGGCCTAATACAGAGAAGGTCAACAAGGCAAGCTAATTCAAATCTTGATGAGTGCCATAACAAAACAACCTTTTCTGCCTAACACACTAGCTCAGATTTTCCCCTCTGGTAATATCCTTAACCTAAGAGATACTTTATCCAAGCTAACATGTAACTTTCAATTTAGTCTGTATACAGACCTCTGCAAATCCTTTTCGTAACACAGTAAACAACCATTGGATAAACAATTTTGAAAATATGTAAAAAGAAAACTGCAAAATTAAATTGCACTAAAAACACCTTAGCTTCCTTCAACTGATTACACTCAACTCCCATACAGATGATAACAATTATGTAGTATACTGCATGCCTCAAAGTCACAGAATTGGACTGCAGTAGCCTTAACTTGTTTGGAAGTTCTTTGTTATAGCCTATCCTTAATGAAGTCCTCCAAAATCCTTGTACTGACTTATATGAGATCAGTTGGCCATTCTCTATGCTCAACATAAATCAGTTGATAAGCTCAGTATAAAAACAACTGGCTACCTGTACACGTCAGTCAGATTTCACTTTATGGAATGCTAATAGACGCTTTATGAAATACCAATAGAATCCAGGTACTAACCCTGCTAAGTGAAGCTTTGATTTTTTTTAGACACAAAGCAAGAAGCTCTCTTGATTCTAAGGTGCACTGAATCCAAGTTCCTGGAGGCTGAAGATACCTACGATAAAGAAAATATTTTAGAAAATATGAAGCAGCTTCAACAAATGAAAACATTCAAAAGACGTGCACTTATTCTCCAAACTTTTAGCTTTAATACCAACTATGTAGCTATAACTTTTCCCTCTCTAAAATATTAAGATTCATGCATTCCAAAAGCACTCAAACTTTTATTGCCATTCTCATCAATTTGCTTACTTTTCTCTTTCAGAGACCATAAACTCACTATTTCAATCTTCTAAGCCATCATACCAACACCTTCCTACTTTCACATGAAAAGAAATATATGAAAGCCTTGGAACAGTGAAAAAAAACAACAAATCCACACTATGCTGTAACTGTCTAAATAGCTATCCGCATACTATTAAACTAACTGAAACTTTAAATAACATATTGAAGAGGTCCATGGATGTGTTTTGCATAACCAGACTAAACCTACAGCTATAACAGCATCTCCAGATCATTGCAGTAGACTACAAGATCATCTCTAAGTTGTAAAAGTTTTAAGGAAAACACATTCAACTGAGAGAGTCTGGTAACCTTAAGGAGCATGTCCTGCGTTCAAGTCACGGTGACCAAACCGAGGTGCCACTGTTTACTGAGATGGTCAGTTCTCCCCTCGGGGGCGGTGGGGTCACCGCGACCCCCCCTCCCCCCAAGCCCGTTGGGAAGGGCGCAGCGCCAGGGTGCCCACCTGCCGCACTGCTTGCAGAAGTGCACGGTGACCTGCTTGGGGATGCCCTCCGTGATGTCCACCTGGCAGCGCAGGCACGCCACGCACATGTTAGCCGGGTTCGGTGGGATGGGCACGCCACACTCGCAGCAGAGGCTGGAACACACGAAGCAAGTCAGTTAAGAGATAAAATAAAAACGAAATAAAATAAAAAATATAAAAATATAAACCTAAAAATAAATAAAATCCGGAATCCCCACAAAAAATAAATAAAACCGCCTCAGAGAAGACAGCCAGAAGAAAGGCCGCTGTTAACCGAAGGGACACGTGGGGTTTTTAATGGTAATGACTTTTCACGCCGTACAGCGCCTGGAGAGGGGCCCGGGAGAAGCGTGGCGGCCGCGCGGCCCCGCCAGCAGCCGCGGCCCGGGCACCGCTCCCTGCCCCGGCGCTCCAAGCCGCGCGGCGCGGCGCCTCGCCTCGCTTCCCCACGCGCCCCGGCCCCGGCCCCGGCCGCCGCTCACATGTTGCCCCGGCTGGGGGCCGCCGGCTCCGTCATGTACTCCATGGCGGCGCCTCAGCGCGGCCGGCCGCGGCTTCCGGGCGTGAGGGGAAGGGGAGGAGGGCGGCGATCCCGCGAGAGGCCGCGACGGCGGCTCCGCCTCCGCTTCTGACGGCGGGGCCCGAAACGGGCGCGTGGAGCGGCGGGCGCGGCCGTTGCGGCTGTTACAGCCGTTGGCGCGCGGGGCCCTCGCGGCGGGCGCGGCCGTTACAGCCGTTGTGGCCGTTGGCGCGCGGGGCCCTCGCGGCGGTGCGCGGCCGTTACAGCCGTTGTGGCCGTTGGCGCGCGGGGGCCTCGCGGCGGGCGCGGCCGTTACGGCCGTTGTGGCCGTTGGCGCGCGGGTGCCTCGCGGCGGGCGCGGCCGTTACGGCCGTTGTGGCCGTTGGCGCGCGGGGGCCTCGCGGCGGGCGCGGCCGTTGTGGCCGGCGAGAGTCAGAGAACTACTTGAAAGTGGAGGGAACGAAGCAGCGATGCCTTTATTCTGGATAGAGAGTTTAAAGGAAGCACCAGGTTTATGCTATATTTTATTGGATAATATTTGCAGGGTAGTCGAAGATTTCCGATATTTGAGTGATTTTTTTTTTATCTGACTCAAATTTGGAAGCAAAATAACAGGCAAGCAAGAATTGCGGGCAGCTGCTGCCCTTAGCATGCTTAGTTAGACACTGCCTCTACTAAAAGGCCAAACCAACCCCTTTGAAAGCAGCAGGAGTTTATCCTGATTCCTGTGAGAGCTGATTAGGAATACCTGGGTTATATTTTGTAAGAACACTGTTGATGACTGATTAGAGTATGATTAGGCTTAAAAAAGATACATTTTTGCACTTGTCCAAAGTTAAAGGGTAGGACAGTAGTGCACCAGAACTATTATTTGCACAGGTTATCTAAAAAGTAAGAAATCGTGTTTGTGTAGTTGAGCTTTGGACTTCTTTTTGGCATGGTATGAAACTGCTATGTGAGTTTGGATAAGTGTTGCTTTTTCTTTGTGTTGGGCTTCATGTTTTTGTGAAATTATTTACTGCATAGAATAGCAGTAAAGTCCCCATAATGTTTCTGAGATTTGTTTTAAACTTTACGCTTTTATGCTATGTCAGGAGTTTGATGCTAGTACAGATGCATAAAATATTTTTGTATATTTAAAATAAAAATGTTAAGTTGAAATGAATTATTGAGGAAATAATGTTTTTAAAGCATTGTATTTCTGTAACTTTGCTATGCCTGTTTTGGGATGTGCTTAGAAAGTTCATCATGTTTTATCTGAAGAATTTTTTCTTGGATTAGAAAAGGAGGATCCAAATTCTCCCTGGGTGACACACAAGTGTGTTTGGAAATTTTAGTTTAGAAAACTTTATTTCTGAATCAACTGTGACATGAGTCTCTTTGATTTGTTTTTCATTGAGGATATATTTTCTTCTCAGGATGCATACTTAATTTTCCTTTAATGTTAAAATGAGAGTGATATGTTGGCATGGTTTTATGGGAAAGCCTTTATTTGGTCTTGAGGCAATTGCCTTCTCAATTAGAGATTTTCCCATATGTCTCAATTACTTGTTTGGGACACAAGGGAACTCTCTGGAGTCTGTTCTGCTTTAGTGTGCCATTTGAAATGCTTTCAGGCACTCAGCTGAGAAATGAAAAATAGATAACTGCTACTCCCTGTTTTTCATATAAGTGCATTTTATACTTACTGGCATATATAGGCCACTTGAAAAGAATATTTTAATTAAGAGAAAAATTTTTTTTTTAAGTAGAATATTGTTTTTGTCTACTCAGAATGGAAAGTTCCACCTTCAGGAATGGTACAAAAATAACTTTGTGGAGTCTCTTGGTTAAACTAGTGAACCATCATTTTCTTTCCTCTCTTTTTTTCTTGTGCTGTTTTATCTCACTGTTACATTTTTACCTTTCCTAAAGGAAACGTGTTTACAAATTTAAAAAAATCTGAAAAACTATTCTTCATCTACTCTTCATTTTGCATTCTCTTTAATTTTTTTCACTGGTGTTTCAGCTTGATTTCAACATATGTTTAAACTTTCCCTTTCTGTATCTTTTCTACTCTTTAATATAGACAACTTTGCTGCAGATGCCAGGAGATTATGAAAAGCATTCTTACATTTTTGTTTGACTCTTTACTATTCAAAATGAAAAATATCAAAAAGTTAAGTTTTGAAAAGTAAACCGAACCCCATGAAACTCATGCTCAAATCATGGGAGCTGGTCCATCCTTCTTTCTTAGCTGTACCTGTGGAGTAAATCTGTGCTGTCTGATGTTTGAATCAAACTACATGTTTAATGTTCCCAGCAGATGGTGGTAGTAATGTACAACAGCAGCTTCTCTTTTTATTCCTCCCTCAGTCATTGCATTTATGTTCTAATTTATTTTTTCTTGAGAATGTGCTACATTAATTTATTAACACAGGGACTGAGCTGGCAAATATTGTACATCCTCAAATCCAGCTACAGTGGTATGAACTGACGCTGTCAGCAATACACAAGGGGGTGGCCCTTTTCAACAGCAATTAATTCTTTAAAGTTGCTGTTATTTTATCTCCAAGATATACTGTTTTGAACCAGTTGTATTATTGTTTTTGTCTGTTTATCATATGTAGCTGAACTTCTCCAAATACTTCTTTAAGTGCATTCTAAGTGGAAGTTCTGACTTTGGAAAGAATAAAAATGGGGGTGTTTGGCATTATATTCTTATTACTTTCAGTACTGATTTTGAAAAGAATGTTATTTTCCAGTTTCAGAATTAAATAGCCACTTTTTGTGTCCACCTGCAATTTCTCATCACTTTGTATCTTTAGAACTGAAAAGGCTTGAAACAAAGTACCTTAACATCTCCATTGGTTTGGTCTTCTTAAATCTGACTAATGAGATTTTTCTGCGAACATGAATGAAAATTTTTATGACTCTTTCTGACACAGGGTTAATGGTTTATCTGATGCTGCAGATGTTTGTAAGTGAAGAAACTAACGACTGTTACATCTGGGGATTCAATTTTGATTTGAAGTCATTATCAAGCATGAATGAGTAAGGGTACTCATCCTGTCACTAACTTAAGAAGCATTGGATTAAACTACAATGATTGTCACATGCCACTAACTTACTGTTAAGACTTGATGTGAAACCACCCACAGAACAGACTGGCAGTTATGAGATTCTTAAGGGAGGATGAAGCTACAGTAGTAGTATAATAGCACATTATTTTAATTGATGTCAGTCATCTACTCTCTTCCTCTTCATGATGGTTGGTCCCTACTAAAGCCTGTTGGATTTTGAGAAATTTTATTTAAAATTACACTTTACAGAAATAAAGCATTTGTAACTCCTTAAGAGTTCATTTTCCAGACTGGTGCTTGTCTGCCTAGTGCAGAAAAGATGATAATAAACTGGAGTGAGTTCAGGAAATGGCCACGACGGTGGTCAGGGCTGGAGCACTTGCTGTGAGGGGAGGCTGAGGCCATGGGGCTGGTTCAGCCTGGGGAAGAGACAGGTTGGGAATGGGAAGTTGGCAGCAGCCGCCTGTACTGATATGGAGGTCATCAAGGAGACAGAACCAGCCTCGTCATAGTGGTGCATCGCGGGAGGACAAGCGGGGACAGGCATAGATTTGAAAAAAAGGAAGGTTTGGGCTGGTTATAAGGAAAACCTTTTTCGCCATGAAGACAGTTAAGCACTGAAGCGGGTTGCTCAGAGAGCTGTGAAGTCTCCATCCTTGGACATTTTCAAGACTAAGCTGGATACAGCCGTGAGCAACCTGGTCTGACCTCGCATTTGACCCTCACATTTGACCTGCTTTGAGCAGGAGGTTGGACTGGAAACCTCCTGAGGTCCCTTCCAGCCTGCATGATTGTGTGATTCTAAGCAGTATATATTTATATTTTTGAAGCAGAACTTAAAGCTTAAATACCAAATGTTCAAGCCTGGCAGGTTTAACAGTGTCAGATTTCTCCTCTCTGCTCTTCCCATTGCCTTCTGTTAAGAACTATTCCTTCCGCTTCAGAAACAGGCTTTAAACTTCCCCAGGGGAGAACAGTAGAACAATGAATACCTTTCTTCCTGGATCCGTTGCTAATGCAGCTTACCCACAAAACTAACAAAAACTTACAGTGAGGGTATTGTCAACTGTGCTGTCATAATTCATTAATTATGAGTTATAAAATACTTCAATTTAGAAGGAGTGGGTACAACTGTTTGGGTTGGATTCCGTTTGTGCTGTACAATAGTCAACATTTCCTTTTGAAAAACAGCTCTTTACTGAATTGTCATGATATTAAGGTATGTTTCCGGGTCAACATCTGTTTTCTGCGTGTTTACAGTTACAATGGAGAAAAGTAGAGCAGAATTGCATCAACACACAGCATGTGGTTTATTTAATACAGTATAATATGCTGATGGAAGGGAAGCATTGCATTTACTGTTTTGGAGTTGCCTTTGGGACTAAAAATCACAGGCTGTCAAGCTATCTGACTTGTTTTTTTCTACTTTGGCACATTTTTCTTTGATGGGCTTGCTGTACCGACTTACTCACTTTTGCTCCTTTGAAATTAAGTTTCTTTGCAGACCTCTTGGGAGACTTACTAAAGACCATTTTATGTAGGCAGAAAAAAAGGAGGAAAAAAAAGAAAAAAAAGAATGGAAGTGCTTCCCTGTACTGAAGTTTAGTTTCTATACTCTTCAGAACCCCTGCCATACGGTGGCTATTGTATAGTTTTTACTTTCAACCCTGATGAGTCACTCAATCTTTGAACCCTTTTATTCATGAAATAATACATTTCTTGGTAAATTACAGGCCTTCTCTTGGCTAGTTTCATGTTGCAAGAGGGGTAGGACAAAGCCTGCCCATTTATGGGAGCCACATCTTTTGTGAAGTCACCCTAAGGAGAATTTGATCCCAGTAATACTCTAAATGTTTCTGTTACAGATTTATTTTCAACTGCAGTTTTCTGAACCTTATTTCAGTACTAATGTACTAAACTCTGCCTAAGCTCAATACAGAAACACCACCTACTATCAGTTAAAATCAGAACTATGTTCTTTGTAATTTCTAAGGTACTTCACATTGCCTCTGCAGACTTTGTTGCTCTGTGGCTACCACCTATTCAAGTAAAATTATTGTAATATTTTAAACTGACAAATTAGCATATCATTAGCATCACCTCTGAAAGATTTTACATCTTTGTATACAATAACCAAGATAAAAAACAGATCATAAAATTCCCTAAGATCTTAAAAGTGGTAAGTATTGATTTTCAAACTTACTATCTGTGCAAAAAGCCACTTAAATCAGCAATATTTGGCAATCTGCTGTGCGCTGAAAGATTTCACCATCTCTGCTTAATGATGACTCAGTATTTGAAGGCATGTTAATATTATTGCAGTTGTTGAGATGAGGGATGTTTCATCTAAATCAGTGGCATTTTTAGGAACAGGTATATGGGTAAGACCTTTCTTGCTGTAGGTCAGCAATAGCCAGAGATCAGGTCACATTGGCATAGGTGTGAGTGCTAATTCCTTAATCTGTGGTTTACCAAAGATCAACAGAGGCTGGCTGTTTCTTTTGAGGATGTAATCACCAAATGTCTGTGGTAACATTTGTAGCAAAAATAATGGATATGGATTTATTTTTTCAGCCCTGTCAAGCCACATCAGCTTGATTCTTGGTGGTTGGCTCTTCTGTCCGGATCAGTCATTTAAAATAATACACTAGGTTACTCAGATTACTAGCTGAACTCTGCATGTATTGCTGCCATCATGTGCTGGTTACTCTCTTACTGATGTTGCATCCAGACTCATGGGAGCAATGCAGGAAATCGGACAGGCCTCTGTTATGCCTTTAAAACCAGACATGTCCCATCTCCTCACTGCTGTCCCAGCTGTAAAGAGACGGTAGCAGGGGCACAAAAGGAGATCCTCAGTTGGAAGAAAACATTGTATGAGGATAGAGGCATGAGTCTTCATTGTTCTGTATGTTGTGCTGGTCAGTCACTTGCACATTTAATAGTCAATATAAAACTGTAGCATGGAAACAGGAAAAATTGGGTTCAGGAGTATGCAGCTGTAGCCTGGTATAAATGGCTGGCAGGGAACACAAGGCAGGGAAAAACTGAGTGTGTGACCTGTTCTACTTTAAACAGGTCAGAGAAAGATGGGGGAACCAGATTTCAGCCCACCTGTGCACGTGCTCTTGGTTTCTTTCTTGTTCATTCCCAATTAAACAGTGCCATGTGCTGTTTAATAGCATATATAAGCAAGAAGTAAGAAAGTGGCTATAACTGATTACCTGCCTGAAGGAAAAAAGAAAAGAAAAAGAAAAAAAGACAAAAATTATACTTCTAATGTGGGCCCAGGCTTTGAGTAGTTTTTTCTTTCCCTGCAAATGTCTATGGAGCTGTTATCTGAAGTGCAAAATGGTAACTCATCAGGACACTTTAGTTTTCACAGCTCCGTTTAATTTCCCTTTTTACCCAGGAGCTGCAGGAGTTGTAAGATGGTATATGGACACTGCTGTGAATTTAAAGAAGGCTTTGTAAATTTTGGCAGCTTGGGTGATAAAGCTGTCAGGTTTCCACTACCAGCAACTCTAGTAGTGATAATTGAGAGTGGAGATGGTGAGGGTGAAAAATATGTTGTTCCCCCTTCAGTGATTGCTGCTATCTAAAAATGTATTGGCATTTAAATGCAAGACTGGTTACATGGAGTTGTTAATTACCCCTTAGTATTTCCTAAGGTCAGAAACACAGCAAGCAGTGCGCTTAAGTTTTATTTTACATTTTTTCTGTGCAGAATTTGAGAATGCAGAGTGATTTTAAAAGCCTTGTCTCTCCCCCTGCCCCCAGTTTGGATTTGCAGGCTAGAATGTGAGTGTCTTGGAAATAAACACTCAGCCTGAAAAAGTGTATACTTGATAATCCTTTGCATCTGTGTCTGCTTGGAGTTCTACTTCTTCAAATAGACAAGACATCACTGGAAGTTCCCAAGGTCCTATTTAGATGCAGGAGCCTTTCTGAGTGGGTCAGTAAGTCACTCTTCTCTTAAACACACTTCTCAAACATCATGGTATTAGAAAGAGCAAACTAAAAAGAATTCTTTCAGCAGACAGACATTATTTTGGCATCTGTCTGAATGTTGCAAGCCCTGCTCTCAGTGGCCCTGCTTTCAAGTTACTGCGTACTGTGCATCCTATCTTGGTGCAGGTCTGTTCTGAAACCTGTGGAGGTCCATACAGGTTACCTGTCCACATATAGCTCCCTTAAAGGTTGAGGCCACAGTTGACAATTGTGTAGTGAGGTTTTACATAACTCAGTTTCTTCTAATTTCCGTTACAGAATCAGAAAATAAAAATTGAAGTATATATTAAAAATGTCACATATAGAAATACTAAATGTATTTATAAATTGACAGTGTATACAGACATCTGTACACAGACATCTTATTTACATAATGGTCTAATAATTAGAACAGTTGAATAATTAGTTGAGTTATTGAGATCATAATTAATCAAGTTCCTTCCTTTCCTGAATGGAAGGGGGATGGAAATCAGTCTTTCTGTATACTTTGTTACATACATTCTAGAATGAACCTTTTCAGTCTCGCGTGAATCGTGTTGATTACTATCAACAGTTGCAGCCAGTTTTCTGAGTGTCATTTTACCCAGATTCATCTCTTTCTAGAGGCACATATATTCCAAGAAACACTACCCATCAATCTAGAAACCAGTCATCAAAATGATTTGTAGAACTGGAGACAGCAACTAAAGGAAAAGCTTTTCTGGAAGGGTACAGTTGCTAAAGATGTGCAATGGCTATTAATGAAAACTCGCTATGTATTTTACATATTGCTGCCCCTTGGGGAAGCTCCTGACGCTGTCCCTTGCACCAGTAATGATCCTTGACTGAGCCCTCACTTGATTCAGATGACTAAGCCAGTAGAAATCTAAGCAGAAGAGAACTGATAGATATTGCTAGCAATGAGCTGCTGGATAACTGTAGGCATTCAGTATTACCCCTAGTGAAAAGCATATTTGGTAGAATATATTAAGACAGGAAATATCGCCTTTAGATTTTTATGCTGAGTCATATATGCTTTGCATTGATTTCTTATCCTTCCTTTTGCAGTTCTATAAGTCTTAAATACAGTATTTATGCTATATACTAGTTTTCTGCTTTTACTGTCATATTCTTTAGTGTCTATACGATCTGTTACCATAAACACATTTCTTCATCTTATGCTGTATTATGTGTCTTTTCTATTCATTAGACTGTCCAGATATTTAACACTATATCAATGAGCACATTGACATTTGAATTAATGAATGATATTAATTCAAGCTGATACGAGTTTGTCCTTAGATTTGAAATAGATTTTGTACCTGAACCTTAAAAATACTGCTCTGTCTCTGATCTACCAAATGATACAGAGGCCACGGTATTAAAAAGAATCTGTGCAGTGTGAAGGGAAAATAAGCACACCATTTTTAAACAATTTTAACACAGATTTGCTCTCATTCTCAAATGCAGATGGCTGGACCTTTGAATAAATAGCTGTACGTATTTTGCTTGAATGCTCAAGTGCCAAGGCAAGAAAAGTCAGAACACTGTGTTTGTGGAGATGTGCCAGCCAGAACGGTTGGCTCACAGCAGCTTAATTTTCAGTAAAAACTTTAATAAATAGAAGCAGAGAATGAAAAATTCATAGGAAAGACATTCTTGTGATTAATTTAACAGACCACCTGAGGTCACTATTCCCTCATGCAAATTGGATCTAGGAATGGAGCCCATGAAACTACCAGAGACGCTCTTAGGGCTGCTTGCCCAGTTAGAGCTGTTCTGCCCTTCAAACAACAACACAAAGTCTGTACCAGCAGTTTCGTTCTGGTTTGGATAGCTCTTTTTCCAGACATCAGCCATGTAGTTTTAAATGTAAAGCTCAGTGGTTCAGTTCTCAAGAGTCTGAGAACAAAATCAAATGTAGTGTTCTAGGCTTTTTTTTTTTTTAATATTCACTGTAGAATAAACTCGGGGTACCAAGCAACATGCCCAGCTTCTAGGACATTAAGCACTTCCAAGTGATAAACAAATAAAAAGACTGATTTAACTGTAAGAGTACATTAAAATGGAAGGGTTGTGCAATAACAATGAAAGATCTCTATGAGAACTGCTGTAAAAACAGGGTTTTTTTAAGGATTGTGATAATAACTAAGCTGTATTTTCAGTTTTCAAGGGCCTGAACCTGCATGCATTCTTAGCAATTTCAATTTGCTGCCTATTGCATGAAGCAGTTATTTGGGGAATTAAATTGTTTCTGTTTAGAGAGAAGACAAACAACAAAAGCATATTCAGTACTCGAGGTGAGGTGGGGGAAGTGGGGCTACGTGAACTGAGCTGTTACAGATTCAAGGTGGAGGAAGCAGCTTGTCCTGCCTGTGGAGCTCTTGAAGCTGTAGGAGGTATTCTTGTGCTGGAACAGACTGTGCTGTGCCCGTGCGTGGGGTGACAACTGTCCGCTTTCACATTTAGTAGGAACCAGGCTCTAGTTCCCTGCAGGTAATGCTGCTTCAGCTTGCCTCCTTCCTGCATATCTGGCTTTGGACTCAGTGCTGTGAATGGAGGGGATAACACCAGCTAATTCCCTTGGGACATGACACTTCCATAGACTGCTTTCTGTGGGATAATCTACACTATATTTACTGGCATACTGCTCCAGTTATCTTCCAGTTCTTGCCTATTTCTTCAGTTCCTTGTAAGGGCAATAATGAAGGCGATTTATGTATACAGACACAGTCCTAAATCATATGTAATACTTTATTTACAAGAGACATTCTGCTTAGTTAGATATAAAATAGAGGAATTAAGATTTGAGCCATAACTCTCACAGAATATTATATATATATATATGTGTATATAATTTGGAAAATGCCTTTTGGGGTACTTCGTTTTCATTAATTAAAAAAAAAGTAAAAGAATCTAAGTAAAATTAAGCAGCCAAGTTTAAATGATATTCAGTGTAGCTACAGGACATCTGTGTGTCGGTGGCCACAGTGGCTCAAAAAATTGCTCTGGGCATCTCTGAGTTATTTTTAACTTGGTTCACTTTGATGATCCAATGTATAGTATGAACCACAAACATTATTACTGGTGAGCTTCAGTACAGGAGCAGGAACAAAGAGATCTGGGAGGAAACTTCTTTAAAATAGCTTTGCAACAGAAACCTGCATGTTGTATCACTACACTTTGAGTTGATCAACAGATAAAATCGTGCATTACACCATCAAGCTTTAAGGTGATTCTTTGCAGCACACATTTATGGTTTAGTTTCCTTTTAACTAGGTCATGTGTTGCATGGAACTTGCATATAAGATATATTTGATCCAGTGCAGTTTGGAAGTGCAGGATATACTTCAATAACATTTGAAAGAACAGCAGATTAACTTTAGGCTGTGCAAGGTATAATACAAATTATTGCTAAATGCTGCCATTTGTCAGCAGAGGGAGACAGTTCTCAGTCGTCTTTACTATGTGTTGAACAAGCTTGAAACAGCTGAATTCGCAGTGTGCCAGAAGCAAAGCCGCTCTTTTTGTGCAAACCCGGTACTGCACTGGTGCAGTCAGAGGCACATGTGGATGCATACAGCAATTTTACACAGAAAGGCAACCTCTTTTTTGTAAATCCCTGGAGCCTTTTGAAAAACACTGCTACAGGTCATGGAGTTAGTAACAGATGAATTTTTCTTAGTAGCCTTTACAAAACAAAATAACGAAAATCATAAAGTTACTTAAATTGATATTCACAATAGAACAAGCAGATATCCTTAATGCGTGAAATATGATCCTCTTAGGCTTATTGGAAGGGAAAATTCTGCTAGTACAAACTTCTGTTCTTTGACAGCTCCCATCCCCTCTTCTGCGTTTATCAAACATCACAGGTTGTTGTTTCTTGATAACCCCAGAAACCAAACCTCTTTCTTTACCATCAGGATAACCCCAGCAGCTCAGCTGTTACACTTGGTCCTATCAATGTGCTATAATGTCAAGGAAGCTCTCTTTGCTAATTAATTCTTCATTGCTATGTAATACTTGGCTTTTCTGCTAAGATTGCAAAGAATGCTGTTCTCCTTTTTTAAAGCAGGGTGGCAGTTTTAGTATGTTACTGGTACCTGCCAATATATCTGTTAGAACCAGCACAGAGAGTACAGCCAATTCCCATAGATCAATTCAACTTAATCTCTTTTATTAGAATTTTTCTTTTTTTAGTATAGAAGATCATGGCAGGTCTTGCTACTCAGTTCAGCCTTGTTTACACTACCTGACTTAGGGAACAGGCATGTCCAAGATTTAATTTTAAGCAAAGCATGGACAAGAGCTGGAAATTCTTGCTTTAATGCTGGTATACCTGTTGCCTGTACTGGTATGTATTAGACTGGAACCTCAGTCGGGAATAATTACCTTTTGAAAGGTAAATATTTGTTCTTCAAGCCATGATAGGAATCTCGGAGAGTATTGTACAGT
This sequence comes from Apteryx mantelli, assembly GCF_036417845.1. Classification (NCBI taxonomy): domain Eukaryota; kingdom Metazoa; phylum Chordata; class Aves; order Apterygiformes; family Apterygidae; genus Apteryx; species Apteryx mantelli. The sequence continues at coordinate 3,431,837 of NC_089986.1, forward strand.
AGCTGTTTGCTTTTGATGAGCCTTTTGTAATCTTTCTTGTCTCAGCTAAAAACATCTCATCCCATTAGCTGTCTAAACGAAGCATGGTGAAAGGGCATGTTGCCCTGAAAGGTTTGGAGCTGCAGGAGAGGATCCAAACTGAATGTGAACTCTGGACATATGTATCACTAAAGTAAATATATTTTTGTAGTATCTATATTTTCATATATTAGCACTTTGAGTTCCCCTGTGAGACTCTTGGAGAGCTCTGTAGGAGCTGTGAGGATAGCGATATGCAAGTAGAAATATTTTGCACGTTGTGTCTGTTATAGACACTGTTGACATTTCCTACACTCTCCTCACTCAAGCCAGCTGAAGATGAAACCAAGCAGGGAAGAAGCCAGAAACAGTTCAGTGAACTCCTTCTAGGAACAAACCTGTATCCCTTTGGTTGGGATGTGTGCTGCTCCTCCTTCCTCCAACGTTGCTTTCGTGGGTAGAAACAAAGCACAAGAGTATGTTGGGGACAGGAGCTAGATGTTTCGAAGTGCCTGAAAGGGCCAACTGCTGATGGTTTATAGGGGAGAAGAAGAAGCAAAGCAAAGTGAATCGACGCAACATTGTTGGTGAAAAACAGGTAAAATAAATGCTGAATTGAAATGATCCTGCTTTGCAAGGGGGCCTCGCAGAGCCAACTGGAGGAGGAGAGCAAGGTGATATAAAACCCTTTGCCAAACTTACATCACTGGGATCATTATTTGAGGCAGAGCTGGATTGCAATATAGTCCCATTTGAACAGGCCCAGGGCAAAAGGAGCCTGAGAACTGATCTGTATCATTACATTAACTTGTTCCTGAGAGTGTGGACTGATAAACAGAAAATTACATACATAGTCAGGAAAGAAAAACATGGAATGGGGCTCCCAGGGCTCTGCCAGAGCGCTTGAGCATTTTAGCACCGAGTGTCATACAAATAATAATCTGCTCCTGAGGTAGCAGGTTTGATAAATGTAATGGCAGTTAGCCCTTCTTTTTTTTTGCTTACAACAATCTCTGTGATGGTGTATGCATTTTATAATTATTCATCAAGATAAGTTCCCAGGATGTGGTGTTGCAATTTTAGTGGGTTGAATTTTTCTTTCCACCACTCCCATCTTTCTGGCACATGTACTACATGGAGATCTGACACATCTCTGTTAAAAGATGTCTGCACAGGTATTGCCATGCTCCAAAATTGCAAAACCTGAACTTACTGCGCATGTGATAGACTTTTAATATAAAGGTACAGACTGTAGATTGGTCTTTGTTAGTGGAAACTTTTGCAAAGCTGATGTGAATGTTTGCAACTCATGATTTATTTAGGAGTGTATGCATTTATGTAAAAGACAACCTCCATAATGCTAGTTTTGTTACGGAAGATTTGTTGGAAAGAACAGGCCACACATGCAGGGCTGTTGCAGTGAGATGCATTCGGGGCCCAAGTCCTGTTTTCTTGATCATGATGTTTGTATTGAGTAGATTTTAGCAGGCATGGTAATTCTGGATAGAAAGCTGATACTGAAATAAATTGGGGATCTGAGGTATTTTGGTGTCACCAAAATATGTCTAAGTTAAGAGAGAGCTTTGGGATACTAAAAGGTTCGGGCTAATGGGTTACAAATTAGCTAGGTCTCTTCAGATGTGGAATGCTTTGAATACAGGAGGCACTTAGCATTTATTTGCTTTTGTCCACACTACACGTGAGACAACACAGACAGCTGAAAATCAGTGCTAACTCTAGACATGCTCCCTATAATAGTGGACTAATTCTACTTGATTTCCTGATATAGGTATTCTCTGGCAGCCTGAGATGTTCTTGCAGTATTAAGGTATGACTGAGCCCAACAGCATGTACCCGTATTCACAGAATGCTGTCGGTAAAGTCACGCCTTTTATTTTGATAGGAGAAGAAATACTGGAAAGGGAAGTAAAAAGTATTCATGTGTGATGTGGAGAAGTCTTCTTGGGATCTGAGTATTTTTTACCCTGAGTAAAATACCTGATACATCATGTACTTCCTCAAGGTAAGTCCTTAAGGAGTATGGAATTGTATGCATCCGCTTTGTTTGAGCCATCTTTTCTCTAACTATTATTTCATAAAGCATTTAGTTTTTGTGCATTTGGCAGATATTTAATGGGTATGGGCTACCAAGCTTTTCTTGTCCAATTTGCAGCTGTGGAGAATCCAAAGAAGTGATAGAAGCTCTTTCCTCTGCTATCTGGAAGAATGGCTGAAGCCTTTTACTGTGCTTTGTCACCCTCTCTTTAATTATGTTGCTGCAATGCTATTGCTTTTCTAGCTTCATTCTGAGCGTGGCCTCAGCTGTTTTGTGTCAAATACTCCTTGATGTACATTTACCTGCAACTCTCTTCCTGTTCATCTTTTTGGCATCTAAAGCACTTAAAGAATCATGGCATGTAATTCACACTTGAATGTGACCTTGAAATAATGAGATATTTCTGATCTATCCCATGATTATGAAGCAAAGATAGAAGCTGTCAGAAAAAATAACTGAAACAGTACCTTAGCTGACAATACGTCTATTCTTGACACTGCCACAATTTACCTTCATTTTGTCCCTTCCTCCTCTTTGCTTGGTCAGTGTAAGCAAAGCAGCCTCTGACTTTCATACGGCTTTGCTGGATTTACCCCATTCTCATCTTGTAGATATTCCTGCTCTCACCTTTGTCCTGGTTATTAGCTTTTTTTCTCTTGCCTGAGTGTGTGTCAACAGTAGGCTAAATATTTTAATCCAAAGGGTTCACATGCATCTTTTTAATTTCACTTTTAAACCTAGATTAATGGCTCCTGATAATTGAGTGAGCATAACTTAACATTAGGACACATGAAGCAATTTCAACACCCTTTTTCCAGCTCAGAGGTTCTTAGTCCAATCTAAGGAGGCCCCAGTTAGCCTGATAACAACTCCTGAACAGGTTCACTTTGGGGCTCATCATATTGAAATGCCAGAATCAGCACAGTTTATTAGCTATAAACTGTAGTGGTTTAGCAGCTACTGAAAGCAGCCTCTGAAGAAAGGGTGGAGTAGACATCAACGATGACAAATGTCTCAGAGTTAATTCTTACCTCCATCTGTGAATCATAGCCATAAAGCTAGGGAGTTTCCAAATAAGTTGCCTAGAGATATTTTCATAACCTGGGCTCTTCAAATTCAGTGGCAAAAAATTCTGAGGAATTGATCTATTATGGACAAAATCGGTCCTGCTTTGAACCAAGCTGTCTTCATTTAGTTCAGACCAAGTTTTCTGCACTGTTTGTAAGGAAAGAGAGTAGACGAGCCTGTTTTGTTTCTGTTCTAGCCACTGGAGCAGCTGGAGGAGCTCTGTGCTATTACTGTGCGCTCACGTCCAGCCTTTCCTGCTTTCTGAGGACCTAAGGGCATTACAGGTGTCTGACCTTCTTTGTCAACTGACAAATGCTGCTATTACACAGAATTTTCTGTTTCCTGAGATTTAAGGTATTTTATTTTGCCAGAATATTTTGATCATTTCAACTTCCCTGACTTCCTTGGCTGCAGCAAATTTGAGGCAGGTCTGCATGTAGCATGAAGTCTGCTGTGGATGTAGTAGTTGATGACCTGTACCTTAGGAGAAGTCTGACTTTTCTACTGATTCCCCAGTTTTTTAGTTTCTGGTCACGCTTGGGTTGGAGGGAAGTGTCCATACAAACTAAGTGAGGAACCACGTCTTGTGCAGAAGGCAGCTGGGGAGTATGAATGCAAACAAAGAGATACCTAATAATTTAGCTGGCCAATGAGCCAGATTTGTTTTTTAATTGTGATTTTGCATTCCCTTCATCTGACGGACCATCCTGCTGTCTTTCTGGAAATAATGAGGAGGTTGACTGAGGCTGCGGGACAGGCATGACATGAGAAGCTGCTGACATCTTCTGCTGTCTCGGCCTCCATTGTCACATGCTGTTTGCTGACCTCCAGCTGCAGGACGCTGGTGACCAGTACTCCAGAAAGGAGAGGAGTGGCTGTATTTGTCATGGTTTTTCACTCAATCCTGCTGTTGTCAGTACCCAGATGCACACAGGGAGTCCAAATAAACAAATTGTTCTCCTGTCTTGGCTAGGAAGTTATCTGGAGTTACTAAACAGAGAAAAACAAACTCTATGCAAAAAGGAGTTTGTAGTAGGATGAGAACATGGTGACTTGCTGATATAGCTGTGGTTTGGTATTTTAGAAGTAAATAAAGTGACTTAGGGACTCGCACGCAGTGTGAGAGAACAGCATTGCTTTTGATATGGTACTGGATGGTGATCATCTTGTGTGACTGTGAGGAAATTCTCACAAGCTCAGTAATCTTTAATTTGAATATTACTTTTTCTGCTTTAATTTTCAAAAGCTCAGCTTAAAATCCTGCCGTTTTTCCATATATCCACCCAAGAGTGCAGTAATTCACCTGAGAGGGTAGGCTGAATTTCTGCAAATAATTTCTAGTGCTGTACAAGATTAATTGCAGTTCCTATGGTTCTGTTAACTGTTACTACACCCTGCTGTACTTCTTGTATTTAGCGATCCACTTTTATGGTGGCTTAATTTTTTTTTCCTGGCTTCCACATAATTAGTAAAATTAAACTCTAGAAGTGGAGCTTTGCCCTGGTAACAGAACTGAGGGGAGACCCAGACACAGTATGTTGTATTCTCAGTCCTGGTTGTTCAGCACGTACACAGTTGTTATCAGGGCTAATACTGTGCATATAACAAGAACAGGACAACATCTGTATTTTGAAGTAGTACAGCAGAGCTTTCTACCACTGAGACTAGAACAATTTCTCGCCACATACTATTTTTACCACCCCTTGTCTCTGTAGGCAAGTTTCCAAGAGGCATCTCTGTGGAGGTACATCGCTCACGCATTGTAGTGTTTGCATGTTATTGATTGATGATATCTGTTTGCTCTTTTGGAAAGTTTATCTAAAACAGAACCTTTATAAAAATGATTATTTTAAATATGTTCACTTGATAAAGGAGAAAAGGCACTAAGGTTTTTAATGATAACCATATAAATGGTTATCAGTGAAGAAATATATATATATATATATATATATATTTTTTTTTTTTTCCACTGAATCTGCATCCAAAGCAAGATTCTTAAATTATGGTCAAATAGCAGCAATAATAAAACTTCAGAGAAATGTTGTACTTGGGCATGTTTAATATTTCAAAACTTTTCAGAAACACAGGCTTTCATTTTTCAGGTAATTCCATGTAGATCAAATTGGACACCCAGGTGATGATCTGTCTCTACAATTGACTAGTTTGAACCCAGGTGCCCTCCGTCTAGTCCCTGAAAATGTGTGGGGTAGGCAGTGGCAGTTTTCCCCTGCCAGCCACTTTGGACTGTTTTGCAAGACTTTTATAGAAAGATCAATGGAAAGGATGAAGATGTTGCTTTGACTGCTAAATACATGTATTCCTTTTCTGTCAGGTAAGCTGGAAGGCAGGGACCATTCGGAGGATATCCAGGAGTATGAAAAGGAACTGGGAGTATCGCACTTAAGTAAGTAGTAGTCACTGCCAGCCTTAGCTGGCAGCCTATAATTAGAGCCTTCTCTATCCCACTGACTAGCCTCTGAGCTATACTGTTGCTAATGTATTTGATGTTCCATATTTTAATTCATGTGGCAAAATGAGTACACCAAAAAAATTCAGAAATAAGCCTGCTAGGTATGTCAAGTCATTGTTAACTCTGCTGATCATTACTGATTTCCTGTATAAAACCACAGCTAAGGAAAAGGGCCCTGGGAACCCTTTTTCAATAATTCTTCTTTAGCAAAGGCTGGCTGGAAGTGTTTCAGGAAGACCCTTCTGGAGGTGCATTGTCTGGACAGATGCACATGGAGTTGCCCTAAGTAATGGATTTGGGAGGTGATCCATGAAATTGGCCAGGAAACCTTTACGGCAGGATAAATGCTGGCTTTGATTAAATGAAATTAAGAAAATGGATTTTAAACAAGGAAGGTATGGTGCTGGCCAGCTGAGCCCAAACATTTCTCAGCCCTTAATTTAATGATGAGTTTGTACTTTCAGGGTGAATGCAGATGGAACTAGTTCATCTTCCTTTCTGCTTTTGTTTCATTTATTGCTATTGGATTACTGATTTTATTTACTCTTACCATAGTGCTTGTATTTGCTTTTTTGGTGTAAAAATGTCCAGCTGCTGTGCTCAGCCCAAACTACAATCAGCATAGGGTAATAATGACACAGGTAACTGCAGTTAACATGGGGTAATAAAGAAGCAGGAGAAAGAGTGTTCTGCCAAGGTGTTTTATAAAGAGCCCAACACTATACTCTTTCCCATGGAGCATCAGCCTGGAGCCATTGCTCCTGTGCTACACATTCCAGGCTGTGTGCTGATGTTATTGGCCGCTCCGGGAAGGTGTGCACCTCCTCCTATGGTTTACTGCTATTACAGGAAATGGTAATTCCACATTTACATTAAGATGTAATGTAATGGAAACCCCTTTCTATCGTGTATGAACAGCTTCATCTAGCAGGGAAAAGGATTTTCAGAATCACAGGTTCCTAAGCTGTGGTACAGTCTCAGCCTGTTGAAAATGATGTCCTATAATATCTTACCTCTGCTCTCTTTTAGTTGGGGAAAAAATGGCTCTGTTTACTGCTGTGTTCCAAAAGAATGCTTTGGAAACCTCCTGCTGGAACCCATTAATTTTAAATATTAAATAAGTAGAGATATTTCAGCTTTGATAGTAGAAAGGAAGGAATGAAGGGAGTTGGAAAAATCTCAAAAGGCTTTTCAGCAAAGAGAGGTTATTTTCAGCTGTCTCCTTCCATCCTCTCAACTACCTCTTACTCAAAAACTCCTTTAAAATTTAGTAAACAAACTGAAGACACCCCCATCCCCCCAAATGTTTTCAGTTAACAAATACTGTAGAGGGCAGTCAGAGGAGGATCTCCCAAAGAGAAACTGCTGCTGCTTTCCTCCATCTTCCAAGTGCCTTCTGGGAGGCTGTAAAAAGTCAAAGGGAGGAACAAGGAAGAGCAGTGCTTTACTAGAATTCTTACATGAGAGGTCAGTGGAAATTCCCTCTTCCTGAACATTACCTGTGTTTGTAGATGATTGTTCTGTTTGCTTTAAGTTAAACACTTAAATTGCAACATCACATCGGGGCGTGTGCTCCTTGAGATATGAGACCCAGCCATTGCATACATATAAGAAAGTGCTTTTCCTCGTAGTACGAGAAGCAGGTCAGTTCTGGTTGATGCTGTTGGGGACAAAAAACCTTTTTGAGAAATTCCATTTCTTTGTCTCCAACATTTGGGTTGATACTTTTAATCTTTTATAGACCATTTTCATAGAAGTTTTCACAGGTACTTAATTTTGTCTCCAATGTCAGTTTAGTACTGTAAGTGTGCTTACAAACCCACGTTTGCCTCTGAGGAAATGAATGTCATTTGTATACACTGATATATTTGTCTCAGGTAGTTGCAGATTTTGATGACTGGTATAATTAGACCACCTCACACACAGCAGTGTCTTACTTCCATCAGCAGTCTCCCTTAGAGAAAGCATTTAGTATGCAGAGTAGAACAGGCTCAGGAAGGGAAGGCACACAGATATTACAATGTCCTAGTGAAAAGGTCAGACAATAATCACCATAAACAATTGTAGAGAACTCTTAGATGAGTGTGTGTGTGTGGGGGGTGCAACAAACCATCTTTAAACATCATTTCAAACACTAAAACAGAAATCCCTTGTCACACCTTTTCTGTGGTTAAATTGAGAATATCAACTTGTGTGGCAATGTGGTATCTTTTATGTTGTATCTGTAATAGTCTCAGTGCTCAATTATAGTACATAAGCAGAGGTTACAGATCCTACCTGAAGGATCTGACAATCCAGCTATTGCCCAAACAGCTTGATACCTCATATTTGCTGATTAACAACTTGTTATACTGATACAATAGCCAGGCCTTCAGCTCCCACTTGAGCCTAAACTGCTATAATCCCCAGCATACACCGCTATTCTTTGCCTTAACTTGAAGCAAGTAGCTGTCCACAGGTGAATGTGGGCACATTTATGATCTGTTTGTATTGCCAATATGAACAAAGTGAGTTAAAGTGGTTTGGCTCAGGTGTAAACCCGAACCTCAACACAAGTACCAGGTACAAAATGAATGTGGCCTCTGACAACCACCAGCCCTGTGCATCTCCAGGAGTTACCATCAGGACCTGTGAACAGGTTTGCAGATGATCTTCAACTTGAAGTTTGCCCCCCTCCCCCCCCAAGAGAGGGGAGATCTCAGGCAGGAATGTGGGTCCCAAATGAGGATGAACATGGCAGTCCAGATGTGGATCTACTTGAGCAGTTGTGGAACCTTCCCCAGAATATTAGCAAAAACATCTGTTTCCATGATATTGACCTGGACCACACATATCCAGAGTATTTACAAAGAGAAAGCACAGAGCCAAGACATGCACTAAGGTACTGTTTCCCGAAGAAACAATCTTTATTTTGTTTCTGAAAAACTGCATACACATGTTCAGATCTGTTCAGCCTTCAAAACATGTCTTCGTTTCTGACAAAGTTCAGAACACATTCTTTTAAGCATGCAGGACCCCACTGCAGCTTAATAAAGAAGGTTTTTTTTTAAAATCCTTTATCTGTGCAAACATTATTTGAAAGCTATTTACATTTTACACCTCTCATTTCTAATAACATTAGCATCAGCTGTTCGATACATGCAATGCATAACTATAGCTTGCAATTTGGCATTGAGATTTGCTTTAGATATAAAGTGAAAAACAAACAAAACAAACCTTACGTTGTTGAAGAAACTTCCCACAGGCAATTACAATAAATCTCATCTCTTCTTTGTAAAGGAGATCTCTGTATCAAAGTTTCATTTAAATACTTCAGACTTCCCTGCAGTTAAAATATTACTTCCACTCTATATATTGCATCATCTTCCTCTGGTGCAAAAATGCACTTTGCTTGCTAAAAGAAAAAAAGATCTCAGTTTGTATCAAAGGCAGCAGGAGTGCACTGAAACACTCACTTCTGTTTCTTTCCCTTGTTTTCAGTAAGCTACAAGATTACCTATATTATGAATTTATTGCAGTTAGGACATCTAAACTCAGTAGGAGCAACTTAGATGCTAAAAGCTGGATTCAGGTTCATACCTCCTATTACTTTCTCCTCTAATTTCTTCTTCCATCCATTAAAAACCAGAAGTCAGTTACCAGACAGACATTAGTATTCAATCATGCTGTATTTCACTCATGCTCCTTATGGTCTCTAGTCTGTCAAAAAGAAATGCATGTTTTGCCACTGCACTCTGTTGGCAGAAGTTGTGTTTAATAAGCAAAATATCCCTCCTCACAATCATCATAAACAGTCTTTGCTGTTTCATATATGCCAATATGATTAAATTAGAGTGAAGAAAATGTGCAAAACTACACTTTAAAAAGCATGCAATTCTAGAATAGCTGCCTTCCATTATGATAAAAAGAAGTTAAGTTTTGGATGTGTTAGAGTAGAAGACATCCCTGAATTCAAGAGATTCATCATGCATGAGTATTTTTCTTACAGTGAACCAGCTGAATATTAGATAAGTGTTTCCTTCTGGATGATGTGTTTCATTATCATGCAGCAAAGCTGGCTTGTGCTTTATTTAACTGGGACTGTGTAGCCAGTAGTCAGCATTACTCTGGTTTTCAGCTATGGTAATTAAGCAAGCCATGAGAAAACAGTATTTTCATAACTGCAAAACTGCTTCAGAACTCAAATACACAGAACTGAAGAAGACACATCATTTCACAAGTTGCAGGAGCTGCTAATTACTAGAGGCAAGTTCAGTTCATGATGGAAACAGTACTTTCAGGCTGGCCTCCAAATATCTGGGAGAAGAACTCAAAAGCCAGGCGGACGTGGATGGGGATGAAGACGTAAGCAGTGTAAACCACCATAGCAAAAACAGTCACAGTGATGGTGTGGAACATGGATTGCTCCCAAGGCTCCAGCACGTAGCTGCAGGTGATCAGGAGGTACTGGTAGTACAGCCAATAGAAATAGTCCTTCACACGCATAATATCCATCTTCAGCTTTTATTGCTTTGAGAAGACAAGCTGTAACAATAGGGAAGCCTGGATTACTGCTGCTGTAGAAAGACCCAGAAATAAAAACTGCTGTGGTGAATATCATACCAAGTTTGATAGTACATGGTAATTGTTACATAAAAGAAAGTTCAATTAGAAATAAAGCCTCAGTGCCATCACCAGCCTCTGCCTTCCTGGAGCAGAGGCAAACAGCCTTTAGCTTTGGGAACTGCTACCTGCAGTAATTAAAGTTGTATCAGTTGGGCACTCAGTTCCTACATTCTGATTATGGATGTGTTTTGTTACCCTTCCTGCAGTAGGTATTAAAACCACATTAGCTTACAAAGGCATAGGGTTCACATGGAAGTCAGGGAGATATGCATTTAAAAGGGAAGGCTTTGGGCCAAGTTCTGTAGATGAGGATGGCGGACTTGTATGCTCTGGAATAAAGACGTGATTATCAGAAGTAAGCAGAGGGGGTTTACAGATCAGTTCTTTAATCATTTCTTAAATCCCCAAAATTTTAGAATACTGAAAAAGACAGGCAGTGAAGGGTGGGGGAGAAGTAATTTCAAATTGCAAGTTTTTTCAGCTCATTTCAAATAAATAAGATTCATTAGATACTCTTTAATTTGCAATGTAAGTTAGAAGTCTAGGAAAGAATTTCCTCTCAGGTAATGCCTTTATGCATTCATTGTTCCTGTCTCTACATGGAGTAAAATGGCTGAGCAAGCATTAACTAGGAAATGGGTTTTGCCTTCCACTATTTCTTGTTAAAGTTGCTTTTCAGTATTTTAAATAGTCTTTAAATTCAGGTTAAAAACACCTACTTACAGAAAAATACAGAGATAAAATTATAAATAAGCAGTATAAACAACCTTTAATTAAAATAATGATGGACCACTGGTATAGCCTAAATATACAATACTTAGTGCTTTACTACCACAGAGGGGGCTGCACAGTTTATTCTCTGTATATTCTACATTAAGGTAATGTGTGAGTATTTACTGAAGGCAAAACAAATTACTGGTGGGGAAACAACCACTGGTTTGTCTTGACAGTCATGTAACAGCTTTATTTTGGTTACTGATGCATACAGTTTTTTGTCCAATGGATGCACTGTTAAGTGCACACACCTTGAGGAAGCATATTTCTCCATCTTTCTCCCTTTAGGTCACCAGTACAGCCAATTGTTAAGGTTCAGCATTCCTGTATTATGTTCCAAACCAAAAGCATACTGCCAAACCTAGCTTCCTGAGAGGCTATACAGCAGTGTCCCTCCCTCCCTGCCTTCTTTAAGGAAAGAAACAAATGCAGTCTCATCCTAAGCGCGGCAGACCTCTTCTGATTAAATTAGCACTCCAATTGACTTTCCAACACTGCCGATAAGGGAGCTGCCTCTGATCTTGGCTCCCTCTCCTTCACTGCTCTGCTGGCTCCTTTCCCAGCGTTTCTCCTTCCTCCCTGCCGTTTCCTATCCAGATCTCCTTGCATCTGTTCTCCAGGTGCTCCCCAACTCTCAACACCCCCATAAAGGCAACCTCTTTGGTTGGCAAGAAGTGCAATGAAACTGTAAACACTGTGCACTAAAAAAAGGGAGGAGGAGGTTTTATATTAGGAGATTTTTAAACACAAAATTTCTGTGCTTGACCCCTCACCCACCCAGTTACTTTCCACAAGCCCCTTAACCTCAGCCCTCGGTACCTTCCCCAATATATCCTTTTTCCTCCTTCTCCCAGAGCATCGCATTTCCATCATTTCCCTCTTCCCCTTATTGTCTCCCAGGCTACATCTCCTAGCCAAGGGGCTTCCTACAATCTTTTTGGAAGGCAGGTCACTTCCATTTTAAATCTAGCAATGGCTATCTTTGCTGCAAACAGTCTCACTGGTAAAGGCACAGGCCGGAGAGAAAGGGCTGCCATTGGTTTCTGTCCTGGTATTAATGGAGGATGATTCCTTTCAGATAAATCATTTTAAGGCAGAACTCAAGGGGTCCTAAAGCCTTGAAAATATTGTAAGGCCTGTAGTAAGAATGGCATAGCTGGCAAACTGTGACTCACTGGGTGCCAGAAGTGCCTCTATATAACTTCTGCAAAAAGAACAGCATTTTTCAATAAATAGGTTAAGCCCTTTGCTATACGACTGAAACTAAGCATAATAAGTGGGATTACAGTATTTACACTGGGGTTATACCTGTGCTAGATAAGCACCTTTCTTGTGCAAGTAACTATTAAGCCTACTGCTGCGTGGAGAAACTGCAAGGCTGGAGTGCTTGCTCGCTCGCTGTGCATGTGTAATGGTATGAGGTTATCAAAGGGGTCACGGAGCAGTTTTGAGGAGAGAGACCGCAGGTTAACAGAGCTTTCTGCCCACAGCAGCACATATACTTTTATGTGTAAATACACAGCTGGTGTGCCTTTACTGACATAAGGAAAAGTCAAAGATACTGAAAGACTTCCCCAAGCTGAGTTTACTGATATTAGGCCAATCCATCAGGCTGCACACTCACCACTGTCATTTGCTAGATATCCTTACTTCAGAGAGACACGTAAATGAAGTATGAAATAAAATAACAAACAGACCCTTTGGGTTTTACTTCTCAGTGTTTTACAAAGACACCATTGCATTTTCTCTAGCCCGAGGACTGCATTTCAATTCAGCTCGGTCACAGCTTTCCTAGCAACGCTGGCCAAGTCCATAAGCTAGCATGTGCTATAGTTCTTCCCATATTTACCACACAAGGGGATAAACTGATCCTCAGGCACTCAGACACAACTGTAATGAGACTCCTCAAATTGGCGGCTAGAATGCAAGCCTTCTTAATAGAGTTTGTGTGGTCTCCAAATGAATGATAAAGGTTGAGATAAGTAAAAGATAAGCAGTCAAATTACAGTCTCCATCCTCACCGCTAACACACTTCCACTCCATTTAATCTACCTAGAGACTTCCTTCTTTAGCGAGGCTGTCTTGGAAACAACAAACAATGGGCATCTCAGGACAATGCAATTCTAGATACGTAATTAAAGGAGAATGTAGAAGGTAAGGAAGAAGAGCCATCTTAAACCAACTGATCAGTCAATGAGATATAAGAATCCACTGTGATACTATGCTGCAGATACCTTTTAAGGTACTCAATTTGCATTAACTGCAAATTTAAGCATAAGCAATACTCCAAAGCTCTGTATGTCCAGAGGTTTTAGACAAACTTACCACTTAGCCCAATTACAGTGTATCAATATTAAAGGGAAAGGCAGACCACTAGACAAACTTTTCAGGCTAAAAATTCTGTATATTAAACAGGACTTTTCCTAGAGGCTTCCATTTACACTTAAGTGTTGCTGGTATTTATTGCATTTTGCTGCAATTAGTTGGATCCAAGTTGAAAGGATCCTGCATTATTAGCTCAGTTTCCAATATTCCAGAACAGGAGGAGATAATTTGTTGTTACACAATCTTATTATTTATTTGTCTACAAATTTGAATTTAAGTATTCAATTGCATTGTGGAAATGCCTTCCTGTGTAGAGGCCATGCCACTGTTACAGCCAGCTGTGAATAAAGTAAATAGAATTCAGCTTTTAAAGCTATTAGGCAATATTCAAATTATTTTCAGCAATTTCACCTCCAAGGGAAAAGGCAAGAGCAGCAACTTGTAAAGCAGCTTTCATTGTTTTAAGTGGCAACCTGATTTTCCTGATTGTTGACACATCTGATTACAGCAGTTGAGATAAATCATCAAAAAAAAAACCCCACCAAAAAACCCCAACAGTTTTCATTTAAGAGCATGCCTAATTTCAAAGAAAAAAACCCAAAACCCAAAACAAAGACACCCCCCCCAAACTGTACTAAATAACCTTAGTTCACAGTGTTAGAACTAGTGTTTGGAATTGTAATATGACAAAGACGCTGATGTTAGGTCCTTTACTATATATCAATGCTGCTTTGAGCAACACCGGTTTTGGGACTTCACTTGTTTGCACTGCCTGTCTGCAGCTCTGGTGGCTGAACCCCACGTGGCAAAATGCACATACTGGGAAATTCCTGCGGAAAGAAACATTCTTGCAATGTAACTGGGATAGACTGGTTTCCAAAGAATGCTTGAGAAACACCTTATACTCTAAGAGAGTTTGACTACACATACAGAGAAAAAAGGTTTCAAAAATACACTCGGGTCTAGATAATTTTATCTGTAGTGGGCAAAAACCAAACCCTGGAGCTGTAGATAGCATTGGAATCATTAAACAGATGGTCCCTGATGCCTTTATATGTAGAATACAAGCAAATGAGAATGGTAATATCTTCATATATGCTTTGCATATATGCAAAATATGCATATATTTTGCTATAACCAAGGCAAGGAGGAAAAAAACAACCCCCAAACCTGGTCCCAAATATGTACATATGTAATTGACTGTAAATTGGTCATTTGCTAGATAACGGCTATGACAGCACAGGTGCAAGACTTGATCAGTTTTGCAGAATCCTAAGGGTTTGGATTCATAATGAAGCTTAAATAAAACCCTGGGACCTTAAATAAAACCATGGGACCCTGAGACTTGTATTTAGTCTTCCCCCTTGTGTGCAGGCCCCGAATGGCAGAAAAAACAAGGCAAAGTGCAATAACTATTTTTAAATGATTTGTCTAATATGTAAATAATTTTAACTATCAGAAAAGGATGGAGAGTTGTGCTCCTCTGATACTGAAATGTATATCCTCTCTGCAAATCATTTATCTAAAACTTCAACTTTTCTAATTTTATTGTTGCAGACAGCTTTGTACCACTGTTATTTAGACACTCTATCCTCGCTTATTTGAGGATTTATCCTGTCCCTCTTAATGCTAACATAACTCCGTAATGAGCCCATTGATTTATATGGGCTGACACTTCTGTAAATGCAAATAGAACACCGAGAGGATTCACATTCCCAGTCCCTCATGCATTTGGTTTAATACGTTTTATTCAGTGAGCACCAAGTATAGTGTATAAGGAATGAAGGACAGGTCCTGTGGACCAGTAATACTTGATCAGGAAGAAATGTAGATGAGGCAGCAGTTAAGACTGCTGAGAGTCTGAATGCCAGCATTTCCTGGGGACAGCGTCTCAGCCTGTTTTTGTATTGCATCTGTGCTACTCAGATTCCCTGTGTACAGCATGGCCCTTGGCCACAGCATCAGTTCAGCCTCAGAAGCTGCCTGTTACCCTACTGACAAGCAGAGCCCTCAGGTTACTGTGGTACTTGCACTTTGATGTCTAAAAGCTTGTTTTCACAGGGAGGTAACATCAAACAAAGAATGTGCACGCAAAGAACAGCCATAATCCAGCACAGCTGCCATTATGGACATTTATGCACAAGTAAAAATGTCTTTACCCGTGGATTAAAACAAACAAAACCCCTCCTCCACTTCTGGAGTAAAAACCTGCAGCAGGCACAAGGCCATTTCCTGCTTTTCTTCCTTAGCATCATCTTCCTGCACCAGCACCTCACAGCACAGCCTTACATTACTGCCAGCTGCCGCGCTACAGAAATTGTTCTGGTGAACTCTTCTTAAGTGTGCATTCTTGCCAACATCCATCCAGCAACACCTGAGTGAAGTTTACGCTTAAGGAAATCATTACTGTGCACGACTCAGACATTCTGCATGCAGGTGAACACGCTTTGACTGTGTCTGAATTTTCTCAAAAAAATTCTTCCAGGAATGGAAAAAATACTTCAGGAGGGGAAATAAGATAGGGCAATGGCACTTTCAGCCACATTTCTGCTTTACTTTGCTCAGAAGAACTTCAGAAGCTTCCTAATTTGTCAGCACTAGCCCTCCCTCCTCCCTGCTGACCTTAGTGATAGCATGTAGATGGGATTTTGCTTCTAAGTGAGAAAAGTTACATGATGCATATAAAACCTAGGAACCTACCAGACACCTTTTGCTGGTGACAGAGACTTCCTTTTAGCTTTGGTAGCTTCAGACAAGGCAGTGAAACACTAATCAAGTGGCACTACAGGAGTGGCAGTGCCCCACCTGTGCAAAATCCAACCCAAACTTCCTCCTCGCCAGCTCCAAACTCAAACTGTGTCCTTCACACTCCTTCAGCACCCCTTCAATAATATTTCTCAGCCCGTGTTTACAGTGACCAAAAGCATCAACTCGAAAAACACCTATAAGTCACAGCTGCATGGATAAATCTGTAATTGAAGCAAACGGCTCCTTGTCAGAATATATATCCGCATGGATTGCAGGACATGTAGACAATTCTGAAACAGCATTTATTCCTTCTTTCAAGTTATAAGTACACCAACCTAGTGTATGATTGCCTACAACAATGTAGGAAGTAATTTTAAATGTAATAATGTAAACTGCCAATCCTCAAGATCTTATCAGGAAAGAGGCTCTGAACCATCCAAGTAACAGCACAACAGCTGAAAACAGAAACTATTTAGACTGATTTCATGCCTTAACTTCTCCCTGAAAGTTGTGGGCTGCTCCTAGCAAAAACATTTAAGAACAACCTTCCCATAGCTTTGAGGACTGGCTAATTTCTCAAAGCACTCTTTCTCTCTACAGCCTATTGGGGCAAGGTGGAGAGAAAAGATGCAGCCTCCTCCCTGTCCAACAAAACATAGAGCAGCTCTGCAGGCCTCTTCCCTTCATCTGTTTTCCTATAAACCATAACTTCAGGCCAAATTAGCTTTTCAAAGCATTGTCTGTTCTCCTCTCATCCAAAGTTTCTTCAGACTTTTTCATACATAACTGTTTTTTCTTTCCTTCTTTAGCTTACAGCTTACTTGCTTATAAACCCCTTTCTTTCTGACTTTCTCTGCTTAATATATTCTGTGCCCTCATCCTCTTCCTCTGCTTGGAGCTGCGCATTACAGCCAACCTAGCCTTTAGATGCCACTGACAGGCACTGCAAGAGTGGAGAGAAGAAAATGCATTTCCCTCCCTCCATCACAGGTCAATTGAGATATTTGGACAAAAAAGTTTTCCCCATGTTTTTGCTATAAGCACAACATACAAATACAGTTTTGAACGGAGCTGAATCCCAAACCAGACCTCAAATTTGTGACTAGAGACCAACACTAAGTTTAAATTGCAAATACTAAAAAATTAGGAGTTCTTAAAGAATTGTTCTGTGAAGTGTCTACTTGAATATTTTTTCAAGTTTCTCTGGCCTTGCTTTAGAGGGCAAACCTCAGTTCCCACAAGACTCTTCAGGTTTGGAGCACAAACTAGAATCTTTGAGGGAACTTAAAGATTTGGAAGTTCAGAAGCTTGTGAAAACAGAATATTCCCTAAACAAAATAGCCAAGATGTTCCGGCTCTACAGAGAACTTTACTTTCAAATCTATTTATTATTTTGTTCAGACTTATTTGGTTTGCTCCAAGTTATTTCTAAAGCAGCTAAAAATAATAGCTGGTCTTGGATTATATGTAATATAAGAAGGTGAATGCTGTCATAGTTATGACTGGTATTAGAGGAAAACAGGTACTTGCGTGCAAGTACATATCCTTTGAGAACTAATGAAAGGAGGCAGCATTGCACCATGCTGGCGAGCAGTCTGAAAGGTGGGAAGAAAAATGAAATGACATAGTTGCAACAGATATGAAGTAAAAAGGGAGATTTGCATTCTTTGCAGAAAACCATTTAACCACACATACAGAAGCAGGGAGGCCACTCTTTGTAGGCCACTTCATCCCTGTGATGAAACAGTTTTGAATGCAGCAAACTAATGATACAGCAGAATACCCCTCAAATGTGGGGGACAGCAAACCCACTCCTAATTTTTGGAGGGGAGGACACAACAAATACTCCTGTTCAGTCAGGCAGTGAAGATCTAAAGAACATCGTATTTGTTGGGTAAGATAAGGCTCTCTTCAAAGTTGCAACATGCCACTGTGCCAGTTTAGCCTGAAATGTGGTGGAGGCTGGGTTATGTCAGTGTTAGACTAGAGCAGATAGCACAGAACAGAAAAGAGAAGGTCTCCAAAGCGACCGACTGACTTCTTAAGGGCTTCGCACATGCATATACACATACACGACGCAATTTGAGTTGTGGAAACAGAAGTGAGCACTCCTCCTAATGCAGTATTAATTTTGTGGTCTCATTTAAAGCTGCGGGAAATTGTTATTTAAATTCTTCCACAAAGGGCAAATTACTGGCAGCATGATCTGCTAAAGGGCACAGACAGGCCTCCCTCCGGCAGGGCTGCAAGCCACCCGCTGCCCTGCAGCCCACCCCGCGTGGCTCTGCGCGATGGGCCAGGCTCTTCCAGCAGGTGCCGGGTTTGGGAATGCTGCTTCGCTCAGCTCTATACCAAGCAGGTGACCCGACTTGAGGTATGCAACTACTACACATGCTTGAAAGCCCAATAAAAACAGGGTCAGCAGAACACAGTGTGGAAGAATGAATGCTTTTCCCCCCATCAGACAGCTAGAACACTTGAATTTCTTGGTGCCATTTACTAGGTAGCATGGCCCGGCCACATTCTTGGCACAGAGCTGGCTGGACAAGTAATCCCCGGGCCTGAGCTGCTTGAGGCATCCTTTCACCACATCTCCTGTTGCTGCCTGATGAACAGCAGACGCGTCCTGCGCAGAGCTTCCCCGGACTCCTCTTCCCAAGCCTCTCCATCAAGAGCCCATTCCAGGAAATGTGCAGAACTACTCTCACAGCATAGTTACTTGCACCAATACTCACAGTATTCCTAAGCAGAAGATAGATGAACATCCCAAATCCTAAAACATTCATAATTACATGGTCCAAAAAGTACCATGTGTGCTGATTAAGTGAAATGCTGGCATTTATGACAGGGATTTTCCACTGCACTATCCCAACTCTACTTAAACACTCTTGCACCTGGTTCACACTGAAGGATTACAGGAACAGACCAGCAACTGTAAGAAAACAACAGAAATCTGCAGGTGGCGAGCAGAGCAGACGCATTTGTGCGAGTGCCACCTTCCCTCCTCCACCACTCCCCACCTATTCTGACCATTTTACTTTTGATGGTTTGATTTTCTGTAGTGAGTCTCTGCTAATGCCAACCGCCTTCCCAAGAGCTGCACCAGTTCACAGCATCTGGAAATCTCCAGTTGCAAGTCAACAGCAACAAGTACACCAAGACCACACTCAAAACTGTCCGTCCTTCCGTAACACGACCAACCGGCAGCTGCCTCGAGGAAGCAGCACAAGGCAATCCCGGAGATTTTACTGCTGGCTCCCTCACTCCAAGGCCTCTGCTACTGTGCTCCTTGCTAAGCTGCTTGCAAACTGCCCGTTGCAGAGACGGCACCGAGAATCCGGCCGTGCTGTGCCAGGCTCGCCACGTCTTTGATTTTTGCAGGAGCTTTAGGTCGGCTCCTCTACCGATGCCACGACATCCTCTGCAGAGCCGGCAGGAGCACGGAGCCCGGACGGGGCCGCCTCTCACCGGCGGGCTGCAGGGCGCCCAGGCGGGGACGCGCAGGGGAAGCGGCCCCCGGAGCGGAGCGGCGCAGGCAGCCGCCCCCCGGCGGGCCCGGCGCCCCCCGGCCCCTCCGCGGCAGCGGCACCGCACCCGCTTCCCCGCCGCCGCCGCCCGCAGCGCCGCGAAACGGGGGCCCGCGGCGGCTCCGGCGGCCCGGCGCATCGCGGCCCGCTCTCACCTCCGCGCCGCTCCGCGCCCGCGCCGCGCCCGCCGCTCCCCAGCCCGGCCCGGCCCGCGCCGCCGCGCTTAAATCCCTGCCGCAGCGCAGCGCGGCCCGGCCCGGCCCGGCCCGGCGCGGCCGCCCGCCCGCCCGCGGGGGCTGGCCGCCGCCCGGCCCTCCGCTCCGCTCCGCTCCGCGCCGCTCCGCGCTGCCCCGCCCCGCGCCGCCCCGCGCCGCCCCGCGGCTGCCGCCCCGCCCCGCGCCGCCCGCGCTCCTCTCCGCGATGCGCGCCGCGCTCCCGCGGCCGGCGGGCGAAGGGAGCCGAGCTGCGGCCGCTGGAGGATGCGCTGGGGGCGGCCGCCTGGCACGCTCGCCTGCAGCGCGCCTGATGTGTTATTGCGAGTCTGTAGGGCGGCGTTTGCTTGAGAAACTTGCGCAGCCGGCTTGGTTTTCCCACTGCCAGGAGTAGGAATGCTGCAGGAAAACACACACCGGTCGTCAAAAGCATCCTCTGGCTGTTGGGCACCAAACTGCCCGCCGGTGCTTGGCTCATGATAATGCCTCGTATTATAAGCATAGGGGTTTTTTCCTCCCCAAACAGCCTGGTTCATGTGAGATTTCAAAACTGTTTCTTTCCTAGCTGTGGCGCCGGACAACATAACAGCACAAGCAGCAGACTTACTGGTTGTTAAGGCTTGAAAATCAGATTGCTAGTTTGGTGTCTGCGTTTGGATTAGGGACTAAATGCTGTCTGGAATCATGGACCTAAACATTCCTTTTTAGAACAAAAATATGTACCTGCAATATGTTACAGCTCATCCCTATGGGAAACTCACTGAGATGAAGCCTTGTGAAGCTGGTAACACATAATTACCCACAATATTTAGACTAAACAGGGTGCAAGACTGAAACATGCTCAAGACCACTTTCAACAAGGGGCCTGAGTTTGGTGGAAATTAGGCAGAATTTAGGTGCCTAAACCTCAAATCTGCTCAGCTTCATCTAGCCCTCCAGCCAGCTTAAGCCCTCTTGTACTTTACTTTTTACTTTAAAATTCAGTGTCATTAGAGCAGTACGCTGGCCATAATACTCCCCAGGATGCCACTAGCTGCAGAAACTCCTTCAGGTGGTCATTTGGTGCAGTGCTCTGGTTTTTGGGATGTTTTCTCAAGAATTCAGGCTGCATTAGGGGGTCCTAGGAATACTGGCTGTGACCTGGGGGCTCTTCAGCTGGAAGGGTCCAAGGGGGAAAGACCTGAGTATTATGCAGCAGTACAGGTTGGGGGTTGACCTGCTGGAAAGCAGCTCTGCTGAGAAGGACCTGGGAGTGCTGGTGGACACCAAGTTAAGCATGAGGCAGCAATGTGCCCTTGTGGCCAAGAAGGCCAATGGTATCCTGGGCTGCATCAGAAAGAGTGTTGCCAGCAGGTCGAGGGAAGTGATTCTCCCCCTCTACTCAGCCCTGGTGAGGCCACATCTGGAGTACTGCGTCCAGTTCTGGGCTCCCCAGTACAAGAGGGATGTGGCACTACTGGATCAAGTCCAGCGAAGGGCCACAAAGATGATTAGGGGACTGGAGCATCTCTCTTATGAGGAAAGGCTGAGAGAGCTTGGCCTGTTTAGCTTGGAGAAGAGAAGGCTGAGAGGAGATCTTATCAATGTGTATAAGTATCTGAAGGGAGGGTGTCGAGAGGATGGGGCCAGACTCTTTTCAGTGGTGCCGAGCGACAGGACGCGAGGCAATGGGCACAAACTGAAACACAGACACTTCCATCTTAACATGAGGAAAAACTTTTTCACTGTGAGGGTGACAGAGCACTGGAACAGGTTGCCCCGAGAGGTGGTGGAGTCTCCTTCTCTGGAGATATTCAAAAGCCGCCTGGATGCAATCCTGTGCAATGTGCTCTAGGTGACCCTGGTGGAGCAGGGGGGTTGGACTAGATGATCTCCAGAGGTCCCTTCCAACCTCAGTGATTCTGTGATTCTGTGATTCTGTGCTGAACTGCAGAATGGCTGTGAGCCACCAACGTTGGAAAGCGATGATATGTCAGATGAGGTGTTTCCAGGAAAGAAAGGGAAATAATAATGGGCAAGGTACTTACAAGACTTTATCTGAAATACTGTGAAAAATGACATGCAGCTGATAACCACGAGGCTTACGTTTCCTTTCTTATTCACCCCCAATGATGGAAAAAGTAACATAAATGTTTTGCTCATTTTACTCTTTTCCCCGCTGGTAGTAGGAGAAATCTCATTCCCTAAGCAAAACAATAGTAGAGACCTGATCTGGGCAGGCTGCTCCTGTTTCTCAGCCTTGAAATGGTTAGTATGTGACACTGAGAAGGTGATAAATGAGTGGCATTATACATGTGTGGGTTTTGTCTTGCATTCTTTCATTTAAGATTATGCTTTTTGTTGCTGGCCTATGACTGAGATGTGGCGTCTCCGGCTTCGGGACCAGCTGGATAGTGTTGCCTGAGAGCAGGCGTCTCCGGATCGCTCTTTGTGCCCCCTCTGAAATGAGTTTCAGTGGTGCAGCGCCTGCACCTGCAACCTCGCGTTGGTACCGCAGTGAAATAAAGAGCTCGTGGAGGATGAGCAAATTCCTTGCAGGGTGCGTGGGCCTGAGCCAGCAGCCGGTCTGCGCAGACACCCCAGGGAACCTTGCAGGGTCTGCTGGCGTTGAGCAGAGGCTGACGGGCTCTGTTAAACACCCGTGCTTTTACCCGGGCAGGGGTGCTCTAAGCATTGCCACATGGGGCTCCTGCACACCATTTTGGTAGCCTAGGTCTGAATTTCTTCAACCCTGGGGACAGGTGGCTTTTCTACCCCGCCCTGAGAAACCTTAGGAATGACAGGGACTGCACAAACGCTAATGCGTGAAAACTCCTGAGTGTGATCACCCTTGGAAGGCAAAAACCCTTGACCTCAGTCTCCCACTTTGGAGCCTCACTGTGGGCTTACGGGTATCGGCACTGGAGTTAGGGTCACGCCTGGCAGAGTCGGGGCTGGGGCTGGCTTGGGGCGCTACCTCCTCTGCTAGCATGGCGGCTGCCGGGGGTGGGTGTCTGAGCCAGCTTTTGGGTTGTGCGAGGGTGCGCGCTGCTGCAGGCGCTGCCCGGATCGTCACGGGGCTTTGTACGCCTATGTGTAGCTAGTGAGTCGCGTGCCTGTCCGTAACCTGTCCGTGCGTAAGGCAGTCAGCAGAGAGCTACTGTGTGATTAAAGATGCTTAAAGAAATACTGTTGTGCTTTACGGTAATGCTCATAGCATGTTTAAAACTTTAATTTCAAATAAGTTACGATCAGAAATCATGAGACTTTGTCTTTCAGTGCAGGTGGAGAAACTTAGGGAGATGGGGGCAAGCATTCCCAAACACGGTCATATGAAAGTCATGTGGTCGCGATCCAGTCAAGCCTGGGTAAACATTTGGTTGCTGTTCTGGCACGGACTGGTGTCTTCTGAAACACAGAAGGCCATAAAGGCCTCAGAAAGGAATGCAAACTGTTTCAAAGGCCAAGTATAACTACAGTTATTAAAATTGTTCTTCTAATATTTGAATACATTTTAATGATGCTTTAAAAATGCTCTTTCCTCATTTAATGTCTTTAAAAGGCACTTACCCAAAGATAGGAGCATAGGCAGCAATGGAGCAATCGGGATATGAGCTGTATTTTTTTACATGGCTTCTTTCATTCCTAGCCCATACAATAAGAACATTGTTTCTTTCTTCTGCTGCTATTTTTATGACCTTAACTGCAGAACTGATGCTTGCTTAGTCTTTGATCCTAAAAATATTTATGCAGAGGCTTGGTTTTAAACTTCCAAATAGGTCCATCCCGTTCTAGCTTTTAGCAGAGAATAGACGTTCCATTGATTTCAGAGAGCATCAAAAGTGTTAAAATGATGTATATGCATATAGCTTAGCTCGAGAAAATAGCTGGTATGGCTGTGCAGGTGCCTGAGTGGATGTTCCTTGAACTAGTAAGAGGTTTTTTGCAAGTGGTAATGCCTGGGGTGTCTCACTTACACCAATCCCTTTAAAATACTCGCAAAAGTATTATCAAACAATTATTGGTGCACTTGCTGTATGGCTTTATCTGTTGGTATGGTATTCTACAAAGACCAGTTCATGAATAACTTTCCCACAGGTTCATTATCACCGCAATAATCTATTACTGTCTTACTTCGCTCAGTCTTGCTGATGTTTATATTAAGTGCACTTGCCAATTTATAGAAAAGGAAGGTTCAGTGTAAATGAGTGCTTCACACTGATTTAAACATTGGCTTATCAAATGGAAAAGGATTTGCCTTACAAGGAATTAACAATTTGCTGAATTCAAGTGCTGTTTGCCTTAGGGCTAGACACGGCTGTAGCTGGCCACACCAAGCAATGCTGGCATTTCCAAAAGGGGGAGGAAACTTGCAGAGGAGGATGGTCAGAATTGCCTCCTGATTAAATTCAGGATTAATAACTGTTGCATGAGAAGTAGGACAGAATTTAATGTAAAGAAGGCTGTGGTTTGATTGATCAGGGTGTTGTTGCTGAAAGGAGGAAGCTTTATTCCCTTACACCTGCTATTTCTCCTTGAGCTGGCTGCTGAGGTTGGTCTCCTCCTGCATGCTAGTCCTGCTCAACTCACTGACCCCGGAGAAGCCCGCTGGTTTCTAACTTGGAAGAAGTGAAAAGAAAAGCAATGAAGCAGAAATGGAAAGAAAGAAAGGAAAAAAAAAGATGAAATGTTGGCTTTTCCATAAGTCCAGTTGGAGCAGCCAGGGTTGGAAAAGGAATGAAAGACTTCATGTGTGGTCAAAAAAAAAAAAAAAAAAGACATCTAAAAATCTTGTCAGCAGTGCTGCGGTGAGTCAGGAGGTGGGTGCTGCCGGTGCCGGGCCTGGGCGCTCCCTCTCCCGAGCGTGACCTCCTCTCTGCTGCAGCCGTGCCAGCGCGACGGCTGCGGCGCTGTGCTGAGAAACGGGACGGTTTGCTCGTCCGGCCTGAGAAGAACGTCCCTCTGACCCTCGTCCTTCCTTCCTCCGAGGCAGACCACGCTAACAGGTGGCCTCAGGCTGCAGCCATCCCTCCCGCGCCACTGGGAGCCCTCAGCCCCGGGTGCTGCTGCCCCGTGGTGCCCTTTTGCTGCTGAACGAGCTCTCAAGCCGGGGTGGCTTTGCTCAGTGCTCCTCTTCCCTCCTGCCTGGGCAAAGGAGCCTAATGCCCTCACGAGGCCTTAATAACAGGCCTATAACATATATAGGTAACCATATGAAGGTTAACAACACAGATAACCTAGGCCTGGCTGTTACGTTCCTTGGGGTTGTCACCCCCTTGCTCCAGACCTGTTTGAGCCCCAGACTTCTGTAAGGGTCTTGTGTTTGTCATGGTAAAAGTCATCTCAAAGTTGTTATTTTTATAAAGTATATAAAAATAACTCATTTTGTTTCTTTTTCTCCCTAAAGGTTGGTGTTCTGGAAGATTTGTTTCCTTCATTGTTTCACTGCTGGGGATTTGCGTTAATTATTACTGGGGATTTGAGTGTTGGCTTTGGTTCCTGCAGGAAACATCCAGGAGATTACCCCCTTGAGACAGGAATAAAATTGCTAACCTGCTGTAAAGACTAACATAACATTTATAAAATGAAAACTATAGTCTTTGAATATTTCATGAGTCTCTAGGCTCTGTCACACCCAGTAATAGAAGTACTTGCCAACAGGCAAGCTTTCTAAGTTCGGTCAGTGAGCAGCGGAATTGCATGCCATGGCGGAATGGCTGTAGTCGATGTGCATTTTAATCCTATTTCCTTCTGCTAGCTCCTGCATTTTGGCTTTGTCTGCATGATTGAGGTAATGTTGATTTTAGTGAGGAGCTTAATTGACTTCTGTAGGAGTTGCTTTCTCTCCGGGAAGCAAAGCTCCGTAGACGAACTCGGGACTGCTTTCTGTGCACTGTCTCTGCATTGCTGCTGCCTGCAGTTTGGCTCTTGCTACCGGAAGCAGAGGTTTATGCCTATATGTGTGCCTGCATCCTTTGGTTTTGGCTAGTTATTTTGCTCATGTGGGCAGGCTTCGTCCTCTCAGGAATGTAAACCACCTAGCTTGAGCCTGGCTGTTAGGGATTCGTGCAACTCTTTGAGGGCACAAAGGGAAGAAGTTCTAAAAGTGAAGACCTTCGTTTGTTAGCCATCTATATTTGTGTCATAGTCAATGTGTGCATTTGATATTTGCAGACTTGGAATGTCAAATATTTACGAAGGCACTTGAGAGTGCCTAGCTGCTGATTTTAGTAATACCACTCTATAGTCTGCACCTGTGTGCCGCAGATGGCTAGCTTCTGACTCGCACTCGAGGTCTGAAAATTCACTTGTCCGCCTTGCAGTCTCATTTTGGACAGGCATGTTTTAACTTCCAATGCAGGAGCTAAATAACTGCAGGATACCCTGCAGGCCTGTTTACCTGAGCAGACAGCAGGTTCAAACTCTTTTGGTTTTGCAGTAGTAGGATATCTGGATACATGTTTTCAGCCTTTTCTATCTAGTCAGGCTTGCTTAATTAATAGAAGGGAAATGCCCAAAGTAATCATAAGGCTTGGCTAGTCTGAATTTGTGAAATATTCCTGTAAAACATCCCTAACCTGGGATGTCAGGCAGAGATGATGTTCTGGCTAAACCTTTGATTATTGTCCTAATCTGCACAGACGGCTCCTGTGGTCCTGCCGAAAGTCACAGTCTGATCTCCAAGCAAACTGCATTTAAAGTCAATCGGACAAATCAGAGAAAAAACACTTATGTAATTATAGGGCAGAATGGATAAAGCAAGAACCTTTGTGGGGCGTGTGTGGCCAGCATTCGTGGGTGATTACCTCTACACCTGGTTTAGCTGCAGCCAGAAAACCGCCTCTGTTTGCAGCCTCGGTTTTGGGGATTAGCGTTGGTGCAAAGGTGCCTGTGAGGCATGAAAGACCGTGCTGGGCACTAGCCAGGCTCTGGCTGGCGTGGAGTGGAGTGGAGGCAGCAGGGACTGGGTCTGGCACGCTTGCCCTTGCTGCGAGCCTGACTGGGGTGCAACTCCTTTGGACTTCTTGCAGGAGAAGATCCATGGTCGAGTGTCAGAAATGATACTGCCCAGGAAACTGCTGGTACGTGACACACAGCTAGATGATGATTCATTGTAGGTAGCCTATTACTTGTTCTCTTAAGTGTGTCATTCATAACTAGTGTCCTGGACACATGGGTAATTCTGCCTATGCTCTGGCTGGAGGAGAGGGGCTGGGTGAAATTCTGAGATCAGGTGTAGCAAGTAATTAGAAGGTAAAGGATTAATCAACTTTGAGTACAAGGGCTGGGCAGGATCTGCAAGCCTGCATGAGTCAGGGCTCCACATCATTTTCTTTCTGCTCTTGATGTGTCCCTTCTACAATATTAAATTGCTACTGCCAGTTTAATAGTCTGTATAAGCAAGTGTGTCATCTCGTATTGTAATTTTAATCTCTTTAATGACCTGATTCTAAGATCTGAATGCGTCCATACCCGCCTTTTTACTCAGATATCAGATATGAATATTTGTGCTTATAGATTAAAAATTCCTCTTTCTGTAAGTATTTATGGAGAATTTATTGTTTCCACTGACATTCGTACTTGTTAGAAAACTTGTTCATTAGAACATTCGTAGAAGAGGACTAGGAGTGAGTGAGAATAAAATAAATGAAGTTTTTGAACGAATGTTCACAACTAGATCAAATTATTGCAGAAGTCTTTCTTTTTCCTAGCAGAGTGGCTCATCTGCGAGTTCTTGATTTCTCTTAGGCAGACCTGCTAAAGCTGCAGCCATGAGCCTCCCTAAATCTAAGACATAAGCCATGGCTCTTCCCACATCTGCTGGATGACTTGTACGATTACCTAACTTCATTTAGTGTGTGGGCAGCAGCCTGTGGCGGCGGTGGTGAATAAGTGACCTGCCCCTCGAACTGGCTCTGTTCAGAGGCTTCCTAAATGCAGCGTCGCACTGAGAAGCCAGTGCTTTAGAGCTGTGAGGAACAGTCGCCCGTCGAAGAGCAGCGCCAGCCCGTCTGGCAGTTCCTCTGGGCTGCACCCAGTCGGTGGAGAAGGCTTGCACCTTCGTCTTAAAACCATGCAATTCCATCCACTATCTCTTTCATCTCTTCATGCTCTTTCACAATATTATAAGAGTACAGCTGACTATATAATTAGTCCTACTCATTCTGATACTGGTTTTCCATGGGAAATTTTCTTAGAATGAGCAGTTTTCTTATTAAGATTTTTTTTGTCTCCTACATACTTAGACCATACAGATTCAGCCCTTACTTCTGCTCTCAACAGAAACAAATTTGAAAAGTCTCTCCTCTGATTATTGTCATATGCTTGATGTGTCATGATTTATTTATTGATCATATATACTTCAAAAATGTGATTTTAGCCTAGCTGCTGTTGGTAAGTTATCCCTGCAGAAATGTTTGTTATTTGCTGTTGTGCTTGGCCTGAACGGAGCAGGGTGCTCAGGATGCACAGCACGATGTCCTGGATCTGTAAGGTGATGAGGGCTTCGGGCTGGATGCTTGGGCTCTGTCTTTGGATGGCGTGGGCCGTAAAACCATCCCGGGCAGGGTTGTTTGGAGCGCTTGGGGCATCCGATTGTGCCAAGCCTCTGACTGAAACTGCCGTTCTCCACAATTTCTGAATCTTCTAGCGCCGTCCTTCTCCAGCCCATGTTCTGCCCTTGTAATCCCTGTTTCCTCACAGCTGCACCTGCCGGTGTGGAAATCCCCTTCTTTGTCTTTCAGTTCTGTTCGTAAAATATGCTACATTTCACCACAAGGTTTTGCCATATGGCAAGGCTTCTCACTGCATTTGGAAACGCAAATGGGCTCTGTTGCCTCTTTGCAAACAACAGCTAGTGCCTTAGAAATCCTTCCCAGAGGCACATTTGGCTCTCTTTTCCCCTTTCCAAGGCCTGCTCTGGTAGTTACTCTCATTCTACCCCAATCAGGAGATCTAAAAAATTTAGTGATGAACATTATCCCTATATTATTCTTTCAGAGACTCCTGCCTCTGCTGCTGCTGGATGAGGTGCAGAGAAGGAGGTGTAGAGATTTGTGCTGTGGTTCCTCTTAGGGCACCTTGAGGGGAAATTGGGAAAAATGTGTGGGGGAAAAACGACAGGTGGCTGTTTGGGTAGGAGTGGAAACCAGCAGAGCATGAGATACCTGTCTCCATGAAAATCTGATCTGAAATGTAACACTGAACTTGTA
The DNA here is from genome assembly GCF_036417845.1 of Apteryx mantelli. NCBI lineage: Eukaryota > Metazoa > Chordata > Aves > Apterygiformes > Apterygidae > Apteryx > Apteryx mantelli. The sequence goes on from NC_089986.1 coordinate 3,460,831, forward strand.
ATAATCAACGAGAGTGTCCTTGATTTCCATCCGGTGTTGTCCAGGCATCTGAGGGTATATCAGCTTCTGACAAATGTGCTTCTTTTGCTGATTCCAAAATATTTCATCTGAAAAATCTCAGCACTTGGGGCCATCTTCTCAGCTCAGTGCTAGTTACACGGGAATTGGCGTCGTTGTGTCCTGTGGCATGGACAGTTTGGGTGTTTGGGTGCGGACTCACCGGTGTTTAAAGTCAGTGGGGTCCTTCCAGTAACCTGAACCTCAAACCATGGTATCCGACTTACACCGCCTCTGGTCTGCTGTTAAGCAGAGAGTTGTCTTTCTGGGATAGTTAATTCTCACCTTGCACTGGCATTACGTCTCTCTTCCAAAGAAATCAGTGGGAATCTTTCATCTGACTTTAGTTTTGATCCAAGCTCCCTTACATCTAAATTGTATGTCACAAAAACCCAACACTTTTCTCCCACCGTTTCTTTTTAAAATTGTAAATACTATAAACTCCTGACAAGTTGCGAGCCCAACACACATCACAGACGATGTCGTTTCAAGATTTTTTTTTGCTTCAGGATTTTATGGTTGCAGCATATAAAAAGCCTGCGTGCTAACAGACTCTTAAAACACCGTGAATTTAAGTGGTATAATCTTGCTTTATTACAAAACATGTACTTGTCAGAGCAAAGAAGAGTTTGGGCTAAAGGAAAGGAAATATTCCATTTCCTTATTTCCAAGGGGTGTTACAACCTGCAATAACCTGCAGAGGAGCCAGCGTCACTGGTTGTCAACATTACGCCACAGAGGAGCAGGATAAGAATCTCTGAATTAAATCTGCTGTTGTGGAGATCTGTAAATCCATAGTCTCATATGATAGTTATTAGCTTGGATAGTTTCAGACTGACTGGATTTCATGGTATTAAAATATATAATGATTACAGGGTTCATTATGGAATCATACGCTTAGGACAAAAGCCTTCTCTGCTGCAAAGCGCTTTGCACTGGACAGCCGGGTCCGACAGCGAGACATTGCCATCTCTTGGGCAGGTGCAGCCTGAGCAGCCCTGGGCACAAAACCGCTGAAAGACAGCGCCTGCGTATAGATTTTGTTTAAAATCCATAATAATTCAAAGCCAGTCCAGCCGTTAAGAGGAGTTAATGAATAGAGGCATGGAGAAGAGCCTTAAGAGTGTGATTGTGCGTTACATCCCTTCCATGGGGAAAGATCGTTCGGTATTCATGGGAATACGAGGTTGGAAAGGGCCGACCGTTGTTGAGTCCAGTATCCTGATATTTTAGTCAATGCTATTCATATATTTATTAAGCTCCATCTTAACACTAGTCAGAGTACAATCCAGCTCAGAAACATGGTTTGTTATCTCTTCATGTAAGCTTGACTGTACTTACCAGGTTGATATCTCTTAAATATTCCAAGCCATGACTGAGCTTCTCTCAAATTATGAGACCGTTTTTGAGGCAAAAGAACATTAAATATAATTACATTTGGGATTATTGTCATTTATCTCATAGAGTTTGAGCCCTTGCAACACAAGGCTTGGAACTGACTTTTTAAAATAAAATCTGCAATTTTTTGCAGTCACAGAATTCCAAGAGGTTGAGCCTTAAAAATACTAAATATCCTGAGACTTATGGCAAAACTATGAGGGTTGGCAGTACTAGCACCTGCCTCGGTTCCTTGACACTACATCTCCCATAGTGAAAAGAAGAGGTGTAGGCAAAAGCTCTTCATTTTGATTAAATTCTGTCTTTCAGAAGGGAAAATGGCAGGCGTATGGTGATAGACCTTCTGTGACTGGTGAAAAAATTAGATGAAAACTGATAATATTGGGCTTAGTCAACAGTGCTGGAATAAAGAATCTTAAATAACAACACCTGCCTTCTGCTGGTTAATAGGATGCTGCTGTGTAAGTAATCCTGGCGTACACCTCTTGTAAATATTGCCTGCGCTAATGCTAAAACCCTCTTAAACGCAGCTTGGCTGAGTGCCAAGTTTATTTGTCTGTGGAAATTTATGGAAACTTTTTACATGAAAATAGCTGCACCTGATTCAAGTGCAATAACTGCTGTATGGGCAAATATTTCTCTCCCTACAAAAAAAGTGTGGAATTTTAAAAGTATGAATATTAGAGTAGGATTTTTAATACAATGACTGCTCACAATATTTGGCCAAGTTTTGGGCTTTAGACATTTGGCCTTTATGGGTCTGTAGGGTTTGTGCAAAGAAAAAGTGAGAAAGAGCCTGTTTCCTTAAAGAGCTGCAAATACTAATGACTGAGGGAAGAGACATCTGAGCGGCTTCCCAGCGATGTGTATATGGAGGCGGCTTGCTGCTTTTAACCTGGAAGCGGAGGAGGTAGAAAAGAAGCAAATTAGAGACCATTAACAAATTTCACTAGTTCTCAGTCTTCGTTCTTGCACTGAAATGGATTTGTTTCCATTCGGGGTTACTTTCATCAGTTAGACCCAACCCACGTTTCATGACGAACAGCGGGATGGTAGCCCTCCTGGCGGGTCTAGTCTTATTCACATCTCACCATTTTTAGTCATTATTGGAAAAACGTAACCATATGATATTAAATCGCTTTCTGAAGAAATTTTATCACTTATCTTCCATTTCAAGGTCATTAACATTTAATCTGCCTTTTTCTTGATCGCTGAGAAGCGCAGTATTATATCTGCTTTCATAAATGTAGTTACATATTCTCAAACCTACGTACGTTGGCTCATTTCAGATCTAATTTGAATGTACCTGAAAAAGACATCATTCAACAGTGATAAATTGGTCCCTTGAGTCACTTATAATCTCAGGAAAAGTGTAGTGAAGTGAAGACTAAAGAAAAGAGTCATGTCTACAAATCTGTGATTTCTGCTGTCTAGTATCAGAGAAATAAATGATATAAACTCTTCCTTTTCAGGAGGTAATGGAAATAGTGCTGTTAATTTTCAGTTTTCATGGAGCTTGGTTATGACTGCAGAATTAATGGTGGGAGACAGATACCTACGCGTACCTAAAATGGGGTGTGAGATGTTAGTGACACTCCCTCCCCCCCGCAGAGCAAAAATCAATTAAAAAAGCTAGGCTAAGGTGGCTATTGTTCTTTCTCTCACAGTCAAGCTATACCTGTTATTCAAATAATGAATTTGGTGGCATTGATACTATTATTTTTAAATGTACAGCTTTCTATGTATTGCATGTGAATGAATGTATTAAATCTGTGCCCTCTGTCAAGAGGCTGGAACGAGTCTCTGTTGTCTAAAGAATATTTAGGAAATGGGTAAAACTGCTTTACCCTCTCGCTGCACCTAAGAGCGACCACTGTAGGGTGGGTACAACCACGGCCGGTCTGGCACCGTGCGAACGGCCGGCCGAGCGGGCCAGGAGCCAGCGGAGCTGCCGCCGGCAGAGGGTGGGCGCTGGGACAAAATGGCTTTGCCATGATGGCGCCTGCCCCTGAAAACCGTGGAACTGCCTGCGGGGCGGGATGAGCGGGACAGCAAGCAAATGTTTTAATGGGGCACTCCCGAAAAGATTAGAGACAGTATAAAACCTGATAGTGCACTTTCTATTCTTTGAGTTCAACAATATTCCAGCAGAAAAGTTCCAAGAAATAGTCGTGTGTATATATATATATATGCATATATATATAATGTATGTATATAAACACACACACTTCAGTACCTAAATGCATTATCTCTGTAACAACTCCTGTGTTTCCCAGAAGTCTAAATTTTAGCCTGAATTTTGAAAAGATTTTTGTACAGTACAAGACATACCGTTTATCAAATGCGCATTTGGCTTGCTTCTTAAAGGCTCCATCGTCTCCCCAAAATACCAGTAGCAGTAGCAGCTTTCTGGCTGTATTTTTGTTTTAAAGCCAGTTATGATTAAAATACATTGCTGTAACATAAAATTATGCTAAATGCTCTTTAATAGAAACCATTGTAATATCAGTATTTTTGGACAGGCAAGTGTATTCTGTGCGTTCTTGTGTAATGAAACAGGGCAGGCGGTGGGCAACTGCTTGCTGAGGAGAAATGTTTTTGCAGAAGAGCTCTGCTAACGGAAAAGCAGAGCAGCGAAATCCGTTTTCCCAGTGGGGTGGTTTCCTTCAGCCGTGCAGAGCAGAGGGGAAGGATGGTCTCGTGTTGCTCTCTAGTGGAGCAAACCCTGTCTGCAGGGCTCGGAAAGGCGGCGTGGAGGGAGCCGGCCCTGCGGAAGGGTGGAAGCCAGGCTGGCCGTCATGGTCATCCCGGGGAGATGTAGGAGGAGAAGCTGCTGCAGGTCTCCTCCTGAGGGGTCCCTCCCTCCGTTGCAGGAGGAGAGGGATGTTTTCTCCTGGTGCTGCTCCCAGCCGGCAAAACATCTTCACTGAAGAACCACCACGTCCATCAGCAGCCCTGCCCATAACCTTCAAAATGGGAAACACGAGGGAGTCGGTGACCGTGTGCTTGTTTTTCCTCTGTGCAGGGCTTCAGGCCAGGTGTGGCAATAGCGTGTGTCTTTGTCCTGCGCCCACCTTCAGCTTCGTTGCCTGCTCCCCCAGCCTCAGCTGCTCCTTTCTGAAGCTGCGTCGCAGCAGAAAGTCCTCCCGAGACCCAGGGAGAGGAAGGGATCTTGGAGGATGCCGCGGGGATCTCCTCCTGTGTGAGACCCTCTGCCTCCTGTCCAAGGAGCCCCTTTTGGGCTAACCAGTCTACTGAACCGCGGAGGACAGTTCTCCTTACATGTGCTATGTCAAACTCGCCAGTCCTGTCTCCTCGTTCTATCTCCATGAACACACCTTGGTTTCGGAGTTGCACCCATCGGGAAGGGTCCTAGCCTCTTGCAGTTCTCCTGCAACTTCACTTAAAGTTGGCTGTTTGTGTAAAAGTCCTCTGGCAGTTTCTCTCCTTGCCAAAATATTATCCAAGATACAATTTTAGAGTCCATGTTGTGAGTAGTTCTAAAAAGTAAATTAAAGGTCATGAATGGTTATAGAAGTTATTGTGATTTTTTTTTAAACTAGATTTATTCACAGGCAAATATTTCGCCTGAGAGAAATAAATATTGTGCATTAGTTAGATATCCATTTAAGCATAATCAATTATAAATTTGGATAAATAAAGCTGCTAGTTTGTAATATGCTATATGCATTATGTACTTCCTTTGGAATTGTTTCGATCAGCACATTACCTCATAGGTAATAGACACTGGGTGTAATCATAGGTTTGAGATGTTAAACATCAGAAAAGAGATTTCAAAGAAAAAATATAATGTCCAGGGAGCTGCAATAAAGCAACTATTTTCCTGTGCATCCTCTAAATATTTATACTGGAGATCTTTTTGTACATCTTTATTTACGGTATAATATATTTAGTATTTGCTCTTCATTTTAGTATATAATCCTGTGAATTCAGCATTCTTCTCCACATTTGTGGAGGGGAAGTTTCCGCATTAGCAGCTGTTCTTCAGGGTGTGGTACTTGCACTTAATTATGATCAGGTACGTCTTCACTACTTCTTCTGTAAGGAATCATTTTGCAAAGGAAGTATTTGCTCTTGGAGCATCTAGACAGGTCCCATTGATATCAGGAATGGTGGGGAAAGTGTGTGTGTGTACCAAACCCCGACTCTTCACGTCTTACCTGCTGTGGCCTTGCTGCAAATTAAAATTCCTCAACTTCACCTACAATCTCTGAAATGTTTCGCGCGATTGCCGTGTTTTTGCAAGGCGAACTGGTGTCCTGGGCAGTAGCTCCGGGGCTCCTGGGTGTGGGCGGCTTGGGAACGGCTGCTTACCCGGGGTAACATGCTGCTCTCCCGCTCGCTTGCTGCAAATCCCACAGATGCCTTGCCCCTAAAAAACAGTGCTGGAGAAAAAGAAGGAAACAACATCACCTTAATCCTCGTTCCTTTTTCCTTAAAGGCACTGAAGGAAAACAGGGCGCAACAGAGAGGCAGGGCTTCTGTGACGTTCCTGGGCCTGGAGGGCAACAGGGAGACCGGGACGAAAAGGGGAGCCAGGAAACTTTATCGGGAGCACCGGGCTGAGCATGCCGGTGGCCGTGGAGGCAGTGGCGGGAGCAGCGCGCGGGCAGCCTCCTGGACGGACCTTTCCCCGTTGGTCTTGGGACTCCGTGGCCCAGCAGCGTGGCAACGCGCGCGCTTGCGGTACAGCCCGGTCTTTCCGAACGGGCTTCAGTGAGCAGCATCGGCGTTTCAGCGCCGCGAGCTGCAACAGCTCGTTTGCTGTAATTCCAGGCTCTCGCATAAATATGTATGTTCCTGGTATTTTAAATATGCATTTAGGGACTCTTAGAGTGATTGATTCATTAGAGTGTAATAGGTATCATGAAGTTCTTACAGTCTTTAAATAACTCCCTAAATGCTTATTTATGCGAAACCGTAGCTTTCAGGTCTTTCTAGCCATTATACTTTAAAGTGCAATAAATCCATATTTAGGTGTAACTACACTGCCATCCTGCAGATGTGGAAAACAAGAAACAACCTCGGCTTGCGGGACATACTGTCATAGACTAATGCAGTTGTTTTGCTGATCTTATTTTCCCCTTGGTTATTTGAATCTTAGTAACACCAAATGAAATTATACTGATTTTAGAGGGAGGTTATTTTATTCCTTTGCATCCAATGAAAACCCCTATGGCAGTATTGTTTTAAAGCTGAGCATTTAATAACCGTATATGAGCAGTAGCTTGTTTTTCTGAATAAATAACTTGCTTGATGTTTTTTTACACCACAGTGTATTTAAAGTTCTCATCAAGAATGAAGGCCTCAAAAGATTTTAAACTGAAAACAGAACTGTAAAGACAGAATCTGAAGTATAGTATTAAAGACTTCTTTTTTTTCATTTTTAGGTTTTATTTCTCTCAAGCCTTTAATGCATAATTCTTTCTTTTGCAAAAAATGCAAACTGTGATCCCAAATACGCCCCTCGCTTCCAGCTTCCAGATGACCATCCTGCCACCCAGAGCAGGGTTGCTGTCCATGGCGTCTGACTGTTAGCAGCCCAAGATGGATAAAGGTTCTAATCTTTTAATACGTCTATTGCAAAAACATCACATATGGCTTATTTTTTAGCAATCATGCATTGTGTAGAAAAATTTGACATTATTTAGGTAAAAATATAATTTGATGGCCAGTGAACACTCTGCCATAGAACAGTATTCCGTGCTTTTATTCTCAGTGAAGAGCGTGTGTGTGTGTAGGTATATATATAAATTTATTCACATGTGTGTATGTATATATATATACACATATATATACACACACATACATACACACACATTTTGTGTGTGTGTGTGTGTGTGTGTGTGTGTGTGTGTGTGTGATTTTTTGGTAGGTAAGCCAGGATATGTTGGGAAGAGAGGAATACAAGGATGCCCAGGGGAACCTGGACAGCAAGGACTGAAGGGGAAAAAGGGTGCTCAGGGACCCAGAGGTGAGCCAGGACTTCCCTGTCGGAGAGGAGGGCGAAGTGTACCTTGATGGAAACGAAGCATTAATGCTGAGTTGGGTATATCTGTAGCCAGCAGCAGAGGCACCGGGGCCGCCGACGTCCCCTGGGGGCTGCGGGTGCCTGGCTGGGGGCTGTGGCTCCCCGCGAGCTGGTCCCGGAGGTGCCGGCGCGGTGCGGCGCAGCGTGCTGGGTTTGTCTGTGACTAACTCGGCTCTGGGTTTTGACACCTTCTCCAAGTGGCCTGGTCGCTGATGGCACCGCCGAGCCTGTGCTTTCCGGTACCCCGGATGAGGCCTCAGCGCTCCGAAGGGCGCGTTTCCGCTTGCGTGTAGCGCTCCCCGCGTCCCCTGCCTCTTAGCGGCATTTGGGAGGCTGCAGCGTACTCAGTGTATAAGAGAGGGAAAAAAGGCGGTATCTTTGATTAAATTATCTGTCCCATGTGCAAATGCTTCCTCCCCTAATAAGCAACCTACAGAAAATCATCACATCAGTCCGTTTGCTGTTCAGCTTGGTTGTTTTGTCGTAATGGAGAAAGGAAACAAGAACATATTTCACATTTCCAAAAACTAAAATTAGTGGGGGGAGGGAAGAGGGTCTCTTCTAAGAGATCTGCTAAATTATTGCTGGAAATCTTGTAAGAAGCGTTAATTGTTTTTCACACAGAAGTGTTAATTTCCTTTTAACACTTTTAACCCAGCTCGAATTTAATTTAATTCCATTTTTTCCCACTATGAGAATACGTGAATATTCTCTTCTCTGGCTTACCTTCTTGATATTTGGGCATTAAGATTTTAAACCATATATTATTACAAACCTGGCTTAGTTTATGCTGCTCAAGTTTTCACTGTTTCCTCCTTTTTCCTATTTCCATAGCAGCTTTTTAGTTTATCTGTCTGCCTTGCATCTGTAAGTATACATTTTCTATTTTTATTTGCAAACAAATGGAAGTGAAACCCTCTGGAAGGTGCTCTTTGTATCTATCTCCTTTGTTGATCTCATTTAAAAAATACTGCACTAATTTCATACGAAGTATATTTATAAAGAGCATTGTGTCTCCCTGCGTATAAAGTGCCAGTTGAAGCAAGGATGCTGCAAGCAGAAGGTCACTGTGGCTGTGCTGAGCTCAGCACCGGAGGGGACGCAGAGGAAGCGAGAATTGAGGCTTCTTCCTGAAGTCCTTCTTTTTTTCTTTGTCTCTAATAATTTCGGGGAGCAGAGATTATGGTTATAAGGATTAGCAAGGGAGAAAATGGTTCTGTAAATTGTGTTTACAATGTTGGGCTTTTTGCCTTACAAAAGAAGCATGCTTTCTTGCACGTGCCTGTTATTCATCACCCGACCACACGAATAAAAAGTGATTCTGAACTGGTTTGCCCAACTTTGGGTCCTTGTTGCGCCGCCAGCGTAGCAGACAAAAAAGAGCAAGCCGTCTTTTTGCTCTGCATCAGAAAGGAATCTGTTCAGTCACTGGTTTCTTGCTTGTCTAAACTTCCTTCAGAAAGGTTCCCTTTAATGGGATATTAGTGATTAAGTAAATGTACAGTTTTTCAAAGTTAATCGATGCTATGGATGCAGACTGTCTACTAATTTCAGCGGAGGCTGCTTGCCCGAGGTGCTCACTGGATTAGGGGTAACCTGAGTAGAGCAGCGCGGACGCTGCACGCGTGGGAAAGTGCTTTTTGGCTGGTGAAAGGCTCCTCTGGGGTGCACGGACTTTCGTGTGTTTGCTTTCGCCAAGCCCCCGAGGGGCTTTTGGTGACCCAGCTAGCAGCAGAAGGGCTCGCAGCCCTCCCCTCCCTTGGCTGACGGATGGCTTTAGAAATTGCCAGCAGAGCACTAGCTGGGTTTGCAAATCTCGGTCAAAAACATGCATCTTCGAGTATGCAAGGCTAGGAGTATCTTTGAAATGTACTTTGAAGGCTTTTTAATGGCCTGCATGCATCATTTCTATCAGGGATATATAGACTCTAGCTTCCTTGAATAAACAAAGTGATTAATCTAGTGTTAAATCTTAATTTACACTCTCAACCTATGAGTTTTCCAGACTGCTTCTGTAACTCGATAAGTACTGTTTAATTTAAAAAGCTGTGGTTGTCCTGTAATCTAGTAATACTATTCCAGACTGCTTTGCAGCTACTATTCAAGCTATTCAAGAAAGTACTCTAGCCAAGGCTTAAAGCTGTATTTCTTGCTTTAGCTTTAGTCTATCACAAAAATGGCATTAAATCAGGGTCCATGAAACAGTAGCTCTAGTGAATATAGAGGCAACATTGTAAAATGCAGTAATCTTAGTTAAAAAGGAAGTTGCCCTGTTGAGTAGCTTATTTTGCCACTGACAAGTCCTGATTTTAAACCAATACGATATAGATATGTAGCCTGTGACGTGGTAAGGCCTGATGCTGCAGTCCTTTATTTGTGCAAGTGATTCAGTGGTTAATAGCTTTATGTGAGTAAAGTTTGCAATATTATTCTATAATAATTCACTGATGAGGGTTAAATCCAAGAAACATATTAAAAAGTGAACAGTGTGACCATTAGGATATTTTAGGTTATGCTATACACTAATTTCTAAGAGCAGCCTAGAAAGAACTTAGAACATTTTCTGTTTTACTATAAAATATATCTTAGTTACATGTTTTGTTATGATATGTCTTAGTTATAAAAAGCTGGAATTCATTATAATTTTTTGTCCTTCTAGCAACTTATATTGTCTAACAAAGAGAGCAACAAGTAAATGCAATCTTCTTCTAAGCTATTTAAAGTAAAAGGTGACTGCTAACACTCAAAAAATAATTAAACCCTTTGATTCAAGTACACACTGTCATTATAATGCAGGTGACTGAATGAACACATGCAACTTCAGTTCTAATTGTGCATGCAAATTACCATTTTTGTAACAACTTGCATTTTAAGAAATCTGATGCATTTCATTTGGCTTCCAGTTGTAGAATGAGAAAGTATTAGTTCAAGTAATTTTCCTCCTTAATCCAGTAATCTTACTGTTTTGGAAATACTGCAAAACAGCCTTCTGTTTTTGGCCTTAACATTTTTATTGGATCCCCTGTATAGAATAATACAGTGATTAGAGAGGCTGAAAGACGTGGTGCATCGTAACGCCGCCAGTCGCACCTGCCAAGGCTGCCCCCCCTCCCTGTGCCACCTTGCTTTCCTACGTGACCTTGCTGGGCCGCAAGTGCAGCACACAAGTCAGGATGTGAAGCCAGGATGGGTTTGCATAACCTGCCGCTGCGTCTGTTCCCTCTGTGTCTACGTCACGAAATTGTCTTTAATTCCATCATCGCTTAATATTTTCCCCCTCCCTGAGCTGCAGCTCTTAGGGAGAGCGGCTCATTCTTGCACAGCAAGCGAGATACTCGGGATTTTGCTTATAGTCGTAGCAGGGTGCTAACCTGGGCAGCTTTCAGCAATCGGCAGGGCTTTGATTTGGGAGGTTCCCCGCTGTTCTTCCTCCTTGGCTGTACTAGTGTGAATCAGCTGCTTCCATGAGAACTGGCTGGAGATACTTTAAATTTATACCAGTGTGCCTGCGTATCGAGTGTAGTCCTTGATTTAGGTCTAACCCGTAGGCTGGCGTTGATGCCATTTATCTGCAGTTTATACGGGTGCTTCCACTAGCTTGTCAGAAATGTAACTGCTGAAGGCACAAGGATTTTTAATATCAGTTTAAAACATTATGTCTGCTTAAAAATGATTATTACTTTTTTAAGAAAAGAGCTGTTCTTGAATTCAGGATCTGTCTTCTGTTTTCAGTGGTATTAATGAGCATTAGCGAGTGCTGATCCAGGTTATGTTGTAGAGCCGTGAGGAGTGCGTGTCCTACACGGGGCTAGAGCATCTTTCTGCAAAACTCCTAATTGATTTCTTTGGAACAGCATGAAAAACTGGTGAATCAATCTAGCCTGGTATGCTTAGTAATAGACTTTCCTTAATCAGCTTTTTATTGCTGAAAGCTGTAGACTATTGTGCAGGAAAATGTAGTTTTGCAGTTACAGATAAATCATGGAGGATTACAATTCCCAGCGCTTGCATTAAAGGAGAATTGATTGTTTTCTTCAGCCTGCCTGAAACAAGCAGGCTTTCTTGTCCGGCCACTGCGCTTTGAATGTACTGGTATGTAGTAAATTCAGACTGATTGAGTGAGATGGTTTTCTTGCTCATATTTCACCAAGACAAGGAAATGAAAGGCAGCCTCACATTACTGCATTTCATCCTGAAATGGGTTGTGAAACCCAAGAATAAATGATGGCCCATTTTAATGTCATTGGGGAAGGAAACGAGTGCACTGCGATCGCTTGGAAAGCCGCAAAGAAAATCAATTAGCCTTTTAAATCCAGAGGGGTTGTCGGTTCAAATAAGATCTAGAACGACGTTGTAGCAACCTTCCTCGCGTCGGCCGTTCCTCTCCCAAGCCTGCGTCCTGTTCGGCTGCGTGGCGCCGTGTCGTGGCTGGGAGTTGAACGAGAAGCAAAACCCCCTTCCCCGTGCTCGGCCGCTCCCACGTGCCGCTGCTCTCTCACGCTGCCCGTGGGGAGCGCGCCAAGGCCACGGGACGTTTTTGTGCACCTATAGAGAAGTTGAGGGCTGAGCATTCCCCAGGGTCACACAGCGCTGCAGGGCGAGTGGAGGCCAAAAGGCTCCGGAGACTCATATTGGGTGCTGGGACAAGAGCCAAAAAAGACCCAAGCGAAGGGCAGAGCCGCAGCCAGGGGAAAGCGTTTGAATTTCCTCGGGTTTCACGGCCACCTTGGCTCCTTTCCGGAGACGTTGCCAATCCCACCTGCCCTGCGCACAATGCATCCTCTCATTGGCCCCAATAGCAATAATTGCACAAATAAAATAGATTCCCTCTGAAAATAAGGTTGTCTTTTTCAAAGCGCCATTGAGGGCAGGTAGTGCTGATAGCGGGAACGTTTATAAGGTAGGACACACATTGTTCCCTTTATCTTCAGTCTGGATTTTTGCAATGAAGTCATAGGATTTAAGACACAATGGCAATATGATCTGTCTCAAGAAAAGCTACTGTCTTTAATGAATTTTTAGCTGCATGAGGACTAATTCTTCCACCCCTAAATAATAGTTTGAAATAATTAAATGACAAAAAGTGCAATCATCTCCTTGCTATTTAAAGCTGGGAGTTTGGAGTTAAACTTCTGCTGTGAACTGGAATATCTGAATACTGTAATTTTAAGGACCAAACCAAAGAACTTTTTTTTATTATTGCAATATTATTGTGGGACGCATATGAACAATTAGGGGACATCATTTAGATCCAATTCAATATAGTTGTGCTGAACTAGATGTCACTGCAGCAAAGAACTTTAATTGTTCATATTTTGTGTCCACTGTGAATCATAATCTTTTCTAGCAGGTATATTCAAATGCATGGTTTTATAGTTGCTGGTGGTAATCCAATATAATGAAAAAACAAAACATTTCACTTACTTAATTAAAATGCATTTATATATTTAAAAATAACTATTTTAGGAACAGTTTCGTCCATTGTAAAGAAAGTCTGTCTAATGATTCCTTGCTCTGAGCAATTTATTTTCTAAACAGCCTGGTAAGGTGTAATTTTTTTATTGATTATGTTTTACCTGTATTTGATGACAATCCATTGATTTGACTATGTAACTGGAGCGTATATGTTTTTAGAACTAGTTGCAGAAGTGGTTTGTGGCAGTAAAACTTAGAAATGGTTTTGATTTGAAAACTGATTTACCATTTCCTCATAAAATTATCAGGTCTCTAAAGTAGCAATTTAACCTTGTCTCGCAGTGCAGTTGGTTCTTAATGAACTTGTACTTCATAACCTTCTGCAAATTGGTGGCTTCTTTAGAAGATAACGATAAAATCAGATGCCCTCCTGGCAGTGTCTGCCTGACGCGAGTCCCGTGTCTCCTCTCCGAGGGTGGGCAGTAGGACATGCTGGAGGGGAAGGCACAAAAAACTACAGGAACGTCTGAAAACCTGCCCATGCTGGCGTTTCTGTCTGACCTCCCAGGCCTAGATGTTGGCTATGGTCTGAAATATGAAAACACACCTCTCTTCCGAAGCTCCGGAGGTGAAATCCTGGCCTCTCTGAAAGCAAGAGCAGTTGTGTCCTTCAACGCAGCTGGTATTTCATGCTGTGCATTTTTAATCTTTATTCTAAAAAAGGGTCTGGAGTAATGCTGGAATTAACTAACCTAGTCAGCCTCACTAAAATACTCACAGGCCTGAGTAGGCAGAAGTTAGCGTATTGAAGACCAAAGTAATTATAAATTCTACATCTCTTTGTAGTAGTTACATTTATAAAAGCATCCTGGAGAAGCAGGGTGGTCCTTACAGATACTCATCTGCTCTTTCCTCTGGCCCTGCGCTGGCCGCAGGAAGGAGCTCACGGCTCCCGCGCCGCTGTGCTGCGCTGGCGGCCCCCAGGAACAACGTGCCAGTGCGAACACTCCTGCCTTCCCATCTGGTTGCTGGCTTTTAGCATTTAAAGCTATGGGTTTTCCACAGCTTCCGGCCAAGTGTTTAAGTGGATGTTCTGCTCTAACGAGCCCCACAGGCCATTGCCTCGCAGACTGCCCGAGCCGCAGCGCTTGTGCCGTACCGGGGCTTGTTCCAAGCCACCCCGGTACAAGTAGCAAGGGCGTCCTGCGAAGGGAAGGGGCTTTTCCCATCTTGCGCTAACCTGTCGCTAGCATCCGCCGAACAGTGAGCCTCTGTCCTGGCCTCGGCTGGTGCCGGCCTTGCTGCTTTCGAGGTGCAAGTATGAGTAGCAGCTCTGCGGTTCAGCTTAATATCTGAATTTGAAAATATCTGAAAAATCTGGCCAGACCTCCTTCTGCCCTCTGGATGGCAAGAATGCTAAGTGTTCCTCCTGGTGACATTTCAACATAATGAACTGCCTTAGCTGCTATAGAAAGGTTGGATTACAGGTTCAGCAAGAAAGGAAGTCTTTTCCATTTGCATTTACAGGTCAACACACTGGTTAAAAAGAGGAACAAAGATGCTTTATCTGATAAGTCATCTGAGAGGCATCATCTGTTCTATAGGAAAAAATGTGTAATTCTTACCTTGCTGTTTCTTCCTGCTCCAGCTAAATTAACTCTTTAAAAAGAAAAAAAAAATGGACCTGAAAATTTACACTAAAAGAATATGCAAGGCCAGGAAATGCTACTGACTCTAAAACATTTATATCAGGAATTTTGGGATACTTAATAGTATTTAATTTACATTAATTTAATTAATCTACCGTACTTAATACTGGTAGAGCAAATCTTTTGGGTTGTTTGCTTTGTGTTTGACTCTGAAATCATTACTGAATTATCCCAGATCATACGCTCAGGAGGGACCTTCCTTGAGCAGCACCGCATACTCTTGACCGCCCGTGCTCGTGCCAGGTGGGACTGGATGCAGTGCTCTGAGACGAGGTGAACCAAGGCTCAAGCCTGTTTTTCTCCTCCTTGGGAAGGGGTTTATGGGACCGATCCTGTAAAATCTCAGTCAGTCCCTTGAAAACTTATTGACGTCAGTTGGAGCTCTTCCAACAGAAGTCAGCCGGGGTGTGCAGGTGGCAAACGCCTAGGACCACACTCAGTATCAGGGTGAGCATGCAGGACATTTTGCTAAATTTGATTGACTTTCCCTATAAAAGCGAGGCTCCGCAGTGCGCTCGCTTGGCAGGTGCCGATACGCGCCAGGCACTTCTCCGGCACGTCTTCCAGACTGTGCGCAGGCAGAAGGGCCTCTGCACACAGGTTGGCTATCACGAGCATGGCCAGGTTTCTCATGCTCATGTTTGTATGTCAGCTTGGTTGTTGTGGATTAAAAAACAAAAGCAAAATAAAAGGGATGAAAAGAGCAAGAGAAGAGATAGCGAACACAGCATAAATGGGCTTTGTGGGGAACATGCAAACACAAGACGTGTTCTGCCATGATTTATGACTGTGTTCACCTTTCCCTATAGCTGCTAAGATGTGGAGATCACTATGGCCCGTCTCTGCATTTGTAATGCTGGCGGTTACAGCTGTGCACACAGAAGCAAAAGTGACCCCGGCTGTGAAGTACACGAAGATAAAGCTGCTGCAACCGGAGGGTGCCGGGGCCTTGCCCACCTCCGCCACCCCCCTCGCGGGAAAAGGCCCCTTTCTGGAGGCACCAGGCAGAGCCAAGTTACCCACCCTGAGCGCTGCTGCCCACGCAGCCACCACGCTGTTCCCCTTCGAAAACTTCACGCTTGACGCAGCCGATTTCTTCTTTAATTGCTGCGATTGCTGTCCGCCTGTGCCAGGTCGCAAGGGGGACCAGGGAGAGCAAGGCCTTCCAGGTAGGGGACGGCTTTCCCGCGGCTCTCAAGAGGATGTGGCAGCCGACGGGTATAAAGTAGCTCAACAGTTTTCCTCATGTATCTTGAAGAAATGATTTAGCAGGAAGGTGCAGGCGTGTGCGAAGGCCACCGGAGCGTTGCGGGAGCGCGGGCGCCCTGTCCTGCCGCCCTCTGTGCCTCTCGCCCCTGCTCTGGTGTTTTGCCTCCTGATGGTTGCAGGTTGCTTTCACTTCAGCCACGGTTTCATGACCCTCAAAACTACCTGAAAGCAGTTTTGTATCTTTTCTGAAAGTTTATGATAAAAGGCTCTTTTTCTGAGATTTCTTTTTTTCTGGGAAAAGGTTAAACACAAACATAATTTTGATTTCAAATTTTAAAATAGTCATTTGTTCTCATAAGACTGTATATAGCATCTAAATATTTTATAAGACATACATTGTCTCTTTTACTACTGTAAATATACATATCTACGGAAGGCCTGATTCTAACACTGTTATAATGAGTAGTGCATTAATCTGCAAATGTTCGCTTTAATAGCACTAACATTGCAGATATAGAAACTATTCAGCTGAGGAAGGATGGTAAAATCATGATTTTTTTTTTACTATGATGTACTTGAGGGATTTTCACTTTCCATAGTTCAAGAGGGATGGGCTAATGGAAATTATCTCAGCTGCAGAGAGAGTTTACACTCACATGTCTCTTGCGCGCTGATGGAAAAGTTTTCATGTCAAGTGGCTGGTGTTGTGACAATTCAAACTGCCACACTCTGCTCCTGGCTGTGCCCCAGGAGTCTCTAGATTCCCACGTTGATGAAAAATTATAAAACTTGAAGCTAGCTTGCTTGCCTTTCAAACCATTCCTTACATAGCACGGAGCTTTCTGCCAGGCTCCACATCCACGTTTGCAGATTTTTTTTTTTTTAAGGCAAGGGGCAATTACAAAGCTATAGGAGCTCCTTAGATGCATTCAAATGTTTAAGGCAGATTACTGCTGATGTTTTATGAATGTCTGAGCTCCTATGGCTCCGAGGCAGCTTGGAAGTTAGTTTTAGAAAAACCTTTAAGTACAGCCAGCAGCTAAATGCAAAATTATAAGATGTGGGGATTGCAAGAGCTGAAAGGCAAAAGTTCAGGTGCTAACTGCCTGACGGGGGGATTTGTGAGCACAGCCCTCCCTAACGTCGGTATGGGCCGGGTGGCGTTTCCCCGCCAGCCCTCCCCTCTCGCCCTGCCGCAGGGTTGCAGCCGTAGCGGCCGCAGCGCACAGGGCGCAGGCCAGCGCCCTTCTGCCTCCCGCTCTCCTCACCTTGCTTGTGCGATACCACATAAACCAGGCAGCTCTTTCCAGGGCAACGGAAACCCAGTCTGTCTTGCAGGCACCTCTTGATGCCGTATTGTTTAGTCATTTCAAAGAATTTTCTTTGTAAAGTTCATCCTTTGAGTTACTAAGATAATTTTGTTAATGTGATCACAGGTCCTAAAGGAGAGAAGGGAGACGCTGGTCTTCGAGGTCCGCCAGGAACGCCAGGACCTCAAGGTCCAAAAGGTTTTAAAGGAGAAAGAGGTAAAGCAGACTAACTGCTGAGTCTGAAAACAGATGTCGTTGTCCTCATCTGATACCACAAAGTTACAGGTTACATTATTTTACAAAGGAAACAAAATATGCTGACAGAAATTGACACCTTGCAAGATTTAGCTGGCATTAATAGAGTGGAAGTAACTCAGGCACTGGTAGAGTATGTTCAGGCAGCATATGAATGGATGTTCGTAAAGATCTCTTCCAAAGCTCCTTGTTCTGAATGGGAATTTTTAAACTGACTTCAAAATTTGCTTTGGATCAGAAAAAGTAGAAAAAAATATCATGGAAGCCACACACAGATGTGGAAGCTACTTTTCAATTCCAGTATCTCAGCCAGAATGGTTGCAGCTAAGCTGGAGAGCAATAATTAGCTGTTAGCAGTAACTTGGAGGAAACGCTGCTTTTCGGGCTCAGAACAGCTCCGTCCAGCTATCACACATCACTGATATGAGCTTGCTGTTGTCTCTGGTCACAGAGAAACACAAAACTGATAACCTAAATAACCGTGCCATGTGCTGCACCGTTTTCAGTTGTGCTAACACAATCTCTTAGGCTTTGGTGTCACTGCTTGAATGAGACTTTTGGCAATCTGCGTGA
The DNA here is from genome assembly GCF_036417845.1 of Apteryx mantelli. NCBI lineage: Eukaryota > Metazoa > Chordata > Aves > Apterygiformes > Apterygidae > Apteryx > Apteryx mantelli. The sequence goes on from NC_089986.1 coordinate 3,478,809, forward strand.
CAAGCACAGAGCTGTCGTCTTCTCCATCTTGCCATTAAGCAGCATCAATCTCCCTCCCAGCCAGGCGTTAGAGTCAGAAATCTAACATTGGGGTGTCTTGCAGTTTGCTGTGTGATGGTGCTTGTGCTGTGTGATTTTGGCTAAGGTTTCTGAAGGAACTTCTTGAAGAATAACTGCTCAAATTTGTAGAGACACACACAAAATGGTACTAGTCATATTCTGTATAATGATTACCGTGCTACAGATAATATCACTAATAGCATGTTAATGGTAAAATGTCTAGGTGGCAAAGGGGAACAAGGCGAAGGAGGAGTAAACGGCATCCCAGGTTATCCAGGCAAACCTGGAGTACAAGGTATGTACCACGGGATGCTGGAAAAGCCGGGAATATTGCATAGGTATTGCCCTTTGCTGTTGGTGATGCCCTCCATCTCCAAAGCAATCCAGTACTAATGGTGCCCTCTGCCCTGGGGGTTTTAATCTCTGTTTGTTTTTTGTTTTTTCCCCCCCCAACTAACCTGCCTTTTGTCTTTGTCCTTTTTCTAGGTGAAGCTGGAGTCAAAGGCAACAAGGGCAGCTATGGCCTCCCCGGACTGAAGGGCCAAAAGGGGAGCAAAGGGGACACTTGTGAGAATGGGACCAAAGGAGCCAAGGGAGATCAGGGGGATACTGGGGCCCCGGGGCTGGATGGAGAACGCGGGGACAAAGGGGAAAAGGGAGACATCGGGGAGAAGGGGTATTGCGGGGAGCCGGGAGGGAGAGGGGAGAAGGGCGAGAGGGGGGAAGGTGGGACGAAAGGAGAGAAAGGCAGCAAAGGAGAGGCAGGGGTTGAGGGTATCCATGGGATGGATGGAAAACAGGGCGAGAAGGGCGAGCAGGGGAGTAAGGGTGAAAAGGGGGACCTGGGACCTGCCGGCCTGATGGGACCCTCAGGGCCCAAGGGAGATGCTGGCAGCCGAGGGGGCAGAGGGGCTCCCGGCAAGAAAGGCTCCCGGGGGGCGAAAGGCACCAGAGGCGACAGCGCGAAGCTCCCGCGATCGGCATTCAGCGCTGGCTTGTCCAAGCCCTTCCCTCCGCCCAACGTCCCCATCAGATTCGACAAGGTTTTGTACAACGACCAGGAGGATTATAACCCTTCCACCGGGAAATTCAACTGCAGCGTGCCCGGGGCGTACGTCTTCGCTTACCACCTGACGGTGAGAGGGCGGCCGGCCCGTGTGAGCCTCATGGCCCAGAGCCGGCGGGTGGCCAAGGCCCGCGAGACGCTCTACGGCCAAGAAATCGATCAGGCGTCGTTCCTGACGGTCCTGAGGCTGAGCGCGGGCGACCAGGTGTGGCTGGAGGTGGCGCGGGACTGGAACGGGCTCTACGTCAGCGCTGAGGATGACAGCGTCTTTACAGGGTTTCTTTTGTACCCCGATGACGTTTCCGAGATCCTGCTATAGATTTAAAGGGTAAACCTGTTACGAAGGGACATGTCTTTCCCTCCGCCTTTGAGTAGAGAGAAGTGAAGTATCACTGCGTTTTGTATCAGTTTAGTGGTGAGGTTTCCTGATCTTTTAATGAAAATGCTTCTATTTGTAAGAAATTGATTAATTTTAATTAGCAGCCCTGATTTTAACTAACAGTCCTTCTGAGCAGATGGGTGATATCTAAGACACCAAACTACTGCACAAATGCCAGCAGGAATGGCACGGGGAAGGAGAGCCTCAAGAGATTTCACATCACAACCTTAAGGTTTGTAACCAACCTGTTCAAATTACATAGTGAAATTCATTATCCTACTTAAATTTTAATCAAGGATCCAGCGATCCTTGCATGGTCAAAATTCCTGTGGCACTCTGTACTGGTAACCACTGGAAAGTCATGGTTTTGATAAAGATTGTAGGGTCTGATTTATAGAGCTTAGTCTGACACAAACATGAGCAGTAGGTTTCTTCAAATCACGTGGAAAGATTCAGAAGTATTTTCTCATTGAATCGTAAATCAGTATTCCATCGTACTTTAGACTTGGTCACGCATTACATGAAGCTTGACTAAGATAGGATTAAAACTGATCAGCTTAAAAAAATCCATCTGTTGACCAAATTGTTTTTGTCCTTGGGAGATTTAAATATATTTGAAACTTTCAAAAGTAACTGAAAGAGATACATAACCTACCTTATTAGGCGGCACAGAAACCCCGGGTTTCTGAGCTGCTGACGGTACAGTTGCAGCTGCTGGAGTCGACCTCGACAGCAACAGAAGAAAAGCAGCTCGAGGAGCCTTTGGCGCCCAGGCGGGTCCCAGGGCTCTGTGCCTGCTGAGCGCATGCGGAGGCGTGTTTCAAAAAAGCTGTTTTACCAAAATGGAGCTGAATCTTCTGAAATAAAAGTATGCGCTCAAGTCATGTCTGGATGTCAGACTGGATGTATTTCCTTCTTAATGTAAAAACCTTCTTGCTGTTAAACCCTGCACCTTGCGGGGCAGCTCTGGAGCACGGAGAGCCTCGGGCCCCATTGCTGAGCCCGCAGGGGCCGCGTAGGCTGCGCCTGCGCCTGCGCCGTTTTTCTGCTTATTTGATGAATGCTGGGTCAGCCCCTAACATGGACACTGCTAATTGGGCTAGTATTCTTACTGCTCTCAGTTTTTGTGCTTAAATTGCCATCGTGCTTTCCAAACCTTATTTAAATACCATCATAAATCATGTTCTTAATATCCAAGAGTTTCTAATATTTTATATGTGTATATATAGAAAAGGAAGAGAAAATTAACACCAGAGAACTTCTGTAAAATTTTAAGATAAAAACAAGCCAATTTTAAAAGACTGACCCTATCTGTCAGTAAATGTAAAGGGTCTTTCAACTCATCAGCTTCATAGCCCTGTTTCACTATCAGCAATTCAAATATAAGATGTCCTGACTTTGTCAAATAGTTGGTACTTAATTCAGTACTTAATCTGAATTAGTTCCTCTGTGGCTCAAATTCAGAGTACCGAGTAGATAAAAGATGCAGATTTCAGTTTATGAATTCTCTGGCAGCTGTTAAATATTGAGGAAAAACAACAAGTTATAATAATAATTTTGGATTCCTGCTGTCACAACACCCTTAATTCTTTTGTTGTGCCTTCATGCTGCTTCACATATGGTCCCTGTAACAGATGGTGGTATATGGACATCTGACTAGCAATTTTCTGTTCTCCTACTGAAGTTTCTCATACTTTTTGAATAAATAATCTCTGTGGATGTTCTTAAGAAAACAATGCACAAAATCCGGGGTCTTTCAAGAATCTGCTCAGATCTAATCCTCTCCATAAATTACTCGGTCCTCTGTGGAAAAGAGGAGCTGGTAATGCTGAGCAGACTGGAAGGGAGCAGGATTCACTTGTAAATGAGTCATTGTCTGGGCTGCCTCCGAAAGGTTTTAATTGGAAGCAAAAAAAGCTGCTGCTTCCTTACAAAAGTCTCTGGGTATAGTATACCTGTAGAAGGGAGAGCCAGATTAAGAGTCTTTAGACTGCTTAAATCCTGCAGAGGTGCTCTGAGAGCAGAATACTAGGGGCGGCTGGGCACAATTCAGGCTGCACAAAGAGCCGGGGCCGGCAGACCCCGGGGAAGGACGGTGGGATGCTCGCGGACGTAGCTCCTGCCATTTGTGAGCCCCCTGTAATGGATACGGCAGGGCTGTGACTGCAGTCTGCCAAAGCTCCTCTGTAAAGCGCATTTTTTATCATTAACTTAATACTGCTGTAATGGATTTGTGCGTGAATCCCATTCTGGGAAGGGAGAGAAGCGAGCAGGACAGGCTGCTGAAATAACATACAGCTCCTTCATGTGTCTAAGTATCTCAGGGGCAATAGCCTTGTCAGTGGTGCTTTTAGTTTAATTTAAAGGACGTTCACATGCACTCGGTATTTATTTTGAAAGCACTCTGTTTTTTTCAGATTTAATTAAAATACATTAAACAAGTATCTTGCAAAGTTTAGTCTGTGTTAAGCACAGTGAGGGGTGATTTAGAAAAATATGAAATGCTCCTTCATGGAGAAGGAGTTATCTTTATCTAATAATATCCGAAAAACACTGCTTCTCTACATTATTGATTTTTCTACTTCAGTGTCTTGGTCAAACCATGTGTTGTTTGTCAGTCCAAGTACCTTTAATTGGATCAATCTACAGCTGGGTTCATAAATTGCCCCAAATTAGTGAAAAATTTCAAGGCAAACAAATGCCCACACCTCCTCCGTCTACAAGCCGAGCCTCATGGGCTGACATCTCTGTAGTCTTTTTCTATCTTTTAAAGGCCAAACGAAACCTTCCTGCTCAGAGGGTTTCAGAGCTTTAAACACAGCAGATCTGTAGGAGGGCTGAAATGAAAGAAACGTGCAGAGCTGCTGCCCGCTGAGTGCGACATGCTGCAAATCAGCAGCGCTTGGCAGCTCTGCCTCCACCTGCCGCCGCGCCAGGCTTCCCCCTTTCCTGCCTGCTTCCGGCAGCCTCCGTGCGACGCTTCGCCTGGAAAGCTTCAAGCAAAGCCGCTTTCCACTGCAAAATGCCAGTTTGGCAAAACTCCTCTGGGGTGCCTTGGGGAAGGGTTTTGCTGAAGCAACTTTTAGCAACTTTTTACACAGCTTTCCTCATTTTTCGTGCCATGTCAGAATAACCGTGAATGAATTGACTGAGGATGTACTTTGTCTCATTATGTACCATTGCTACGGATGCCAAAATACTTCTTCCATTTCACTTCTGCTTCCACTTAGTACAGTTTTATTTTGTAAGACTGTGTCTCCTGTTTGTATTGCAATGAAGCGGGTTGACACTGTTGTAAGAGAAAATAAATGCTTGGTACACTAATCAATCAGAAGAGTACCTGTTTTCAGTAACTAAGAAAAATTATTCTGGGCTGACGTAAAGCCGTAAAAGTCAGCTGTTTCTTTAATTAGGATGTTTAAGGCTAAATTTACAAAAAGATTTGGTTGCCTTGCTAGTGAAAACAAACCAGCACCCCAAGTTAGACAACCAAGTCCTCTGTATGAAAGCTGGGAAGAGCTAGGGATACCCGGCCGGGAAACGGAGCCCCGGTCTGTCCCGGGATGAAGGCAGCTGCCAAGCTCGGGGTGTGGCGTTGGCCCAGCGCGAGGGAGCAAGGGGCAGTGACTGCGGCCATGGCTCAGGATTCCTAACAGTTTTGAAAACACAACACGATAATCCTGTTTGAGGGAGTTCAGCTGATATACGTCTCATTTTTTCATAGGGAGCTGTAACTTTACTTATGACTTCACTTGTGGAAGAAATCTCTCTTGAAAGAAAAAAAAAACCCTTTCAATGTGAATTAAAATGGATTACAGTGTGATCGCTTTCAGTTATCTAGTGTGTTTGTAAAACGCTGGCGCTTCTTAATAGGGGATATTTATCAAGCGCTGCGTAGGCTGGTATTGTTTTCTTGCTATAGCTGCCATTATTTATTCACAGTAACAGCACTGTCACAGCTTTATGTGCCCTATCTGCAAAGCTGTACCTTGGAGACCAGAGGTTCAGAAATATTGCTTGAGATTGTTTCAGAATGGCACAATACCGCACAATGCAATGATTTAATTTCAAAATGAAATGTGCTTACTGTTGCAAAGTATTATAGGGTCTAGTTTAACAAGAACTAGGGTCTTCTCCAGAGGCGCCTGAATTTAGATGTGTATCTTAAATGTTGCAAAGTCGATTTTGGGGTAAACATGAATCACTTCTTTCATTCTATTTTTTTTTTCCCTTGGAGTTGCCCTTGATTTTGTACTAATCAAAAAACTAATCCTTCTAGAGCAGGAGTTTTCCATCTTAAATGGAAAAGCTATTTGGGTGAAATTCCACTTGTAGCCAAACCTCGCAAACTTTGTTCCTTTTATAGCTCATCATGTTTGGGGTGAAACCTCAAATCTCTCTTTTCCATAAGATGAAGTAAAGATGGACAGAAACTGAACTGGCTTGGTTTTGGCTAATTCTTCTCAGTTAAAACTTGGTTTTGCAAATCCCAAACCACCCTATTTAAGTTTGAGACTCCTTTTCATTCAATGCACAAAGTCTGAAGAAGAACCAGTAATCTGAGCACTGAGGGCTCTAACATTCTTTTATGAAACAGGTATTTGTGCTTGAGACCCTGTGAGAAAGAAGTGGCTAAAGATCTGGTATCAGCTTGTGAGGTTAGGGCCATGAAATCAAGCAGAGAATGTGTATACTGTCCGAGAGATTAAATTAATGCATTATTTGGGTCAGCAACTTTCTTGCTGTTTCAAATAGCTTACTCGGTTCCTCCTTGTGACCAAGGTAGTTATTAATATTAAATATACTTCTCATAAAAACAGGAAAAAAATAGCAAATCTGGTCTAACAGTATAAAGATGGTGGAAGAGGAAGGGGACAGCAGAAGACGTTAGAATGTCTTTTAAATATTTTTTAAACGTGCCAGCTCTGTCCTAATTTTTTTATACTTTCTGGGTCTGAAAATGGTGGTCCGGGTACCCAGCTGATGTGTTTGATTGGATTCAATGAAGTCCCTGAGATTTGTAGCCACCAGGGGGCTGGCACTACCCTTCCTTGCAGCTGAGCGGATTAGAGGAGCAGCAAGCTTTCAGGGGAACCTACGGTTCAATCCTGCTTGAAACCAATGAGCCGACGCTAATGAACGCAGGTACAAGCCACAGCACATCGTGCTTATGGGAGCGTGGCTAACCGAGCTGGGGTTTTTACACTTTTAGATTGCGGCCATGCCCTAGTAAAGCACTGCTGGGAAGTTTGTTCAGAAAAAGGAAGCTGGGGAGACAGAGAGCAGCAGGGAGCATTCGGGTGAACCATCCTCAGCAGACGGAAATGCAGCGCTGAGGTTCAAATCCTCACAACGCCTCCAAGAGAATCACCACTTGGGGTGATTTATTTGTTTTAATGTTCCTGGGGTTGCTAGAAACTATCTGCAGAAACAAAGTTGGCTTAGAAAACTTACAGAAAAGAGTGTAATATCCTCTGAAGAGATGACAATTCTCCAAAACATGTTCTGCAAGGAATACCGGTTGAGGAGCTGGCTGCGATACATCTCTTTTCTTCAGTTGACTATGGTGAACCTCTGCCCATTTGGTACCTGTGTGCTTTGACTTTTATCTGTGGTATTCTCACCCCTTCTGAATGTGGATATTTTAGTTCATTTTTGCCTGGAAATCAAAGCCTCGTGCAATTCAAACTGTTACATCTTTCTTGTCTAATAAAACAACAATATTTAGTTGCTTGTAATACGCAGTGATATATAGCAATTTCTAAACAATGACTTAAAACTAATAGACATGAATAAAGAAGATTAAAGACAATGCAATTGCTGCATTATACTTATTTTGGATTTACAAAGGCACTGAATTTTTTATAATTATTTACTTTAACACTTACCATTCGTTAGAGAATTGGGACTTTTACTTCAAACGCAAATTAAACCACAAAACAAAATGAATCATGGAAAACAGGGGAACTCTAGAAATACCAAAATTTGCATGAATGAGCTCTAAAAAATCATGTTTATTTTTCCAATTAATGTTTCAAGTCACAGTTATAGATGATGAATATTTTTCATATGAAATTTAAAAATAAATAATAATAAAAAAATTGAAATGATTTTCTCCTTGTCATTCAAAGAAATCAAATTCCTTTTTTAAACTAGGGAAATACTGTTGTAATTAAAGAGAAAGCTGGTATATTTATGAATAGGCCCAGAGATCACAACTTTACTAAGTAATGTCAAATGCCCTCTCCCAACGGGAAGAGTTTAAGTTGACCTGTGTTATTACTTCAGAAATAATTAAGAAATTTTTCCTTCAAGCCTCAGCCCTATATGGCAGTGTCTGGGCAGTGCAAAATAAACATTGTACTCAATTCTTTTTTTTTCTTTTTTCTTTTTTGACTTGACTTTTTGTCCTTGCTCAAGAGAGTGGAGTAGCATGGTACTGCCAGCCCTTGGGAACACAGTGCTGGCCTTGTGTAGCGGGACATAGACATGGAAAAATTTGGTTTCCTCCATGTAGCTTTGCCCACTTGCCAGTGACACCTGCAGAAAGGTTCTCACAGATTTAGCTGAATTAATTCTGTGCCTAGACACTGACCCCGGAGGTCTCCTACATCTCAGCAGTTTTGTTTTCTGCTTTTCCACTATAATGATTTCTTTTTATTTTAATATGAAAACTGCCCTTGCCTTTACCTAATGTCTTCTGTGTGATGCTGTTTGGTTCATACCATGTTTGCTGTAATAATTTCAGATACCTGGTTTGTTCATAGCGAGGACTCCAAGACTGTATTTATTCTCCTAGTTGGTCTCTAGACACTTCTTATATCCTCCCTAGCCTGAACTGCGTATTGAGCAGTTAAGGAGATCAAAGTCAATATTATGGTTCTGACTAAAATAATCTGGTATACTGTTGTAATTATGCTACCCTAGCTTTCAGTCTCACTTTCAAGGTGCTTTTTTGGGCAAAATGTATTTGTCCAAAAGTGCCATGTTATGGTCAGATCAGCTTCAAGGCGACGTTTCTCAGTAAAACATTTTACATGTCAAGACACAGTTTCTGAAGAGGGAGACCTAACTTTTGCTCTGTGTAATTTGGTGCAGGGTTTCGGTCCCATTTCCTTGCATGCTGTGCGCGTGTGAGAGCAGCCCAGCAGTCACCAACTGCTGCTTCTTCCAGGGGGAATGGCCTTTCTCGCTGGTCTAACTGACGCTGCTGAAAGGCCCAGGTTCGTTTGGGCGAGGACCAGGGTTTGCTAAAGATGAGGGCTCGTGGGGAGAAGGAGACCATTTCCTCACTCCGCATTGCAGGGGAGCTCCCAGGCGCAGAAGGCCCAGTAGAGGGGGTAGCTGGACAACTTATTTCCAGTTTCCCATCTCGTGTTTCTAGTGGATGCTTCATGAAACAGAAATAATTTATTTTTTGGCAGCGCCTCTGAGATTCTGTTGCACCAGGCCCTGTATAAATGTGTGTGCAAGAACTGCATTCCCGCTGCAAAGAGCTTTCAGTTTAGGTGTCTGGATAGTCTGAAATGAGATTTTTGCAAAGCGGCTGGTGCATGTGGTCCATGTTAGCCCGACTCTCTGTTCCTCTTAGGAAGCCAGGTAGATGTCTGGAAGAGGAGATAACCAGAGACAACTGTTTCTTTTCCTCTCATGCAGTTCTGGTAAGAGATAAATGTAAATGTCTCTCTTGTAGAGAGCATAGGATTTAATTGCTTCTCTCTCAGAAGTGAAGAGGCAGTGGGGAAATTGCTGATATACCTTTCCTCTCTGGCAGAGGAAGCATCCGTTCTTGTTTTGCTGTTAAACTGTCTCCATATTTGCCTCTTGCCTATCTTTATCTCTTTATTTTTTTCTTTATATATGTTAAACTGAAGGCTACTACTACTGTCCTCCAACGAAAAATCACTTATCAGTAAGTAAAATTAAATCTGTGGAATTTATTGCTGTCCAGAGAAAGAGTCCTGCTAAGTCACCAAGTAGCTAGAAAGTGCAGGAAAAATGAAGTTTTCTATGAGGGCAAACTCATAAAACAAATACTGGGTTTTATTTTGGTTGGATTGTGATTCAAATGAGCAATACTCTATTTTATGGTGCCTGTGTAATACTATTCTGACATTTCTAGTGATCTACATAAACTTTCATTGCCCCATAACAATTTATTAAGCTATAGGGTCTTCATAAATATGCAGCTAGCTTAATAAGATTGTCTGCCATGATTGTTCATCAGTTTGGTATTGAAAGGGCACCAGCCTAGTCAATAAAAGTATCTGTCTATGATCCTCGTAATTTCAGCATTTATTTCGTTTTAAAGAGTCAATAAAATGTTAGAATAATACAATCACTTTCTTTATGTAAGCTAAATTGTTATCTTTTCATTTTGACTCTTACCCTTCTTCTTTTGGTATTCAGCTGCATAACACAGACCAGTAAATTGGTTTTAAGGGTATAAGATTGGGGTTATGGAGAATAGCTTTGTAAATACAAACTGTAAGAATTTAGATTCAGTGCAGTTATGACCCTACAGAACAACGCTGGATGGATAAAATTGTTATAAGCCTGTTTCAAAATACTTTGTTTACTAAGTAAAGAAGTTCAGAGTAATAGAAAATAAGGCTGAAAGTCAAGGAGACATTGAGAACGGGAAGAGACAAAGAAACAAGTATTTTACAATTACAGACTCAGTATTAAAACTCTAATAAACAAGAGTGGAAATTTGAAGTTGTTTGGACATTAATGAATCTCATGCTTATCTAAATAATACCTTCTTTAAAGTCACCCCCATTTTTAGTGCAGACGGGAAAAAGGTTTATACCATATGCAATAAATCACTGTATCATTCTGAAATTTAATCTATTTGCTGGCTTTCACTTTTATAAAGTCAATTCCACTAGGAAATGCAACCCCTCCCCCAAACCCATATGGGATCTTATTCCTGATATATAGTACACCTTTAAAGTAGTTAAAGTTGACTAGTATATTAGAATTGCTTTTCAGAGTCTTTAATAAGTTTCTGGTATCAAAATCAAAGGAAAATTCTTGTTAACCTGACAATAGTTTTCTTAAAGTTTTCAGTACCTCTGTAGCATGTACATCACAGCTCCTGAAAAGCATAACTACTAAAATTTGTCTAGCCTTGACTATTCTAGGAGGTTTACTCAGGAAACAGCTATGACAGTGTCAAACAAGATTTTGTTCCTCCCATCAAGTTATCAAAAAATAAAATAATTGGAGATTCATTTTCTGCTTCTAGTGCAGAGTTCAAAACGAGCAGCACATGGACATTTAGGGTGACTGCCTGTTTAAACGGGGACTTGGACTGTGTTTAAGTGATTGGTTTAAGGAACCCTCGTGTCCCAGTTGCTGCGTTGCTCCAGAGGTACCTTAATTAATCAACACTGACACCGTGGACTGCAGTTTCCTATGTGCCCAGGTATATCAGGGTGGGTCTGAGAACTGACATTTCCTGCTCCCATTACGCTCCAGGATGGTCTAGAGATGAAGTGGACATGAAGGTATTTAAACTCTGCTGGAGACTGTTGCAGTCTAGTCTTGTTACCTGATTAAGTAAAGTTGGACTGAGCCATTTGACTGTAATAGCTTCCTGTAGGATGCGCACACGAATTACAGAATTAGTTGTAAACTTAAAGACATAAAGCTCTAGAATAGTAGAATAATTTAAGTCAGAAGAGCCCTTTGAAGGTCATTTTAGTTTAACCCCTGCACAAAGCACGTCCAAATGGACCAGCCTGCTCAGGGCTTGCTCAGGTGACTTTGGAGGATGGAGATCACACAGCCTCTCTGGGAGAGTCAAATAATATTAATCAATTCCTAAGGCCAAGACTCAGTAAGTCTCAGTTTCACTCAGTAAAACTAAGTCTCAAATTTGTATCTGTCTGAGCTTGTGGGTCGAATCCCCCCTCTTTTCCTTCGCCGCCCCCTTCGTACGTGCTGCTTGCCTGGCTAGCTCCTTTCTCTGCAGTAAAGTGGCTTCCTGCTGCTGATGGATGAGGTGGGATATTTGGAAGATTTTACTGTCTGCCTCTGAAATTAATGCCTCTTACGTAAATACAGGACACTACATCCTATGATCTATGGCAACTGCTGCCTGTTTCATGTCTTCTCCAGTTTTTACTTAAATAAAAAAATACTTCTGAAGATTCCTCCCCGCATTGGCTCCAGTATGTTTCTGGTGCAGCTTGGCTGTGTGCATCATCCAGCCTGTCTGCCTGGGGCGCGTTTCCTGACTCCGAGGGATGGGACTCAGACGAAGGTGTTAAGTAAGTGCGGAATTTTATGATCTGGGCTGAGTTTGCTTCTTTTGCAGGCTTCTTGTGTGATCTCAGCCAGAAGGGAATTTTAGTCAATCATAAAATAGAGTAACATCTCCCAATCTCAAAGGATAATTGTGAGGTTACATCCATATAAACACCTGGGAGCTCTCTGGATGCTTTAGGAATGAGTCTATATATTTGTACCCATAGAGATACAAATAAGGGATATTGAGTATTCCTCAGCATGAATAAGGGATATTGAGCAAATTGTTTTGATGTCTCGTTACAGTGGAAACTGGGAAGGTGAAGGTGGGAAAGCATAAATCTGGGCTTATGCTGCTGTGCACAGTTCTGATAAAACCAGTGAGAAACAGTGAAAATTTGCAAAGGGTCTCTTGAAGATTTGTCCCTAATGCTTTGGGAGCTTTTTGCAGGCTTAGGTTAGCTGGCGATCCTTGGTAGAGCCACACATGCTCCATGAAAGGGAGGACCCGCCTGACTCTCCTTTGACTGGCTCTTCTCTAAACTGAAGCAGTATCTTAATTTTAAGCAATTTAGTTGTCAGCTCCATAGCTCATTTTCCTATCTATTTAGTACGTACCAATGTCTTCTTCAGCTTCGCTCCTGTGCCATGGGACATGGATTGAAGGGCTCTGATGTGTGTGATGAAAGCTGACGTTTCTCAAATTGCATAGCTGCTCTGCTTTTGAAAGCTGGATGAGAGACAGAGCTGGATGACAGGGCTCCCTTTAGCTCTGCTTGTTTCCCCACTGTGATGAAGAAGGAAAAACACCTTTTCAAGAGCTGCAATCAGCTCTGTGCTAGATCAGAGGAAATGAATGCCACGGATAAACTTTTTATGAACTCCTCTATATGTGGTAACGGTTACTGGAGAAAACCTAATTACATAGGAAAGCTCAATACAAATACAGCATTTTTCCCCAAGTAAAGGTCTACTGCTTTTATAGCTTCTGTAAGTGGCCTGACTGGCCCGGAAAAGTCAAGGTTTGACCATGATCACCACAGAGCCCAGTGCTCCAGCTGTCACAAGAACTTGAGATCCTTCTGGCATGCAATTATCTGCTCTAAACAGTAGATTAAACTGTCCTGCAAATGCAGCTGCAAGTTAGCTCTTTGTGGCATGTTCCTCTGCCTTCCCATAGAAAGTGTAATTAACATAGCTGCAAATGAGCTCTTTCAGCAGTTTTCCCCACTGTCCCATAAAATGTGAAAAATATGGGTCAGTGCATTTATTAGTTAGACCCTTTGAATCTGCACAGCTCTATCAGCTCCTGGCACTTAGCAATAAGTCCTCTGCTCTCCCATTAAAATGTAAATTGGAGGAGAAAATGTCTTCAGGCTGGTGGGTTTCTAACTTAGCTCTTCTGGTACTGCCTGGGAAGTTAATGGGAGAATGTGATTTTTCACAATCTCTCTCATGCTGAAAGAATTGGCTGTTTGAGGCTGATATTTAATTAGTTCTGCTTCTCTTGGATAATAAATGGGTAAAAAGGATGTGATGCATACGTTACTTAACTTCTGCCTGTAACGATGACTTGAGGGAAAGAGTGAGGAACTATTAATTCCCCAGCAGTTTTGCCATGGCTGACACAGCTATATCTGGAGGTTTCTGTTTTTCTGCATTCTGCAGGCTGCTAAATATAACTGAAAGGTGGACAGGTATGGCTCAGTGATCATCTTATGATGACTATAAGCAAACTGGACCTTTAGACTGCTGTGATTCAGCTCTGTTGTTCTCTAACTGACCGCTTTCAGTAAGCTAAGAGATGTCACTGACTGCTAAAGCCTCTCAGTATACCTTGTCCTTTATAAAATTTGGAGGAATTAATGTGGTAACAGGTATAACTTTGCAGTCAAGTTAGCTGCATCTCTCTGAGACAGCCAACATCTCACATTGCTTCAGAAACTTTTCCTCTAAAGGCCTCAGAGCTGATGAGAGATAGCCAGCAGCAAGCTGTAATGCATTTACAGCAAACCAAAGAGCTAGGACAATCATTTTCTAATATGACACCAAATGCCACAGACAGCTTTTTTTGAGGCTTTTTGAGGCTTTTTGCCAGTTCTTATCCAAAGAAGAAAAATGAACTCCTGAAAGTCAAGCTGCAAGTTCTGAAATAAGCACTAGTACTATGCAATGGCATACAATCTTCTCAACGTACACACTATGTAGGGAGGCACAAACAGCAGCTGGGCACCTACCGGCACAGAGAACAATGAAAAATGCAGGGGGGTCCCAAGCAGACTGTGGATGAAAAGCCAAGTGGGCTACTTAAATATATAAATAAATATACATACACATACGATTAAGGGTTGTCTGTTTTGTTTCGAAGGACCAAAAGGTACTACAGCAAATCGGAACAAAGCTTTTTTTCTAACAAACTTATTTTATGGAATTAAAAAAACAGTTACTGACACGTAGAATCAGGTATACGAAACAGGTGACTTTTGTAGATTCTTGGTAATGAGCACATCTTGCAAATTTCTATTCAAACTATTCATGCATTTTAAATTTGTCTTAAAAAAATTGATTTTTAAAAACTGTAGAATGATACTTTTTCTCAAAACCAACAGTGTCATGACACTTGGATTGGAAGTTATTTCAGAACAGAAATCTCTCTAATGTTTTGGCACTCTTATTCTTTGGCCATTTTATGATATCTCTGCTCCTGCAACACCTATTCCAGAATAGCTCCATGACACCAGTAGGAAATAAAGTACTAATGAAAACAGGCAGAAATTTCAGAATATTTGCAGCTGTATTCAGGCAAAAGCTTGGGGTTTCCCTGTCTATGTGACCTAGCACAGTTATCCTGATTTTTTTTGTTGTTCAAATTACTCAGTCTTTTAGGTAGCCAGCTCTACATGATTTAAGAGAAAATTGCAAGAATTTTTATTGATAGAGAAAGACTGAGGTCCAGTCTGGTCAAAACAGGATATGGTTTGTATTTTAAAAAGTGTACACATTTTCACCAATATTTTCTTTGAGAAACTGAATATTGACGATACTTTTATCAAAATAATAAATTACAGTTTTAAAAATCAACTCAACTTCCATCTGTGAGCAGCCAAAGAAAAAAATCTTTAAATCTCACTTTTCTCCTACATTCCAAGTATACTGATGTGGATTTTGGTTTGGGCCTGTCTTCAGGCTTTTTTTGAAAGTAAATCCTGTTCACTGTTCTGATGCTATTATTGTATGGAGAAGTGGAAAATAGCAGCCAGAGTAATAAGCAGCTCATCCTCGTTAATTTACCAAGTAGATGGAAACAGGGCAGGGACTAGCGTAACCGTCTTTCACTGCCAAGTATAATCCAGGTGTCTGACGTGCTCCTGGAGAGAATACTTAACACTCCTGCGGCTAATTTTCTCCCTTCTGTAAATACTAACAATATCTCACAAGTCTTTGATCTCAGTGTCCTCTCCCTGAATGCAAAGATAGCCTTTGACTTACTGGTATTTGCATCTGTGGATCTGGCAAACAATTTTTGGACAGGTGCAAAGCGACGGGGTCCAGGAGGATAACCTGCTGTGCGTATGCTATTTCTAGACACCGTGTATTACATGTAATCTGTAATGCAAACTGAAGGTAATGACACAGCACTGACATGAGAGATGATTAGATCATCCAAACCATCTTCTGCCTTGGCAAGATTGCCTCTGGAATATTTTCTGGAGCCATCTCCCCTAGAAAACTATTCATTGCATAAGAGATTCATCTTTTTTTTTTTCTCCTCCCCTAAAAATTTTAATCTTAAAAATTTGGAACCTTAAGATTTTTCTGGATGTTATCACATCTCTCTACTGATAAAAAGCTAGATATCTCACCCTCTCGTGGGCTTCACACGGTACGTTTGTTGAAGATTGATTCTGATTTCTCAGCCAGAAGGTGCGTACGCACCACACAATGCCCACGCAGAGTCTCACACTGCTGGCAAACACCAGGTTTTTCACACGTGTGATTCCGGGCGAATGCCCCATCTCAATTTTCATCTCCTTTTTTGTTATAAATGCAGTCTCACAAAAAATGTGTGTTTAGCAGTGAGCTGTATATGCCTGCTGTGTATTGCCTTGCATTTCTTTTTTTCTCTCTACTTTATAGCTGTTTCTGCCTTCTGCATACTCATACTCTTTCTTAGTTTTTTGGATTTTAGTTCTGCTGCTACCCAGATTTTTTCTCCCCAGGGCATATCTATTTGTTTGGATGATTAACTTGCTTTTCCTATATAAATTTGAATTTTTAAGTTGCTGATCCAAGTCTCTCCCTAGATAAGTCATTGTCCATCTGTTTGCTTCCTTCTGAGCTTGCACTGTGAGCTAGAAAAAGGATCAATGTATATATATTGTATGCATGAAAGTTAGACTAGTTGGAGTTAGTAAGAAACAGCCTCATGTCTCGGTCTCCTACGTTCTTACTGGTGCTTGGTTTTCTTTATCGGTTTCTGTGCCTGACCCTTTTGTCCTGTGACTTCTTGTGAAAGTTAATGAGTGATGCTCACTCTTGCCTGTGCATTTTTGCTCTTTGTTTATTCAGGCTGATGCTCTTTCCCATCTACTGCTTTAGTGGGAGGGTGGTTTTGGTTTTTTTTTTTGTACTGAACGAGTGTTGACTAACTCCCTCCCTCAACAATCCTTACTGGTACTGTACTCCTACTTCCATTCTAGGGGCAAGGGAACCTGCAACATCATGAAATTAAATGATTTGTATCATAGATGAGGTATTTTACAAGTTTTCATGATGGACTGGCAATGCCTCCTCAGAAAGGGAGCTGAGGCTCATCTTTGGGAGCCTCCTTTTCTTCCCTATCTGCAAAATGGGGCTAATGGACTCTCCTGCTTTCTGGAAGTTGCTTGCAGAAGTGAGTAGGAAGACTTAAGATGAGGTGGTGATGGAAGGAAGAAGCCATGCAGAAGTTCTTGTTTCCTGGCTTTTCTCATTGCAACTGTCAGAAAGATGAATATAACACTCAAGTTTAAGAAAATGTGCTCCAGATGCTGTGCTTTCTCAGATGTTTCATGAAGGAGGACAAAATAAGGAAAGAAACAGTACATCTTACCCAAAATATTCCAATGACTATTTATGCCTGGCCTATATGCAAATCCATTATCATTAGGCAAATCAGGTAGTTACACTTATCTTCAATATAGAACTGCAACCAGCTGAGTTTATTGGGCTGGACACTAGCTGTTGAGGAAGGAGGCCCCTTTGGTGGGTTGGTTTGTTCACTCTTCATGTCTGGGTAACCTTCTGAAAGAGAAGACTTTCATAATCCCACCATAACTAAAATCCAGGGTTCAACCTCCCAGAGCTGGGGGTAGCTTCTGGCATAAAGCCACTGTTTAAGCCTGTATTTAACTGAAACCCTTCTGGAAGTCATTTAGAAAAAAAATGGGCAGGATCATAGAGAAACCATGAAGATTGTTTGTGAAATGAAGTAGCTAAGGTGTGCTTGTCTGGCTGTGTACAAGATTTAAGCAGGAGATTAAATCTGTTGCAAATAGTTTTCTGTGTCATTTCAGAAACTGATTAAAAACATACTATTGTTTGTTTTTATCATCCAAACATACATTATTAGTCGAAGAAGCATGATTTCTTCTTGAATAACTGAATTGCTAGTGTATAAAAAGCTGTTTTCCAATTGATACATCTGAGCATACAATAATCCTACTGTGCCAAGATTTAATACTTGTACTATTATACACTTTTTTTGTTTGTAACACTTCATCCAACTGCGTCCTTGCAAGCTCATGTCTTGTATTTCTTAAATAGTTAATTAAAATGTTAGAATCCATTTAAATAAGTGATGGATTGCAGACCTATTTGCATTTTGAACAGCTTTGTTTAGCCTGAGCTATCTGCACCACTGTATTTCATCCAGTTATCGGTGAGGGCGCTGGGGAAAGGAAGGACAGCAGATGGCAATGTGGTGCTACAAAAGGACAAGCAAATTTGAGGAAATCCTTGTCTGGCCTACAAAACCCCCTGAAAAATCAAGAAAACTCCTACCATGTAGGACCTACCTTCTCTTCTGACCTTGGTGCCGCTAGAGAGGTGCAGAGTGGCACTTTTATACTGCAGTCGTGGCTGTATAATCAGTTCTGGTATCTGACGTAATAAGGTACGGTGTCTCGACTGCTGTATTTACCAATCTACTTCACAGGTTTTTTGTAACAGAAGAAGATTCACCATATCACACTGATTTGTCCATCAACCTCACCCTTGTTTTGTGCCGTGTTTGCTACTAGCTATTATTTTGGTTGGACCGGAGAGGTTGCTGGGCTCGTGGTCGTAATGCTCTTGCGGGCAGGGCCAGAGTGCCAGGCTGTTTCTGTCATTTATGGCGGGTTATGGTGAGGTCGGTTTAGGGCTTTATGCCCCAGAAACTGCATGAAAGGCAAGATTTGGGTCAATGAGTGATGTGGATCCTGCTTCCAGTAGTTGCTGTATAGGCTCAGGGTATATTTTTGGGCTGCTACGGACATAAAGAAGGGGAGCTCCTGATATTTTTCCTGCTACTCATCTCTGTGCCTTCCTGCTTTTCCTACCAGCCTCTTCCTTACCCTCAGCCTTACTGGTTGGGAGCCATATAATAAACTACATCACATTTAACTCCCTAAGTTTTAATCACCTCCCATTTTACTTGGCATATAGATACTAAAGATGAGAATATGGTCGACAAAAGCAGGGAATAGCAGTAGGACTCCAAGTGTTGGGTGGAGTTGTGCATAAACCCATAAACGATGATCGAACCCCTGAAGCTAATTTTTGTGTTTTATTTCAAATTAAGCATTGCTTTACCACAGGATATATTTATCCTCTGGTTAGAGCGAAGAAGGAAGAGTGCTTGAATATAAACTTCAGCACATAATATACATATATTGTATTCCCCAACCATTACAGGCTAGAGCCTTAAATATGTGCATCTGTGTGAGGATATGGATGACTCCAGCTTTGTTTTTACATATGAGACCTCTATTGAAAGTTAAAACTAAAACTCCACGTTTTTAAAGTGTCTCCCAATGTGCAAAATTAGGAGACAGAGAAGCTGCATGTGAAGCCCGCGGCACTTACAAATTTATGTGATTTGTGAGGCTCATCAGTCAGTTAGACACCCAAACACTGTTCCCTGCACCTGCAATTGATATATATATTTTGGATGGCAAATTGCTGGGACATAATTAGAGATGGTCCAAAAAAAAAAAAGAGTTCATTAGCCTTTCTGAAGCATAAATAACTCCAGTGGGTTTTCAATGTGAATGATGTTACTGTTTTTTACTTGTATTGTCTGGAGAATGAGCAAAACGGGTTCCTCGGCTCTTCGCAGGCGCTGCCAGGTGTGCCTCATTGCACCGGGGCTGATTTCAGGTGGGAAGCCGGTGTGAAGAGGAGGGTCACGGAGCAGCTGGAGCCCCTTGGCCGGGCCCTGAGGGCACCTGCAGGCTCTAACGGTCCCCAATGGCCTCTCCGGGCCCTGCCCCGGTGCCATTTCAGCTCGCCCCGGGGCCTCGGTCCCGGCGCCGCAGCCGCCTTGTGAGGGCGCTGGGGGAGGCGCGAGACCGGCCGTTACCCGAGCGACCGTTACGCGCCGCGCGAGACCGGCCGTTACCCGAGCGGCCGTTACCACTGCGCGAGAGCGGCCGTTACGCGAGCGGCCGTTACGCGCTGCGCGAGACCGCTCAGCCGGAGCGATGCGGTTTCTTCGGGAGGCTGCTCCGCGGCTCCAGCGGGTAGGCGGGCTACTTTTTTGTTACTAATCTGTGAAATAGGCTGGTGTCTGTGGGTGTGGTGTGGTGTGGTTCCCCCCCCCCCCAACTGTGTTTTCGATTCCCGCCTTTCCTTTAAACTGCTGCTTCGTCTCTTTTGGCGTTTTGTAAAATCCGACGTGATTCCACCACAGTGGTGTTTCAGATTACTAAAATTGCCAAGAAGTAGTAGATGCAAAAGCACTCCCTGAATCAAATCCTTATTTGGCGTATTCGTGTGTGACCAAGGCCTGAATTTGGGGTGTAAACTAAAGAAGCCATTGTTATGAGCATAATTTAACAGTACGCAGACTGTTTGTTCTGGATGGCCTTGAGTGCTTTTAGATGACACCAAACAACTCAGTATCTGTATTTCATGCCTAATACATGCAGCACTATGCCTAAAGCACTGGAGTTGTGGAAAGATTTTTTTTCCCCCCTTAATTCTTGGTCTTTAACAAATGAACTTGACAGGGGAGAAAAACCTGAATTTGAGCACTGTGCTTTGTAACTTTGGCAGACCCACTAATATTTCTTAATGGCGGTGTAAGAAGGTTTGAAGTCTTGCCCCCCCCCCCCCACTCAACTGAAGCAATACATGTTGTGAGTAACAAGACCACTTGAATGAGGTGGCATAGCCCTGGGACTGAAAATGGGATCTCTGAGCAACCTGCCTTGGCCCAGGAGCCCACAGGTAGTAGCAGAAGATACTGAATGGAGAGTGGAAAACAGTAGCTGAATAGCAGTCACAGCTGATCTGTTGACTGACAGCTGAAAAAGTAAACCAATAAATACCTTGTTTGTGACACATTTTGAAAGTTTTTTTGGAGAGATACACTATGAGATAATTGTTAATCTCATCCTTCAATAAGAGCTTGCAACTGTTATGAACAGTTAACCTAAGGAGGTATGTTAGCACTCTTGGGTTTCATGTCCTTATCTTATTTTGGAAGATCTGTTTAAATGATGGAACAGGCTTTTCCGTCATGTGTTTGGGAAGAAAAGGTATTCAACCATGTATGGTAATTCTTGGGTGAGCCAGTATTTAAGTTTGTCTGCCTTAGTCTTATTTCCTTAACTGCTGTCCTCACTGTAGAGGATAACACAAGCCTCCCTTAAAATCTCTGCCATTGAGCTCTCCCATTTACTAAAAATCTCATTTCCACCAGGTATTTCCCATGGTGTATCTGGGCAGAGGAGAGTTGTTTTTTGGATACTATGAGGTTAATTAATAAGCTGTTGCACCCACTAGATTTGGAGTGTACCTTTTAGCTCTGTTGTCCTGGACTCCTAGAAATGTGGAGGAGAAGGGACAAAAATCTTTCTCTGGATGCTTGAGCAACCGTGCTGCGTGCTGTGAGGAGACAAGCAGCCTTCTCTGTGGGAGGTGAGGGCAGCCCCTCTTGGGTGTGCTTACCCCCGTGCAGTCAGCGCTCAGGACTGTCGGCCCGCTGACCGGAGAGAAATGCATCGAGGCGTTGGGGGGGGTTTTGTGCTTGCTGCCTTCGTGGCAAAACCAACTTGTATTTCGAATCTGGGCTGGACTTTGCCCTCTGAAGAACTCTACAGTGGGGTTTTAATTCCTACTACATTACCAAATTTTAGACAAGCATAAAATGATATTTCTTTCTAAAGTACCTCTTATATTGCAGACTTCTCATTAGGCTGCAGTGCAAAGATTTCTTAAACACTGTCAGCAACACTCTCACTAGTCTAAGCTATTTTAGAATAGCAATAATTATTTTTCACTAGAAATCTCTAATATGGTAATGTTCTCTGAAATGTACTGAAGCAGATGAGAATAAGAGGAGATGAACATCTTGTTTTCAATTCAGTATAACTTAATGGAAGTAGCCTTTAAAGCCAGATAGCTTAAAACTGATTTTCACATAGTTTATATGTATGAAAGAACAAATTCTGGCTTGTCAGGACACCCAAATGAGTAACACCAGGAAGATGTCTTGTTATAAGAGATTAAATAAAGAGTATGAACATATAAGAGAAGACAAGAGTGTTATTAATATCAGTGAGGAATGAAATTAAATCATGTAGAATAGGCTGAAGCCAGATGTAAGGATCACTTACCATAAGCAATGCTTTAAAGTATGTGTAGCATAGTAGAGTGTGACCTTTAGCTAAAGACCACCTCTACAAGGTAGCTGAGTTTTCTTTATCCCTTAGGTAGTTGTTTTACAATATTTAATCACTGACTCTCAAATGTCAAACAATTTTAGTGGGGAGAGGTGGTGTGTGTCACTTGAAAATTCTTGAAAACTGAAACTTTAAAATAAACTTTAATAATGCTGCGCTCTAGCCTTACCAGTAAATCAAATCTGTGCTTTTAAGTGAAAGCTTCCTGTACGAGTAAGAGGTGTAGTCCCAGGCTGCCTGGTGTGTATCGTTCTCTTCCTTCCCAGTTTATTGGATGCCTTGATGAGGACACGTGGCTAATGGCTGTGCTCTTCACAGCCATCTGGTGGGGCTGGAAGTACGGTCATTGAATATTATGGGTGAGGAGATACCTCTGGAGATCTTTGGTGTCTGCCTGCCCCCCAAAGGAAAGCCAACTTCAAAATCATAGCAGCTTGATCAGGCTCTTGAAATAACATCTGCAGGAAGTTGATTAAGATGATAAAAGAGGGGAAAAAACATGTTATTACTCTCTTCCCCCCCTTGCTTTCCTGTAGGCTGTACAAGTGAAATTTAACCAAGATATGAGAAGGTATATCTTCATTGACTTTCACAGACGAACACCTCCTTCAATCCTGATTTGACACTTGTTAAATATCCCAGTGGAGCATCTCATCAACATTCTCATTGTCTCCATAATGTAGCTAATAGCTGGCTGTTTGTACAGTGTAACGATTCAATTCATACCTGCATTTCACTCCAGTGCACTAGGTTTTGGATTATAAATCTGTCAAACGGGTGCAGTAACTGCTTGCTTTTAAGTTTAATAAGATTTATTCATGTGGATTTACTTTGTGCTCTGTGTGAAAAGTAGTCAAATGCTCTATTGGCTGTAGCTTTGCTTGTGCTGTTATTGTATAAAGATACCGAGGTACAACAAACATTGTTTGAAAGCAAAGAGCTCTGGAAAACCACAGAGTCTCATTAAGATATAATGGTATTTGTCATCTTTGGTGCATTGTATATTCAGTTTTGAAGGCTTTTCTGTAAGGTTTACCCATTGGATAAACTCTAGATAAAAGGAATCTGAGTGCAAGTCCTTAGGATAAAGTGATTGGGGAAGAAATTGCTTGTTCGGCATACAATTTTGCTTTTATTAAGAATTTACTTAAAACACTCCTCCAGTGCCTATAGTTTGGAAATAATGTTTTAATGGGAGGTGAAGCTGAATAAATGTATTTGAGATCATGCTTCTGTTTACAGCTATTGCACTAGACATTTGGAAATAAAATCATAGAGATGGTATTTATAAACCAGTTGAATATTCTATATCCAGCTGTGACCTAGGAAAGCTGTGTGAGTTCTCCTTTACCACTGTGTAACAATTGTGTAGGATGAGAGAATATTCAGGTACGTTAAACTTTTTAAAAAAATAATTCATCTTGTGCCCTGGCAGGAGGTCACTGAGCAGTGTATTAACAAGGAATCCCCACCAAACTTGTTTTCTATGCCAGTGATAAATGTCATGTGCTTAGTATTTGTACTTCCACGAAGCACAGATAAAGCTCTAGAACATTGGACAAATAGGCTTACAATAAGTGATAGAAAGTGATGCTTTCTTTTGGAGAAATCTGTAATCTTGATAATACAACATGGTGATCTCTGTGTAGGAGTGCAATTTTGCCACCGATCCTTTTTTTTTTTAAGTGCTATTTTTGACAAATACAGTGAGATTAAGAGTAATTGATCCTTGGCAGGAGGACTAACTAGCTTTTGGAAGGGAGTGGTCTGTTTGATTTGTGGTTTTAACTAAAGATGATCATATTGTAGGCAATATTAGATGCTGATCCTGTGTTTGCTTCTGCATTTGAGTAGCTTCTGCATGGGCTTTACCTTGCTGACTCCAAAGGGTCCTTCTGCTGCTAAAATACTCATTTCTGTATGCAGGCATGTCCGGACAGGGTACTGCACGGAGCAGTATTTGAGGACACTGGTGCTGTCTAGCAGCAAGCTAGAAGTGTCATGGCTGCTTTAATGCTGGATGTGTCAGCACTGACTCCTCGGCGATGTAGGTTTAGGTTCCCACCGAGCTGCCTTAGCCTGACTTCTTGTGGATTCACCTTTTATTAGACACATCTAAGCTAGTGTTTTTCACTGTAAATCTAGAATACTAATGATTAAAGATAATTCTGACCAGTAACTTTGCATGAAGTAGTGTTTTAGTCCTCTTGAATGTGTGGCTGCAGTGCCATAGTGAAAACTTTAGCCTACATTCTGAGCACTTGAGAAAATGTACAGAATAATTGAAATTGATTTGTCTTGTTCATTCTTCACACAGAAAGGAGACTCCCTACTAGCAGGTTCTTTGTTCTTAATTCCATTAGCTTCTGTGTTTTTATTTATTTATTTTTTATGTAGCTTTTGAATTTGCTTTGCCCATTCTTAACTTCAAGCAGGCAGATCTGCTGTATGCTGTTAACATTCAGAGCTTTCCTTCAAGGTTTGCTCTGATGCCCTTTAAAAGGAGCAGAAATTGTGCTGTGGATCCAGCTCTCCGAGGTCTTGACTGTAACCCAGCAGCCATGCCTGAACGGTGGGGTAAAAATCTCTGTGATGCACCAGGAACTGGGTTCTGTATAGGCAGAGCTACAGCTAATGATGACTTGTTTATTGCTAAATTAGACTGTGTAGATTGAAACTAAATACAACTTAACTTTAGCTGAGTAATAATAGTGAAAAAGACCCCCAAAGCTATTAAAGCAGTAATCAGTTATAATACCCTTTCCACAGTCTCTTCTGTTACTTATAAGTAAATTCTTCTATTTGTCATTTACTGTTGTCTGTGTTTAACTCAAATATAAATGCTTCCACTTAGTTGTAGTTGACTCAGTCACATTAAGAAAGATAACTTCAAAAGTGTGCCTTTTAAAGATCCATAAAACCCTCCCTAAAACTAAAAATCCCATAGATGAGCTCTTAGTCTCAATGGAGACTAAATTCGTCTGGAACATTATTAGTTATAGTATCTCTTGGCAGCCAAAAAGAGTAATCAAAAAGTAAAACTAAAAAAACAACAACAAAAAAAACCTAAAAAAAAAAAATCCCAGGCACTGAAAATTTAGCTTAAAGCTAAAAGTATAACACTCAAGTTTAAAAGTCACTTGCAATGAAAACAAACTGTTCTTAGTAACAGTCAGCTTGGTCGACCCAGGTATCTGGAAACATATCCACATTTCTGTTTTATTCTGAGTAAACAAGTTAGAATTGGAGCTGCAGTAATCTGACTCCAGTATCTATAGCGAACCCACACTTGTTGCCAGTAATTGAAATAATCCAAATTCATTGCAGAAAACTGCACCCCGATTTCAACATATGCCACCATTTCATTTATAAATGAAGATATTCAAGAAGCAACCCTTTCTTCCCCAGATAATAATGTGGTTATTAACTTCCCAGAATTTTCTGTATCATTCCTGTCCTGCAGATAAAAAGTGAGCTTTCCTCGGTCAAAGAGAGAGGGGGAAGAAGGGGGGGGTGAAAAATGGAGGGGGGGAGGAAAAGACCATTGTCCTCGCATAGTTTTGTATTTTTTCATGTGTCTTACAGGTTACAGGAATATTGTTTGACAAATATGCCAGTTGCAATAGTTGCCTGAATGTGTTTCCCTATATTCTAAGTATCTGGGACTGCAATTGTTTTATCTTCAAGTATTGGTAAAGCTGCTATGTAAGCATTGCTTCAGAAACCAATCTTGAGGTCCCATTGATGAATTAACAAAATTTAACCCACTGATGTGATGTTATTTTGGTAATGGCAGAGTCCAGCAGAGTATTAATTATCCAACAGAACAGAATAACAGAAATGTCTATGAGGCTGGTAAGCCCCAAAAGCTGTAACTGATGACCAGTTTCCCCCCTTGCTCAAGCTGATGTAAAAGGTATAGATGTTGCTTCATCAGCTGCATATACTGTATAATCTGCTAAGTGAGCCCTGTCCTGTTCTGTTTTAATTCCAGTGCTGTATGAGTAGACTAGGACTTTATATAGGCAGGTGAAATGCAAAATGAGTGGGGAAAATGGTGTTTGCATGAAGGTATTGTGGTACTAATGACTGTACTTGCCCATTTTGCAATGGAGGTAAGAGCTGTGTTTGTACCTGCGATATGAATCTGACTGGATGGACTCTAAGGAAATAGGGAAATGCAACAGGTTTCTGACAATTGCATGAGGATAAGCAGATGGAGTTACAAATCTGATGAGAATGATTTGAGTTGCCCTGGGCACGTGCACAGCCTTATCTGATTTAAAGGCTATTGACAGTCTTATCAGAAGTGGACTTCAAAGCCTAGGTATGCCATGCCAGAGGACTGTTACAGTTTCATCTTATAGAAGGAGGGTAGTTGTTTCACCCCTGCCAATGCCATGTGCTGATATGCTTTTCACTACCTGTGATAATGCTTCTTATTTCTTGGCACTGAAGTTGAGTGCCCCAGTGCTGTGCGAGGCAGGATGCATAGCTGCAGAAAGTGTTATGCTGATCTTGGGCAGCTGTGGAGGCCATGGGGGAAGGCATTCTGAACATGGTCCCATTGTCCCGCGCTCCTGTTTTCTCCTACGTGTCTGCTCTGAGCAGAGGCTCCTTGTCTCTGTGAGGGGGTATATTTTCATGCCTCCGTTCTTCCTATCTAACTTGCCAAAGGAGAAAATGTAACCGAGGCTGACTGCTTTGAGAAGAGTGGTGCTGTCTTACCTGGTAGTTTCTTTTCTGGGAAAGTAGTCATAAAATTAAACTTGGGTGCAGGGACATATAGATGTGGGATCATGCTATAATTACAGAGCTGCCTTGCATTGCTGTGTTCTGCATTGTATTTCTGTGGTCAAGTAGAAGTTTTCTGCCATCTGTTAGGACTTTGGTTTTAAAAGTTGATGGTGTGATATGGCAAATACTGTTTACATGTGAGATGTGCTAATTAGTTTTCTGAACCTTTCTCACCTCACTGCTGGAGTGGTTACAACTGAGATTATAACAGTCCCAGTTCAAGAAAAAAGATCCTGGTTGCAGAGAGCTTCAGACAGTGTTTTCCTGGTGCCAGGATTTCTTCACTAGTGCTTTTTTAATTCAAACAGAGAAATAGCTGCTACCAAAACAAAATAACTTGCCCATCCAGGAATACTTCATCATTCTTGGGCAGCAGCATAACAGTAGTTCCTAACCAAGCTCAGGCTTCTTCTCAAAGGGATTATCTTTCCATGTTACACTGAAAATCTCTAAACACTTTCATCCTAATGAAAAAATCTTTCACAATGGACAGTTTGAAAAATGTAAAAGTTATTCTCTGTCATTGAAGTTTTATGGCAAAAGATGCTTCTGAGCGCCATCTCCCTAAGCAATCCTAATAAATCAGCTCTACTGAAAACATTAAAAAGTTTAGTGGGGCAGAAAAAATTATACTTTCAGAAAATGATGAGTTTTCTTTTTGTAATGCTTCAGGAACACTTTACAATATCGCTGAAGCTAGCCCCTCCTATGAAGTCTGTGGTGGATGTGAGTGGAATCCGTATGTTGGAAACATTGATAGCTGTGCATTCGCCAGGTATTCTTATCAGACGAAATGTGTTTAATGCATCCTGGCTGCACTGGGATTTATGGTGAATCACATTCCATGAGATTTAAAGTGACTTCAAATCTGCCTGAGATTTAAAAGACTTAGAGGAGGGAAGCTTTGGGGATTTACAGTGTTTTCAAATTTACAAATGCTAGAAATACCATTATCTGAGCAAGTCTTTATTAATCTAAATAAAACCATTTTTCTTTCCAGTAGAAAGCTGCAGAGCAGCTCCTGAACTTCTGGGGAGTGTGTGGTAAAATACACAGTTAAACAGAAATCTGCAATCACATGTCTTAGATGATAAGGAGTTATTTAGAGCCAAATTGACCTGTGTCATGCAGGTTTAGCTTGTTGTTTCTTGAAGTCACTCTACATTCATAACTTGGTATAAGATTTCTCTAAAGCCCATGGGAACCTTTGCTATTGACCTGAGTGAACTTTGGGTGCAAAGGGAGAACAAAATATATCTTTGAATGCAAAACCTGCCCTTTGAAGATAATGGGCTTTTCTACAGGGTCTTGGTGCAGATTTGCTTCACGAAGCTGGGAAGTAAGACCTCATTTACTATGAGTGGTTCCAGATGCTGCAAGCTATTGCTGTGTCGGGGTTTTGAAGATGTGGCACGTGAACTGATGGGACTCTGAAATAGCCCCTTCAGACCTCGACATGGTAATTTCCACTGTTATCCAAGCTGTTGTAATCGGGTTGTGCAGAGGAAGAGTCAGTTATGTGCAGCTCTGTGTGAAGCAGTGAAGAGCATATGGCCTGTCCACAGGGGATGTTGTGAATGCTTTGCTACATGTGCTATGTAAAAATGTTATGCTTTGACTTACTGGCTCTATGGATTGAGCTGGTAGTAGATGTCTGACTGTAATATATCAATGAGCTTGCTAAAATCAGTAATTCTAGTCTCTTCCAA
Source organism: Apteryx mantelli (assembly GCF_036417845.1). NCBI lineage: Eukaryota > Metazoa > Chordata > Aves > Apterygiformes > Apterygidae > Apteryx > Apteryx mantelli. Next base: position 3,507,003 of record NC_089986.1, read on the forward strand.
GCTCTCTTACAATAGTATGAGCAGGTAGCTGAGTAAGCTTGTAGCTGGCATTGTATTTTAGTAAACAGTGAGTTGTACCTCTTTACAAACCTGATCATTTCTATATGAGACAGAGTTTAGGATTCCTTCTGAAGTACTCGGCCAATGTAGAAAACACTGGTGAACTCAGAAATGTGTGAAGTAAAAAGTACTATTCATGGGTATATTTAGCTGGAACTAACCAGGGTGTCAGATCAAGGCCTCAATTATTGCTATTGGCCTGAAAGCTGTTCTGAATAAATATCTGCCCTGTAGCATAGACATTACGACCAAATTTGAAGCAATAAACAAATTTATTTCGTGCACTTAGGGTTGTTTTTCCTCCAAAACAATACAAAAGTGAGAGCAGTTTAATTCTTTCTTTCTTTATTCTGAAAAGGCAGATTAGAGCCATTAAATGGAGGTTGGAAAGAAATAAAAATGGTTCAGATATGTTATTTGAAGTATTGTGTATTGTAATCCAGCAGCTGGTTTTTAAACTTTGTCTAGTCCACTTCATGCTTTGAATGTTTACTGAAGCTTCTGTTATGTATAAATTGTTTTTCTTTCCACTGCTGCCTCTCCCCAGATATTCCACCTTTTATTTGTGCATTATCTTTGTCAAAGCATTTCCCAATTTGACACTTTCTCAGGTTCCAGTCTTCTGTTACAGGGGCTCTTTATTGCTTTGCAACGGTAACCACATGGTTGCATTCGTGCTCTTCCTGATTATTTTACTTCCTACCATTGACAACCCTTCAAGCTCCTATGAATGGAGGTGTCTTCATGCAATTTTTCCTCTGAAGTAGAGTCAGCTTTTTAATACCAGCAAAATCTGAGGGGAAACCAAATGCAAAGGATGACATTTCTGAAGAACAGTAGACTTGCATTTTTTCAGTTCCTCCATTCTTGCTTCTGTACAATGTAATGTCAGTGTTAAGATGTGTTAGTAATGATTGTGTCAGTGTTAGTAATGATTGATTCTCTCTGCCATTAAAGCCTTCCTTTTACTGCATAGTAGGACCATCAGAAATCCCACTGGAGCCATTTGCAAATAGTATTTTGATTGCTTATCACTTTAAAAAAGTGATAAGTGGTAAGTGATTAAAAAAAATTCCTGCAGCTCTCCTCATGTATCATGTTCCTGTGTCCCTTTTTGTACCTGTCTTCAGCGAGCTATATTAAAGGGTACCCGTACTCTAATAGTGAGTTCTCCTTTTTTCTTTCTGTGCTAATTATAGAATATTTGAGCATCTAACATAAAGTGCACTGTAGTTTCTCTATATCTGTGTTGCAAAGGGCTTATGACTGATACTTAAATCTTGTGTATGTGTAAAAGGCAGTCATCTTAATTATGTATAAGGATAAGCAAAGTCAGTTTAAAATGAGTTTCCCAAAGTCGTATGATAAATGATGAAGCAAGGAAAGAACTGAGAAGGTCTGCTTGACTAGATAATGTTTCAGCAACTAAAGTGAGTGGGCTAATATCTCTCACAGGGCTTCACCATTGGACAATAAACTGATTAATTGGACCAGCTTGATTAGTCTGGGGCCAATTCAGTTGTTCACAGACTTTATTTAAAGCCAGAATATCTTTTTTATTCTATTTTTGTTCCATTAAGCTATAGAGATGCTTTAGACTTAGATTTCAGCCTACAGATCTCTTCTTCTGTTCTTCCTGGAACTTCCATTTCATCAGTTTTCTATTTTTAGCTCTTTTCCCAACATGCTGTTTTGTCTTGGCCAAATTTCTGTTTACTTTAAGATCTCCCATTTTTAAATTGTTAGGATAACTAACTATAGAGATTTGTACCAAATACTTGGTCTCCTTACAATATTCATATGGTATGTCCTCCCATGTCTTGTTTACTATTTACTGTTTTCATTCTTGCTTAAATATTTATTTGTGCCTATGACTCAAAATAATTTATTTAGGAAAATATATCTGTCAGCAGTTGCTATAGAGTGGTGTTGCTGATGTGGAAAAAAATGTAGTATTTCTGTCCTTAGGCGTGTCCAGAGTTGTTATAATCAATGCTGACCAAAGAACATTGAAGAGACAAGGTTACAGACCTAAAACATCCTTTCACTTGCAGGTAGCTTCCTCACTATTACAGTGCTATCAGAGTCTCTGCATCTACTGATTTTTCAGTATCTTGCATAGTCTCCTGAAAAATCATGTGCTGGATACTTGGTTTCAACAGACCTCAGGCTGCTCCAGAATGGAATTTTTATTTCTAAGATACTGCAGATGTACTTGCAGCCTAAGCACGTCCACTTTACCTTGTAGCCTAAGTGTATCTATATCTTTAATACCACTGGAGGTGCATGCATAATCACTGTGAATAAGTTATTCAGGAAATAAAACTTTTTCTATTTTCAAATTGTTTGAGAACACTAAGATTTTTTTGAGCTCATTTGAAAGTCAGTGTTAGCTTTTAATACATTTTGCAAATACCTACTAGCCTGTGGATTTCTCATGGATAGTTTGTTGCAAGTATTTGAAATCCAGGTAATGCTGTTTTCTTTAATCGCTAGTATGGATTTATCCTTGTACCTTGCTTGGGGCATGATTCAAAGCCAGCTGTGTCTGGTGAGAGTTCTTCTAAAACCACTAATCACTAGAATAACAAAGTATGTTAAAGGTCTGACTTCGGTTTTACTTATCAATCCCATTGGCCTGAACAAGGTTACAAAGATTTAAGAAAGGAAGTATGCTAGATCTATTCCAGGAGTGTTAAAGTGAATGCTCTCATTTTGGATACATCGTTTGTAGCTTATTAAAACCAAACTATAGGCTTTTATTACTTAATCAATGGATCTAATCAAATTTTATAGGAAGGGTGGATTTATTTTTATGTTTTCATAAATTCTACCCGTTTTGTCTATCAATATTTACAGGACATTTTAAAAGGAGTTTCAGAAAAGAAGCCCAATTCCGTCTCGTGTCTAGTTTATTAACAAAACTCTTAAATCTTTGTCCATGCTACATTAAAAGCAGAATTGAGAAAGTGTTTGATAACTGCTTATTAAATCTGTTCTACTAAATCAAATCAAGGCTTAGACATCCCAGATGGAGACTCATCTCATTCTTATAAACACACTTTATGCACAAAGACACAGGGCATGGATACTGATGAATCACTGAAATAAAAATTCTGGTGGAAATCAAAAAAACTTGTACTGTTAACTGAATTCAGTGTGCCTTTTTTAAAAGTAACACTGTTCTTGTTTGTACCTGCTCTGTCTTTAAAGCAAATAGCACTGGAACTGAAGTCTTGTAGCTGCAAGTATACAGGATGGAAATTGGGTGCTCAGCCTCACACTCCATCCTTAGAAACTGGGGTTTTGTCCATTTGTTTTAAGGTGTTTTATTTGTTTCTATGCAGCAACAGGAAAGGTATCTAGAGGATTTACAAGCCCTTTGCAGACTTAGAAGTGAACCCTGGGGAGCCAGAATATAGTGCAATTTCACCTGGTCCTCTTTTGAACAGGATAGTATTGCTCCATTACTTCTGTTGCAAAGCTGAAACTTAGGGTGCAATAGTGAATAGTATACTTGAAATACTGTAGCTAGATGGAAGGGCCTTTGAAGTCTCTAGCAGTTCCTTGTAAAATAACTTTCAACTCCTACTCAGAGAAACTTTGAAGTAGATCTTCCCTGCTTCTTCTGTTTCAGAGCTGGCACCATTGGAACCAGTTTCTTCCCCATGCTAAAGCTCACTTGCACTCTTCATCTATTAGAAAATGCTAGGGAAATGGGACTTCAGCAAGAGAGCCCAATCCACTAATAGTGGAGACCTCTGATTTGGGATCAGTTGTTTATACCAGTCTTCTCCAGTAGTTTATATGATAGAGGCCTCTCACTTATTAATCCAGATACCCAGTTCTCAATTTTGTAATAGATTATATGTACTATATAGTAAAATGTACAAATGAACAATTGCCTCCAAGTCAGTACTTGGGATTGGTGGACTAAGAATCTGACAACTCAAGAATTAAACTGTCAATGACTCCCTTATATGTTCAATAAGTTTTATCTGCTACCTAGTATTAAGTGGAAGGATCTAAATGTCAGAGAAGGGTGATCATCAGTCTGCATGTAGCAGTTTGCTGTATGCGTAGCCCAGTTTGAGAATGTTCCCCACACTAAAAGGTTTTGTATGAGAATGACTACTGCGTTGATACTAAAGGATGATAGTACCTACCTCGACGAAGTTTTATTCCCTGTAAGGTGACAACAGCAAGACAGAGGAATTGGAGCAGGATAAAATGCCCCCCCCCAAAAAAAGTTCTTCTTACTTAGGCGTCTTCAGCACAGAAATCATTGCTGACAGCAAAGGCTGACCGTTCTGGATGCAGAGAACTATCAGTATCTTTTCCCAGGCCTCCCCTGTGGCGATGTTCTAAGCGGTCAGTCACTTCACAGCAACTTCTTGATACTATTTGTTACTTGCTCTTTCTCATTTAGACTTCTGCCTTTTTACACTTTTTTTTTTTTTTGGGAGAATGTTCTTCTCTGGTTCATGTTGGTCTCATTTTTCATCTCCTGTTACAAGCATTTCTTTCTCCCACCGTATGATTTGGAGCCTGTTTTCTGGTGACCTACCTCTGGAGTCTGTCCTGCTCTCTAGCCTTTGCTGTGGCTTGCTGACCCTCTGGTCTTCCTCTGGTGCTTACCTAACTTTCCATCTTCTGCTGTCACATGCTACTTGGGTTGGGGTTGCTCCTAGGACTGGCTCTGAATATCAGTTTACTATAATATTTTGTTCTTTTTAAGTGTAGAGTATTCTCAAAAAGAGAAGTGTAAGTACTTCATGGAGACATGCTTTTCAATGATGTGTATAAAACTGTTTATGGTCACACTTCATTATCTGAGTGTGTGTTTTTTTAATTGTTTTATTTATTTTTTTTACTGCACCGCGGACAGAAAGACGTGAGAGAAGACTGTCTTGGTCTAGAAGAAAGTTAGGTGCTCTGGTATGGATTGGGATAGTATTCCTCCCCCTGCCCCCACCCGACCTAGCTTCTCTGTGTGTGCAGCCTGTTCATGTGCTCCCACAACATCTCTCCAACATTTCCAGTTTGGAGCACCAAATGCATTGGGATTGAGTCTGATTGGACTGGTGCTGTGACGAAGCTGCAAATCATTCCTGAGGGGAGCAGGCATCATGCTGAGTGTGCTTATGCCTTGTCTAGAATATGACAGTCTCCCTTGTCCCATGTAACGGGCCATGATGGGGCATGAGTGTATGTTTAGCAAGGCAGATAGCTGTTTGCAGCAAATGACAGGATTTTCTGCTACTTCTGTCCTCTGCCACCTGAAAATAAGCATTGTTTACATTTGTTGTTGAAACTTTTCTTCACAATTAGTGGTGTTTTTGTTTTTCTCCAAATTGGTTATGCTGGTTGCTCCTGAGAAAGAAATGGAGTTTTTTATGTTGGTATAAGACCTTGCCCTGAATCATTATGCACATCTGACACGCTTTGTCTCATGCAGGGAATGTTGTATTCATGGAGAAATGAATCATGGAACTTTTTGCACAAGGGCTTCAAATATCAGCCTTTGAATTGTCAGGTCACCGCCCACGTGCGAGCCAAGATGTGTTGACCCTGAACTTTCTGCAGCGGCAGATAAAATTTGTTTGCTTTCTATAAAGGTCCACTTCTCTTCTGTTTTTGTGAAGAACTTGTTTATATGGACACATGCATAATGTCACACAACTATCTAGAGTGCTGATTTAGTTCAAGGACAGGATCAGGAAGTGTTGCCAAGGGATTTAAAATGCCCTTCTGTTGTGCAATATTGTGTCCTATTTTCACAGGAGAGGAATAGTTTGCAGAAATCTCATATTCAATAGTTGCTGTATGTCTTAATTTATGTTCACATTTTAATTTATTCATGGCCAAGAAGATACAACTGGATTATTAATAGTCTCTTAATTGGTCTGTTTTTCAGTGGTGGTTTCCCTTGCATGACTGAGCAGGAGCTGACAGTGGAAGTGAGACGGTAGCTTGGAATGATGTGACCACTTTGATCCTGATTTTAGAACCAGCCCAGGTTGCCTTTTTTCGTATTAATACCTTCCTTCTGTTATAGTCATTATAATTTCAGAAGAAACTGAGCTTATGAATAAGAACCAAAATGCTGTGTGTTCATCATGTACTTTTATGGTACACAAACTTGAAAAGGTCTCAGCTACGCAGTTGTACGCAATCTGTTATAGTTAGCAGGTCCTGTGCTGGATTATTTTCAAGTTCTTTAGGGTACTGATTTTTCTTAATCTTTCTATGGTGTAGCCCACAGTATACCCTTACAATTCTAGTTTTACCGTCTAAAAACAAACAAGTAAATAGTTGATAGTGAAATTGGGACCAACGAAAACAGAAAATGCAGTGGTACCTCCTGAGTGGGTTAAATGAGGAAAAACTTTGGTTTGGGGAAGTTCTCCTCTCCCTGTATGTAGCTGGTCCTTGGATCACTACTATTGGTGAGGCCGTTGGGCAGGAAATGGAAGCCACTGACAATTTTTTTGTCAAGGATTTGCCAAAGTACATTCTCATATGCAGGGAAGAAAGCAGTCAGAATGTTTGAAGGTCTTGAACCCAGTAATGTCCCAGAAGAGTTGTGAAAATGGAGGAGATGCGGTACAGCCTTTACTTGCTGTCTTGCTGTCTTATGCTGTTTGCAGTAAACAAGGTCAGTACCGGTACTGTGAATAAAACAGGGAAGATGCTCTTACCTTCTGACTGGTAATTAACACTGAAGTTGGGCTCCTTTTTGACTAGGAGGTTAAAAGAATAATGTTGGAAGTGGGTATCTGATTATTTTTTTCAGTTCATTGTGATGTACTATGTATTTATTTCTAGACTATTTCTGGCCAGCAGGAGTTACTGATATTAATGATGGGTGAGGCTTTCCAAGGAGCCTGAATTTTAATGCAGCTTTGAAGCCAGTTTCCTTTAAACTTCCCTGAAAACTTCAACCAGTCCTTTTTTTGGGGGAGATGGGACATAAAAATAACTAAAATCTTGCATCCATATAATCCTATAGTTATCGCTCTTTATTTGTAACTTTCTTTTGTTTATTGTAACCTAGATTTGCACATTCTTTCTGGGACAGAGGTGGGCTTTTCCTATATTGCTGTAAATATCCTTATATAGGTCTCTGATACAATTTTGTACAATTAAATGATGACCTTGAGAAAAGGCTTGAATCTGTATCTTGAAATTTTTGAGGATATTCAAAATTCACAGTACATCTAAATGGTGCAAAAGGCCCTCTGAACAGATTTTACACAAACTGAATCAAATGCTCATAAACATAGGGTATTTGAAATCCTGAATGTGATTCAGATTCCAATTTTGTAACACAAACCTATCTCTGGTGTTGTCTTTTGCTATCACAAAAGGGTAAATTTTTCTCATTCAAATGCTAAAGAAACCATTAACTCCGATCAGTGTTTCAGTGCTCTTTTGCCATGACTATACTGTCACCTTGACATTTGATAGCAAAACATCATAGTTATCTACTGTTCCAAAGAGGAATTAATCTCTGTGCTGCCCTGTGCTGCTGTTCTTTCGTCCTCATTGGCCACTTGTTGTCTGATCGAAGCCTTAGTGATGGGGAGCTTCTGATTGTCCTTTACATGGTGTAATAAAACCCTCTTGCTGAAGTTACATCCAGCTTGTTTCCAAGAATTGTACTGCTACAATTAGGATGGTGCTTGATAGCCCCTTTGATCCCTTAGCTAATTAGCAGGTAATAGAATAGAGTTTCTTCTATTGAACTGGCCTAGAACTAATGAGGAAATAGGAATTACTGTATTCCTTGTCTCTTCCCCCACCTAGAGCTGCTGGGTATATGCTGATGAAAGCTCAGAGTAGAGGTGGGTCAGAACTGTGCTGTGCAACCAAAGCCTGCTGCTCTCTGGCAGACCTCCTATATGGCCTGGCTTTCTGGATTGGATTTTTCTATTAAAGACTGAGTGAATATGTATAGCACCAAGTGATTTTAGTTTTTCTAGTTTATTTTTAAAAACTTCTAAAGGCCTAACCCAAAACTTGTCAGCCTTTGATTACTAATATTTTATTCCTATTCCAGTATTTGCTGGATAACTAGTAGCTGGGTGGTGCTTCTGAGTCCTGTGACTGTCTCTAACAGAGAACTGCCTCTGGCCTTGGATCTATATATATGCTTTATGGTGCCCATCCTGGCCTGGCCTTTCTTCTGCAAGAGGAGACCTTGCAGTAGCTCTGAGAGTTGCATGGCTGCTCCTGAGCAACCCAGACACTTCAATGCCTTGTACATGTCTTTATGGCAGCTCCTGCATTATGAATGCTCTGATTTATCATTCACGAGCTCAGGCACACAGAGTAGAGCCCATCAGTCAGTCTATGGGCAGAGCTCAGAGTCCCCTGTGTGCCTTTGATCATTCTGTCTTTGATTCCTGCTGCTGTCTCAGGGGGAGACTGGTTCTAACATGGTGCTTGGGTCACTCTGGCAGGTGATCCCCAAACAGCAACATCCCTGATCATTTCCTCAGTTTCCCTCCTGGTCTGGAGGCCAGACTGGAGAAGCTGCTTTGCTGTGGCAATTCTTACTTCTTTGTCAAGCAGTGCTCTGTTTGAAGGCAGGAAAGCTCAATTTCCCCCCTCTTGCTCTTTCTGAGCTTTCTGTCCAAGAATTTCTACTGGACTTTTCATAACTAAGACAAAATCCACAGGATGCAAAAAAGGAGAAAGCAATGAAATCCTATAACCAGGGCTGACTGCAAGATCCATTTTCTGTTGTGAGCCTCCCCTTGCAAAAGAGGAACCAGTGAACCTGATGGGAATCAGAAGTGTCCAGGAGCTCTGAAACCCAGCCCTTTTGGTTTGAGTATTTAACTTTTGGCATAACCTTCTGAAAGGCTTGGTTTAGTTTTTCTTGTAGGCTGGTTGCTGTGGCCTTGCTGCTTGCCTCTAGCATGATGCTGGCAGGGCTGATCCCATTGCCCTGATGATCTGCACCATGTTCTTACCCTTCTCGTCTCCCATAAGCACTGTCAAGGCTTTTGGGCATCTGCTCGGATAGCAAACCAAAGCAGATGCTTCTTTCTGCTACCTTGCCATAAGTTCAGCCTGGCCCTTGGTCAGCATTGTGAAGTCCTGTGCTCCACTCGTGGTGTTCTTTGGGTGGAGAGCATGCTGGCTGGAAGTTTGTATATGTGTGCCTGTATACCTATAATTCATGATATATAAACTAGCTCTACAACTTGCATTAGAAGTTGTGCAAAAAAAGGCATAAAATTTGGCAGCAATGCATATTCACTTTCTATCTTGTTTTATAATGTGTGAAATGCTTTGGCTGAGGCTTCTGTCTCTGAATAGGTATAATAACTGCAGTTCTGCTTACCCTTTCAAAGAAATAATTGATATTTGCTCAGGGATGTCTGACTCTATTGTCTGTTGCTTTATTTATGTGGGCTCAAATCCAATCAGTTCAGTTTGGAAAAACTGATATTGTCCTTACAAAGTCAATATTTCAGAACAGCTTCAAGGGGGGAAAATATGTTAGAGGATAACAATATCCAGAGTGATTGCTTTTTAATCCTTTATCTTTAATTTAGGTCAACTATTGTGAAATAATCTCATTATCTGCAACTACCTGTCTGGGTAGGATGACATATTTCTTCATTGGTCCTGTCTCTTTAGCTTACCACCATCCTGGTCTGTAATAGTAGCATGTTCCCAGATCCCTAATGGTAGCATGCAAAGTGTATAGTATTTTCAGATATCCTTTAGTGAAAGCTATGAATTCATATTTAATGATGCCTAAGTGTCACAGAGAGCCATTTCAATTATACTTCTGGCTAAAATAATGTCTCAGAACATACAGAGGGCTATGAGAAATAATTGTACATTATTTATGTGGCAAGTAATAATGGAAAATATTTTTTTTTCTCACAACGTGATTTAGTCTCATGAAACAGTGATCATCTTTTTCTGTAGAGTGTAGTTTCAACTGCCGCTTTCTTGAGATGGGAATTTGCTAATGATAGTGTGTGGGTTTTTTGTCAATTGCTTTACTGCCCATCTGAGTTAAATAGCATGATTTTAATTTTAGCAAAATTTCCTAATATTCTATTCTTCAGGCAAAGCAAAAAGACTTTGTGTGACAGATATGGATCACTTACAAGAATTACTAAAATATAAAAGAAACCTCTTTTAGGACATGTCCTTCTTAGCAGTTATACTCAGCTAAGTCTGCTTTAGTTAAGGAAATGAAATATTTCTAGCCTTCTTTAACAATTAGTATTCGAGTTTGCCTTTGGAGACACAGACCTTCAAATATATTTGACAAATAGAAAATAATGTGCAAGAAGTCCTGTTTTTGTAAATGGTGCACATTTCTGTAGCAACTGTTTCACAGTTGAAATCAGGACTAATTTGCAGGTTACTTTGCAAATGTTGGAGTACAGTATTTGGCCCTAGATGTTTCGAGTGTTTCAAGAACTGAAGTGGCAGTTTGGCAGAGTGTCAGATGTCTGTTAACCTGTAACAAGCCTCTTGCAAGTATAGTTATTTGTATGTGTGATTCTTGTATTCTTTGTTATTTATGTCGTTGTGTCACCTTGGAAAATGTAATTTGTGCCTATCGTAACTGGCTGCTTTTCTCTTATTCGGTTTTAATTGTGCTGTTCCTTAGGAAGTGGAAATATTTTTTTAGCTGTAAGTATTTTTCTGAATTTTATATTTTGAAAGTGCGTCTGGCAAGCTGAACATCTTGGATGGTTGGTGGTGATGGCTTCTTCCAGGACAAAGAAATGTATACTTTTATAATGCATACCTGTTCAAAACTGCGATTGTCTACTTCATGTTAAAGTCTCATTGCTTTCCATATGGAGGGGGAAGAGTATGCCCTTTAAAACCTTTTTTCAGGGATAGAAAAGAATGAAGATATATTCTGATCAGCAGAAAACTTTTCTGGCCCTATTAAGAATATTTCTCCAGTTACAGAAAATGTATTTTACTAAGGACAACGTGATGTTTGCTAACATGCAGTCTATGAAAACATTGTTGCACTGTTTGATATTTAAATACAGTCATTATTTCAAAATCTTCTTTTTAGGGGGAAAATGTTGGAATTATCTTGATTTTTTTTTTTTAAGTTGGAACTGAAAATTTTAACTATCTTTGTGAAAGCTGTAAAGTTTGTTCATGTTAGTTTAGATATAAACATTTAGCCTACATGTAAACTTTCTTTACATCTCAGCAGTTTCACAGTGGATCTTAGTGGAGAATGTCTGTTGTAGATAAGGAATAGCTGTAAGTGAAAGGTGAATTTCTATTGTAGGTTAATTTAATTAAAACCAGAACATGTGGCTATGATGTTCCTGTAGTTGTACTAAACACCTTAAACAAATTGCAAAGACCACTGCTGTGTGGGATCTCCCCAACCACATGTAGTGCTCACTGATGACCATGGTGTCTCTGAACGGTGCCTCAGCGGGAGGCATTCTGCCCTGTGACTGCGGCCGGGGAGGTGCAGGTCTGACCTGCCGAGGCAAGCACAAGGCTACCAGCTCTTCAGTGGGGAAGAAAGAGGGTAGTGCTGGATGCTTTTGCACAGTGCTCCCTGAATGCTTAAAAATGTAGTTGTTCTTTTATTGTTTCTTGTTTCCTGCTTCTTCTGAACTAGTTTGCCAACTCTCTTCTTTAACACAGAGCCAATAAGAAAAATATCCAGTTGATTTTTAAGAGATTGTCTTCAGGCAAGCTTATTTAGATAAATGATGCAAGTATTTGCCTGAAAGACATTAATTAAGTAGAGCTTAATGTCATAATCTCAAACAATGTAGTGTGGACCTTGTCAAATTTGTGAACTGTATGTAGATATTAAACCAAATTTCCTGTTTGGTTTAAGTGCATACAGCTCCACAGACTCCAGAGATTTACACTAGCAGTGAATTGGCTTTTAGTGAGTTGAGCATCATGTTTATACTTGAGAGGTAACTGTGGACCTGGTCTAAAAAGTGTTTACTTTTCTGGAGTTAAAATTTGGAGGGTATTCATTTAACTGGGTATATTAAAGAGGGCCTGTTAAATTTTGGCAGGTATATTAAGGAGAATAGGATATATTTTTATGTCTGTTTAGGATGTTTGGATCAGAAGTTTTTAAACAAAGGCTGGGCACTTCATAAATGCAATACTTTTCCTGAACTCTTGAACTGTTAATCCTTGAAAGAACTATTACTGATCTTTGCCTATTGAATTAACAGTGCTAATTTTCCTGCACATACAGGAATTGTTGTTGGATCAGTTCTGTAATTGTTCAGTAACAACTCTTAAATTAGAAGTTTCTCAAGGACCAGAAAGCAATTTAGGAGTTAAATTCTCAGTGGTGCAATTTGGTTTCCTTGGCTCATGATGTGTGCGCTCCATGGCATGCCCCAGTGCCAAGGTCACCCAATAGTTCGGACTGACTGGCCCAGCAAGTCCCCAGTAACGTGTCTCTTATGGGCTGTGAACCCATGTAAAGATATGCTTATGATGAAGTGTTTTTTATTTTGCACTTGTGTTTGCTCATTTAGAATTGTTTTCCGTTAAGTAACATGTAACACTTTTTCCTCTTGGCAATCGAGACCAAAATGCTATTGCATTTCAAAAATAGTTAGCACTAGCAGTCCTAACTGCCGACATCAGAATGTTAATTGGTATGGACTATGCAGTAATTAGTAATCTAACCAAAATAAAGGCAAGCAGAGGAATCCCTTGAATGGTCACAAAATAACTGGAACATCAATCAAAGGCTCAAAGATTTTGAGATTATTCTAAATTTAAATGGAGTTCAGACCCCACTGGGGAACTGGAACCTGCCTAGGAGGCTTAATTAGTCTAATTGTCTGAAAAACAGCATAAAACAGATGGGTGAGTTCCTTTTGGAAGTTGTTTAAGGCACCTTTTGATAGCTCCAACAGCATATGTGTGAACTTTTAAGCATCTTAAACTAAGGCTTTTTTTGGTCTGTCTTTTTCTTACGGAGAATTTTAGTAAGGGGAATAGCTACACTGAAGAGCTTCATATCCCTGAGAGTTTGGAGTTGGTAACATCTGCCTGGTATGGGACTTACCCAACCTTCCGGTTAGATTTGGAAAGGAATTTTATCAGCAGAGCCCAGCATCTCGGCTAGGTATAATTCATGGTTTGGGACTTGTGGGGGATATTTTTTAACTAATTAAGGCATAGAATGTATTAAATGAAGTATTACTTTAACATGAAAATGTTGTGTAAACTGTCTTTTAAAGTAATCGATAACTTCTCCCAACCACTATCTTTTGTGAGGCAAAACAGCCCCTTCTTTGCTGATCAAACCTGCAGTTGTGCTAGTACATGAATCGTTGCAATTAAACTGCAAACCAAAGGCTTATATGCTTTTCTGCAGCCGAGATCTTGTCTTGGGCTCCCCTTGCCTCACTTGCCCTGTCCCCAGGTTACCAAGCACATGGCTTGTGTCCCAGTCTAATGTGACTTACCTAATTTAGATAAATGTTCCCTTCTTGGCTCCAGCAAATCAGGGTTTACACAACTCCCTGTCCTTACCTCTGATACAGCTGAGGTAATAACCTGTTGTCATGTCTTATTTTGCAGAGGCAGACTGAAGGAAATGTTTTTTTCTGTAGAGTAGAAAGTAAGGTTTGCAGTGACTTTTAGTTTAGTTAATTTAGTTACTTACCTATTAGTCTGTTTTCCTGTCTAGGCTGCTTTGTCTCCTGGCATACATGTGCTGTAGCACCCAAACATTAGGCAAAACAGAAATGATAACTTAGGCTCCTTTTTTCCGCCTGAATAGGAAATATAAGAGATTCTGTCCAGTTAAGAAAATGTGATAGCTTGGTACTGGTTGTTGTATGACAGTCTGGGGCCAAGCAATATATATTAATGCAACAGTTAGGGAATGCTTTTTTGGTCCCCTCAAGGCAGTTGAGGATCTGTGAGAGCTCTCAGGGGGCTTAACACTCAGTTTTGCTTCCTTGAGCATGAGAGCAGGTGGAGGCTGACTTCATTCTTGATCTAAATTCAAGCAAAATCAGGAAATCAGTACAAAGGTAGATGAAGAGAAAAAGACTGTGTTTATTCCTGGTTCATAGAATTCTTTTATATGCTGGTGAGTGTTTTCTTTTGTGTTGTCCCTTGCCAGCAAAGCATCTTACTGTCTTTGTGTGGGATTCAGGTCATCGGACAGAAAGGATCAGACCTTCTGCATTGAAAAGCTTTGTGTGGGCTTCTGTGACTTTTTGGTTGGAGCCTTGAACCAATCAGTTTGGTTAATCTATGTTTCATTCCTGAAAATAGCATTTTAGAATGGTTTGAGTTAAATACCTCTGCTAGAAGTCTGTATTTATTTCCCTAAAGTGATTGTTTCCATAGTATTATGGCTTTTGCTGCAATATTATTTTCTCATCTTTCGCAGCTTAAAATAGTGGTGCTTCCTAGCTTTACATCTTGCTGGATGGTTCATAAGCTATTTGTATTAATGTGTGTTTAGATGAGTAAGTTCTTTGTGAAAATACTGGGGTTTCATGGATGAATAAGACCTAATTCTGCCTAGTGAAAACATCACTATAAATAAGAGATGATGCTATTGCATTGAGAAGAAGCAATTGTAAATAATAGGATGAAAATTCTACTCATGAAATATTGCTTGTCCAGAGGGTCATACGCATTATTGCATATTTTTAACTTACAAAGTGTCTGTATTTGGAGTGAAGATACAGTGTTGTGTCTTCCTTAAGTAGGACCTGAATGCTCTGGCTGGAGTTGGCCAGTTTAGAATAACTCAATTGCTGAGAGTGCTTATTTTGTACAGAAAACCTCTTTGTGTGATAGACACTGCCTGGCACAACCAGCCTATTGCTTTTTTCAAGCATGGGAATTTATTTATTTTCTGTCTCAGAGGCTGTTTTGATGCTTCACACTTTATCATACAGTTGTTGAAATTTTCCAAGATTAAAAGGAGTTACAAGAAGTTATCCTTGAGGTTTCCCTTCACCAGTTCTCTCTGACATTTAATTCTTTTCTTAATGCTGTATTATGCTTGATTTATCCTTAGTTCTTCTAGGTTGCCTTTCCCTTTTTCTTTCTTCCTTTTGACACTCTGACATGTTCCTTTCAGTGTTTTTATAGATCAAAGCACTTTCCTCTACCTTTCTTCCTGTCCCTGTCTTTAAAACAGGTATTTCAATTAATGTAGACTGCAACTGAAGAGGAAAGGAAAGATGATTCAAGAGCACCATGCTACTATGGTAATTTCACTAGGACATCCCTGAGTACCTCACTGAATTTCCAGATGTTAATGTACTTAAATTTTTTGTCACATTTGATTTTCATGGAAATCTTAGGGGACACATCCAGACAGCGAGAGAAGAGCAAAGTGCCCCAAAGAAAGTGGAAGAAAGTTTAAAGAGGTCTTGTTGATTTGGTTATAGTTTTTGAAGATTAAATGAATCTTTAATTGGCAGCCAACACTTGTAGAGCACTGCTCCATGATTAGAGCATGTCCCTCAGGACTTGGTCACTGTATAAGTGATTTCTTGCATATTTTGGGCATCTGTGTTGCTGGCAACCACCCTGCAGTTAGTTCCCCAGAGGGGAGCCTCGTGTACTCCCCTGAAGGAGGAGACAGGAATTATTCATGCTTCACTGAGATCACTTCGCTTGCTTCATCAAAGCAGATAACTAGAGATTTGTACATTCTCTCTCTTAATTGATGCATCTTACAAGGCAAATCCCTAGGAAGAGAATGGAGGTGGAATCTTCTATTCTTCTTTTACAGTTTTCTTCAGTTTGGAACAACTTCACTTGGTAGTATAGGCTGCTAGTAAATCAGAAGGCAAGAGAAAGATGAATACAGGTAGTCTCTCTGTAGCATCAGAAGTATCTGAAAAAAATAGGCCTGTTCCTGTGTGCTTTTATTAATAAGAAATTTATAATAAAGCATCAGTTTTCATAAGTAGGGCTTCTTTTGCCATCTAAAGAAAATACTTAGTAGCTCAACTGCGTGGAAACAGATGTTTTTTCTCCTGCCTGGGCAGGAGGAGGCAGGCCAGGCCACAGCGGGGCTGTAGGAGGGGTACGTCAGTGATGCTGTATGCACTTCCCTTCCCTCATTGTAGGGCCTAGCCTGGCCCCTTCCACTGGATATAATGCAAATTTAAGGTGAGAGAAAGGAAGTACAGTGGTTTGGAGCTTCATAAGCTGGATTCACCTCAAGAACATGATTTTAACCACTTCTGTTCTGAAGAATGGAGGTGGGGATGTAAATGAATTTGTGTGCATCCAGTCCCTTAAGAAGAATCTTGATTTGTTGCAAGAATTGCTACTTTAATGTACTGAGCTGAAAAGACAAGCACTCTATTTATAGCTGTTGTTTGAACTTTTGTGAATACATGGAAGATGTACAGCTCTGCCATGTTGGCTCTGCTGATTTGAAAAATTGTGTTTGCAGCAGTAGGATTTTTTGGAAATTTAACAACTGCAGCTGGAATAAAGCAATCGATACCTACTGAAATGCTGAAGACTGGTCAGTTTTATGCATATTGTACACCTCTAAATGAGAAGATTGTTTGCTTTCTAGGTAGGTTGTGAATCTACCAAGAGCAGCACATTAGGAAATTAAAGAGTTAAGGAACTTCAAGATGGACAGCTTTGAAACACCATCTGTGTTCACACTCCCTTCCTGCTGTAAGCAGTGGTTAGTTCATACCCTGACAGGAAGGGGTTATATCTACTAAGTTTTACAAGCTTTCATCTAATCTTTTCTTTCATCCTAATAAAATTGTGTAGTGTCACTGTATTTCCACAGATCTAGTGGGAGGATTTTGCAGAAGAGTTATGGGCTGCTGGGCAGTGTAAATATGTATTGCCTGCAATTAAAAAAAAAAAAAAAATCATTTTGCAACTTAATTAGCTGCTACTTTGATCTGTTGAAGTGTAAATAGTCCATTTCTCCCCAAAGGCCCAGATAATGTTTAAACTGACAGACACGAGCTTTTTCTATAGCGCTTTTGGTTTGTCATCAAATGTATTTATTTGCTGTAGAACTGCTAGCAGTGCCCTATAGCTGGTCTTTGCTTTTTTAAATTTCTTCTTTTCATTTTACAAATACTGTAGGAGCATCACACTTGTGGTACGTTATTCTCTTATTACATTCCTGTGAAACAGGGTTGGTCATAAGTAATCATAAACTGACAGACTTGAAAAGCTAACATTTGCTAGCTTCAAAGGAATGAAAACTGGTGATAAGTGAGGTTGTAAAAAGTCAAATTAAATGTTAATTGATGCAAGGGCACAAAGCAGTGAGGCACTTTTTTAGATGCAGGCACTATATTTATCAGACTTGACAAATTGATCAGTATAGTCTCATGGATTTCTCATTTCTACTTTCTTTATCAGCATTTCTATGAAGAATATGCCATTAGAAAAAATGGTGGCTAGAATAAGCTAAAAACCAACTGTTTATTTAGTCTGATGCAAAACTGCAGGTAAGAATTGAATTCCACTGTGCATATTTGCAGAGTTTTATTTTAGAAAAGAAGATGATCTAAGAAAAGAACAGTACAGACTATCCTGCTAATTTGCATAAAGAGAAAGGACATGCACATGCTTGGGGAATTAAACTGAAAATCCTGTCTTAATCATCATATTACATTTAAATTATGTGAATTTGCATAAATCCTGATGAATGCGAAAAGCTGAATGATTTTTTTTCAGAATTGTCACAGAAACACAATAATTAGTTATAACATTTATAAAACAAAGAATTAAAGTTATCAAAAGCAAATCAGAAGTTAGGGATTATTACTGTTTTCTTTTGTTTCCAGCTCTCTTTAATAACCTGAGATGAATCATGGACTGTTTAGAACTGCATAATGCTTAAAATAGTTTGCAGAAGTAGGACAGCAATATGAGCATACAATTTAGTATATTTGCATTGGCCTTCAAAGTAAGCTGACTTTACAAAAAAAATTGGGGACAGAAGTCATCTTTCTCCTGAAAATTAAATTCTTTTGAATTCTAGATCAATGTGCTTTTGTCTTTGGATTCCCTCTGCATGCTCGAAGAAAGCTTTGGAGTGGAAATGGCAAGACTTGTCCTGCTCTTTAGATTTCTCTTAGGTCAAAGCCTAGTCCTGCCAAATGAGCAGAGACTCTGTGTCTTCAAAAGAAATGAAAGAGGGGGACAGACCAGCAGGCACTTTGACATGTCTTAGGAAACATTTGGGACTGCCTGGGTGAGTGATGTGAGTGGGGTTCTGCACTGAAGTCACTAATATAGTGCCTTCATAAATTAATGCATATTTGGAGTCTGAAAGTAGCTTCTTTTATAGTGAAAATTTCTGTGCAAGGAAAGCTGTACAGTGGAGTAATAAAGATTTAAACAATGAAACTGTGTATATATGTATACACAACTCTCTAATGGCATGAGTAGATCGTACAGGCACAGAGTTCTGACACGGTTTGCTGGCTGCCTTCTCTGTAGCTTGCTGACCTTCTGGACAACATAATCTAGTATGAAATTGGACTGAATCTTTGGTGCTTTAGTTGCATATTTTGACACGGAGGAGTAGTCTTCCAGGCTCTTTGATTTTGTGTTGACCAGTTGATGTTTACTTTGCCATATCCTCAAAGGATCCTGCATTGCCTTTGACTCAAAATTCCAATATTAGTGTTGTATAAATTATGAGAGGATTACATAGTTCTACAGGTTACTGCAAGCTAATCAGAAGTGGCCTCCTAGTTGTTCAGTGTCTTCTCAGGATCAGAATGCTGATGTGTGGGGATAAATATAGAAACCACACACATTTCCATTCATGAACTCTTTATATGCTAAACTACAGCAAAAGCAAACAAACCCCCATACACTTTGGTCAAATCATCAGGTCAATGTAATTATCATATTGAATAAGCCAGATGAGATAAACCGGTGATTCTATAGTTGTGTAAAAAATCAGAAAGATGGTTTTGGTGAGTCCTCAAAGCAACAGGGCACACTCAGCTGTGAAGGTAACTGATCTCTGTTTTATAATGAAGCATCTAGCTGTATCTAGAAACAAAGCGTGCCCCTCTAATAAAAATTCTGACTTTTAAAACTGCATAGAACTGTAGCTAGTCTTTTGACATGTCCACAGGTATTTTGAGATATTTCAAGTCAAGGGTCAGTCCATTAGTGGTATGCCAAGTACCCTAAAGATTTATTTATTTATTTATTTTTATTTTTATTTTTTAAACTTAAAGCCAAACAAAAGGCTGGGAATACCTTCCTAGTGAGAAAGAAATCTTAGACTCATTCAGCTGGACACATGAAGAACAGGTTCCTGATGTTTGCAGCATATATATGCATATATGTTTAAATATTAAAAATGCACTTTAATTTGCTTAGAAGGAAGTTGTTCCTGGCTTACAATCACATCTAAGGTTCACTTTATATATGTGTTTATACATATGAATGAGCTTCTACCTGATGATTTAAACTTGAACTTTGGTCTGAGTTTCTGGTTGTGAACTTGCACACACTAAAAGCATAGGGAACATGTATTGCCCCAGAGCATGCCAAAATCAACCAGTTTCTTCCCCATTTGATAATTCTGTTCTCCATTGCTGCAAAATCCTCCTCTTTCCTCACTGCAGCACTCGTATCTGCACTGCGGATCTCTACTTTGTATTCTGTCCCCCTTCCTTGCGTGGAGTTCCCGTTGACGCTGGGGAGGGTTCTGCATGCAGAATATGCAATAGTGAGCTCTAGTGTGGAACTGAGTAGACTTTTGCCCTAAATATTTGAAACAAATGCCTAAAATTCTGGACTTTTAAAACAAACAAAAAAACCCTTGCAGTATTAACCTTTTTGGTAGTTTACCACCATCTAATTTTTACTGAAATGTATAGTTTAGTCTTTTCCTTGTTTTTATTTGTTTAAAAAATTACTCAGGAAGGGTTAAGAGATACTTGCTTTGACGTTCTCTCTGAGTTAAACTTGTCTTTAGGCAGTCTGTATGTGTTATGAATTACTCCTAAATATTGCAAAGTATGATAAGATCGTGGAAAATCTTTCATGTTTTACAGAACATGAAACAGCTATTTAAGGACAGCTGTTTGACTAATTGGTTTCTGGTCTTTCTGAAGTGAGAGTTTGTGGCCAGTTTTTCTCTGTTTCGCTATCTTATCTTGACTTTCACCAGTGCTTGATTTTATTTTTTTTAACTCTTTTGTTTCAGCAGTGCTGAACATGCCAAACTATGGTCAAAGTCACTGGGGGGTTGCAGCTGTTCGGCAAGTCACACTAACTTCCACCCATCCTAGTACTGCTTTACTGCTTGAGATGGTTCTAGTCAACTTGCTAATGAAAATACAGTATTTTTTTGGACTGACAACTGTTGTGTGTCAAGTTATGGCTGAGATGAATGTACCATCCAACTTGTAAACATATGAAAGATGTGTCATATTGCAAATTCTGACACACTGAGTTAATGGTACTACATCTGCAGAAATGTGAATGGTGTAGCTATAATAAAATCTCGTGTATACTATTTATCAGTGTATTTAAAGGTATATAATTGCATTGAAAGAGTTTGGAAAAATAGTAAAGATCTTCCTGCAATGTGTGTGTGTCTATGAAACAGTGCTTCAGGAACTTTAAGAAGAGTAAGTTATACTTACAGAGTTATACAGAGCTTTTGAGCAACATTTCTTTATTCAGAGACTCTTAGCTTCCTGGTGGGATTAAGTAAACTTGAAACTAGTCAAACAGATGTCTAGAAGATCCATGGAAGTAAATATGAGAAGCAGAGCTGTAACATGTTTTACTAGTGAGAAATGCCTCAGAGTATAGACAAAATATGTAAGCGATCCTATTATCTCAACAATGATTTGCCTAGTAACAATTAGAAGGATTTAGATTAACTGCATAATTAGCTGATAAGGAAAGGCCACTACATAAAATAATTGGGAAATATCTGTCTACTTAAGTTCTTTATTTTTTTTTAAGATGGTAAACTGGTGTAGGCAAAAAAGACCATAAAAGGTATGGGCAAAGAGCAAGATGTTAAAACTTCTCTTCCAAGCTCTTTATTGTCTGTGACCTATTTCTCCAAAGCACCTAACTGTTTTTAAAAGCAGAACAGATGCTACATTTTTCTAGTTGCGTGGACTTCTTTATATTTTGGTTATCGATGATTGCAGTGCTGGTAACCCCTGTTTATTATTGCAAGGAAACTGTACAGTGGTGTTTCAGTCAATGACCAGTCAATATAGCTGTGGAGCAGGCATGCTAACCGCGTTGGCTGTATGGATTTCACACCTTCGCTGTCTTGTGCCTTAACCCGTAACAGGCTCCAAGTCTGGAGGTGAAGATGTGCCATGTGCAATTTGCCTAGTGAAAGGCAGAGGCATGCTGTGAACTCCGAGCAGGACGTGAGCTCAGCTGAAGGTGAGGAAAGGCGTGCATACCTGGCCTCGCAGCTCGCTGCGTGTACCCAGAGCTGGCGTTGCTGGCAGGGGATACATATCTGCCCTCCCCATAGCCACGGGATGTCGTGGGCTGGTGGCCACCAGTGCAGGGGAGCCAGCACAGCTAGCATGGGCACCCCGATGGCGCTCCCAGCTCGCAGGATTTCCCTACTCCTGCTGTGGTCCTTGGTTTCTAGAGATGAATGTGCATGAGTTCGTATACAGCACACGTATTATAAATAAGGGTTGTGGCAGGTCACCAGCAGATCTTAGATTTTTGTTCAGGCTCACTTCTCCTCCAGAGATGAGCTTACTGTATGATAATACGTAATGGCTTTACAGTTACTTTCAGTTGATATTTTCCTATGGGCAGCAAGATTGCTTGTCACCAGGTTGCAGTTTTAAGAAGTTTTTTCTTAAATATAATTCCTATGCCATTTTAGTTTTTGAGAGGGCTGAGAAACTCTTGAGATAGAAAGGTGTTCTGTGCATTTAAACAAACAGCATTGTGTTAATGAAATTGATTTTCATTCATAGCTTATTATATGCAGACTTGGTGCCACTAAAGGTAAGCAAAAAGGTGGGAGGTTTTTTGTGTGTTTTTTGTTGTTCTTGTTGTAGTAAGAGTACATCTTGTGCTGTGATGCAGCCTCTTGACCCCAAACTGGTAGCCAAAGCTACCTGCTCTGGCTGTGACTCTGAACTCCCTATGCAATGCCAAAAGAAGTAAAGCCTGATGCAAGAGAATTGTTGTGGTGTTTGAAGTTGCTCAGTAGAATCCATAGGGCATGTTATCATGCAGTCGTTTCAAGGCCCTAGCTATAAAATCAAAAAGCAAAACAACAGAGCTTGAGAAACTGGAGCAGTTTGAAACTGATAATGTAATTCCTGCTTTTTCTCTGTAAGAATACATGAGTTCAGTCAGAGAAAGTAATTGAACTGGATCCCTGCTTTTAATGAAGAGAGAATTTCCTTCTGCTCCCCCTTCTCTGCGTTTCTTGCTTTTAAGATCCAGAAAGCTTTTTCCAATTCAAAATAGCTGACCCTCACTGAGCTTTGAGTAATCAGTCATCTCTGTGTGCTTATTTAGGCTTTCAGAAGAAGGAGAGTTTTGGTGTTGGGGATGCTTCTGTTGAGTGTGCTGTTTTATTGGAGGCTGATGTTGGGTTAGTGACTGCCTCAGTTACTCAACCATGACACCTTGTTGAGATGCTTGTTTTGTGTACTTTACTCGAAATCTAAAGAAATAACTGTGGAGTTAACATTTACGAAGTGTAATGAGTGCTGAGGTGCAGCAGACATCTCTCTTAAATTACTTAAATGTGTGTGTATGTATATGCATGTATAAAAATGCATTGCAGGGATCTCTTTTCTACTTTTTCTCCTGGATTGTCATTTTCTTTGCATTCTCTTCCTTCTTCCATTTTTCCTTTTAAAACTTAGTTTTCATTGTTACCAGACTTTCATTCAGTGTGTGTACAAGAGTAAGCATTTTCAGCTGGACTGTGTGTGGCCCATGTATAGACCTTATTTTCCTTACCTTTTTTCTTTTTTGTTAAAATGACCAGTGAAGATCTCCTCTTCTTCCTATTTTCTTCATTAAACGTGGGTTGTGGAAATCCTTGCCTTTACTCTTGTTTTAAAACCTCAAGTGAGGAGGTCTCAGCTCTGAGAGTGGCTAGCAGTGAACTACATCACTGGGGGGGAGTCTCTGGACAGGGAGAGGAGGGAGGGGAGGATGAAGGGATTTCCAGGAGTAAGTGTATACTGAGCAAGCTGAACTGATATTAGAAAGCAGAATGTATAGAATTAAAGCATTGACATTCATCACTCCTGTCCAATATGGTTGATGTAACTTAGAGAACTGTTAACAGCGTAAACAAACAGTGAATGCTGGTATACCACAGAGACCAAAAAAGACTTGTACCATACTGGGACCCAAGTCAAAAGGTTTCTAAGATTTGTTAGGAAGAGATGGCATCGCTTGCACTTGATTTGTAAAGATCCTTTGCATTTCTTTGGATATTGTTCATGGCAAGAGAGATACCACGATCCTGAGATTTAATGTTGTTTGTAGCACAGTGTTTAATGGAGAGAGTTTGTGTTAAATTTTGAGTCAAATTCAGAATAAACAGACATGAATTAGCTGAATTGGTTTAATGTGGGTTTGACCTCAGTACATCTTAAAATTAGTATTTACCATCACTTTAGCCCCCTCCTCTCAAAAGAAAAAAACTGCTAAAACCCCATTACCATAACAAATCCTGTATTTCAGCCTTCATTTTCTTTTCAAAATACATTTCTGTTTGTCTTGGAATAATATCTGGGATAGATGGTCTGTTTCTCAGTCCATGGGCAACAAATTGGCTGTATGAGCAAAGTAGAAGTCAGTGAGTGAAAACACAGTTTGTTCTGTTGTAGTCACCAGGAAAGAGGTGGGATAGAACAAGACTGGGGGGGTGTATCAATGCCTGCTGCTGCACCTGAGCTGATCTGGTGAATGGTATGAAAAGTGTTTCTTTGCAAATACTGCTTCAGCTGTAATTCAGCTGTGAAAAATGTGTCCTTTTAAACATATCTAGCTGGTTATAAACAGTTGTAATCATTTTCCTTTTGATTTTAGTAATACAATCTTAATTTTAAAAAATGAACTTTAAATATAAGTCATTGGGATAAAAATAACCGTAAAATCCTGATCAAGTACCTAGTCAATGCTTAACAAGTAAAAACTTTTTTTTGCAGCTCATCTTGCTGTTTGTGCTTTCCTGTGATCCGCAAAGTAATACTCATGCCTATCTGGATGCTAAGTAAGCTAGCTATTGGGAGGTGCGCCAAAAATCAAGTTACTTGGTGGTTCACAGAAGTCACTGATAGAAAGAAAATGTCACTCTAAGCTGCCCATTGCCCTGTTACTGCAGTATTATTCCTTGCAGTATGTAATATAGATCAATCTTTAATACTTGAATGACTCTATACTTCCAACTTTCCTAAGGGACCATTACTTAATCCATTGGTACCTGTGCTTATTAATTTTTTGTTAATGCTGAATTAAATAAAGCAAAAAATCTAGGCTGAAGTTTATCCTAGTTTTATAGCTAAATTTCTGTTTTGCTGTATATGTAAAGGTTTAAGTGAGTATTATGTTGGTATGCCATTGCACTGTGTACATCTCTCAAGGCAGGAAAGAGAAGATGAATGCAGAGAAGATGGGGTAAGACTCCTTTAACCTTATACCTACATAGACAAATTCATGGTCAGAGCATTTGAATTATTTTCAGAACTTTATATACTAAGAGTTGAAACAGCGTAGCATAGCATTTATTGTGGACTATATTGCAGACTGAAAATCTAACAGCTTATTTTTTCACTGTAAAATTGTAATATAAACACAAAGTGCCACAAAATGAATCCATTCTCCTTGCACTCTTGAGATTTCAATGTCATAGTCTCTCTTGCATGTCATACTTTGTTTTTGGTGGGTCTTTTCATTTTGGAAACTTCAGGTTATTTTGCAGATGCTAAAGGATTTTGTGCTGTAATTTTCTTAAGGCCATTATCAATCACATTCCATATCCTGGCTAATGTTTCATTCTCTTCTAAAAGTTAGAAAGGGCTTTTCTACAACAGAATCAGGACAATTACTTCAGCAAAATTACCGTACATTATCAGTGAAGTGTCAGAAAATGGCAGCCAATTTCTGTTGTTTGATCAGGATATTCAAGATCCTCCTCATTCAGTAAGAACAAAAACTCTCAGAAGAGGAAATGAGATATAATGGTAACTTTCAGATTGCCTGTCATCCCTAAACATATTTCTATCCATCAAGACAGTGACATAACATTGACTTCTCTAACATTTTCCAGTTAATTTGCATAACCCACTGCACCAGTACTTTTTTGAGACTTCCTAGCAACTTTTCCACATAATTCATACAAAAACCTTCTGTATACTGTAAACAAGGTTAAAAGAACTTTACTGTCATTGTATGACTTGTCATCTCTTTACCTGAACTTATTATGGTACTGCTGCACAATTTGTATATAACTTTCAGTAAAAATGATTGCTATAAAATCAAAGCTCCCCTCAATAAACCACAGCAATATTGTTTTATGCCTCTTCTGTCTATGACTAGGGTGATGAGTACTTGGCATTTGGGTTTTTACCATTTTTGATGGTTTGGTGTTAGATGATTAATTAAATGAATGCCTGTCTGTTTGCCAGATTAGGACTACTGAATTTGTCATCTCTTTGGATTAGTGAAGACACAGTCCTGCTGGCTGTCCAGACTGCAAACAGAAAATGTCCCAGAACAAAAATCAGGAAAATAGTTCTCCCATTTTCGGGCTTGTGAACTTTTTTCATTCAGGTATTTTTGGGTGAGGCGCTTTCTTTCATATGTGCCTCCTGCATCACTGGAAACTGTCTCTTTTAAATAATCAGAAATCTCTTCTGATTGAGTTCAGCGAGACCACTTAGACTGCAAACATCAGACTATGAAGGTGAACAGAATTCATCTGACAGTGAGACTTACTGAGGTGCTATCGGATACAGAGCAGTAACCTAATGTTTTTTCAGAGTTGTTTCTGGCAAGGGCTTTATTTTTAGTATACTTATATTGTAATGTTATCTGAAGTGTTTTATGAGCAATCTAGTCATAGGAAGACACAGTACCTGCCTGAAAAACTGATGATTTGGCAAAAGCTGAGCTATCAGGTGAGCAATATGGACTGAGATTGTAGAGAGATTGAGAGGATCAGAGTGCACAGTTTATTTGGGAACCAGTCTGTCTACCTATACAAGACCTTCATTGCAGTCATTTCTGAGCATATGCACATGTGGTTGAGATTAAAATCATGTGAACAGAGGAATAAAGTTAATTGTGGAGGGCAAGTGACCTGAGGAGGGCAGGGAATGAGAGGAACAGCCACAGGAGGCTGCTAGCGCAACAGAGTGCTCTAGGCAGGAGTACATGGCCAATAGTAATGGAGAGAGACTGGAGAAAGAGGAACACAAGGCTGAAAAATAAGCTTTAACATTGAATTTGGGAGAGGTAATTCCAGATGTTGGGGCTAGGTTCTGTAGGATGGAGAGACTGGAAGCCAGACTGAAGTGTGCATCTGGAATGAGAGTGTGGATGCGGACAGACTGCTAGGTGCTTTAAGAAGTGCAGGGGAGGAGCAAGAAAGGATGGTAGTCATAGAAAATTATCTCTCTTCAATTAGCTTGCCTGCAAGACAGTGTGTTTTGCTCATGAGACTACAGGAAAGGTATCATTTTTTGATGACTATTCTATCTATAATTAGTTTCCTAAACTGCTGTCAAGGAAAGTATGTGTGTGTTTTTTTTTTTTTCTTCAAAAGAGCATATGCCAAATGTATTGAATTATTTAGGCACAAATGGGCTTTATTTACATTTTTGAGAGGAGTTTTCTAATTATGTTAGGTTGAATTGCTCAGAATGTGGGCAAGCAATGAAAATAAAAAGGTGACTTAAGGAAACCATTAGATACCTCTCCCCGAGTGAAAAGGTTGATAGCGTATCCCCAAGAAGCAAGACTTTTTCAGCCGAAGGGATCAAGTATAGGTAGCCTCTAAGAGCTAATCATAGAATAACACATTTCATTTATTATGTACAATAAATGCAATTATGCCGCCTTGTCAGCAACCTTCAGCTCACCTACTTTAAAAGTTTTTCCTTTTATTCTTTTAAAGATGTAAAATACAGTGTCATGTAAATGTAAACAGAATGAGTACTTTACATTTTTTGGGATAGGAATTTGGTTTTGATCAAGTCTGAGGTTTTCTGTTCACACTGCTTAATTTTAGACTCCAAATGTCAACAGTTTCTCAAAAAAAGAACATTCATCCTAACAAGTGAGAAGGCTTTCAGGTAGACTTTGCACATCTGCAGTTATCTCCTGGGACATCTGTGTTTCACTGCTCTCAACTTAAATGATTCTTTATGCCTCAGCTTCCTAGCTTGCAAGGTCTTACAAACTGCGAGTTGGGAAGTTTTATCTGTAAGTTACAATTCAATTTCTGGAGCTTTCTTTCCCCAAAGTAGTTAAAGAATCAAAGAATCTTAGATCACAAGGTCCCAATGCATATTCAAATCTATATATCTAATCCAATGCAGATGTCAGTCTAGGCTCTGCTGGTGGTTTCCACAAACTTCCCAGCTGTAATATTCCAGTACATCACTATTCTTACCATTGAATTGTTAAGTTAAATGCAAAGTTAAATATTCTTGCCCTATCAATTGTGGACAGAGATGTAGAACAAATTCCTTTCCCTTATTTGAAGCGACTTTTTTTGTGTTTGAGACTGTTAGGTCTCCTTCCTCTTTTGTCTTTCTGCCTGAATTGTCTGCTTTTCTTCAGTTTGATCAGCCTCTCCTCACTGGTCATGTTTTCTAGTCCAGTGATGATTTTCATTGCTTGCCCTGTCTTTCTTGAAGTACTGTTTCCAAAATTGAATGAAGTTTTCACTTCATGTAAACTAAATCCAAATTTACTAAAAATTACATGCTTGAACAAGAAGGCATTTGCTCATTAACCGCTGTGTTCCTGTGTTGGCTTACTATCCAGTCATCTGTTGTGTTGTAACAGTGATGATGCACAGTTGTTCTTCTGCTGTTATCAGGATGCCTTAGAGTCCACAAATATCACAATGAGACATTATATTTCATATTGCAAGTGTATCAGTGTATTCACGGTATCCTTTGACACATCTTGGAACTATTTGGAATTTGTTTTAGTGTTCCGATCAGAAATGCTATTACAAGTCAATAGCCCTAAGAAGGGGGCTTATTCTTTTTGTAGGTCTTCATGCAATCTTCAACTTAACTATGATGTTACTCATTTCAAAAAAGTTATGTACTGATCTTAATTCTAATAGTGAATGATCACAGCTACTTTCATGAGTTGAACAGGGTTATGGAGCAACAAGGAACATAATTTGGTGTTGATGATGATTTCGTCTTTGCCCGAGTTCACTGTTACTACTTTCTGTTGCATCTCTATCTGATTTAATTTCTCCCATGAGCTGAGGATCTGTGTAGAATAATTTTGGAACTCTCTCTGTGATCAGAAATGCAATTTTCAATGGGACTGGAGTTTCCCATAAGCCATCTCAAAGCAACTGAAGGGTCAGTGTACATGGTGCTGTGAGGAGGAAGAGCAGGGTTCTGGGAAATGCTGAGGCTAGTTTCCTACCTGAAGTACTTGCATGGCAATAGAGAGGAGTGAAGAGGAAAAAGAAATAACTCTCATCCATCATCAAAGGAGTAAAATTTACCCTTCTCAGATGAACTGCTGATTTTTTTCCACTCCATCATCCATCTTATGAATGGTAGGTTCCTGTTGTTGCAGTAACTACAGCAAGACTGGTAGATGATTAGCAAGAGTTGTGACCCTGTGAGTTTCAGAATTTGTTAAAGGTCAAATGAGAAGAGGTTTGGGTCTCTGGCAATGAAATATACTCTAGGAAGGGAAGGTTCGGTTTTTGCAAACACCTCTGGCAGCACTCTTTTTCTCTGCCTCTGCTTATTAATCTTGACCTAGCAGCATTTCTCCCATCATATATCTTTTCACCTGTTAAAGACAAAGATTTTTTTTTTGTAGTTATGAGGGCACAGTGGCAGACAACAATCTGTTACGTATATTGGACTGAAGTGTCACCTCTTAGTGCTGAGTATCTTCAACAAAGTGGGGGAAGGGGGGAAAACGGATGACATATCCAGGAGAGTTGGCAACTTTTGTGATAAAATTAGGGGAGAAATATTCTGTTTTTAAAGTATTTTTTTATTTTATTTTGACAAAGACTGAAAATAATTTGCTGTGGAAAACTTGTTGTATATATTTATTTTACAGGAAAGAACAAAGCTTTACTGCTTGTATGCTGGGTCCCAAGACCCTATGAAAAGCAGCTCGCTATTTTTAGAGCTTTGTTTGCCAAAATAGTAAGTATAGGTGACCCAGTTTCAAAGGGTTTTGGCCTTTGCTATAGCTACAATAGCCTCTTCTTGAATTATTCTGACTAATTGCTTTCTATCTTTTAACATTATTGATATGTTCTTTACTTGAACAGTAAAAAAAGTGTGGTCTTTGAGCTCTTTTCTCCTATTAGAAGCAATATGTCAGCTGCATGGATTTCAAAGGAACAGCTCATACCCTGTTGTTGCAGAAGTTGGATGTGTATGGTACTAAAGATAAGCCATCTGACAGTAGATTTCCTTCTCTTAAATGCTCCTCAGCAGCATTCACCTTTATTTCCTAGAGGAGAAACAGTCCAAACAAAAACCTCAGATTACTCAGAGGTAAATTTCTTAAATCTAAAATTAAATTCTAAATAACCCTAAATCTCAGCCTCTGGCTTCTGAAGATGGAGGTGCTAAAACCCCCTTAGAGATCTCTACTTAATTGGAGTTCTCCTTCAAGTGCTGCACAGGGGTTGTGACACTGCTTCTTACCTCACAGTAGTTAAAAACAGTTATCTTTACAGTATAGTAGGGAATGGATGAGAATAATTTATGGAGAAGTTATTGCTGGAACAAAAAGTTGGAATGTTGCTTATTTTAATAATAGGAATGAAAACTACTTCAGTAATTTTCTGCTGTATCATGACTTGTTTCATTTTTTGATTAACAAAAACTAACATGGCATTTTAAGTTTCACCTTGCTGTTAAGTGTAAGCTTTTGTTCTGCCAGTCAGTCTGGAGAAGAAAAGAATAGCTTTTGCTATACTTGAATTTTGCATATCATGTGCATGATGATTTCTTTTCACTTGTGCATTAAATTATGGCTTGACCTCTGCAATTGTTTGATGAATAATGCATGGATTATAAGCCACTTTTTTGTAAAAGTCACAAACATGAGACCTGTCTCCCTTTTTTCCCCTCAACTGCAGTACACAAACGTGTCTTGTCTACTAATTTAAAAATACGGTGGTGGTATTCTTACTACTCAGCAGTTTTTACAAATTGAGATAAGTTCTTAAATTTTATTGCTTTGATAAGAATGAACTCTTTTGACTGGGCTCATAAATGCTGACATTCACTGTTTGGCAAAAGGTGCTGTGTTGCTCTTACTATCTTTTTATTTTTGGTACAGGCTGAAAGTAATTAATTGTTTTACAAGCTTCCTGTTGCATTTTACATTTTTACATTGTAATGTTTCATAACCTATGTGGCATTCCATAATATGTTAGGTGAATTTTCCATTCAGTTAGGATTGCTACTGAAACGCAATACTAAAATACTAACATCTTGTCTTGGTTCATCCACTCTTTAGCTTTTGTTAGAGTTTGATCTTAGAGACAAGATTAGTAATATGTATTTCATTCTTCTGATAAAGTTTTTCTTTATTTTCAGGGTGTTTTTTTCCTGCATGAAATTAGTAGCCGCTCTGAAGTGTTGAATTAAATTTAGAGTGTTTTCCTTTTTATTCCTCTTTCTTTCTGGTAGCCAGGTGGGAAATCAAAATCTCCTCTCCTGAGATCTCACTCCCATCTTAAAAACAAAAACACCCCCAACTCTGATATTCTTATGGTTTCCTGTCGGAGCCTAGAAAAAACGAAACGACTCCTGTAATTTCAAACCGTTGAAGCAAAATTCCACTGCAAGGTACCATTATAAGTACTTAGGATAAAGACATGGGGGTGTAAATCGCCTGTGTGTGGTAAATGCAGCAACGCACAGCTTACCAGTGTTTTGGAATTGGATTTGTGATGTAATTTTAAGAGAATTAGGAATGACAGATTTAAGATTTCATTTTCACTTTTAAAAGGCATTTTTTCAAAAGTCAAGTCTTGCAAACTGCTCCAAGCAGATGCCTGGATTTGCCTCTACAGAGCCAGTAGAAATTTACTTTCAGAAATATAATATGCACTTGTTGCTTTTTAGGTATGGATTTCTTAACCAGCAATTTCATGCAATATTATATGATGAAATGAAGACTACTGTGATAACTTAAATTAGTTTGTCTAGACAAATTCTGTAATTTTGAGACTAAGTCTCAGTTTTGAAGGATCTCAGTCAGCGACTGAGGTACAAAGTACAAGATTAACAACCCAAGTTTTATTTCCTCAGACTGTTACTGAATGCTCAAAGAAAATCCACGCTCAGAGATTTCAGCCCCATTTGGATCAAGGGCCTTGTCTTGCACCAACTGAAACCAGTGAAAAATTCCCCTGACCTTGAATTAATCTATTAGACATTGTCTTTAAATCCTTGCTCTGAGAAAGTACACAGCCATTAACTGGCTGGGCAGTATATAACGGTAAGGTGATGATTAGATAGACTGTTAAAGTCTTCTGGCTTCCTGCCTTGGCCATTGACACCTACGTTTGGATGTGTTACGCCAGCAAGGACAAAAAGGTATAGCTAAATCTGCCCCTGCTTTGTGATGGCCAGGAGGCTGCTGAGAACTGGAAACCTCAAAGCTGGCTTGGTGCTGTGCTGTCTGTGTCCGCGTACATGCGGTTGGCTCTGTTTCCTTTACTTAATGCAAACTGTTGTGTTACATCCTGTTTTCTGTTCTTGCTGAACTCCTAAAATATTCTCTGCTTCAGTCTTATTAATGGTTTTCATAAAATTTAAGTCCTATGGCTGACTGTATCAGTTCAGGGGAAGTGGGTGCAAGTGTCTGTACTGACTCAAACCAGCATTAAGCCCATTTTTCAGCCTGCAGAGGATGCTTAGGGAAAGAGGAGAATTAGAGGAAGGAGTGGCATTTTCCCTGATGTATCCTCTCCTCTTTTGCTCACTGATGACTGAGGAACTTTGAGCCAGACGTTGCTGCTGCATGAGAGTTTCTTGCCACCACCTCTCTGCAAAACAAAAAAAACAGAGTCTAAAAACCTTTTGAACCCATATATACTTTTGCTCTCTACAGTCTCCTGTTGCACAGTGTAATTATTTATGTGATAAAATGCTTCCTTTGGTTGGAAAATTGCATGCTGCTACTAAGGCTTTGCAGAAGAAAGGCTTACGCTGGTACCATATAGTCTCCTATCTACATCTAGGGATGTGTAGAACTTCAACAGTTTTCATTCATACAGGTTCAGCTGCAAATAAATAAAATGCTTTTACTTACCATCCACAGAGGGAGCAGCAGTGCAATATACTGCATTAATTTTACATGAGAAATGAGTTTAGGGTGCATGTGCACTTTCTTTCCAACTTCATGCATAAATAGTATGTTTTTTAAATGGCAATATGAGAGATATGTCGAGTAATACATTACTTTGTTATTTTGCCTTAAATGTTATGGGTATGAGATAAAATTGAATTAATCTTTGTTAAAAGTTGACCTTTTGAATAGGTTTGCTGCTGTGTGTTTTAATTATTTGAGCAGGTATTCATAGCTTGAGACCCATGAAAGATTGATTTGTTCTGAGTGTATCAAAGAATGGGTCAAATTAATCCCTCGTGTAACCTCACTGAAGTCAGTGCCATTTCTGAACAAGGAGCAGTTTGAAAAATTCCATATAGGAATACCCATTTTTCCCAGAGCAACTTTGCTGGAAATGTCTCATGATATCCTAATAGTGCAAACTTATTAGCTATTTGAAGGTTGGTGTAGTTCTTTTCCTCTTTTTATTTTTTTTTCTTTTTAATACTGGAGGAGGAATATCTTCTTTTATTAGAGAACAGGAGAGGGTAGATACCCTTGATGCTAAGCCACCTAGGAAATTTAGGTGTAGGTAGCCTTCCAGACTGTCTAAAGCAGGATGCTGGGCTCAGACCACAGTCCTTGCTCATGCAGAAGGAGTCATGGCAGCTTTGGCTGCTGCCCTGTGCAAATATCAATGCCCCAGTGACTGTTACCCACAAATCTGGGCAATGCTTAAAATTTGCCTGTTGATGCTGGCAGGTAATTTATTCCCCAAAGACTAAATAAAAATAATGGAGCAGGGCTTCCAGGAAGCCAATTATTAGTTAAACAGGAGATCATAGGATTTAACAGGGAAACTGTAAAAGGCATAAGAAACGGACTAGAGGTGAGAACAATAGGTTATGCTGAAAGAGTAAGAATTGGGCTGGAGGCTGTTAGTGGAGTTCCTCAAGGACTGCTTTAGGACCAATATTATTTAATATTCATTAATGACTTTGGCACAAAAGTTAAAGTGAGCTAATGAAATTTGCTGATGACATAAAACTGGGAGACACTGTCAACACTGAAGAGGATTGGATTAATTAGGCAGAATTAGATGACCTCAAAGACTAGAGTAATAAAATCAGGATAAAATTTAATAGTGCAAGTTCAGGGTCATGTCCTGAGGACTAATGACATGCGTATCATTCAGAAACAACAGGATGAAGAAGACCCTGGGGGTATTTAGTTGATCACAGCATGCTTTTGACCTGTTAATATGATGCAGTGCATTGTGAAGGGCTCTGCTGTGTCCTCATTTGAGATCTGTCTGTGGCTCTGGTTACCTGTATTCAGAAAAGCTGAATTCAGACTGGAACAGATGTATAGAAAGGCTGCCAGGCTGATCAGGACTGGAAAGCCTGTCTCACCGGAGGCTGAAACAGCTCTGCTTGTTTAGCTGAGCAAAATGAAGACTGAGCAGAGATATGATTGCTCTGTATAAATACATCAGGGGATAAATGAGGGATGGGGAGGAAAAATGTTTAGAGGACAGCATCAGCTGGACAAGTGGATGTAAACTAGTAAAGAATAAATTTAGGCTGGAAGTTAGTGGAAGGCTTCTGACTGTGTGAGGAGTGGGAATACTGGGCAAGAAGCCTAACTGGTTTTCAGAGGGACAAGACTGATATATGGTAAAGGTTATACCTGTCAGTAGAAAGGGAGGACTGGTGTTGATGGCCCAGAGAGCCCTTCCAGTTCTCTGATCCTAATAGTATTTAGAAGTTGAAGCTTCCTTGTACCCAATAGTGCTGCATATACCTCTCAAAAGTAATTTACAGGCATGTCTACACAACTATCACAGCATTCAAATAGCTTGCTGGTATCTGAAGAGGTTTTAACACCAAATATATGGAGGGAACATGGCTAAATTTTTAACCTTGTGATTTATGCATTCACATGTGTGTCTGTCTCTTTTGCATAGCCTAAGTTCACTTGGAATAATCTATGGAGGGTCTAAATTTTGAATGGATGTTGAATGCCTAGTTGGCATCTTCAGTGCAGATATATTTTCCTTAGCTTTTTCAGAGACAATTTGCTGTAAACTTTATATTATAGGGCACACAAAGGAGTTGGAAGAGGAAAGGTACATTTTGAGTCCAATGTCCTTTTTGGTGAGGAAGATGATATATCTTGTGGCTGTACCTCAAAAGAAGAACAACTGGCAGATGGTTTTTTGAAACACCATCAGGCCAGTCAGTCACACTGCAGAATTATGACTTACTACAAAGAAATACCAAACATTTCTTGGACACATCTGGAGGTGAGCGCTTCACTGTCTTTGTTCGACAAGTGTGGCCATTCATATGGGAGTAAACATGAAAGGTAACTTGCTGTGTCAATACATGTTTTTAGTGACTGTATTCCTGATGCTCCAGGGACTTTCCGATTTACTGTAACATGGTTGGATAGCCAAGCACCCCAAATTAAAATAGCAAGAGATAAATTCGTTTAGAAATCTGTTTCACCCCCTTACCAGTCCTCTACGTTCTTTAGCTGAAAACTGCTTTCTCTTGGAATAATTCTTGTCTGTAGTCATCTCTCTTGACAACAGTAAGCTACAAAAACAGAGGAAGGGAAAGCTTTCAGAAACGCTTCGGCCTCTAAATTGTCCTTTGGGAAACAATACAAATAGAGTGGGGCAGACAGCAGCGGTATCTATCCTGCTGTGATAGGACATGCGCCCTGGAAGCAGAGGGGCTGGTAATGTATTACAGTAATTGAACCCTCCCTCATCACACTGACAAAATCTCTTAGTGAAAAGAAAACATGCATTTTCTTTTTAATGGTAGTTTTGAGAGGAAGAGTCATAGCTGGTTTGTTAACCTTTGGAAGGTTTAGTGTTTTTGTCAAGTCTTCATAATGGTTGCTACATTGATTTAGTGAAGAGGAATTAAGGAGCGACAGAGGTTGAGACAAGCTTGATAAAAGAAACAGGGAATGGAGAAATGGATTTTTTTTAAATCGTTACATGATGTCTAGCTCTGCTTCAGCTTCTAGGGCTGCTCGAGATATCCCATGTGGCTCATGCATCTCTGGTGTAATACAGAGTACTGGCCTAAATGAATTTTCGGGAATTACTCAGGCTCTAATTGAGGGGGACAGCAGAGGTGATACAAACAGGATTTTGTACATCTTTCTCTTCCTGAAAGAGGCTTGAGGTTGAAGTAACTTGGACAATTTGTATCATAAAGTACAGTAGGGATGGAAGCCACAATCCAGGCTGATTTCTTTTCTTTTAGATTCTGATGGAGAATATTCTCTTTTGTATTTGGCTGTTTTCTTTGCAGACCATTAAAAGGTCCAAGAGAGTTAAAGAATGTGGGGGGGAAAAAAAAACTTTAAGTAATATTTGTTTTCATATCCTACCTCTAAATCTGATTGTGGAGATAACTTTTCTCAGAACATTGGGTTTATGAATAACTTCTTAAGCAACACATTTTTCCCATTTGTAGAAGCCAAATGAGAAGTCCCTATTTCTTCTAAATTTGGTGGTTGGCTATAAATATCCTTTTTTATTTCCCAGTCTTTTAAATCTGTTTTTTGTAAAGGCAGTCCCCTGTGGATTCCTGAGGCTATTGAGTTACTGGACTGAGTAAAGTGGTTAGCTTTTAGTTACGTGAGCAGG
This sequence comes from Apteryx mantelli, assembly GCF_036417845.1. Classification (NCBI taxonomy): domain Eukaryota; kingdom Metazoa; phylum Chordata; class Aves; order Apterygiformes; family Apterygidae; genus Apteryx; species Apteryx mantelli. Next base: position 3,543,286 of record NC_089986.1, read on the forward strand.
TGCTGTACAGCATCCTTCAGTGCATACTGCGCTCAGCAACATCGAATGTTAATGCTTTTACTTATTTATGTTGCTTGATCTCCGCAGTCACCTTAGATCTGTATATGGGCAGAATAATGGGATTCTTTGAAACAAACAGAAATCTGTTCTTCATGTTGTCTTTGTTGCTTTGGAGTTCACATTGCTACCAGGACATCTCGAGGAGGTCCACTTGCTGTTTCGTTATATTCCAGCCATGGGGTCTGCGCCTCTCAGAGTGGTTCAGACTCTCACTTAATCTCTCCTGGTGCGCCCACGTGCAAGCGGGGAATGACCTGTTCTGCGTGTGCCACTGTTTCAAGGAGGGAGCTTGACAGGCTCAGAAGGGAAATAAGGCAAAGGATCCTATGAGTTTGTTGTGCAGGGGGATAAATTACTGCTAATCTCCTGTTAGTGCGGCTGCCTGTATTGTCTTCCCCCAAAATAACCCTTCTTCATGCACAGAGGCATTCCTAGTCCCTCCACTCAAGCCCAGCTTTTATAAACCCCTCCTCCTTGCCGACAGCTCTTTGCCTCCCCAAATGCTCACCCGCTGCAGCTATGCCGGACCCGGCACCGAGCCGGGATCACAGGAGATGCAGCCTGTGTTACCGCTGAAGCGCTGATGCCCAATGCGCAGCGCAGGCTAGCGGCAGCAGTGCCGCCTGTGCGCTGGGTCCTGGTCCTGCCGTCCTTCCACCAGCCCCAGGCTGGGTCTGCTGCCCCATGCGCTCCCCCCGGCACGGCTGTGTCCCCAAGCCCGTGTGGTAGGGGAAGGTCGCTTGCGCCGTTTCCATACGGGGTTTGGAATGCAATGAGGACGCGGGGGTTAGCTGGGGTGGCACTATGTCGGAGTTACCATAGCAACTTCTTTAGCACATGGTACACGGTTAGTCTGAGATGCAGAACTCGCATATGGGATCCCATCTCTCTCGTCTTTGTGTTTTAAAGACGCATGCATGACAGGCTGGGTGGGTTTTGTTTGCATCTTAATGAATATACTTTCAGGAGTAAATTTGACTGCTTTCAGATAAAACCAATAGTCTTTACAATTTTTATTTGAGCTAAACTGAAGAGGAAAAGTTTATGAAGAATCTATCAAAGTGTGTGTGTATATTTTTATATATATGTGTGTGTGTATATAAAATATATATTTTATTACATTAGAGCTCTGGCAATGAATGACTTGCTTCTTCTAGCATTTGGTTTCCAAAACATGATTTGTTTGCATACCAAAATGATTTTTGACTGCTGTGCCTGTGTCAGGGGTGCATATAAGCCTTTTGTAACTTGACAAATACAGATTTCAGTGCTTATCTCTCAGAAGCTGTTTACTTAAAGTAACCTGCGAGTGTTTGACTTCCCCAGTGCAGACAGTTGTAGCGCTGTCTAGCTAACACGTTTTTAAATGATTAGTTTATTATTTTAGCGTAATTATATTTTAAGATCAGCTCTCTTCTAGAATTAGTTTTGGTTCTGCTCTTACAAGTAGATATTATTTTCTTTATATAATTGTAGATCTTCAGTTGCCTTGGCAACATAACAGTTTTAAATTTAGAAACTAATTTGTTTTCTGTCACTTTGCACTTTACTGTTAAGGAGACAAGCTGTTTGTTATTAAATAAAACTTAAGGAGAGAGGAAATGTGGATAAAAATATAACGGATAAGATATCATGTAGAGTTCACTTGTAGATGAAGGAGAAAGCACTGGCAAGGCCAGGAAGGAAAATACTCTGTTCCTTAAGAATTAAGTGGAAGCTTCTTTATGCTGCCAAGGGTGATTTTTAATGGACACATCACTGGCCTGCTCCAGAGAGAGCACAAGAGATCAGTGTATCTGTCAGCTACCAGCTTCCCAGGTGAGTTGAAGGATAGCACACAGATTAACCTTCAAGAAGCATTTCACAGGATAAATGTATATAGTTTGCAGTGAAATGTTTAATCTGCTGTGTTTAAAAGAACTGGATACAAACCAGTCTGGTCCAGGAGCCGTGTGGATGCATCAGCGTGGCTCTCGTGCCTGAACTATTATCTCCTGCCTCTCTGCGCGCGAGAGGCATGGTGCCCTGGCTGGTCAGCCTTCTCTAAATCTTTCCGCAGACTAAATGGTATAAGATGACAGGATAAATATGTTTCATAAGATCTTTAAAGGAATCAAAAGAGCCCAAGAGCTTAGATGTACTTTCAGCTGCGGGAAGATGCTGCCTGCGCAGCTCAGCTGTGGTAAAGGATGGCGTACATGTTCCTGAAATGAACCCTATATTGCCTTTGGGAGGCTAACCTGGAGTTGGTATTCCTAATAGGAAGGAGGAGCTCAAAGCAGAGATTTCGAGGCAGTTGAGGAAAACCAAACAGCCAGGCTACATGCCTTTCTCCTCTTCCTCTCCTGTAGCTGCTTCTGCAGAAGACTGGAGAATCTGAAAGGTTAGCTCCAGGAGAGAGTTTCTGCAGTAGAGCGGGATAGAAGGGGGAGGGTGTTTGCTCCCTCCTGCTGCCTCCTGGCAAAGGAAGGCTATGATTGCCTCGCTTGGAGGGGGCCGGGCTGTAGTGCAGTCTGGCCAGGAGAGCAAGGCTGGGCATGGAAGAGGAACGTCAGGAAAATGGTGGGGGTTGTGCCACATGCACTTCAGGAGATGATGCAATGGGAGTGCTGCATAGGGGTAAGAAGGGCTAAGAGGACCAGAGTTCCATATTCTTGTGTTTATAATCCCAAATATGCCACTGACTTGGTAGTCTCCCCTGGCGAAGGTCACTTGGCCTCTCTAATATTTAACTAAAATAGTGACAGCATGCGAGGTACTGAATTAAGCACGCAGAATATTCAGGAGTCAACCCAAAGAAACTCCCCTTCTGCCCTCTTTTCTGCAAGAGAGAATTTCTAATCCATTTTCCTTCCTGGCAGATGTTTATCCAACCTGTTCTTAAAAACCTCTTCTGATGGAGATCTCTAAATAATCTGTTCCACTGATTAACTATCCTTAATAGTAGAAAATTTCACAATATTCTAGTTAAATCTTCTCAGCTGCTATTTAAGCCTATTACACTTCCACCATTCCCAATGGAAATGCAGAAAAGTGTACTTCCTCCTCTTTTGCAGGAACCTTTTGCATGTTTAAAGGCTGCTGCTGGGCCTCTATTGAGAGTATGTGATGCAGGAAGAAGCACCAAAATTATTGGTATATGAAGAACATACAGACAAAACACCTTGCCACTAACTAGTCCACCAGGCTTATATGTATGGCAATTAGGAAGCCATGATTAACCTCTACAGAATCTTACTTGTTACAGTTTTCTATTTAAGGCTACGAAGGTAGGCCCTATTTCAGACAGAACTTAAATGGGTGCTTGACTTCAGAGGGACGCAAATGCCTTCTCAAACTTAGATACCTGTATTAGTGTGTCAGTGCTTTAGTTTTGTGTTATAGATTAGGTAAAATGGATTTAGGGTATTTATTCTGTTGGATAATTTACTTTAGACTACTGGCTTAAAATTAAAAAAAAAGGGGGGGGGGCGGGGGGAGCAAGCACTCCGAAAATGCTGGTCAGTGTTACTGTGCAGTATCAAGGAGAGGGTGTTACAAGAGCAGTTCATTCTGTGTGTTTTCTTGATATTTTTGTATTACAGTGCTATACTTTGTTAGTATGTTTTATAAAATCTATTGAAGCAGACAAAATTGCAAGATTGGATAGGACTGAGGTGCGTATCGTCTAACAGCAAAAAACTTAACCTAGTGATCATAATTTTCTGATCATCTCAGCAGAAGATTGCTGAGGAAAATGCTATGATAGTCATCTCCTCTCAATGCACAATTAAGTGTATGTTTTCACAGCTTCATTAAAAATGCATGAATCTTGGCCATATCTCTAGTGTGTATAACTGGCTCTTGTCTAACTGGTTATATCTGTGTACAATTTCATAACTTGCCCATGAAATCAGGAAAGTGTATGCAGATTAGATGCATAAAGAAACATACATTTTACTTGCACACAATGCATGCTTCCATACCAATGCTTTTAGGCTTGTGCTTCCTAAAATTAAGAAAAAAAAAAAAATCAGGAACCCAAGACATTATTACCAATAAGTGGGTCAGTCTACAAATGGATAATAAAGAATGAAAAGAAGATAGAATAAAAGTTCATGCTGGCAGAGATGGATTGCTGGGCTGGGAGCTGCTGATAATCAGCATTGCTATGCAGTCACATTTTTAATGGTTCTTTATTCAGCCACTTAAAATAGATCACTTGTGACAATTTAGGACACTACTAAACATGTGCATTGCCACTCTGATGGGCCAAATATGTTGGAGAAATAAAATAATTTTCTAAAATCCTTCTGGGAATGCTCTATGGCAAAGCAAGCTCATTTTTAAGAAATGTCAAAGTTTTCTTTGTCTTAACACTTTGTCTGCTGTAGGTTTTGTTAGAGATTTAAATCCCAGACTATTTCTGTAGCTTTGTAGCTTTGGATTAAAATGTGATGTTCCCTTGCAGACAAAGGTGGTGTTTTATAATACATAATATGATGAATTTGGTACTTTTTTCTTTTAACAACATATAAATCAACCTGGTATCTTTACAGCAAAAGGGAGAATATAAAATATTGATGTTACTGCTGTAAAAGTAGGTCTTTCAGATTAATTTTTTTTAATAAAGTAGGAACTCAGGAATGCCTAAGTGATTAGAAAAGTAGGCTGGTGAATCTACCCAAACAGTTGCACTTCTGTGTTACAGGAGATGTTTCTGTCCTGCTTACACTGGCGGCCTTTACCAGGGCTGGCAAAAACTATAAGTCAGTGGTCAAAACTGACAAAATAGGACCCAACGCTTTGGCTGTTGACTACCTTTATTTCTTCTTAAAAGCATTAAAGGAATCTGCATACACCAAAGGAAAGAGTCTATTTTGCATTGTAGGTTTAATAGCCTTTGTAACATTGTCTTTACTCGTGACTTGATGATGCCTACAGTGCTTGAGCATCGTTTGTGTTAGGAGCCTTGGCTAAACTTCATGTGGCCTTTACATCTGTAAAGTATTTAAAAATAATGTATGTTTTGAAGGCTTTCTTCTCCTCCAAGCAAGTTTGATTTTTTTGTTTTGTTTTCTATTTTTAGGAACTGCTAAACTGACAATACAAAAATGATTTTTACGTTTTTGTGTTCTTGGAAATAAACTCATGTAGATAAACTAATTCTGTAGACTTGCATGAATTAAATATCAGTGTGTATAAGGCATTGTAGAGGTTATATGCTGAGCTTTCTTCATTTTAACCAGAGCAGCAGAACAAGAACTGGCACTGTAGTGCCAGCTGCTGCTGTTTATGATCTATAATCCTAATCAATAAATTAATGCCAAATTTATCCTTCAGGCTTTTATTTCTGCAGAAACAAGCAGTAGTCTGTGTAGAGGAGAATAAATTGTGAGGTTTCAGTTTTATAAGTCTGAATTCAAATTGAACTAATGCTGCACTCTGCACAGTGCCTTTTTTCTGTAGTAAAAGCCAGAACTGAAGCAGACTGAGCACTACATGTTTGTGTACCGATGTGTACAGGAGGGCAGACGCTGAATCCACCAGTTCTTTTGTTCAATTTGTTTCAGAAAATGGGTTGCTCTGTTATTGCCCTTGGTTTAAGGTTAAATAGATGAAGTTATGAAGTTTCATTGCAAAAAAAGTATGTCTCGAGTACTGGCTTTGGTTTTGGAAATGTCCTGCCAAGCTTCTTGTGACTGACTTTTACGGAGAATCCATACCAGGCAAGCTTTGCCTACAGGTGTGGGCTTTCTTCACGGTCTCTCCTGCGTCACTGTTGTTGGCGGTCATATTCAGGCTTTGTGAAAGGGCGCTTACTGATATGAGGTTACTCAGGTGTGGTAAGTTAAAAATTTGGCTGGAAGTCATAGCATCTAAAGTAAAAACATATAAAGTACATATATTAAAAATATTCTAGATTTTTCATTAGCATTCTTGGAGAAATAAACAGAATTATCCTCCCAAATCATTTCCGTGCTCAGAACAGATGAAGTTATGTTTAAATAGTTTTAAACTCTTATTAAAGATTCGGTATAACTGAAAGGCACACTTATGTAACTCTTACATTGTGCTCGAATTTAAAAAAGAAAAAAAAATCGAGCCTGCACATAATCTTAAACGGGAAAGAGGTGGGTGTCAGTTTTGTAATCCCAGTGTCTGGCTTTGAAAGACAAATCTGAAAAGCATGCAGCACTTCTGCTTGCATTTAGAGTAAGACTTGTTCAATTTAGTTCAGCTGTAGAAAAGAAAGCCAATTATAGGCAAGTCTTTAATTTTTTAGTCCAGGTAGAATAATCAGATGAGCCAGCCTGTATGGCACTTGGGTTACTTCAATAACCTCTTTGTCTTCTGCCCAAGCAAATACTGTAAAGCATTTATGAATAACCAGTTACTCCTTATCTTAGGTAAAGTGTAACAAAGTCAGTGGAGCTGTGTTGATTTGAGGTGGTTGAGGAGCTTATTTCTCTGTAGTTTGCAAGAGAGCTCTGCCCAAATTACTCTTGTAATGTTTGGGGGGAAAAGTGGAAGAACCCACACCTTTCTGTCCTCTTTGCTTCACTTCATTTGTCAGTGTTCCTGGGTTAAACTAAAACTGCAAAGTAAGAGGTAGTGCACTGGTGTTCCTGCAGCTGTATGAGGACAGGGGCTGCTGGCTTGTTTAGCAATAGAAGCATTTAAAGAAGAATAAAACATACAACATTCACATATTGTGCTGCAAAATCACTTATAGAGCTAGAAATCATGGCTTTTCTAGACAAAAACAACTCATGTTTTTAAGCTGTTCTTTCTTCAGGAGTTGCTCATCATAGACTCAGAGTTCAGCTGGGAATGGCGTTTACTGAAGAACCCAGCGAAAACAACTGAGAAACTAAAGGGCGGGATGATTGCCCCTGCGAGCACAGACGTGGGACTGCCTCTCGAGAGGCAGCAGCCTTGCTGCCCTGCTCCTCTGGGCAGTAAAAGTCGTGTGCAGCGCGCTTCCTTCAGCTAACCCTTCCCATGTGTTGTCTGGTCTGGGCTTTGCTCAAAGGAAGCCCAAACTCTTCCCATCCCTGTTTTTAGCATATGCAGGGATGCTTGCACCGCTTTCTGTTGGCGTTTCCACAGCTGAGTGGTTGAACTGGGCTTTTGGTCAAAGCTCTGCTTTAAAATCTTACCCTCCCCCTCCCGCCTGTTATGTAGCAAGAAGAGTATGTGAAACAAATTTAGAAGTTCCATGGTGTCACTGTTCTTTTACTTTGCTGTGACACTGATCTAGTAGCATGTATTATACAAGAGGGAGCAATACCAGTAAACAGTATGCAAAAGCAGTGTTTGAAAGGAGACTCAATTAGAGTCCGGATATGTTTTGTCTAAGCAGTTCTGTTGAAAGGTGGTGTACTGATGCCTGCCTAAAACACTAAAGTATCTGGGAACATAAATCATAAATTTAGTATGTTTGCTTAATAAAACCTTCCTCATTTCTTTTGTGTTCTTCCACGTCTCTAATCATGCTGTCTGTGTGACTGTTGTGAATGTAAAAGGCTGAGTGGTGTTCAGAAAAGGTACTTGTAGCTGTCCAGCTTCTGAAATTGCAGGCTGATTTAAAAGACAGCCTGCTTTTTAATTTGCTCAATAAACATACCAGTACTTATTTCACTGTGTGGAAACAGAGCTTGTTGAATGGTGGATGTATGCCTATGTGAAGAGACAGACGTGCGCGTTTCCCAGCGCTTGGCCTGCTATGCATGGAGGCAGTGGGACAGCATCTACTTGTCATGGCATGTTGCCATTGGCAAATATTGTCTGGGGTTAATTACTGGATGTGCGGCCCCTCATTAATTTGTCAGCATTTCTTTGAGAGCTTTAAGGAGGTAGATGTTTTCTTTTAGAAATCAGTAAAGTGCACTGACAACTTTATTGCATACTGACATGAACTTGGATCTATCTTTGGGATAGGTTTGGAAGAAGTGACAAAACTGTAACAATTTAGACCCCTTAAAAGAAAACTCAGCCAGCCATTTACTAGATATTGGATGAATATTTTTAGCCAAACCTACCTTATATTTCTTTTAAATTGGACATTTCAAATGATCCATTTTGCTGTGAAGGGATTCTAGAGATGACAAGCCTGAAAAGAAAACATTGGAAGTACATTAAGAAATATAATTTCTACAGCTAATTTATGTATCTACTTTATAAAATGACAGGATTTCTGCAGTGTTAGGTTTTAACTTTATGCCCAGTTTTCTTATCAGCTGTATGCCAGTGGCTATACGCATCATTCTCTCTTTCACTGCTTACTGGACCCAAGCCTACTCAATTTAGTTTAGCTGGCAATGGCACTTCTCACTTTCTTAAAACACAAGGCTTTCCAATTTCCAAGAATGTTTATAGTATAATAATTTGAAACAGGTGTTTAAACCTCTTCTCTACTGTGCAACAGAAGGTTTATATATTTTTTCATTATATGTGGAGACAAACCATAGCACTTAGGATGACCATCTGTCATTGCACTTATTCTTTTTGACTGTAAACAAAATAGTGTTTTTAATTTTCTTATTTTAGTTAGGGACACTGGTGAAGGTGATGGAATTTCCTTCTCCCCACATAGTTTTATGGTTAATCATTTCCAGGGGATTAGCCTGCTTGATTACTTGATGTGACTCTTTCATATTCAGCTAATTGCGGTAAAAATTGTGTGTGCTTCAGTCAAAACTTCTTCGTGTCTAGTGTCCCAGGTCAAAACTGTTGAAAACATCCTGTGATAAGGGATCATTCCCCTGTAAAGTGCCCCAGAACTTGTGCTGATTGTAAGTAACGGGGGAGTCTCGAAAGGGCTCTTGTTGCTGCTGGTGTCCTTGTGCTTTCTTTGCCCTTTGGATAGAGTAAGTGCTATCTAAGCACCAATATTCCACTGTCTGCACCTCATCTAGGCAGGTCTCTTTCACTTCCCTGTAGAGAATAAAATTCTTAGTTTTTTTCAGCAATTACTTCTTTGTGCCCTTCTGATAGCCCTTTCCTGTCTGTCTGTCTCTCCTTCTGTCCATCCTCCCTCCCTTGTGTCCCTGGCTCTGCCTGTTGCCCCTTGTCTCCTGCTGTTTTCCCCAAGCTCATCTCCTTTCCAGCTTGTCCCATCCCAGTTGGTAGCCTTTCTTCTCCCTTTCAGCAACTGTTGTTCTGCCCAGCAGCTCCAGCAGCCCCTTCCCTGTCATTGGTTTCAGGGTTGAATGCATTTTTTTTCAGGCAAAGCTGAAATGCACAGGTTATGCTGCACAAGATTGCTCTGGGGTTTAGCTGTGAGACTGGAGTTATGGTGGCAACTTCATGATGAACTACCTCAAATAAGATTTTCTGATGAAAATGAAAAAATAGCAATGCTGTTGTGTTCTGAACTACATTTCAAGCTTTGTATGGTCTGTGGTCCATACAGTGGAACTGAATATTTTCCTTTTATGTTACTAGAATCACCAAAGGAAACTGTGGTGAGAATACTGGTCATTTTGAGATTATATAGATTTTAGGAATAACGCTTGCATAACTGGGGCGGCGATCTTGTTTAAACAGTGACATTAAGCAATTCTTAGCAGCATACTTAATCTTTGATTTGGGAAGGGAAAACAGGAGGTGGAAGATACAGCTCTCAAAGAAGTGCACTGCTGCCAGTGTCATGGGTGTGCATGGTCGACTGTGCTTCCAGCTGTGTCTGACAGGCTGGAGCCGGGAGTTTTGCCTCCCCTAAGCGCCTCTGCCAAAGTGTTGTGCCTTCCACCTTCAGCCCAGCGTGTCGTTCAGCAACTGCTTTGGCTGTCTTTGGCATCTTGCAGAGGGTTGCTAACTCCTGCTATTTTTCATTAAGCTTGCACCAAGGAGGGATTAGTGGAGAGCTGTAGGGAGAAAAACCTGATCAGGCTGATTAATGGTTGGGGACTGTTGGGTAAGGGAGGGAGATTCAAAGATCTTGAGCAATGCTGTGGGTCAGCAGATAGCAGGGCTTCTGTTAGGAGACTGAAAATCCATTTGGGTTAGGGATGGATTTTGTCGTGGTTTGCTCTTGCTTTGAACTTGCTTAATAATATAGTGTCATTAATGTGCTTCTAAGCATGTTAACACAGCTGCATGCTGTTGTGTTTTACAGATATAATGGATCTTGTATCCCTGCCCAAAGAAATCTTAGGGGAAATTTTCCAGGAGCTCACTGATAGCAGACGCTAAATATACATTCCCACTACAAGAACAAGTACTTTCAGGTATAGTAAATTATGTCAATTAATTTTATACAAGAACATTTCCAAATGAGCATGTAGGTAAAACCTGTATGTAGGTGAGAAGTTGTATCAGCCTCAGTCCATTTTCTGTTCCATCTCATACAAAATTATCAAAGCAAGTCTTTCTTCAGAGCTGAAGAAGTACATGGCTTCTGGAGAAAAACTCATGCTGTAGTTAAAGCGAAGCCTTTCCCATATTCATGTGTTTGAGGGGATGGTTGATCTGAGTATGAATTTTAAGTCATTTTGTTATCTTTTATGTTTTTAGAAGAAGGTATGGTTCTTCTGTAGGTAACTGAAAAACATGAAGGCTCTCCTACCTTTACATATGGGCTATTATTTACATTTGTTGTTGCAGCCTGGGGATCACGGCTCCTTTTCCTCAGGAAAAAACAGGATAAAGGAAGGGTAGAGAAATGCGTGGTTTGGGTATCAATGAAGATTCCCCTTCCTCTCCCTCCCTCCGCCATGCACCAGTCGGCGTGAGGTGGCTGGCCAAATGGATTTCTGTCCATGCCGTGTTTTTTCTTGGGATCATAGGAAATGGCTCTTCAAACATATTTTAGGAGGGTGGTTTAGCCTTTATATGGCTGGAGATTTTCATGCTGCCTACTGTTCAGTCTAAACTGGGATTTGGAAAACCATTGTATGCTGAAATGAATGGGAACTGGGCACCCAAAGCACTTTGGCTGCATAGCAAAAGATAATTCATCTCGGCCAAGTCCCCAATATTATTGACAGTGGAATCCAGCCCCAAAACTCTGAGTTGGCTCCGAAGGGACTGGAGTTCGACTATTTATTCTCAAGCATGCCTAATTCTGATACTAAGGAAATAAAGTAATAATTATTAGTTCACATAATTTCAAAATGTTACAATAATAAAGCAACAAGCAGTAGGGTTGTTTATTAGCTTGATTGATAGTCAGGTGAATGCTAAGTAATAAAAGACAATTTATGAAAGAATGAATAATAATAATAATAAAACTGTCCTTCCTCACAGCTTTCCCAGAGTAGCTCAGATTAAATAACTTGGGGTAGTTTTGCATAGAAAATTTGCTTAATAGGCAAGGGCAGATTTCCCTAAATCTCAAGAATGGCAATTAAAAGGAAGCTGTAATAGCTGGGAAAGGAGCTACAATTAACACGGTTCTGCTAGTCCCTTTCAATTATAACTAGCAGGAACCCTGAGACAGTTCATCCCTTGGAGATCTGCGCCTGCTTCTGTTCAGCTTCCTTATAGGGCTCTGTCTGTGCAGCATCCTAGTGCAAATCCACTTCTGCCAGTAACTCAGACCTGTGTGTTTTTGTAGAGTCCACTGTGCTATAAGCACTGGCAGCTGCAGATAGACTATATGTAAGCTTGCTTGGGGGCCTCTTAATGTTTAAGAGTTTTAACCTGGATTACAAAGTTTTGTTGCTGTAACTTAAAACTTTAAAAATTGTTACTTCTGTTCAAAGTTGATTATCTTCTCATTCAGCCTTTGAAAGAGAGTTTGCAATGCCATATACATCTTTAGTCTATTTCCAACTTTATAATTTTATAAAGTTTTGGGAGAAAGACTGTCTTTCTAAGACTGGACAGTCATCTAGTGCAAAGGTTCCTACTAGAGTCTTAGTGCTAATAGTTGTAGTGAAGCTGATTTTGTGATTGATTTGAAAGGGGACACATGATTACCCATGGTTAAGCCGGGAAAGTATTAACTAATATCATCATCTCAGTATTGAAGAAGGTGAATGTTGCTTTCTCGAACAGACGGTTCAACAGTGCTTACCTGTCAGGAAGGTTTTGTATTGGTTCTTGTTCGACAGTTTATTCAGTGCTTTCAGATTAGTGTTAAGACAATATCTGATTCTTGGAGAAAATCTTTGACTCAATCTGGAAAGTGTTTTTCCTCAGTTTCCCTCTTCATTCTTATTCCACCAAATGTCTGAGATCTTATTACTGCCGCTCATGATATAGGGCAGGGAGTATCCATGGTTCAGTTGAATATGGCATGTCTGAGATTTGTGATGCAACCTGAGCTCCCAATCAGGTTTTTTGTGATCTACTCTCCATTTTTTTCTTTCTCTCTACAAGATCAGTTAACACCAAGGATTAGTGAATCAGATTCACAAATAATATAGTGCTGTGGCAATACTTTATGTTATTGCAATAGAAGATGGAAAATTCACTTTCACAAAAGTTAATGTGAAACTGTAGCACAGTGAATGCCTCCCATTTAGGAAAGAACCATCATCACTGGAGTCCCTGCGTGGAGGTCAGGACAGTCTGTCTGAGGTACATACACATGCAGCATTTTGCTGTTTCATAAGTAGTAGAGCTCCAGTGGTTTCAAACCTCCCACTTTACCTAAGTCCTCATATCTTGTTTTTCTTAGCATTTTCTTAACATTCATAGAGGAATGGATTAACTTTTTAAGTAGGCAACTGTAAGAACTCACATTTACCACCAATAAGAAACTTGTCAGTAGAATAAGTTTAAAGAAGTAGGAAATGATTCCTTGCTTAACTATGCATTAAAAATGGTAAATGTATTCTTGAAGATTATTCAAAACAAATTATTCAGTCACCATCAGGGAGCACTGTGAAGCCTGTAAAATGGGTAATGCTTGGGCATTTCCGCTGGAACAGAGTCCTACTCACGGTTATGAGAGAGAGAGTTTGAACTGTTGATCAGCCCAGGAGATCACTGAATGGAGGAGGGAAATATGTGAGAAGCAAATAGATCACTTCAACTTCTAATCATCACAGTCCCATTTTATGACTGCAGTGAGTTCCCTGCCCCTATGTATATCTTGCACTGATTAATGCTGCTTCTCTTCTCTTGACCTTTAAGATATGCGTGATAGTAGAAGCCCCCAAATTGACAACATATGTTGTGGAGGAGAGAAAAGGAACAATAAAGTACTCTGTGGGCTAAGCCTGTCATCTGAACTATCAGTATTATCTATGATCTAACAGTGAGCTGGAGGTTGAGCTTGTTGTATGTTGTGTGTCTTGAGATGTACTTACCGTACTGGCACCTTTTCAGCCTTGAAAATGTAAGAAGCAGGGATACAGATGATGTAGGTGCTTGCAATCCAAGACAAGCTTGGGAAGCCTGGGAGACACTTGCCACCACTTCAGGGCCAGCTTGGGGCCTCCTACCGTAGGTTGATGTTCTGCTCTCTATCAACTGTGGTCCTGAAGTCCCTTTCTGGGGCAAATAGTTTTCTGCATTCTGGAGTGAATTTCTATTTGACTGCAATGAAATGCACTGTGCCAAGTAATTTGATTTGTATTATTAAATTCCTGACATAAGTAGCAGGATTATCAACCTTTGTCTTACTGAGGTAGTGCAGATCAGTCCTCAGCGGTTTCTTGTTGACAGCCCCACAATCTAATACTCTCTTTCTGGAGAAAATGCTTTGTGACTAGGGTCCCTGGAGACAAAATAATTTCAGTCTGGATGGTGAGTAGGAATTTCTGGAGCTTGTGGGTTGGTGGTGGAGAAATTTGGAAGGAGGATTGTGGTGGCTGATTGTGAGTTTGAGGGAAATGTGGAGATGCTTCAGTGCAGGCCTCCCTCTCTCCCCTTGCCCGTTTCCCAGTGAGCTTTTTCCCCACTGGTTGAAGAATCTCTTCATAGTTTGGTGTTTTGTTAATCACTCCAGAAGGATGGATCAGTTGCATCTTCCATGTTGTATTGTCTAACCTGGATTCTCTTTTTGTCCTTGACTAGTAATTCTCATCAGTGGAAGTTTTGCACAGATGGTAGTTAAGTTGTGAGAGGAGAAACAGCCAAACATATTTTCTAGATAATCATCTAGGAGAACTAAAAAAACTTTCCAAGCTAGTTGGTAAAGATAGAATCTGTTTCTTTGTGTTGTTCCTACCTGAGTCTTATGAAGGTAGGTTGAATGTAGAAATACAATGTGCCACTCCTTGTGTCCATCATGTTATGCATCATGCCACATGCTGTAAAAAACCAGAATATATGTATTATAGGATATATTTGCTCTTTCTAATAAAACTTCTGCTCTCTATAATTAAGTCCAGATCCCATGAGTAAAAGTAGGTAAGTTATGTTCCAGTAATAAATTTGCCATTTAATTTGCAAAATGACAATGAATAATCACAGAACATTATTTACAAAATTAACCAAACAACAGTGCATGCCATTCAAAGAATTAATATACCTGCACCCTCAAAAAACCAAACAAATGAAAGGGAATTCATTTGTTAGACAGCCATACAAACTGAATAATAAAATGGAAAAAATAGGAGTTTGAAGCTATTTGGTTTTGAATAATTTGAGATAGGAGAGAAATGGGGAGGAGGAAGAGGAAGGGAGAAAATCCAGTTTTTAAATGCCAGGTTAACTTGGTATGATCTCCAAAGAACAAACTGAATGATAAGGTTATAGGTGTATGAGTGGCAAAGAGGAGAATGTATGACCATAAGAAATTGGGCAGATCAGTTAAAATTTTAGAAGATATTTGTCCTCTTTGAGCTTTAGAAAAGCTGCTGTTGGCAACAGTTCTATCTAATTAGTAACACAAATTTAGAATCTGCAAATTCTGGGGCATTTGCTAATTTACCTGGCTTGATTCAGACTACTGATAAGATTCCAGTTTCCATTCCTACTCTTTGCTAGAACTTGTGAATTATATCTGAAGATGTGACTTTCCATAGATTCAGCAGGCATAATAATGCATGGTTTGCTCTTTGAATGGTCTGGCTTTGAATTTGCTCTAGTAGAATATATCTTGCCAGCTGTAAACATGATAGTCAACCAGGTCTTTTCTTTTGCATCTACAATCAAATGCAATCGAATCAACCCAAGAAAGATAACTTTCTATTTAGAGCTAATTTTGCTAATACAGGGAATGACCTTGCAATCCCCTCAAGTGAGTAATCTGCTCTCTCAGAGATCACATGTTCTTGAAGTTACTGGACTTGGTCTAGTGAGATTCTGTTGGGCACACCTTGTAATTTTACATGCCCTGTGTTAATCCTTTTCTGCTTGTTTTGCAAAGCCAATGTTATTAGCTCCTTGTATATGGTATGTATTAAGAGTGGAACCTCAGCACCTTTTCAATCAATGGCAAAATTCCTTTTCACTTCATTGAGAAGGAATTTTGCATCCATTGCTGGCGTTTTCCAGAGTCCGCTGAGGAACAGGGAGGAGGATCTTCAGATGACTTTGCATGAGGGCTGACTGCTTTAAGACGCAGCAGCGATCAAAAGAGTAGTTCTCGTCGTAAGGACGTGCTGAATCCTCCCACAGGTACGGGTGACTCCGTAGCACTGTTGACATGCTCTCCTTTCGGTGGGTATTTTGCCCTCTGTTTCTTAGACTACTGTCTTTATAGCATTGAATGGGGAAGACAGCGCCCAGTGTGCTTGGTACTTACTAGCTCCCAGCTAATCCTTCCCAAGACCTTTTAGCCTACTTAGCTGGCATGAGAACTGTTGACTAAGGATTTTTCTTCTGTACCAGGTCTAGGCTTTTTGTGTGTTTTGCTCTTTTGAGCTTCCTTTGAAGAAGGCAAGAGACAGCAGTAAGGTATGATCAGCACACCTGCAGCTCTGATAGTGTTTTTCATTTTTGTTGGTTTTGAGGTGAACAGATGGAGATTGGGCAAGTTTGTAAAGCTTTATGTCATAAACTGCACTTCTTATCTTGCTGAAATCATGTGAACTAGCCTTAAATATTAAATGCTGGGGCACTACAGCAAACTGAGGATTTAGTAATGTATACTCTGTGGCTGATTTCATTTTTTGTCGTCCTCCTAATCGATATGTGAACTGAGCTCAGGCAAACTGATCTCCTGGAATTGCATTCTTATTCAAATTTAGTAAAGAAAATAGCAGTTCACTGAGTGATACTACATATGTGCTGTAATCTCCACATGGACTATTACTCTCAGTTTTTCAGGAGTATTTTTCTCTGCTTACATTTCATTAGATAAAAATCCGTTAAAGATAGTGGCACTACATGTGTGAGCCAAGATTGCCCATACCAGCTGGAAGTTGCTAGATGAGGAATTGTTTTGAATCTTTGTTCTGAAAACTTGATAATTTCTTACCATCTTCAGATGTTTTTATATCTCGCTTTCTTTATAGGATGTCTTTTGTCTGTGCTGCACTTAGAATTTCTAGCATATCTCAGCATTTTTCTGAATCTATTTTTACTGACCACAGATACATGAGAATTTATAACGTCACCAGGTTTAGAGCTATCCGTATGGAAGATGTATGTAAAAGTAACATAAGAGTAGAAGTAACATTTCATCTTAACTATTTTGGTATTAGTATCTAAGCAATGAGTAGGGCTAATAAGTAGGACTGAAAAGCATGACGGTTCCTCTTTAGAAAAGCAAGGCTGTGTACGTTACAATCTGAGGTTAACAGTAATAGCATTTTCCTCTTTTCTGATTTTAATAAATGCCTCAGGGCATTGCATCTGGTTAAATCAAGCAGCAGACAAAATGTAATGCCCTGCTAACCTCTAAAGTATGTGCACAAAGTTTCTTCATAAAATATGTATGCAGAACACAGTACTGTAATGATAATGATACTCTCTAGATTACTCTATGAAAGATTTAGTATTTTAGGGTCTGTAGTCTTTGATTCTTTTGAAAGGAGTTCCAAGTATTTTTCTTTTGTATTTGTTTATTTTTAATGAACTTTCCATTAGCATATGAAAGTCATATTAACATATACTATGCTGAGTACTCACTTTGCTTGTTTCTACTCCTGGTACAGATTTAGCTGGGAAAAATTGTAACACTGGCCTGTAGATGGCATTCTTGCTCAGCAGTTTAAAAGTTTATGGCAATTACAGAACTAGTATCTATCTTTGTGCTGATATAGAAGATATATTTTAATTTATGATGCTCCCTTCCCCCTTGTCTGTGTTGTGTATGCTGTATATAATCAGTTTGGGGTGGCTGGCATTTCTGCAAAGTAAAAGAATGATAAAGTGCATGAGCTTTCCTGATAACCATTTAAGTGATTTCTTCTACAACTGTTTGACAGTTGCATGATCTGTAGTTAAATATGCTCCTTGTTAAAGCCTGGAGTCTTCATCTGGGTGTGTAGGCAGAGCTGTACTTGGGGGCTCCTGTAGCTCCCTCTTTGAGGAGAATGGGGTCTTTCCAGGCAGTATACATGGTTATTTGTAGGAAGATACTGCTTTGTGTAAACCTGATCGTGAACTATGGAAACGGAAGCCAGGAGGCGGTGGTAGGCTGGGGTATGTGGGTAGCTATTCCTGTTTGCTTTTTATGCTCTCTCTGTTAGACATTATATTGCAAAAGAATGAAATTGCCCAGCATTTTAAATATTAAATAGCCTGCAAGTATTAAATAGCTTGTAGATGGAGACAGTCCGTTTTGAATTCAGGTGTAGGACTTTGCACTGGAGCTGGGGATGTAGTCAGCATGTGCATAAATACCACTGTGAAGGCCAGTTATGCACATATTTTTCACAAAATACTTATGATGTGGATGATGTTTTGCAGGACTGTAGGATGGGGGGGAGAAGAAAGCAGATTGGTGAGGGAATGATGGTCCCAAATGCTTGGAACTTCTTTGTGGCTCCTTAGAAGGCAGAAAATTTGAGAGCCTGACTCTGCTTACCACAATGCAACAGCTTCCAGGGGACGTCTCTATGCAAAGTTAGGTTTCTTTTGCAGCAATGACAATATGTACCCAGTTCCCCTCCCTGAACTCTCAGGTTAATTGATTCAGCTTTATGGCTAAAATCAAGGTCCCAATGGCCCATAAATTCCTTTCTACATGATAAGAATTAGCCATTTGCATGTGCATTCTGGGGACCAGGTCCTAATTCCTGAGACTACCTATCCACATTGCTCTTTCTTGCTGAGTCTAATCTACTCTTTCTGTGCCAGAGCTGCTGCTGCAATTTAACTTCTCTTTCCTAACACTAAGCAAATGCTTTATCAATGCCTTCTCTACCCATACCCCAGAAAACCACTCAGCTGAATCCCAGCAAGTGTCTTGTCTTTGGAATAACTGTCCCTTCCAGGAGAACTTAAATCACAAGCAACAAAAAACCATTTTTTGCTTGGGAACAGTGAAGGTCTGTTGGACTGATGATCAATCTTCTGCTGCTGCAGCAGGAGGTGGGGGAAGGAGGGTTTGCTTCCCAGATCCTAGCCTTGTGTCTCAGAGGTTACCTTTGCAAGTCTTGGAAAGCTTAATTGTTTTATAGAACAATCCTGGATATCTGGCTGGGTCAGCTTGTGTTGAATAAGCAGCAACCACATGTGTGTAAATACTCCAATACTACTGCAGTGGTAATTCTTAGTAAGGAAGAATGGATGAAAAATGTTCCTTCTTGAACTGAAGTCAGAGGCAGAGTATAATATATCCTTAATAAATAGACACAGCAGGAGAATATTGAGTGAGAATGACCTGCAGTTTTAGTAATTTTGTTGGATGTGATCAAATTTCTTGTAGTATTTCCTCCATGGTTTCCTTTCGGGAGACCTTATTTTAATTGTCAGATAAACTGAAAAGTAGTGGCTAGGTGATTATGCAAGGTCACTGTTGTGTTTGCTGAAATACAAAGGAAGAAAAGCAGTAAAAGTAGAGGCAGTTTTACTGCATGTGCCAAATCTGTCATTAAGCTGCATGAGTAAAACATCCATAAAGGAAGAAATGGTGAGAGCCTTCAATATCGCTGTGCAGAGTCCAACATATGGTCTGTTGCTGTGTTCTTGCTTGATGATATGGAATATTTAAAATTCCAGGTCAACATCGCTTTCCGTTTGCTTATTAAAAGCAAAAGGGTTGTATTTATCCTCCTTGTCACTGTCAGCCATAAACAACTTGGATGCAGTGCACTGTAGTCCAGTGTTAACACTGTGTGCTTGAAGCAAAGTAAATGAAAGAACCAAATATTTTATCCTCTAAAGCACAAAGCAGAAACTTCTATCTTCTAGTATTCTTGATCTTTTTGTATCTTCCAAAGTGCAAGTAGTGTTGTTTTACATCAGCACAACAGTGATGCCTGATGGCCCTGGCTGACATCAGCTATTGCACCTGAGCTAGGTAGTGTAAAAGTACCCCTCTGCCCCAAGAGGTTTGAGGTCTAGATGATACTGCTAATAATCAGTTATGTTACCCCAATGCCTTGGAGTTCTAGTAATGGGCTAGAAGGTCTATGCTCAAAGACAGGACAAAGAAGGTGGTTTCTGCCCTAAAGGACTTGCAGTATGGGTGTAAGACAGGAGGAGAGTGATAGACCCAGAGAGATACAGGAGGGAGGAGGACTAGTCAGCTTATTAGACAGTGGTCTCAATGCATTAGTAGCTTAACTGCTGGTGTTTTTAAGGGCAGGGGGTGGGAGGAGAAAGAGATACATGTCCTTGGGGTGCAGGATATGCTCAGGAGTTGTTCAAGTTCTCAGATTCAGAAACCAGTGTCCTGTTCACTGCTTAATGATGTATGCATATGAATATGGGGACATTCAGTTTGCCAATACGGGGAGAATTCTATGTTTGTTATAGCTGTTTTCACTGCAGCACTAGATTTGCAGAAGAATGTAATTTCTGTGTGCTGGTGGTTGGATCTCTTGAGAAAGTGATGGAGCTGGGATGGAGGATGGAGTTTTGCTCTTCTGTCCAAAAATGGTGATTAGTGGAGCTCAAGGGAGAGAATGGGATTGCGCCTTTTCTCTGGCTAGCTCATGTCTTTGCCTCCCACAGCAGGAAGAGAAGAGCAGGCCAGATCCCAGGTGACTAAGCCGTGCAGCTAAGCACCACTCCAGCCTTGGAGCTGACCTGAAGGACTTCATCAAGTCTTAGGAGGTAAGGAGAGGAGAAAGAAAAAAAAAAAAAAAAAAAAACCCAAACTATTCATAATTTTACCTAAAACAGGTCCAACTTTCTAAAAGAATATATTAAATAACCAGTCCTGGAAGATTAAACATACCTCTTCTTCACATTTTGTCAGTCATTTCTATTTTATGATCTAGACTGTATTCTGGGAATACCAGGGGAATGCAGAAAAGAGGGAATGTGTGGGTGGGATATCAGGAAAGGAAAGACAATGTAATACCTTTTTAGTTCTTTTTAAATCGCAGATCTGAATATGTGTAACATTAAAGAGGGACTTTTGGTCTCTATTGATAACTGTAATTGTGTTGGGACATTGCTGTCCTTCCCAAGGTTGCAGACGCGTGTTAACTCTGTCTCTGTTTAAAGATAAAGAAGAGGAAAATTGTTTAACTAAAAGAAGGAAGTTTTAGTTTCTCTGTACTTGCTAGCCACGTAGTCCTGTCACTGGTTTATCAGGAGCACAATGTATTCCAAACACATGCTGGAATAAACAGCACACGAGTTTCCTGTGATGAATACTCAATACTGAGCTGTCTGTTGTCTGAGCCAGATGAGTTTACACTTTTTTTTAAAGCTATTCAGATGCAAAGACCAGGAGTCAGGGACATCATGTGGATTTGTGACATTCAGTGGTAGACACTAGATTCAAAAATCAAAGCGTGTTGCTTTCATTCATACAGTACCTTCTGCAGTCATTTTTTTTTTGTCTCTGGCAGATATAATATTCTGATAGTTAATAATCTTTCAGAGGCAAGAGTCACATTCTGTGCATATTGAATCCAGTAAAAAGACTCCTGTTGACTTTGGAGGGGCAGCACTGAGACCTTAGTAACTACTCTTAGAATAATTCAATCAGACTATTAATGCATTGGAGAACTACAACTTAATTTTTTCAGACATGATTTGGTAGAAACTGCTTATGCAGTGAGAGGACAAGAGCTGATAGTTTCTGGAAAATTGTGTTATATTTTGGGGATGAATAATAGAAAAGAGTGAAATATACCTGTCCCATAACTGAGAGGTAATCTAGTATAATAAGCGGCTATTTGTTTTATGAATGCCTTTACCCAAAAGTTAAGGGCTCCATTACAACTACTGGAACAAAACCATACAGTTGTTAAATATAGGATGAAATTATATGGTCAGACTTCCATAAACTTCTATAGAACAACTTATAGTGGATAGTTTGGTGAATATTGCTGCTGTGCCACAGGAAGTAAATGAATCGGCATCTTGGGGAAATACTGCTTTTCCAAAATTTGAGTAAGAAGGTGCATATCTCAGCCAGTTATGTGTATTTGGCTTGGAACATAGGAAATGAGGTTATAGTATTTGCACAGTGATAGTGCTCAGGAGCTGAGCTTAGCATTGAGGTCTCACAGTACCTGTCCACAGCAGTGTAATGGGAGGCCATGAGAACATCTTGCATCCAACGGGCGCCTTTTGGAGGGAGTTTCTACCCTGAAGAGTTCAGAATTTTCATCTTGATGAGAAAATCTGGTAACTTATTGTTTTTGTGGCTTAGTAATTTTCGGAGGAAGATAGCTTCTCAAGTCAGTGTGTTACAGTCTTGTGGGATTTATAGAATCCATACATCATGGCACTCTTTATTCTGTATGGAAATGAGGGGGGCTACAGAGCATTGCTGTAGGTTGATATGGTCAAGAAGTCCAGTGCGAAGCTAGCTCTGTTTTGTGCTAGGTTGATTACATTTATGTGAAGTGCTCTACAGATTTGTCTTTTCTACAGCCAATGAGAATTCCTCTGGAGCCATTTCTGTGTTTCAGAAAGGTGTGACCCACTGAAATCCACTTCTCCTGGAACTGTTAACATGGATGTAGAGATTTGTGGGAGTAACACTGACACTGTAAACAGTATATATTGCATTTGTACAGAATAACATTCCTCATTACATATGAGATATTAAGCTCAGTTTATATAATTACTCTGAGCTATATGGTAGCTTTTGTGATTGACCCTAAGGAATACAAGACAATTTACTAACCTAGCATGACATTTTAGATATTAATGGAACATTTTAATGGAAGCAGTGGAAAAAACTTGGGCTTTATTAAATGGAGTTTAAATAAAACATGAGCTAGAAACAGTGTGTGAAACTTCTGGAAAAATACCTGTAAGCTGCTAACCAGCCAACACCTTTCAGAGAATCTGTCACGCCAGTGCCAAGTTCTAGTGTTATGCCCCTGGCATGGAGGAAAGACAGTAATATTGATATGAAACATCAGCAGGGAAGAAAAACTATTCTGAATTTAAGACGACCTATGTATCAACCCTCATATTATCTTCATTGTATCGGAAAAGGGAAGGAAGGAATTCTGGTCAAAACCTTCAGCAATCATATAAGATGAGAGGCATTCAAAAACAGTATAAGAGTGCTAGGCTCAGAAGAGCAGAACTGGCAGAAGCAGCAAGAAATTTCATGATGTGTTTTGGTAGGGTTTTTTGTTAGCTCTGAAACAGTACTGAAGTCAGTAGGGATTTTGTCAAGCTCTTCAGCTGAGAAGGGCTGGACTAATCAGACTGTGGGACAGAGCAGCCATGACATTTAAAGGCAGAACTGATTAACAATCCTGTGGTTATGGCATCTTTTCCTTGCCACCTGGATAAGGTTAGGAAGAGAGAACAGCTGGCACGAAGTACGTGTGCCTGATAGTAAAGCAAAACCTGTACAGCTCTAGTGCTCTGGAGCTGTCTTTCTCCCCAAATGACTAAGCCACAAGTCAATGATGACCAAGACCAGCTCATCATTATGTAAAGACTGCCCCCATAATCTTGTCAAGGTTGGTGTCAGTTTGGCTTATTGGCTGTATAAGTACTGGTCATGCAAGGTAAAGATGCCTGAAGGCAGCCTTAACCCCAGAGCACACTTCAGTGTAATTCAAATGTCATATTCTTACTTCCTACAACAGAAGCTGATGGAGTGTAACACTGCTTGAAATACTTGCTATTACTAAGGGCTTAGAGAGTATTTCCACCTGTATGTCAGATTATATTAACTAAGCCTCAAAAGATCCAAGGTTGAGTAGGCTTTTTTTATTTATTTTTAAATGTGCTCAAGTAATGACCTTTTTTCCCCACTTTAATGAAGTGAAGGGATTTTTTCTTTTTTTTCTTTTTTTTTTTCCTCATGGATACAAGGGACTGGGGCTTATTGGGTTCTGGTTTTATATTTAGAACAATGTGACTTTCCTTTTCATGAATAGTACCTCACATAGTGACAACCTACTCTCTAAAATCTCAATGTGCATCTCCTTGGTGAGGGAGATGGTAGCAACAAGGCCTAATGTCATTGTGTGGAGCAGACACGAGCCTTAGACCCTCTATGGGGGGATGCTGCCTTTCTTGACTGCAATAGGTTTAGGGCACAGGTTAATCTGCTGGGCAGAGGAAGTTTTGATGCTTTTTAGCTACTGGAGATGTCAACAGACAATTTTCTAGTAGACTGTCATTAGTTAAAAGTTTGCTAACAAGTGGAAAAAGTACTAATGGAAGCATTTTGTAACAAGCGGTTACATTTCCTACATATTGCATTTTGCATGTCACTGTGAAGACAGTACAACAAAAAGATTTTTACAATGTTTATAAATGTCTAGTGGGGATGGACCTCATTCTCCTAAGGTAAGAACTGCCCTATGCTGCTGGTAAGCAAAGATGGACCTTGTGGATCCATGACTGCAGATTCACAAGACACACAGTACTAGACAGCTAGGAAACAGGACCTGCTGGGCTCCTCTGAGAAGAATGAAAAGTTGAATAGTCTTGTGGCTTGCAGGTGTGTCTGTCTTCTCTTTGCTAAATTGTTGAAGATTTTAAACCCCTAGTGATAAACGTGTCAGGAATAGCTCAAGTATACTTGATCCTTCTTTTGGCAAGAGGAAGATTGAGTGTTGAGATCCCTTCTGTCCCTTCTTGCTGGCCTGGTTTTGAAATTAAGAAGCATGCACTTGCATACGTAGCTGGCATCTCTTCTGGTGCTGAGCATATGTGAGTCAATTTGTGTAACTGCACGTATCCGTGCAGGCAAGCTAAGCATAGACTAAGTGTTCGCTCCAGGTGATACCTTTGTTATTACAGAGAGCAGAGGCTTTTTACAGTATGGACTTTCCATTTGTGAAAAATATCCATAGTGAAGGAAGCGTGAAGATGACGCAGAAGAGACATCCATAGTTATACCAAAGGGCATTGGTACAGTCCTTAGTTGACTAGTTAGTATTTTAGTACTGGTCTTAAGAAGTTATCTGTTTAATTATTTCTAGCTAAATATTGCTAAAATGATACAGCAAAAGGTCTTTTGAGTGTTGCTTAGTTTTGTGGACATGGTTAAGGAATGCTGAATTCAGGATCTTTTGAACAAGAAAATCTCATTGATTTCCCTGGGTTTTTCAGGTTTTCTGAATAACATCATGACATATTTGAAATTTGTGGGGTCCATGATGTGTAATTTGTCTCAGTAGAGACTGCCTGGCCTTTACTTCCCTCCTTTCACTTTAATTTGGTACCTTTTGCTAGTACTCAGCTGTATTGGATACTATGTGAAATCACTTTATCGTATAAAATCTTGCATGATTCCTGAATATATAGGAAATCTGAATTCTCGTTTCACCTGAAGAGTAGGATTAATTTACAATTATGCTTGATGGGGCTGTTAAGAAGAAATCTACATTTGCAGCCCTTGCCATAGTGATGTTCCTATAGCCGTACCCTTTAGCCATTTGTTTTCAGACCTCATGTGCTCTCTCTTGCAACACTTCACACATCCTTGGCCTCATTTCTGTGTTAATTTCAATTGCTGTTGGTGCAACAACTCCTATTTGTGTCATTAGGGAGCCCAAAATGAATACCCAGTGAATTCACAACTGTTCTTTTAACTGTATTGTCCTCTGTATGGTCCATGGCCAGGAGTGACTCATTATAACTTTAGCATATCCGAGCCTGCGAGATGAATTGGAGAGCATTGCTCCAAGCGAAGTAGCGGGATAGCAGTCTTACCACTGGGTGACCTGAGTCAGGAGGGTGTTAAACTTGCTTGAGCGCAGCCTGCAATGGCAGTGCTGAGGCAGAACCCAGGCGTCCTGGCTCCCCGTCCTGTGGGCCGACTACTGCATGACATCAAATTATAGCTTGTTGGTGAGGTAGTCTTGCTACTTTTACCCTAACAGAAGATTGCGTTTTTATAAATGCAAATAATACAAATAAATTATGCAATAAAAAGACTGAAGTGTAAAACAAGTTGTGAAGATTTATCATTCTGGTGGTGCATGATCAACTTACTTCAGTCTGTCTTATCCTTAATAAAACAGCAATTTTGTTTTCCCTGATGAATTGTTTCAATGACTGTTGACTTTTGGCAATTATGAGGCTGCAGCAAACAAAACAAGCCAGTGTACATAGGGGTATTTTAAATATATTATTCTCTTTTAGATGGCATTTGATGGCTACCCATTGCCACAATGTATAATGGCATCCTGTGACATATGTCAGCCCTACGTGACAAGCAGCATGAGAAGTAGATTTGAAATATAGAGGAAATAAATGCAAGAATCAATGGCTTCTGCTGGCTGCAGTGAACTGTGCAGGCCTCTGTGCTTGACAATTTCATGTTTTATGCAAAAGACGAAACTCTTCTGGAATGCATTAGGGAGTCTGTGCTCAAAACCATTTACAATAAGTGAGTTAAAGAAAATATGGTCTAGGAGAAAGGAGATGCTCGACCAGTGCTTCCCTAATACCTTGTGTGTCTGCGGGTGCTTGGAGCAGCAGCTCACAGCTCTGGCTCTTTGTCTCTCAAAACCTCAAAACTAATGCTTTGCACATATATTTAGGGAAAGGAACACTGCTTTTCCTGGAGTTGTGTAGGGATTACATTATATCCTCTTTAAAGGCATTGTTAAAGGTTGCAATATTATTGCCTTAGCTGTAGGAGACATCATAGGAAAGGAAATTTCCTTGTTTATTGGATCTTAAAATGCAGTGAAACTTGCCTTTATTAGTTGGCTCTGTCCTGCAAGCATAATTTATGTGATTACATCTACTGCAGACCACATTGGTCTTAATGAGAGGCTTGGACTCCGCTTATCTTTCTTGCATTAAAAAAAACTCCCAAACTGGCATTTCTGTTTGCTTGCATTCCAGTCATTTGTATGAAGATGCAGAATGTGATAGTCTCAAGGTGGATAATTTTGAAAAGTGAACTCTAGTTTTCTAGCTGCAAATAACTGGGTGCAATTTTGCTGACACTCTTTATTGCTCTAAAGTGTCTGATGATATCTACAAATCAGAGAGTTAAATGCCTATAATATGCTGTCGCATTTATTGAGCATCAGAGGCTAAACAGAGGTCTCTCTAAATTCGGGTCTGGAGTACAATAGGATAGGTAAGCTGTATTATCTTGTATCATCTGTACTGATACAAACAAAGCATGAAGATTGAGAATAATCCCTACAGTCATAAAATAAATTCAAGAATGGTGAGATGATAAAAGTTCTTATTCTTTTCCTTCCTTTAGTTTTTCAGCCTTTCAAGTTCTTTATAACTGTCAAAGATAGAGTACAGAAGCATTCGTAAGTTAAAATGGGATTAATCTTGTAATTTCTATGAACTAGGCTTTACAAAAAAGGATACAAAAACAACCCATGAATTCACATGAGTTGCTGGCACTCTATGTAAAGAAAAATACTTGTATGATACAAAAAGGTTATGAGAAGTTACTGAATCTTGTATAAGAATGTTAATATTGCATAAAAATGCAGTTCATACAAAAATTTACCTCTACTATGACTCTGTACTTAATCTGCAAATGTCAAAAAATCTACAGATTTAAGTCAATTATCTTCCACTTTTACTTGTTTCATGGTATCCAACTGCCATAGCGATTAGTGATTACTGTCCTTTAAATAACGAATGAATTTTGCATGTATTGGCTCATGTATCAAACATTTTATAAGTAATTACTGATGTTCTTAATCTATTTTTCAATTTTAATCCAGATACTTTTTCTTATTTAAAGAATCTGGATCACAACGAAAATGAATATAATAATTGACTGGAATCATTCTGGATGTAGTTAGAGTGCCTCCAGGTAAAACCAGAATGGATTCATGTGCCTTTTTAAAAAATACATAGGGATTCTGTCAGAAACGTTTCTCCAAATTGGAACCTGTTTCCTTAGAGGAAGGAGAGAAGAAGGAGCCCCTAGAAGAGCCCAGAGCCCTGGTGTCACAGCACGCGGCTGAGACACAGGAGATGCCTGCTCAAATTCCTGCTCCAAGCCCCAAAGGGTGCCCTTATGCTTATAGCTGTGGTCTTTTGGTCAGCTCGACACTTAACTGCTTGTAGCAAGTGGAATAGCTTCAACAAAAGTGGCTGTCCACCATTTAGAGCACAATATTAGGTGTGGGCTTGAATTAAGCATGACAGATATTTCCTCCCCACTGGAAGGGCAGTGAATGACTTTGTTAGTTTTGATTCCACTTTAATTGATTTTGATCTCTTAGTATTTGCCAGCATTGATACCGATATAATAGCTTTCAAACTTTCTTTATTCACGCTTTTCTTTGTGTTTTGGAGAAACTAGCAAGTGGAGCAAAATCTTAAACTTAAGAATGTGAAACCAAGTGCTCAAAGGCAAAATGGGGGATATCCGACTCCACTTATAAACTAAATGTAAGCCTAAATATAACTAAATGCAGTGGAGTACAGCTGCAAAAGGAAGGCAGGTCTTGTTGCTGGAATTGTATAAGAAGGATATTTAAGAGTTTGTAAGAGTTGATGCAGATGTAATTTTTGAAGGGAACCTGAAAGCATTTTTGGGCAATATACCAGGAAAAGAACTGGGAATCCTTAGGAGAAAAACTGTGAGAAAAGGTTTGAAAAACCTGGGATTCGATGAGAAGGTAAGTTGTCAGCCCTCGGGTTTCCACTGTCTGAAAGGTTATTATAAAGCAACTCATGAAGAGGGATGAAGAGATCCGTTCCTGGAAGCCCCTCTGCAGGGAGAGCCGTCAGCAGCTGGGGAGCGGGCCTGGCGAACACCGAGCGTGCCGCTTGGGTGTGCGCTACTGGCGTGCGGCTGTTTCGGTACAACCCTCCCTCCCTATCAGCGAGACTGACAGCAAGTTGGTGGTGAAGGCACTGCTTGTTTTTTTGGTCCCCCCCCTCTCTGTTTCTAATCCGCTTCTGCTTCCTATGCCAAGCTACTCCACTGGCATGTTCAGCTAATTCCCATCCTCCTATATCATCAGGGTGATTAAACTTCCCACTTCTTGACAGTCAGCGATGCTTCGAGAGTTCACTGTACTTATTAGAGGTAATCCAGAAAGGGGAATTGACATCTTGTAAAACTGTGATGAAAACCACTCACGTGGCTCTGACACTCTAACAACACTGTCACGAAAATGTGATTTAAAACTCTCCTATTCATGTGGCTACTGAGCAGGATTGTAAATGATGATACAATTATTCCAAATGCTGTGAATCTGAACGGATTTGAATCACTCGAGTGCAGTTGTTTAAAACCAGATGAGACATAGCTGACCCCATTTCTTTACTTCCTAATTTTATGTACCATAAATTTAGCTCTTTTGCAAGAGTGAAAACTTGCACTGACATTGAACATGTAGCATAATACTGACCAAAGATCCCTGATCGGCTTTGCTAATGTTGCACTGGGCTTGCTATTAAATAAATGAAATTTTGAAGATGAAACACAAGCTGTGGCCATCTCTGCACAGCCTCCTAAGTACAGCTTTCTTCAAAGCAACACATGGATCTTGTTTAAAAAAAAAAAAAAAAAGTGAGGTAGTCCAGACTTCAGGGTAATGGCTGCTGTATCAAATTAGCAGTCTGTGCTGAAAGCACAGCATTCGGCAATAAACCATTTTGTCAACACCAGTGTTTTCCTATCAGTGCTGCTTGACAGTTGTAAGCACTGCTAATTTTATTTTCTTTGATTAACTTTAATGCTTGTCAAATGTGCTGGACTGACAGCCAGGGAGGATTTATTTCTCTGTGTACCTGCAGGGCAGGTAGAAAGTAGATCACAGTAGCATGGAGCTCGTGTGCTACCAACCCACCAGCAGGACTGACCCTGGGTCCATACACATCATCCTTTGGCAGCTGTGCGATCCTCTGGCTCTTTCTGACCCTCAGGTTTGTTTGCAAGTGGGGATGTAGGTACCTGACTGCTAATGACTGGATGGATGCCACCAGCTCATGTGAATCAGAATAACGAGCTAAAGTGTTGCAATAAATGTTTTTGCTGTTTCACTTGAGACACATTCATAGTCAGGTAACCATACATTAACATCAGTTTAATTCTAAAATCTGGACAGGCAAATATGAGTGCAAAGAATGTATTTTTTGAATACCAGCTATGCACAAACATTTTTGCTTGGAAAGTTTTTTTGCTCAGGAATTAGCCCTGCCTTGCATGCAGATGAGTCCTTTTCTGTCTAGAAAAGAAAAATCTGTCTTTGCTTGAAAGAGTTTGCAAAGAAAATTGACTCATTTTAGAGTAAGGTGAGAGCTTTATATTAGAGTGGCTTTTTATTTTGCTACTAATATTTCATATACTTCTAGATAGTCAAGCTCATCAGTACTTGACCAATAACTAACCTATTTAGGTGGATATAAATTAAGCAGTTGAAAGACTTGGTTCAAAAATTGCTGGTGTGAGGAGAGCAGAATAGTATTTTATTGTAGGTTTAGATGCTTTTTTTTGCTTTTGTTCTAAATGAACTAATAAAACCTTATATACTTTCTTCTGCATCTCAGTTTCTTCTGTGCTGCTGTTCTGACTGATGTAGTCAAGACTAAGCTTCACATTCTGAATAATGTATTAATTTCTCTGCAAAGTAGTGGAGGTCTCAAGACTTATTTTTATAACTATTGTTCTTCTAGTTACCTTCAGCAGAAACATTTTGTTCAAGCTGAATGTCAGATGGCAGCCTGAGATGTGTGTGCAATGCACAATTTATCCAGCGGAAATTGTGCGTGTACATAAGCAGAATGTGGAGCGGAGATTGTTCTAAATGGAACATATGGTTTCTGCTTGCTATTGCTTGGCTATTGCACTGGTTCAGAGTGGTTGCACATCATTCAGCTTGGTAAAATGCTGTGTGAGCGATGAAATGTAGGGAAGTGTTGTATTGATAACAAAATCTGTTCTCCACTGTTTGTGTGAAATTCAATGAAAATGTTACTTAAATGGGACTAAATAGCACAGACAAGGGGAAAACACTTAAAAAATTACATTAAAAGGGGTTTCCTTTAGCTTATATGACATTTTTCTCTTCTTCTGATAGCTGAAGTCATACAATCTGCTTAGAATGATATATTGCACTTGGTTTATGGAGAGGTAAATTGAAGTTCACTGAAGTTCTTGTGATGTGTCACAGTCCCATAGCAAGCCTCTAGCAGAGGAGTCCTAGGCTTCTGAGCCAGAATAAATTCTAGCTTGAATCCTTATTAGAACAACAGAGGGTTTTGGGCAAGGGTTAAGTATTTTGTCTCTTGGATCAAATATACATTTGACAAATCCTCAAAACCTGAAAATGAGAGGCACTGGGCAAATTAACAAATGACACTGCTGGCTATAATTTTAGCAATGTCCCTGTTTTGACAGATTCATTTTCTTTCACCCACTGTGATTGATAAGTGTATCTGTCTGGGATTAAAGAAAGTTGCTAGGAGGGGAGTGCTTGGAGGTCAAATTGCTCTAAGGAGACATTATTTTTTCCTGCCAGTTTGCTTGGTAGGGTCAAGGCTTTTTTCTTTGGCTCTATAAAATGTAGAAAGCAATTAAGTTAGATTCATGCCGTGAGCTACTTGACTTTTGGTTTTGGTTGCCCGTAACCGTTCTAGGAGAAGTGGAAAACCAAAACAAACTACCCCGACTGTGTCACTTGGACTGTATTGCTGAAAAAGTTTACAGCACATTGGGCAGCTCTTTAAATGGAGGAGGAGTTTTGTGTTTCTTAATCTTTAACTTATTTTGAAAGATATATTACTTCTATGCAATGCTTTCCAGGTAGATTATGAAAACTGTATCAACGGAATGGACGTGTGAAAAAGCTGCTAAAATACTGCTTAAAGAGGACAAAGTAGCTATATATCACTGGGGCACTTCTGGCACTCGGATCTGGAGGACGCCGTTTGTTATTTCAGTGACAGGGCAAGATCCCAGGAAAGCTTAGCTGTCACTGCTGTTGGCATGACAGATACTTGCTCGCACATGTAAGAGTGTGCGCAATGAGTAATTACAAGTAAAAGAGCAGGCCAAAACTCTGAAGGAGCCAACTAATACTGTGTTTCTCCTCTGTCCAAGGTGAGAAACGTATTTTATGCAAAGGACCAGCAGAAGGCTGCTCTTAGGCACTTTGATGTTTGGGGGTGGATAATTAGAGCCGGTTGTCCTAGCTAGAAGTGGATGGTGTGAAATGGTCCATGACCATTGCCATGGAAGCAAAAAGGGAAGATTGCTAAGAGGTGACCAGTGATTTGCTTGCTAGAGGTCAGTAAGAATGTTCAAATCTGGCTTCTTGTTTCAGATAGAAATGGGGGGTTAGTTTTCAGGAATGTCTGCCTAAATGTTTGAGAGAGCTGGACACAGCTAACATCCTGGCTTTTTTTTTTTTTGACTAATTGCCTTCTTTCTGCTCCTGATTTTTCTCCGTCTTTTTTCCATTTATCATTGTTCCTTTCCCTTTCTTTTAAAAAATATTGTCCAACTCTTTCCAGTCTTTCTTCTCCTGTTCCCTGATATTTCCTACCTTATTCTGGTTTCTGCCTAAAATAACTTTGTAGCTAGCTGCTTATTTCCACTGCCTGATATTCTGAGGGCTATCGCTGGAAGTTGCTTCCCCTGGAGCAATGCTACAGCCCTCTGTGACTGAGCCCAGACATGGTTTTCAGGACAGGCAAGACCAGGAGCAGGCTGCTGCCAGCTGGCCTGCTAAATGAGCTAGGATTACAAAGCTGTGTTTAGTGGATGTAATCAATGCAAATGGCAAATAGCAAGAAAGCCTTCAATTAGGAAATGTTAAGCAGAATGATCCCTGAACAGTGCAATCTTTGTATTAATGGGAAGAGAAATTGCAAGTACTTCAGGCCACGCAAAGATTGGTATTGAGCCACCCCCAGTGTTCATTGTACTATGCCTAATGGTGTCTGAAAAATTTAGCACAAAGCATCATTTTATCAGTTTTACTTTGTGAGGCTATTTTTTTGAGTCTAATTCTGCTTAAAATGGGAACTCACTAGCTCAGGTCAATAGTGGCTGAAAGTTGTACCAGCCTGTGATGGCCACCTTGAACTGATTCAGCAAGTCCAGTTCAGTTGTCAGCCTGGTGGAGTCTGCAAGGAAAGCCCCAAATCAAAGCATCTGAGATTTCCAAGCATCTGGCTACTTGCTGGGTAAACATGGAGTGGCTGGAGACCTTTTTTCCTTCTCTGGGGTGATTAGAGCAGTAGCAACCCTGGGAATCTGCCTTGTCACTGGTAATGGTCTCTTTTGCATAGATACGACTTTGTTTCAACTAGGAAAGGGCCAGGAAGTCTGTTTGCCGGAGGGTCATGTAGGCCTTAAGTCCCCTCCGAAGCAAGTGTAGATCCCATTGATACAGAGAGCTGCCCATGGGATTCTTGAGACAAGCTGCTCGGTCCTTAAAACCCTCTGAAATATTTCAGTGGCTCCTAGACAGGAGCAGGCAATTTGAGTTCAGCTGTTTTCCCTAGGTAATTAACATGTTCCTGGATCAGGTTATGCTAGAAGTTTTCCTGGGAAAAAGGAAGGGCACTGTCATTCCTTCCTGTAAAAACCTTTCTATTTTGCTTGAAAGAATAGAATATTCTTTGCTGAGGCTGAAGTTTTGAGAATGACACTGTTGTCCAGTGGCTGTGGGAGCATTTAGATCCCAGTCCATGATCTGCTGGTGCCTTAACATAAAATGTTAGTGTTTCCTTAATATAAAACAATGAAAGCTTTTTGGGGGGCAGAGGTTAAAAGCCTGCCCCAGCCACTAAAGTAATTCTCATCCAAGGAAGACTTGAGATGAATGGAACAACCTCAACAGAGAGGTTCAAAAGCATCACAGTGGCCCCAGATGCAAGATTCGGGGCATTTGGAGTCTTTCCAGGGATGAAATATGTGATTATCAGTGAATTCCCCTTAGGTGGAGGAGAAAATTAAACCCAGGTGTACCACTGTAACCACTGGACTAGTTCATGACCATCTTCAGGCCTTTCTCTCTCTAAAAAGAGAGAGAGTGACTTTGTTTTTTGTTTTTGACACCTCAGAGTAGGGGGCAGAGCTGAGAACCCTGAGAATCCGTGCCAAAATAGGCCTCCTCAGTCCTACTCGGGGACAGGATCTCTCTTCAGTATTTCCCACTGATCCGTTTCACAGCTCCCTGCTCCCTCTGTTGGCTTTTGTGAGCACTAAAGTTTTCTCATGAGGTTCAGAGGCCCAAGTAGGGTGTCATGAATACTGTCACTGTTGAGACCTGCATGTGCCTTATGGATCTATGCTCAAAATGAACTATTATTTCTTTTAAGAAAGCATGTTGCTCTAAACTCTTTTGAAAACCTGGTCATTAAGATTCACAGCAGGAGACAGGGAGTGCTGGGCACTTCTGAAAACCAGCTCTAAGTTTCTGACAAATTTTTAATTAAGAGACATGAAAGAGCGCAAGCTCTTTGATGGCTGGTCTGTTGTAGATTTAAATACCATGATTATAGGAACTCGAATATGTTTTAGCGTTTTATGCATTTCTGTGCTTTGGGAAGTGCTTGACATTTGCTTTGGCGTTACGTAAGGGTCATACTCTTCTTGAAGCTAACTTAAAGCCATTCTGGAAATAGCAGTTCTGGTCTTGGTGCCAGTGCCCAAAGGCCTTTTTCAATTATCTTGCCTTTCAATGTGGAACGACTGAGAAGGTGGTAAAAGCTTTTGTTTGCATGAACTGTGCAGTACATGCAAACGCTTCTTTTGCCAGCAGCAAGAGCAACACGTCAACCTTAGTTTTCCTCTGTTTCTTAAAAATGACTAATATTTTGAAGGTACAGCTCTACAATGAAACTTCAGATGCTGGTTGTGTGGTGCTGTGCAATGCCGTAGAGTACGGTAGAAGAAGCTTCCTTCATCTTCATGCTGGGAGTTTCCCCACATGTTTGCCAGGTTGCTCACTGATTCCTGCTGGCCGTGCGCTTATGCTATTACCGCTCTGCGAGGTACCAGAATACAACGTGAAAAGGCTGAGGAGTGTTCGGCACACAATGGGCTGCACACTCTGAAAAGCTGGATGGGAAACCAGAGACTTTGAAGTGCAAAGAGGGTGAAATCAGCCTTGTGTAGGGAACTCAAACAAGTCGAACATGTACCATGTAAATTCCTATTAAACCATCAAAGTAAGGCTTAAGTTGAGCTGAAGCGAATGGGTCTCATGCAAGCTTTCTGCCTGCAGGTAAACTTCACCCTGGGTGCATTTTGGAAAATAAGCTGTTTATAGGAAAGTGATGAAAAACACAGTGCTGAGTCAGGTTATAAACAGGTATCTATGACACAGGTGCACGAGTTGGGACCTGAATGCATTCTTTAGCCCCTCGACGGGGAGGTTATCTCCGAGCGCGCTGGGCAGCGACTGAGCGCTTCTGCCAACAGAGTTTTCTCTTCAAATGGAGAAAGATGTGAGGAGATGGTGTGGGAGGATAAAAGGGAGGGAGAAGCAGCAGCGGGGGAAGTAGAGGACGAAGGACGGTGAGGCTCGAGGTGGGATGCTGCTAGAGTGCGAGGGACGGGCAGAAAGGGGCTCTGGAGAGAATCGTGCCTGAGAGGGGGCTGATTAGAGTGGGGAAATCGGGAGGTTCGAGAGGCTGATGGGGGTCTCGGAGGGATGTTCAGGGATGTTAGTTTCTGTGTCCTAGTTTTTCATGCTCATGTTTTTCGCTCATGTCTCACCGTGTGGTGTAGTCAGGTCAGTGCTGCAGCCATTTTGCTGCCTGTGATGAGCAGCAGGGGCTTCTCCCAAAATGAATCACTTCACTGGGGGCAGCTGCTTCATGGGTGGACCAGCTACTCAGCAAAGGCTGATTAACTCCCATGTTTAGGAGAGGGAGAGGTGGGGAAAAACCCCAAACAAACTTCAAAAAAATGAGGCAGCCGCAAAACTCTACTGAGGATGAAGTGTCTGCCAGTATTGTTTCTAAAAATCAAGTCATTTTTTAGCTGCAGCCTCACAATAAGGCCTTTGAAAGCAAGGTTTCCCCCCTCTAGAGCAATAGATGGCTTTAAAAAAAATTAAATATGTATTCAAAATCGTGAAGACCTTATTTTGGTCTCAGAACCAGCTTGCTAATTTCCAGCCAGGCAAGAAGAAGTTACAGCCGCCTCCTTCCCCAAGCAGGGTTTCTGAGCGGCTGCAGGACGTGGTAGCACTAGCAGTATTTCTGGGGGCTGCTGCAAGAAATACAGCCCTTGGACTGCGACTCCCGTGTTTATCAGCTGCAGACTCGCGTACTGCAGCATGGGGGGCTGGGGAGGCTGGTGCAGTACAACGTCCTGGCGGCTGGTGTCATCCCATTACCGCGGGATAGCGATGGTGCACTACATGTTTCTATTCAAGCATTTAATACATTATTCTGTAATTTTTGTCTTGGAAGTAATGAAGCCTGACAGCTTTGGCTTGTGCATGATAACAGTCCCACACTGGTATCTTTTAAATCCTTCATTGCCAAATTCATAAAGGAAGAATGACTTTTCCAAAACGACAGTAAACATGCTTCATTTTATAAGACATTGTGGTTAACAGCCTGAAACAACGAAGTGGTTTTTTTTGAGCTATAGCTAAACTAATTTGAGCTATATTAAAAGTGCTGATCTGGAAGCTAAGCCACTTTTTGTAAAGCAGCAGGGAAACTCTCTAACTCTCTGGCCTAACTCCGTTTGCATCGGGGGGCAGGGGGGAAGCGTTTGCAGAGTTCTCTGTGCAGTCAGATCCTCAAAGTGTGGGAATAACAACACAACAGCTCTGTGCGGGGCTGCCAATCTTGCACTGCTCAGCTGCAGGCTCAGGCCGAGGATACGAGCCGACAGTGAACAGGCATTCATGCTAATAACATGGTTTAAGCCTTTTAATGGAGTGCTTCATCATAAAGAAACCTCTGAAAGATCTGTTTAAAAGGAATCTGCATACAATTAACTGAAGCCTGTGAACAAAGAGGAGCTCCAGACAGCTCTGTTCCGGGGAGTGCAGTGCAGTGGGCTTGGGTGATGGACTTGGAAAGATAAACAGTCATTTGAACTCTTGCTTACTGTAGGACAAGTACAGCTTAATTTTGCTGAAGTCAGATGAGTTACTCTGGGATCACCTTGATGTAAGTGAGAGAATAATTTGTCCCCCTAAGAACTCTTGCCTGTTGCTTTGCATTTATTTGATTTGATAATATTTTATACTCATGATGTGCAGGTGTAAATGAGAGGGCAAGGTACAGAGTGGCTGTGGATCCAACCCTAATAATGGGCATATTGAGGCTGGAGAGTTTGGCTCCTTGTTTAATTTAAGTGAATTGATTGCTTGTTAACCTGCGTTAGCTAATGAATGTAATGAGTGTAAGTGCTTGTCTAGATAATCTACAGATGCTTGTTCCAGGACACAATGCAGAACTGAACTAGATTACAGAGAGGTTAAACCAGACTTGAACTTGCATTAGCAATCGCTTAATTTCTGCCACAAGGGAACAAAGCTGTACCCCTGCAAGGGGCTTCTGAACTCATGCCGATTTTTTTTTTTTTTAACTGTGCTGTATTTAATTATTTTAGGTAGTGAATTCACTAAGAACAAACTGTGACTCATCTGAAAACATATTAAAAGAAGTCTCCAGTGACTTATTGAAAATATCATAATCAAACTGGGCTTGATTATGCCTTGTAGGCACACAGCTGCTTTGGGGGCTTCCTGGAGAACTGGGAGAGTGTGCATCCAACTGTGCTTCTTGAATCACAGCTTTACTGAAAACATGGCAAATAGAGAGAGAAGGGTGGAAAAAAAAACAGTAAGAGAAAAGGAGACGGGAAGGACTGGAAGGCCATTCAGCAAAGACTCAAATGGTCATCTCAACCACGTAAGAGCAGCGACTCTGGACAAATTTGTTGGTTTCCTGCTCGTGTGCCGCAGTGTACCATGCTTTTGTGCCAAAGGGTGAGCTACTCTTCAGTCTAGGCAATATGAACCATTTGGACTGGAAACTCCTCTCTGAGGGGCTGAAAGTCTCTGAGACAAGTACGTGCCCCAAGGAATGCCCGCTCAGTGGGCTGGCTGCGACCAGTCCTGCCGCTGCGCTGCCTGTCCCACATGATGCCTTTGGAGGGCTGCAAGAGGCAGTGCCTGCGTTCCTGTGCACACGGTGATGGATTACAGGTCTGCTGACCTTTGTTTAGACCATAGAAATTAGAAGGGGAATTAATTGAGAAGCACATGTCTTTTACATTAGTTTCACCAGAAAAAATGTGAGCATAGTACACTGCTTGCAGGGTGGGCTCTTAGCGGGTTGTGGGGCAGAGCGGCACAGCAGCTGGGCGGCCCCTGTGCCCTGTTGCCTTTGCCACTAGCTACATCTGGGCTCAGGGAGGTTTGTGCAGCTTGAGAATCCCAGCCTGACGTTACACAGCAGTATGGCATATTTCCCAAATCCGTCAGCGCCGCATCAGTTGCGATGACTGCGAGAAGTCCGAGTACCCTTTCATTCATAAAGACGGTCTCTCCCTTCCTGCCGCAGGTGGAACAGCGTACGCTGCCAGAGCTGGCGCTCTACAAATTGACAACGTAACTGGTAAAGTTTTCTGTCTGGCACTCTTCGGGAATTCATTTTAATTTGAAGGGCATGAGAGAGCAACAAAAGGTCAGAGAAGACAATGACATTTTTAAACTGAAAATGTAATTGCAATTTCCCTCTGAGGCTTGTAAATATGCTCTCAACTATAAATAGGCCATTTCCATCACTTTTATAAGACTCTTAATTCATTTATCAGTGATCACAGTAAATACAGCTCCATACCTTTCTAACATGCTCAGCACTGTCTCCTTGAGGGCTGGTGCATATAACTTGACAGGAACAAATCTTGACTGACAGATGGAGTGGGGGAAGGAAAGTATGTTTTCAAACAAATTTTATTTTCCTGCCCTAAAGTTTCCTATCTACTAACAAGCTGTTTAATATATACGGGTGCTTTTCATGTCCTCAGAAGAGATCTCCCCTCTGTAAATGCAGCGTGGTTGTTTTTGTCTATTGACACAGCAGTTGTAAAAGTTGCTGACATTCAAGGGATGCACTGGGACCGTTTGAGAAGGGACAGATACCAGACAGAGCAGTCGGTGCTGGTTTATGGAAAAGGAACATTATGGATGAAGAAAAGCAGAAGGTGGTTTTACCAATATCCTAGAGAATGCGTACGAGGACTTTGGATCTGAGGTCAGACCCTGGTGCTGCTTTCCCAGCCCCTCGGTCTCTGCACCTGGGACCTGTTCCTAAGGGCTTCACCATGGCTGCCAGGCTGAATGCTGTGTTGGGAACATGGCACGTAGCTGTGTTACTCGCAGGGTTGCAGAGAAATACCGTGTCTCGGGGTAGGCTGACGTCCATGAGAAATCTCTGGCTGTGCTCCAGCGTTGCAAAGTGGGCAATCCTTTCATGATGCATGGCAACTTGCTGCCAGGAGATTTGCTGGTTTTGCTGGCTGTCTAAACCATCTCCTGTATATGAGGTAGCCAGTGTCCGACAGCGAGACAGTAAAATCTAGACACTACCCTTTGCTTACAGCTGAGCCTAGAGGCCCCCTCATCCCTAAGAAAAGGCAATTTAGCTATGGGGGAGTCTTTCAATGCCGCCGTGTTTGTGCTGCTACCCCATGCTAAACAAACAGAGATGCCATGGAAGCTATTACTGAGTGGGGAAAAAAACAGGTTGTTTTAAACTTCTGTTTTGTTTAAACTTTTTGTTAAATTTCCATCTAATACCTGTAAGGACCTTTCCTTTTTAAACTTGCGCTCATACTCAAAAAAATGCTGATTGTTTTGCATGCAAATCTCTTTTTTGTTTTGCACTAAGTACAAAAGCAATTGGGAACATGACAAACTAGGTGTGAAGTATTTGAAAATATGAAACAGTATGTTATAGAGAGTACAGCAAAACAATACTTGATTAATAATAGCTATAACCATAAAACCATCAATTGCTTAAGAGTCTCTTAGTCTTATGATTAATAGTTCACTCAAAATCTTAACGGAATGTACTGCAAAATTAATCTTAAGAAAAGATTTAATGCTACAGATGAATTGTTGAAAAACTATTGCTGAAATAGTCTTAAAAACTGTTTGCATTTTAAAAACCTGGGTAGATTGGGGGCCTCTAACAGAAACACAGCAGTGTTTTGGCGCATAAGTATAAAACCATAGGAAAAGTTGTATTCCAAAGTGCGTCTGCAGGGAATATAAGGCAATTTGCAGTCTGTAAGAGCACAGATACGTTTTATAGCTCCTTGGATGCAAGGTGCTAAAGATCAAACGTAAGATGCGCACATCAGAGCTCGTCTAGTGTCTGCTTTTGCATGCTATTCCATATTCATACAGGAGCTCTTTTCCAAGGGCCCTGTTCAACTGCCATTTAAAAGGAACTGGATGAGTCATAACAGCCTTGATTCCTTAATGCAAGAGTATTATTCTTGTCCCATGTGTTCCTGATGGATTTTGCTCAGCCCCCAGTCCCTGTGAAGCCTCTTGGGAGGTGTGGACGGACGCTTGTTGTTAGCTGTGCTAACAGCGTGTCTCTGG
This sequence comes from Apteryx mantelli, assembly GCF_036417845.1. Classification (NCBI taxonomy): domain Eukaryota; kingdom Metazoa; phylum Chordata; class Aves; order Apterygiformes; family Apterygidae; genus Apteryx; species Apteryx mantelli. Next base: position 3,583,269 of record NC_089986.1, read on the forward strand.
ATACTTGGCTTGAGTGGTAGGTCTGAGCCAGACTTCGGGCATGGTTTCGGAAGCGGCTAACAGAATACCTGTATTACTTTGTTCTACATTCAGTTATGTTGTGGTTTTCTTATATATATTAAAAGTAACATCATGAAGTTTAATGTGTTTTACAAATACCAGTAATTTAGTTCCCCCCGATGAGAAGTTCATTCAGGATGTTAAGTGTTTCGAGATGTGCCCATGCCATGGAAGGAGTCTGTCCTGCAGCTTGACATCCTTTTGCTCATACAGCTAGATACTAGCATCTGTTCTTACAGGGGCAGGACTGACTTGTGCCCATTTTTGATTGGGGTTATCCTGTTTGACCTTAAGTTTTTTAGCAAGGTTCTTTGTGCTTACTTGTTCTTATTTGTATTTTAGATGGAAGATAATATAAAACCTAAGACTGTGACAACTAGTATTATTTCAAAGTAGTTTAAAAATCCTTTTGGGAAAAATATCTCCCAGTAACAAACAGCCCTTGAATTTATTGTTGTTATAGTGTCATTCACTGTAAAATGATGAGATTCCTGTCACAAAATGAAATTCCTGATTCTGATAGCAGAATAGGTGCCAGAGCTCTGGCTCCAGCAGAGCTGTTGTACGCTTACACGCTGGACAGAATGCTCCGTGGTCTTCTCCGGAGCCCGTGGACAAGAAGTGACAGGCATGCCGCTGAGCTCCTGGGCTGCCCCAGGAACTTGTTGTGATAGTGTGCATTCATGTATTTGTCATTCACAAATGTTCTAAGAGAAGGTAGCTAATATCCGTTAAAAATCCATTGACAAGAAGCCAAATTACAGCCATTTTTTTCTCATGAGAATCCACATGTGAAAATAAAAATAATACAATAAAGTTCCCTGAAGAACAGTAGTAGTTCAGTATTTAAATCCAATTTGTGCCTCAACTAGAGCGTTGCCTTTAAGAAAAAGGGAAAACAAAGTGCGTACGTACGGCCTGACAAGGCACACGCCACCTTTGAGCCTCATGTAATTTAGAAGTAATTTAAAATGGCAATTTATAAAGCGCTGGAAAGAAAATTGGACATACAAGCGCTGTTTCCTTACGTTTCAGTGCCAGTGACGCGGGGGTGCAGTTCTTTGCCGTTCCTGTGCGATTCTGCCCGCGCTGCCCCCGATGGGGCAGCCTGCCCTGCCGGGGCCGGGGCAGCAGCTGGCCTGGGGGAGAGCAGCAGCCCCCTCCAGAGGGGCTTTCGCTTTGCCGGCCGAGCCCTTGTATCTGACACGCTGAGAAGCTCAAGAAGCCCCCACGGCCGCGTGGGGAAGTGACGGACTCAGAAATGGGCTTTTATCAAGCCGTTATTTAAAATAAAGCTGCTTTTACCCTTTCCAAGTCAAATTCTGAACTTCAAGGAGAAAAACATATCCTGCCTTCCACTCTCTTCAAACACTAGTTTGTTTTAAAATGCCCCGCTTCGCTGAAGTTGTGACGGTTTCCAGCCCAGCAGGCGGTGTCCTGGCTTGTCACTTACAAAGTTTTTCTGGCAGAAGGAGCAATTTGATTACCAGCTCTCGGTTTCAGGGACGCTGCTGCAAAGCCCGGCATGCTGCTGGGTGGGAAGGCTCGTCTGCCCCGCGCCTCCCGCATGATGCTGAACACGCTTTGTCCTTGCCTCCGGCAAAAACGTGCGCGGCGTCGGAGACGTGCTGACGCCTGTGGCATGAGTGCGGTTGTCGAGTGTGAAGCATGCTCAAATTGACACTCGGTAAGGGGCTGGTGAGTTATGGGGCAACAGTGCTGGCTGTGCTTCTGCGGTGACAGCTGCTGGAAAGGGGGAATTTTTAAATGCAAAGACCAAACTACTGTTCTCCATATAAAGTCCTCCCGTGTGTGTGGTTGTTGCACTCTAGTGGTTGGATGACAGAGGACCCAGCCATGTTATGCCTTATGCACATGAGTATCTCGACTCCACATGAGTAGTCCCATGGAGTTGGGAATACTTGGCCGACCAAGCCTTGCTTTCTGCATGGAGCATGTGAAGCACAGCTATCCAAGGTGGTGGAGATAACTTTCCCTGAGGATGGGATGCTGTCTTTTTATTTTTTCTGTTTTCCGTCTGTCTGCCATAAATACTGCAGGTGTGGGTTAGGTGGTAATTTTGATCATTAAATTCTTTTCAAGTAATTAAAAAAATTTTTTTTTCCTAAGTCATCTTATTTATAATTGTCATTGCTGATTCTACCAGCCTATTAATCCATTTCACTTCTCAAGGCTTTGCCACATCTTCATTTATATGTTATAATTCAGTTAGCACTGTAATGTCATTTATGATAATCCATTTAATAAACCTGTGAGAAACATCTCAAAGGTTGGACATTTGTTCTAGTGAACACAATGCGTAAGTCTTAATCTGAAGGTATTTTAGGTTATAAAATGACACTAGACAATCTAGTATTCTTGCAGTTGGTATCTTTGGCATAAAACTGCACCTCCTTATTTTACTGAATCTCTGCAACACGAAAACAAAGAGAGCCCAGGTACTTACACTGTTGCTTTCAGCTAATAAATACCTCCTCCATCTAAATTTCATTATGATTGGTCTCTGGTCATGGAAGATGCTGAAGGGTCTGAGTGTGTACGGGTATTTGTTTTAAATATCATAATTCTCCAAACTCTGCATACCTGTCTGTCTGGTATATAGATGGGCAATGAACACTTGGCTCTCCGTTTATGTCAGATTTATAAAGCAATTCAGATCCATTTTTTCTCCTGCGTGTGTAGCATACTGTAGTAATGAATACAGAACGATGTAGGGTGTAGAGGAGTTGCAGAAATTTTGCATGATGTGAATAACCAGCTCCTGGCTTTGCTGTTTTGTAAACACTGTGGAGGTCCGAGATGACTTTCTGATCTCATTCATGTTGACGGTGATTAGACGTGGAGTCAAGAGGGTCCAAAATTTTAGACTACGTTGGGAAGATGTTGCCACACTAAGTGTTTCAGCTACTAAATCTTTGGAGCCCTGACGTGTTGTTGGATCCAGAGCTGTGAGATAAGTGTCTACAGAGCAGGTGCCAAGGGGGAGAGCCTGAGAAAGACAGCAAAATGTGTGAAGCAAATCAACAGAAACTGCTGAAGATAAATCCACCTGTCCCAGGGAGTTAGGCGCCAATCTTCAGGGTGGCTCCCTCTTACAGTTAGGATGCTAGCTGCCGCTGGTCTCTTGGAATTAAGATGATTTGTGTGGCATTTTTGTCTCAAAATAGCGTTGTCAAAGAACCATCAGAGAGGATTCTAGTGCCAGTGTCTGTCCTTCACTGGTAACAAGCCTGATGAGTGCTTGCAGCCTAAGTAAGGGGTTTTTGGGGGTGTGCCTGTAGCGCTTATGTTGGACTAGGTCCCTTTTGGTAACTGGGAGAGAAGGGGAGTCTGTGTGTGTGTGTGTCTGCATGCGAAGGATTCTGTGGCTTAGAGGTTAGGTTGCTCAGATGTGACTTCACCTAATTTTCAGTTTATAATTTTAAAAATGAACATTTTGTTCTTTTTGTATAAGTGGCTCTGCAGAAAAGGATTATGTATGTACTGTTAAAAAAAGTTAATGTTTAAATATGCAAATTACTTTATAGCATTATATTCTTTGAAATAATATATTCATAAATTCATTCCTATACCTGTGATTTATATGACATGTCAGCTCTTAGAGTCTGAGGGTTAAGGCACTGTGCCTATGCAATGAATTTCAAAACTTAAGCATGTTCCAGGGTGAGTTGAACAAGAATATGTCTCTCTTTCTTCTGTGTTTATGGCAGTCAGCGTTAGACTCTTTAGATAATAATTCATCCAGAACATGGTGATATTTTAGCTCAGCCTGCACTGTGTCGAATGTCAGCATTAAGCAGTGTCCACTATAATCTTTTTAATAGCCTGAACTACATCCATTTTTACCCTTGAACTGTTGATAAACTCTTAACTCAGTGCTCATGAACCCAGAGATTATGAGATTATGAACCCATTCTTCATCTCTTGATTTCACATCGATGTTCTTCTCTCACAGAGTCTATTTTGGCTATATATGGGATCCTAGGAGTGGCACAACTCATGCTGCAGGAAGTCATATAGATACTTGGCAAGTCATAAGTTCACTGCTGCAATAAGTGATTTAAGTTTGTTTTTTATGTATTAGTATTATGGTGTCCTACATCCTTCTGGACAAAAAGTTTAAGCCAGAATTTACCATATCATTCTGGAAATTTGCAGAAATTTAGAATATTTTTTCAGATTTCTTCTTGGATTTTTTTTCTCATTAAAATCCAACCTTACCAGCATAGGTCCCATTTACTAAATGTTGATATGTGAATGCTGTGTTTCCAAGATCTCTTCTGGGATGCTCTTCTGTACATGTATCAGAAGGAGGTCAGGGAGCTGGGAGCTGGTGGGATGGGGCAGATGGGGGAATGAAGTCCTACCCTTGATGAAGACAATGGCTAAAATCCCAAGAATTATTGTTTATTGTTCTTCTTAAGCTTGCTGTAACATTGAGGAACCCTAGTCACAAGGCATGGTGAAATTATGCCATGTACTCTACCGCTACAGAAGAGCTGTTCCTTGTTTCAAAGACCTCATCATCTAAGACAAGGAGACGATCGCAAGGAAAAATTGACACAGTCTCGATGAGTGTGACGGAAATTGTCTTAACAAACCAGGAAACCAGCCATTGATAATGCTTCTGCAGTGTAGCAAAAAAGGGTTTAGCGGAGGGAGTAGAAAATAAATAGCAAAATAAATTACCCCAAAGTGAAAGAATAAGAAAAGCGCTTGATAGTTTGAAGCTCTTATGATAATTCCTATGTGTCTCTGTTATCCCTGAACCTTGCCTGTCAGGACACTATAATTTGCAGTCTGTCTCCACCCCCTCCCCCCCCCTTTTTTTTTCCAGATACCCCCAGTACTCAGATGATTTTGTGAAAATGTTGATCTGATTTTTTTGCATGAGATAAGTATCAGCAACTGAATATATGCCAACAGAAGTAAACTAGCTGTACTCCACATTGACATCAACTTAAAGTTTCAGTGGATCCTATTCTAGTACATTCCAAGAGAGCAGTAAGTACTGTTTAATGCTATGGGTAGGGGGTTGTATTCTGTCCATTAGCTAATTAATGCCTAATGCAAGTTTTGTGGAATTAGATATTTCTTAGCTGGATTTTAATTAAGCAGAACAGTAAAAGAAGCATTTCATTGTTGAGGCGTTTTGATGAGCCATGGGTAAAGTTGTTATTCTAATATATGAGGATTCCTTTTTTAAAGACTATTTCCTCAGAGGAAAAAACCCCAAACAAATACTGTGAACCTGCAGTCTTCTGAATACTGGCCGGGCAATGTCTAGCACTCTTTAAATGCCTCCCAGTGCTAATTAGGAAACCAGATTTTTGTCTATACAAACACAATAATAGCTTTGCATAAGCAGGTTCTCCATATATGAAATACCTTTCTAATTGAAACAGCTGGTAACTGCTGGATAGCTGTTTTTCATATTTTTTTTCTTTAAGGAGAATTTGCAAAACAAGATTATAAACATATGGCCAAACTTTTAAGTACCTTTGCACAATTTTGTAGCTAGTGTCTCATCAGTGAAGATGGGGAAAGTTATTCCAATAGATGCATCTCTAAGAAAAGGTTTATCAGCTTGTGAGAGTGTAGTACATATCTCTAACTGCTCCAAATGGGAATTTTAAAGCCATTTGCAAGGAAGGGAAAACCACCAGGAATCCAGGGGCTCTGTGCAAAGTAGAAGTTCAGCAGTGGAAATGTCAGTTAATCAACCTCTCTGAGGTTGAGACAGTTTGATTTCCTGTGCAAGTGTCTGTACTTAAATCATGGCCGATATAGTGTAGCTGCATACATAAAGGTAAAATTTACTCTCGTCAATAGATATTGAACTTTTGAACCCTCGTTCTGTGATTGTGCACCAAAACACATAGTATGAAAAACTGTCTATGCTGCAATACAAGCTAGATTTCATAGACTTTGGCAAAACATGGCTAAAGACCAATAATTGATTGACCTTCAATTGACTGAGGATTTTATTGTGCCAGACATAGATCGGGTTAGAAAATTTGTGGGATGTTCCTTTCAAAAATGCTCACTTGTCAAAGCTGAAAGGAACATGGTGATTTGATTAGTCTCTCCATGGGACTTTGGCAGCTGTAGATCTGAAATCCACTGGCTTTAACCCTGGGCTCCTACGCAGTTGTGCTTGTGGCCAAATGAAAGTCCTGGCTCTCCAGCTCCTCGCAGAACTCCTGGTAGGCACGTGAGGTTTCCGAGCAAACCACTCGGAAAACTGAGTTTCTGAAATGAACGTGTCTGTGCGGACCTGGCTGTGTGTGAGGATGGAAGGTGAGATTTCCACAGCATGTCATAGGGGCACCAAAGCTGAAAGCCTGGTGGATGCTTGACAAGATTTTTTTCTTTTTTCTTTCCATTTTTCAGGGCTGCACATTGCCAAATAGCAGTTCATAAAGCTGAACACATTTCTGCCCCATTTTGTTCAGCTGCTGTTTCATGATACATGCTGTGAGGAGCAGCAGAAGCAGGCAATGGGCTTATTTCTAGAGAAGCATTCCTCTCAACAAAAAATGAAAGTGAAAGTGCAACTTAAAGCATTTTATGATTTAGTTTAATTAAAATGCAGCTTTGAAATCTCTAAACCATAAGACTGCATGAGGTGCTAATTAGCTAAGAAACTTAAAGTGGAGACCAAAGTAAGTGAAGACTGGAATGAACTTGTAGTAAACAGGAGCCATTGAACACTTCGTTATTGCTGGAAGCCTGTGGGGTGCCTAGCTCAATGGGATCCAAATTTGGCCTGGCACAAGAGCTCCCTGATGTGATAACTGCCTGTTGTTTTGCCATCCGGCTCAGGGAACATGTGGAAGTTTAATACAGGGAATATAAGGACAACCCTCTGCAAGAATGTCTTGGTACTTTTGATACAAAAGATTGAAAACATTCAGATCTTTGAAAACTGTTATGCATTATTATTATTATTATTATTATTTTAATCTGGACTTGGAATGACAAAATTATAAAAGCTTTTGTAATGTTTTATTTTGTGCAGAGCTTGGATGTGATTTGCAGATGGTTCTTGTCAAAGGATCTCCTAATCCTAGCTGTGTAGTGATCTGGCGAGGCTGATTTGTACCAGCTGAGCACAAGCCCCTGCCACAGAGTGCAGCTGTTAAAGGTAAGTTTCACTGCTTCCTCTCTGATGGGTTTAAATTCTCATAGTTGTTAAATTACAAATACAGAGTTACAAGAAATGCACAGCAGAGAAGGAAACCCAAGCTGGAGGTTACAGACTGGGTTTAAAACACTAAGGAAAAACTCTGACTCCCTCCGAAACAGAGAGAGCCATATCTGACAGCGTTTTCCACGTTGCTTCTGCCAGGGCTGCTCCCTCTTTAAGCTACTGCAAAATGGGAAGGTCCTCTCAGGACAGAAAGGATGTGGAAAGACTGGTCTTAATCCCAAACGTAACTAGATGCCTTCCAGATGTGATTTTGGAGTCCCAGAACTAGCAATAGGATGCCTGATATCTTGACCTTCAGCTGGAAGCCCAGCAGATAGCTAAGTTTGAGAAGTATGATGTGAGGTTGATTTAAAAAAAAAAAAAAAAAAAAAGGGGGGGGGGAAATGGGACCCAATAAATGTGTTAGATGAGGGAAAAGACCTTGAAAAGATCAAGATGACCTGGTTTTATTTCATGTGAGCTGAAACATTTAGACTTGAGAACTAAACTCATCCTTGAAGAAAGAGGCTGGCTGGGTGCTGCTTTTGGGTAGTTTGCTATTAAATTCTGTATTTAGTAAACATTAAATATGTTGAGCTGATCAGGTGATTCCCAGATTCCTTGTCCAAGGGATGCTCTATGGAATGAAGCCTTAGTGTACAAGTAGCACTGAACAAACTAGTGTTTGTACATGCAAAGTCTCCCTCTTTCTCTGTACGCGTCTGTGCGGTTACCCACCTTCTGTCTATGAAAGTGGTCTCTTAGTGGTCTTGACAACATTACTAGTGTGTTTTTGGGGACATCATGCTATTAATAAGCACAAATGTTATATAGAATATATGGGAACAAACAGGAATATCAAAAGAATTTTTGAGAGACTTGGCATCTAAAACAGCTGTTATCAAATATTTTATGTAAGTTTGTTTTTGATTTAAATATTTACAAAGAAATGTTTATTTAATTGCTTTATTCTGAACAATAACTAATTATGTTGAAAGGATTACTGTTGTGTGAAGAATGGCAAAATGATGACAAAGTACTAAAGCCTAAGAGTATTTCTGGTTTGCAGTTTCAGAAGAGCAAATGGAATTAACTTGAAATTTCTTACACTGCTACCCCAGTGAAAAATGGGCATTACGTACCATTTCCGCCAGAAGCTGCAGACTTCCGTTTGGCTTGTTGTTTGATTTGCTCTCACTCTGAATTTGAATGCAACTGTGCTGCTTACACGAGTAAATATTGCTCAGCAGAAGACCCACAGAATCTGGTCCCTTGTTAAGAGACTGAAATATGTTGCTCTGCAGTAAAGTTTCTAAGCCAATAAAATTAGAGATTCAAGCTTATTTTTACTGTTCAATTTGGATTGCATGCCATGTTCTTTGTGTGACAATGCTTTACGCACTGGAGCCTCGTGTATGCTCTAGGTAACTTGTCTGCAGTGGTCTTCTGTGCACAATGCTTTATGGGCCTGTTCTGGTTTTAAATTGGACTTCGGGAGTCCACTAAGTAGTTTAGTCTACTAAACCATTAGTGGTATAAATTGTCTTTGCTGTCATGTTTATCATTCTTTACTAATGTGCCTTAAGGAAAATCAGTGCTGATGGTGTTTTTAATTTGGAGCCTGCCCTTGTTTGATCCTTATGATTGGTTTTTGATGGAAGAGGTAAAGTTCTTGCCTGAAAGTGGCTTGACCTCAGAAGTGCTGTCCAAAGGCTGCTTTCTCAGCTCTAAGCAGTTTACTAGATATCTAGTAATGTCAGTATTTGCATTAAGACAATGCATCGTTTTTCTCCTGAAGAAGTCTCATAGCAGGTATGACCTTGATTCCCAGTAACTATATGCATAGTTTGACACTGCATTGAATAACCCTTTCTTGAGGAATCCTAAGGCTGTTCTGTACTGCGGTTACTGATTTTAATTCAACTTTCACAGTGACCTTTTCCAAGACAAAAATAGTCCTTTATCATTCTTTTACCCCTTGATTCTTTATTCCTTTGTCAAAGGTTTAATGTTCAGCTCCTTCCCTCTATCTGCTAAATCTCTGAAGTATTCACCTTTGTACCACTGCCTACAGCAAATATTGCTGGAGAAGAGTAGGGCCAATGTACAGTAGTTGTAAGTTTTCCCTTAGGACTATGTGAATGTGTCCAGGCTTTGCAGCTGCCAATTTGGCTGCATCCATCCCCAGGGGAACCTCATGTAAGAAAACAGAAGAAAAGTTTTTCTGGAAGCTACCTAGACTGGCTGTGTGGCTTACTGCAGCTCATTCAACTGAGTCCTATTAGCAAATCTCATTCAAAAAAATTCATTAAGAACCCTTAGGGCTTGATTCTGCTTCCACTAGCATTTGTGATTAACAGGAATAACTCGATCTAAATTGAAGTTAAACTGGTCTGTACCAATATGGGAAGAAAATGATCCTTCTTTACTTTACTTGAAATCAGTGTAATATTATGCCAGATCTTGTTTGTTTATTTTATGAAATACAGTTTAACTTGAGCGAGGGGAGAAGAGAGAGCAGAAGGGGTAAGATTAAGATACCTTAAAGTATAATACTGTGATTTTTTTTTTTTCCTGAAAGATGACCATTCAGACGTAAGCAGTCGTTTATAGGCAGAAGTCTTTGCCATTTTTTGTGACTTAATTTTTTTTAACTTGGAACAGGTCTTTTTTTTTTTTTTTTTTTTTAAACCCCCTCCCTGGCAGTCTAAGATTCCTAAGTCCTGCACTTGTTTTAGAGTGGTGTGTCTTTTAGAGAACTAGTTTTGAGTTAGGTCCATATTTGAAAAATGAGACCACTAGAAAAATGAGGATTTTACAAGTCAGATAACACATCCCAGACTTTACATTGTGAAATCTCATTACAACTACCTCAGTCTCAGGGCTGTGAATAGCGGCCTGGGCTTGGCTTGTTGTTTAAGTGCTTTGAACTGAGAAATCTAAGGTTGGGCCACTGAACTTGGAGACTCAGTTCTGTTTCTAGCTTTACCATTAACCTGCTTTGCGATTCTGGGAAAAAGTGGGACAATTTTGTCCTTACTTTCCTTCTCTCCCCATCTTTTTTGACTTGTTCTGCTGTGGGCAGGCTGGACTCCCTCTGGGAGGGTGTGCAGCTTGCCAGGCTCCCACATTCCCCGGGGGCTCTGTGGATTATCAGGATAGCAGTAAACAATAGTTCTGTCGAATGATGAAGCTCAGAGCAAACAAAGGAAATGAAAATATATGATAACAACCTGAATTTGTCATCTTTTTAAGTCTTATCCCTGCAGCTGTTCTCTCTCCTATTGGTTGGGCAGCCAGCTCAGGGTAGACCCTTTTCACAGGGAAAGCTGCTTTTCTGAGTTATTTGTGGGGCAGCAAAGATGGTTGGGATTTAAATTTCCAGTGGAAAAACAGGCAGTAGTCATAGCTCAGAGAGCTGAAAGGTTGTTCTCAGTGCTCATCTTTTTGGCAGACTGAGCGTGCTATATGGGAACATGTGAAATTCAGGAGGGCAATGGTGGTGGCGGTCCTGTCGTGTAGCCTCGTCTTCCATCTGGCAGGAGCTGCCACCCACGTGGGGATGGTGTCAGTGATCAGTGTCTGCAGAGGGGCCCTGGGCGCACTGGGCTCCCAGGGTAAGCGGAGCTGTCACCTCGGGGGTGACTCCTCCCGTGTGGGTTGTGGTGCGTAGGCAAGGGCTTGCTGGGTCGCTGGCTGTGCGTGTTGCCGCCACATGTCTGAGCTGACAGCTGCAGCCTGCTGGGATCCTGCAGCAGGGTTTGCGGAGCTGGCTTGCAAATTAGAGAAGTGTGTTGTGAGAATGACACAGCTCTCTGATTAACTAAGAGTGAGATAGGTTGTTTTTCATTGTCTTGGTCTTCCAGTTTGTAGTTGCATTTCTGGTGCCTTTTAGAATAAAAACTGAGGGTTAGAGCATCTCCTGTGTTGTCTCAGATAACGTCAAAGAGCCTCATATCTCCTGGCACTGCTGCAGAAAAGGTGAGGCAGGATCTGCGCTTCGTTGCTGAGGTCAGTAAGGAAGCGTCTCTGGTATGAGACACCTGGAAGAGGCTTCTTGTCAGCTCAGCCTGTTTTTAATGTGGAAAAAAGCCCAAGAGCTAGAGCATCTGGATTACCTCCTTGTAGCAGCTGGCAGAGGGTGTCTGTAGGGTGAGCAATAGGAACGCTATGCGGGTAGCCCATCAGAGCATCCCAAATCCCACTAGCTACACTTGATTTCTGTGTGAACCCACGGATCGACATCTGGCTTGAAGTCAGAGTCTTTTGGAATGATAACCCCCAGCATCACTAGCTGCCTTTAGCCCAAAGGTGAGAGCCAATCCTCCTCACCCTTGATGTCAATCTGAAAAATCACATTGACTTTAAAGGAAACAGAAGAGGTAACATGCTTACCAGCCACAAATATACTGCCCAAAGTTTTGAAAAGTGTTATGTCTTCTCACTGCCCTGGTGATTAATTTGTCAAAATATCAGTGGAATCGAATGTTACCAGACAGGGTTCTTGCCACAGGGTAAGGGATGAGGCAAAACCATCCCATTTATTTTTGAAGCTGGGAGCTGAACTTTTATGAGAGAATTCTGCTAAAATAAGTTCATTTCTGTCATGGCAAAAGACTGATGCAGATGCATTCAGTATTGTGGATGCAGGTGAGTAGGTGTTTTTCATGTGATACATTTACTGAGTTGTGAGTTTCTAACTGTCTTAGACTGCTGCTGCCAGAAAAGGTGACTCCTGTGGACAAACTCTACAATTAGAGGCACAGGAATTCTACAAGTGAGGCGGATCCAAAACTCATTACAACTAATGGTAGTGTTTCTAGTGACTTCAAATAAATTTGGATGTAGATCAGAGAAATTATTTTGAGGAATATAGTTATGCTATTTGAGCAGCATCAGTAGGTATGGCAATAAGCAACCTGATTACCTGGCAGCTTTTGATTTAGTTCACACCTGTTTGGGCAAAATTTTAGCTCAAAGAAATATTTATTTCTTCTGGCTTTTGAAGAAAGACCTTGTAAACTTATAATGAGCATTATGTGAAAATGAAAGGGATGTTGTAGTAGGTGTTGAGTTGGAGACTGAACTGTGGGGCAGATTCTCTCTAATCAGTGTAAGGTTTTTATACTGCTGCCTGTTTATGAACTTTCTATACAAAATCAGTGGCAACATCTGAGGGTCTGGAGGACTTTATGAAGTCTCTGGCTTTCCCCCCTTTTTTAGGTTCAAAGGGAATTTTTGATGTGTTTGGGGGAATGACCTTGTGAATAAAGGGGATAGTGGTAGAATTAAATGCCTTGCTTACTGCTTTCTTGGAGAAATGCTTCCCAGCATTTCCTTAAGACCTTAAAGTTTTGAGTTGCCAGCCCTTCTCTGGAAGATTGTTCCATCATCAAATCTCCCTGAAGAACAATGAATATTTCACTGGTTTCTAAGCTTTTTCCTGGGCTCAAAGACATGCCTGGTCAACAAAACATGAATCTTGTTATAATGATTCATGCATAAAAATGCATGTTTAGCTGCAGCTGGGGTTTGCTCCATTAAATACATTTCTTTCTCTAATTCCCTGAAACCAGTGCAGAGCTGTGCTAAGTGCTCCTTCAGCCAGTAGAAACTCTGTGATTATGCACGCTTGTGGTTAAAAAGCTTTATTCTAATCTAATGGATGTAAAACAACTGGTTGTATTTGTGGTACCTGAGGGAAAAAATCGTACTGAAAGGGTTGTGGCAATACTTGTTTGTATGCAGTAACCCAGTAAAGTAGATAGTGTGTTAATTACCCTCCATTTTGTAAAAGTTGTGTTTTGCTGTTCTTGCATTGTGCGCCCCAGTCTGGATTAGGTTGTGTGTATCTTATGTGTACGTCCAATTCATTGAGGCAAATTGTGCATCCTGGTGTTTTTAAATTGATCATATTGTCTCTGCAAAGATAATGTCTATGGAATAGGACCTTGTCACAGGATAATGGTCCTGCTGCCAGATACATACTGAGCCAAAGCTGGGACATTTATCAGAAATAAGCATCAAGGTGAAGCAGACACATTTATTTTCAAAGCAGGAGGCTTTTATCCTGTCAAAACCTTCTATACACTTTCTTTTTTTATTTCCCCCCCCCTCCCTTTACCTGCATCTAAACTAAATGACTAATAGCCTAGATTCTGGTGTGTTTTCTTTTTCTGACACATGTTAATGGAGTTGTTTCAGGCCTTAGGTATGTGTTACTAAGAAGCTGCACTCTGGTTAGATCAAGAGGACAGAATTACTTTACATGAATGAAGGATGCAATGAAATCACATTTAGATCTCCATGAGAGTAGTTAGTGTTGTTCTTGTTTGGAATTGCCATTGGTGTCAAGACATGATACCTCTCATGAATTTGGCTAAGTTTTCCTAGTAAGGAAAATTGTGGTGGTGTCCCACACGCGTGTGCCTACATTCAGTGGGGTTCAATATAATAGCAGCAGTAGGGCCACAATATCTCCATGCCTCTCTCAATAGCTCAAAAGACTGATCATGGACACTTCTTTTACATGCACTGCTTTTGTGTAAGTTAGTTAAAGACAAATGTCTCCTATAAGAGACAGGAGAGCAAATCCAATATTTATCAATCATCCTGAACAGAAAATTCTCTGATCTAAAAATTTTCACTACGATTATACAACAGAATAAGTGCTCCTTGTGTTCTATGACACGAACTAGCTGCTAGCGGGAAATCCAACCTTCTGGACTGAATGGGCATCCTAAAAAAAAAAAAACAAAACAAAACAAAAAAAAACAAAACCTAAATAATCTTTAGATGGCACAGAGTAGTAGAGTAGTGCAATTTTGAAACTTAATGCATCCATCCATTCACTAGGTCACAATAAACATCAGTTACCCAAATTTCTAAAGCTTCACCAGAAACTTGGCAATGAAAAAGAGTCTACTTAACAAGCAAGGAGCTCTGAAGATATGTCTGTTAAATTCTTCACCTGTCATGTCATGTATACCTCATTGTTTGTGGATTCGGGTATTTAATCCCCTGGTCTAGGAGTCAGGATTTCCCAAAGCTAAGCACCAATACATTATTCATTATGCAATGTCAAATCCTTACAAACTTCCTATTTATTCAAAGCATTTTCTTTTTCATATTTAATGTAAAGTGCAATGTGAATGACTAATATTTCCCCTCATCTCCATGAAGTGATGGTAATCTCTCATCTACTTGGAGAAGTTTCAACTTCCTAGAACTGTATAGGCTTTGCACAGTGAGCCTTGTACATAGCTCTGTCCTAAACTTTTCCTCAATTAAAATTTCTAGTCTCATTGGTTCAGAGCTATGGACAGCACAACTTCAACCTAAACAGGTTTTTTCCCCTTTAGCAATAACAAGAACTAGACTTCCAAAATGAGGCGGGCAAATCGCCAGCTGCATTTGCAAATGTGTATGACTGTGTCTGGCAGCAAATGATTCATTTCAAGGGTTGGCATGCATTTCAGGTTCAATCTTCTGTCAGATACATGCTCATAGTTGGCTTCACTTCAGAAATGAATTGCCCAATATTTTCTTTTTTGTTAGTATTTCAGCTGTATTTCTGCTGAATGCTAGCTGCTCTGCATTCAGTAAAAGCAGTCTAAGATTATCAGACCTGGCCAATACATTTTGTGGGGAGAGGGTAATCTCTGTGTGTGCGTCTGTGTGAATTTTCTGTTAATCTGTTCCTAGAGTGCTGTACCGCCCAAAAGTCAGTCTGACTTTAGGGACCTGAGATATCACACTGACCATCTAGAATAGCCAATAATTCTGCCAACTATTAATAAGATATGAAATATTTACTTGCAACAATACAACTTGGAACAAAGTTATTGATAAAACAGGCTACTAGCACCTAACTTCTCTGGAAATAAATTTCCATTATAATTTTTTCTATTCCCTTTTGTCCATATGTACATGAAACAATGATTTTTTGGCTTAGGACTATAGACTGCATAGTCTTATAAATCCTGTTAGGAAGATGAGCAATTGTGAGTCTTCTTCCATGTTGATGTTATCATAATGGTATTCCTCCTAGTTTGCAGATGTACGCTCAGTCTTCTAAGCTCTAAGTACAGCGGAGCAAATCAAATCAAATGAAATTCATGATTACAGTTTATTTTGTTTAATTTACTTACCAAGAAGAATAGCCTGTGGTGTGTTCTCAGTGAACGCCCCATGCTCTATATATGTGACAAATTCCTTATCCTACCTGCTACTTGGCTGTCTTTTGGCACATAGAAGCAGCTCTAACCTGAGAGCATCTTGGCACCTCTCAAGCTTGTTTTGAGTTCTGTTCCATCTAGGGAGCATATACCTTGTCTAAAGCTTCATTGGTGCACTTTTTTCAAAATACTTAGAGCCTGAGAGTTGTACAAGGGGAGCAAAAAAGTGGTGCCACAAGCTTCAGAATAAAGGAGCCGTGGAAGATCATCAGGACAGGATGAGCAGAAAGAATGGCCTTGTTGCCTGTTCTACATGCAATGAAAGACCTCCTTGTGCATGAGAGGACACCTCAAGCGACTGGCTCTGCTTCCTCCCGAAGGCAGTGGTGGAGACGGCCCAGGTATGTTGCCAGTAGAAGAGGGCAGCTTCTTTGGGAATGAAGTTTCCTTCCTTTTTATTCAGCAGTACTTTAAATGATTTTTTTCTCGCTGCCTGGAAAACACACACTTTTGTGCTTTTTCTTTCCCCACTAGCTTCTCATTAAGAAAGCTATAGAAGTAAAAATATAGTAATCTTGTAAATGGAGTTGTGCAGCTGGCTTTTTGTGTTGTAATCCTCACTGTGGCTCTCTGGAAAGAGAAAGAAGAGGAACATTATCTGCGCATTATCTGTTGGCTGCACTGTAAGGCTGCATTTTGCTTGTCCGTACAACTTGCAACCCGGGGACCCTGCGAGGAACATATCCCGGTGAAGGAGGGAAGAGACTTGCTGGGATGGTGCTGGCCCTAGCTGTAAGGAGACAGCCAAACTCACGGCAGTTTTACAACATCTGACTTCCCCCCATCTGTCAAAGTGAGGGAAGAAGTGTTAATCGGAGCGGGTGAGAGGGGGAGGGTTATTTGGAGGCCCTGGCTGTCCCCATGGCGGCATCCCAGGCCCAAGCCATGTGCCCGGGGAGCGGCTCACAGCAGTCCTGGTGCACCATGAGTGAATGAGAGTGGGAATCCTTCGAAGGAGGGGGTGAAAAAGCCAGTGTGGAGAGTGAGCGAGCACTTGAGCAGGTAAAACCGTGGAAGATGAGCTTCACCAAAAATGCCCTTTTGCTGTGCTAGGAATAAAAGTAGCCATGGTAACAGGGATGGTTACACGAGTTTGTCAGATAGTTCTCATAGAGGCAGTCTGCTGTTAAGAGTGCTCAGTGCTTAATTAATGTGTAAACCGAGGCTGAGAGCCGAGGTGTAATGCTCAACAGATGCTTGTTGAAGTCAAATTGAGTATTGCAGCTTACTCCAGTGGGTGTTGGATTAGACTCGAGAAGCCAAGAGGTTTTTATTAACTCTGATATGTATATCCTAAGATTACTGAAATCAAGGGAAAGAGACTATCTGAGTTCAAACTCTGCAAATGATAGCTGAACTGCCTCTGGTAATCCATGCCTAGGAGCAGAGGTGCGAAGAGTTTGTGTTTACATGAGATTTCCTATTCATGAATGCACTTTTCAGAAGTTTTGGATAAATACAAATGGTGGTAAATGTTTATCTTACTGGTGTACGTAGTAAGAGGTTGTAGCTGTCATTGTTGCTTAAATAAGTATAGGTAAAATGCCAAAATTTTGGATGTGTGAGCAATATTGCTTTCAGAAACAAACTTGAATCGATCCATTGACCAACTTGGGAAATACTGTCTAATATCTGTTAAACATTGCAGCAGGGATCCCCACTGCAATACCCCCCCCACCCCCCATCCATCCACCCACCCCTGCCCCTATGGAAAAAAAAAACAGCAATGAATCCAAACATTAACCTGCAAGAGAGCTGTGGATAGGATGTTGATCACAGAAAAAAGTTCCCCAAATATTCCTCCCCTTAACTGAGGGAGAAAATAATGCCTGGGTCCTGCTGAAAATGCTGGCCAATGTGGCAGGGAGGAAAGAGATGCTGCATTTGGCAGCTGGACCTAAACAGGGACAAAGGCTGACAGGATTTTTCTGGGAGTCCTCTGGAGTTAAAGAAAAGTGGTGACTAAACTGGAGACGACGAAGCCGGGGCGGTTCTCCCCAGAGCTCGGTGCTCCGCCATGCTCAGCAATCTAGACGGCCCTCAGCATCGCTGCGAAGGCTGGCACCGATCCAGGGATTGACTTGCTCTTTCAAGAGCCGACATCTGCAGCACAGGTATGAGCCCATAAATATTTTATATGCACATTGCTTACAGTAGTTAAGTCATTAACTTGGATGGCCCAGCATCTCCCCAGCTCCTTCGCATCCTTTCGGCAGCACTGACAATCCCTCTTCTAGCTGCGTGCTGCTAAGCAAGCGCGGCAGTGTCCTGGCGTTGCGTTCAGTCTGCCTGGTATGGGCCCTTACAGTCGGCTTCTCTCTTCCCCCACGACTTTCTCAGCGAGTCTCCCTCTTGGCAGTGCTGAAATGTCATGCTGTATCGTGTGCTGTATTGGCACAAGACTTTCTCTGCGGTGCCTTGAAGAGCTGCGAGGCATGGCAGTGGAGAGCTGCTGCATGGGGAGGGCTCCGCAGGCCCCTCTGGCTCCTCGTTTGCTTTCCCTAATTCTTTTTTCCTAGCTCTTCAGTTTTTTCCCCCTTTCCAGAGGAAGGGAAATTACGCCAGCCTCCCTAAGGAGGGCAGAAGGGTTTATTACTCCAAGTCAGTTGTCAGACTAGCACAGGGCTCCATGCTGTTTCCAAGGGGTTGACACCGCTGAGCCAGGTGTGAGACAGAAGGGGAGCAGGGCTCTTCATTCAGGACTTTACTTGGAGAAGACTTCTCTGCCACCTCTCACTGCCGGATGCACTGCATGTAGGGCTCGGCTAGACCTTCTTCATGCTTCCAGCCCAGCCTGCTGTCCGAAAGGGTGAGGGAGGAGGAGATCCAGCTTTGTAATCTGGCTCCTGCTTTGGTAAAGCAAATCCTCCCATCGCATGTTCAGGAGGGAGAACGTGACCTGGAAAAACAGCAGATTGCAACTTCTGTGGAAAACACAGGACTGCACTTCACTGAGCAAATCTGGGAAGGAAAAAGAGATTTTTAATAACTGAATATTGATTGTTCCCCTCTCAGAACAGTATGTGCATTACAGCACATGACCTTGATTTTATCTTTTTCGAAAGAAACAGGCCTGCACAAGATAGAGAAATAGATCATACTTTCTCATTAATGAAATATTAATTGTATGTTTATATTATGGTGTGACCTAAAGTGAATATTAAAGCGCACATAAATAAAACATTGCCATCTTTAATGCAAGATGGGGTTTTCTCACACTTGTCTTAAATGAGCTCATTACAGTGGAGAAGGTAATAAATATTTGATATCATGGCATGTTAATGAGGTGCTTGCTTGTGAATTCAGCGTTTAACATAGTTTTTTCTCCCCTTCGAACATGTTATATAGTGCAAACATTTTGAATTATTTAATCAGGAGGATCTGTAGGCACTCTAGTGCGGTGTTTAAAAAAATAAAATCACAAAAGTAATTAATGGTTGCTGTTTCCAAAACTGACTATAATTTCTTGAATAGTATTGTTTGTTTTTAATTCCAAGTTACTGTGGAGGGCTCTCTTGCTCATAAAGGAGGAGATAGCTATGTCGCTGCAGACATTACATTGCAGTACCAGAACATGCATAGTGCATGCACAGAGCATTACTTGGAAGGTGCATGCCAACATTTATGTTGTCTTACTGGGATTTATCCGACTGGGTTTGACCATCAAGACTACTTTAACATACTACACACAGTAGTTGTAGTGTTCAGGATTGTTCAGAATGTAAAGAAACTTCAGGAAAGGTTTCTGACCCCAGTCAAAAAATGAGGCTACATGGTTTATAGGTGTGTTAACTGGTGGGACTTCTCTTCTGTGGGAAAGTGTCATTTCCCTAGGAGCAGTAGAATAATAGCGATATATTCTGCGCCATCTTTCCTGATCAAGTGTCTCAAAGCAGAAGACGAACAATGTTACATTCCACAGCTACAGCCATATTTTCAGCCAGGTCATCCCCACTTTCTCATGGAAATGTTGCAGACTTTGGGACTTTGGACTGTAAGAGAACTGGAGATGGGGAAGTCCATCCTGGTTGAGCTTTTTTCTCACCTTGGCAGTTCTTTTTTTCTATCTGGCTGGCCTAGTATGAAACATATATCATTATAAGTCATGATGGAGTAGATCTGTATAGGTTATTGTAAAGGGGTAATTGCTTACTAAAAGAAGCAGTCCCAAATATTTCTCTTTACATAACCTTGCATAGTGGATTTTTTTTGCCACTTCATTTCACTGCATAAATGGCACCCTCCTTTTTCCAGTTTGCCTCCTTGACAATGGACTATCTGAAAAGTGCCTCCGGCTTTTGCACTTCTGTGAAAACTTTTCTGATAAATACTGAGCTGAGCAGCTGAGGGAGGCAGTGGAAGGTGTTGATGGAGATACCAGACACACAGATGGGGCAGTCAGCTGCTCAGCAAGGAGCAGCTTCCTTCACAGGCAGTCTGCAGTTTCTTGTCAGATGCTAAGCATGGAAGAGCAATTGTAGGAGCTAATCAATGGATTAAAGCTGCAGCTATATTTTTTGCTTCCCATGTATCTAAATAAAAACAGTCTCCTTGAAAATGATATGATCAAAACTCTGGAGATTTTAGAAAACAGAGCCAAATGCAAATGCTTGTTTCAGTTTGTTGGCTTCCAGCAAGAGGCTTAAAGATGTAAGTCTCAAGTTGTCCTAAAATCCCAATATTTGCACTCATTAGGCAAACAGAGGTTTGGGAGTACACATCACCCACAGTACATGCAATCCATATAGTTGTTGTTTTGACAGCTAACAAGGATGGAGGTCTTCCCAGTGTAGATTCAACTAAAGAAGCTTTCTTTTAACACAACTCTGGGATTGGAAGTGCTGTTTGCCAGCGCTCAGCCAGGCGCGTGCTGACTGAGGGTATCTCCATCCTGCTGGCTGCTGACAGCAGCGATACGGGAGCTGCCTCCCAGGAGGAAATGCAGGTGCAGGAGTGAGGCTGGAGCTCAGCCACGTTCCTCACCCATCCCGAGCGCCTGAGATGATATCCTCGTGCCTCCTCAGGCTTCGAGGGCACCTCTCTACTCATCTGTTCACCCAGGAACGTAGTCGCCAAAATGAAGTAGGCAAACCTTCTGATTAAAAAAATAGTGACAGGTAACTAAGCACTAGAAGATGTGTGAGTAGAAATGGCTTGTGTCTTCTAACCCTTCCAGGATATAACTTAGTAATTTGAGTACCTCTCGTCTCTGAGGAAGGTGAAAGCTTAAAGGTTTTTAGAAACCTTCCTCTTTCTTTGACAGTTCTGCTTTTAAATTCCTTTTCATAACTTAATTAGCAGAGGTATGCATGTTTTTTAAGGCAGTAAGTTCTATGGTTTTAGATGGAAAGAGCCTTTTGGAGAAAGTTACTATGAATGCTAATAGGGATGCTTCTCTGAGGCTGGTTCTGCAGGGTTTTGAAACATTCCTCCCTCTTGCTGACGTAAAGGGAATTTGAAGGATTTCAAGGTCAGACCCAACATACAGAAACTGAATTTCTTTTTAAAAGTGCTCTGTGGTGTAACCACATCAAGGATTGTCTCCACTCATTATAAAGTCTAGGCATTTTTCTCAAATTCTGTTCCAAACCCACTTAGAATCTGTTCTGAGGTAACTGTTTTCTACGACATGCCTCTGTTTCCTTGATGAAGGAAGATGACCTATATTATTCAAGGTATATTTAGGGTTTTTTGCACCAAGTACCACAGTGCTAAACTGATTCAGTAGCCTTAATCTCAGTTTTAAACCTTGGTTTTCCATCTTGGAAAACGGCCGTTAAAGCACTTTTGTGGATCCAGACTTAGCCATTTAAATTCTATTTAAAATGCTAAATTAAATTAAAAATTGAATTTAATTTTAAAGCCATTTAAATTAAAAACATTTCACTGCTAATAAGAACACAACTGACTTTGGACAATGAGATGCTGGCTCTAATGTCAGGCATTGCAATTTGTATCCAGCAGTGCCTCAGTATCTCTGAAAATCTGGGCATAAATCTGCCTGGGAAAAATATAGGGCAAGTGAGGATAGAGCACATATATACCCTTGTCCTTTTCTCTGCAGTGCTTATAATCTTAGGTAGAAATGGCAGAGAACTGTTGGCTGGGTCCTTATTAGGTAGTACACGTGCAGTTGTGGCTGAACAGCAAGAGAATACAGCTGTAAATCTTGACAGGCTTTGGGCTGCACAGGCACCGTTTCTCTTCCTTGTCTTTGAGCTTTGTACTGCGAGGAGCCTCAAGAACCTGATGGTTTGGCTTCTGGAGTCAGGTGATAATTTAGCCAATCTAATTTGATTTTAGGGGAAATACTGTTTTTTTCACATGTGAACCTGGATGCTAAAACTAGTTTTAATACGGTGGGTATGAGGTTTGCTGAGTAATGAAAGTGCTTCAGCTCATTGCCTGGGGAGCTTTCAGGGCTCTGCAGTGAGGGATCTCCTCCAGACCCCACGCTTTAAGGTGCTGAGTCTGCCTCTTCTGGGAGAAATTCACAGTTCATCTGAGGAAACCAAGACACTTACTTGCTAAAAATTAAATACATTAGGCTTAATCTGGAATGCTTATCAGAACAAAAAAACCCCAACAAAAACCCAAATGATATTTCAGTGATGAACAGTTTTAATTAGAAGTAGGCAGCAAACACTTTCAAAAAGATGTAATTTCAAGCAGTTTCTATACTTTAGTGCTCCTGGAAGGCAAATAGTATTTATTCTTGAAGCAAGAATTGGAGAACTAATTGGGCTTAGCTTTAATTTAGTAACGATACAATTTAGCTATAATTAAATTGGAGCAAAAAATTCTAGATAACAAAATTTAGTTAATTTGGATACCAACTTGTTTTTGCTCTTCCGTAATTAATTTGCTTTTCAAGTTATAAAGTATCACCATTCCTGGCTAGACAACAGTGCAGCCCACTTCTACATCGTTACTTGAGTAGTTTGCAAGTGAGAAATTGATAGGATGATCCTTAAACTGGAGTCTTTTTACAAGAGTGCTACCTAATTGCCTCTTTGATTCCTGGATCATTGACTTTACTCTAGTTGAGTGGGCCTAATTGTGAAAAAAAATTGACATGTTACAGTGTACATGTTTTGGATGGACTGCTTTTAGGATACAGGCAATCCAGGTTTTAATCTGTGATGCTAGATTTTTAGTAGCTCCAGTATTTGGTTTCCTAGTCTGTGAAGATTTTTGATACATTCGGAAACATTAAAGAAAAATTCAAGATAATTTGATGAATCTTTTGTAATTTCTTTGAAAATAAGTAACATTTTAAAGTTCAAATGGAATATTAGCATTCACATTCCTTCCTTTATTGAGGCTAGGAAGACACATCCATACCATATATCTTCATTCCATAATGAGGAATTACGTTTATTAAGTCTTAAAATTTATCTTCAGGAGCAGCAAATGATTCTCGGCATGCATCTGGATAATATGAGTATATCAATATTGATCTATGCTATGCAGTTGTTCTTAATCCCTCTGGGAAATGGACTCTTTCAGTAATATTAGTTGAACAGATGTTAGTTGTTGATTTTGCATTTTTATTCTTGGTACTTTCGTATTTCTTAGAAGAAGGAGAAACTTCCTTAATCCTATGCAGAGATAGAAATATAAATGACAGCTAAAAATACTCTGATTTTCTGTCCTTCTGCAGCTCTCAGAATACACACTGTGTTGAGAAGGGAGGATAAGCATGACTGCTTGTATCTCTTTGAAGTACTTTATCAGCATTCTTAAAAAATATCAAAGAGAAGACTTATGCTGTGTAAAAATAGTTATGATTACATCCTCTTTGGCTAGATCTGATACAGCTCTCATGCACTACATCTGTGAGATGACTACCTGAATATTCAGGGGAAAAATGACAGTTTTCAGGGACATGATTGTGTCTCTTGCATTTCTGACACTATTTTTTTGTGTTATTTTATTTCAAGGGTCATGGATTTATTCTCAGCTGGCAGCCTGTATCACAATTCTAAAACCTAGTTTTAATGATTTAAATACTACAAGTTTTCATTTAATAAAGCCTTCACAGTTCACTTTGCACTGGTTGTAAATGCCTGGAGTTTCAGATTTTTTGAAGGAACGAGGCATATACTACCAGCTTTTTGTTTAGTACAATATTCAGTGCTTTTTCTCCTTTTCTGGCTTACTCTCACTGTAATTTCCCTGGGTGAATCTACTTCCTCTGAACAGGGTCTGGGTGGACTTTATTTCACCCTATTTACCTGCTCAGTTCAGAAGGAACTTGTCCTTAGTCACATGGGTGGCAAGCAGCCCCAGGGCCATTGTTGCTGGCTTAAAGAGATTTTTAAGGGAATCCCTCTCAAAAATACGTGAAATTTTTGTCAGAATGCATTTTAGGTCCGTTGCCCATGTGATCTGCAATGCAGTGTCCCTGTGCAATCTCATGGAGGAGCTGAAGTTGCATCCTCTGTTATGGTGCATCCCATGGTCCCTGGAAAGGGACCCAGGTCGGATCTGTGGTAGCCTGGAGCTTGCACCTAGGTTTGCAAGCATCAGGTGGGCTGCTTTTCACAACATGCGGTGCTAACAGTCCTGCTTTGTGAAGATTGTGGTGATTTAAATCTCCTCATGGTGATACATTAATGCATGTATTTTCTTCTTTTCATGTAATTCCATGTCAAAACCAGGATGTTTTAGTACTTGAAACAGTGATATGAAGGAGTCTCTCTGTTCCACTTCTGTCCCCCTATTTGTTGTTTTGAATTACCTATCTGAATAGTAGACTGGCTGAAAATCAAAGCAACATTTTTGGGAAAACCTAATTGGATCATACTTCAACTAAATCAAGATTGTTGAAGTGTTGGAACTGAGTGGCTCATGGAAGTTGATCCATCCCGGGGTGCTGAGCTGTAAGAGAAGGAATCATATCTCACTTGCATATCACAAACCTGTTGGTGTGCATTTCTTCACTTGGGTGATCCTAGCTAAGTCATGCAAGTCACAAACATAAATATAAACATGAGTTTATATTTGAATATTTGCACTAGAAGATGATAATACCTACAGGAAATGTATATTCTGTGTAAAAACAGTACTAAGAGTAACAACAGATTTTTCTCAGTTACACGTACTATTATCTATGGATGAAGATACTCAGAAACATTTCACAAAGGTGAATTTTAAGCTGGATAAGGTTGATTTCCTGAGCCCACAGCTCTATAGTTGAATGAGGGAGCGGGTTTCCTCCACAGGTCGTTAGGAGGATCTGCCATAAACTCCTTGCTTTTATTTGTCCCAGTATGGTAGCGTCCTTGTCCATCCACAGGGGTCTTTGAGTTTTCTTGTGAACACATTTGTAGGAATGTTTTCAAATCCAACAAGTAGCTGGCATTTTTGTGGTTTATGAAATTGTTACTAGAACTTCCGTGGTTTCTAGTGTCATTTAAAAGAAATTTGAAAATACAGGACAACTTCAATATTTGCTGTTATTGTTCTGTTCTTTTAGGTATTAAGTACTGTTGTTATTGTGCAGACTTCAATCCTGTTTCCTCTTTTTTTGACTGTATATTTTAATTTTTAATATTTGTTTTCCTTTGAACAACAAACCAATTGCACAAGCAAAAGCAGTGAAAGAGCAGAGACCTTTGATGTAGAAGCTTGTGAAAGGGAAAAGACCCTCTGAACTCCAAGTAGTTAAAAGGCATTTGCAACGGCTTTTTGCAGTAGTTCTAGGGTAGTAACGCAGCCACGCGATGATGAAGGTTGTGCAGCAAGTCCTGCAGACTTAGCTGCACGGCCGAGGCTGGGGTTGTTCACCTCAATGTTTCTCTTGCTTCTTCATACTAGTGGGACAGCAGAGTAATTGCTGAGTTCTTTGGAATTATTCATGGTATGTTTTGGTTTGAATTAGGGGAGAATAGGGTCCTATATAATCTGGACAGACTAATGGTTACTTAATTATTGACAAAAATGAATTTGTGCAATCCTATTTTCAGATCCTTCTTTCTGGCCATCTTTAAATGACTTCATATTTAGTGCAGAAATTTGTCTTCAAGAACTTCTGTAAAGAAATCCTCTTCAGTGTCTGTTTTCATTACTGGGTTATCTCACATTTTTAATTTACTGTTCTTTATATTTCATTTCCAATTCTCCATCCTTCAAAAATCTTTATAAATGGCTACATAACAAGTGCAAATTTCCCTCCTGTTCAATGAAAAGTACCAATCAGGCTGTGATGACTGTGACATCTCTTACTAAGAGAGAACAAAAGAAACCACTCAACTCTAAATAATCATCAAAGTCTGGCTTGTCAGACTTAGGGTATGTGGCCTATTAAGCTTTATTGAGGGCACATTGTGAAAGCAGTGGTGCTTAAATAAGTGTACAGGCCCTTGCGTGATTAGTTGTGCATATGGCACAGTGATCTTGTTAAAATCAAATTTTATTCAAAGAAAGCAGAACTACCTCCGATAAAACTAAAATATGGCATAAAATCAAGCAGTGCTTCTCTGCAAGCTGAAAATGCCTTGTTCTTACTTCTGTGTTTTGTTTCTGGGACTGTTTAGCCTGGAGAAGAGAAGGCTTGGGGGCATCTTACCAGTGTGTATAAATACCTGGTGGAAGGCAGTACAGGAGACAGAGCCAGACTTTTTTCAGTGGTGTCCTATGAAAGGACAAGAGGCAATGAGCACAAATTGAAACACAGGAAATTCCACTTAAACATAAGAAAAAGCTTTTCTTGCTGTGAGGGTGGTTGAACCCAGGAACAGGTGGCCCAGAGAAGTTGTGGAGTCTCCATCCTTTGAGATATACAACACCTGACTGGACGTGGTCCTGGGCACCCTGCTCTAGGTGACCCTGCTTGAGCAGGAGGGTTGGGTGAGACAATCTCCAGAGGTGCCTGCCAACCTCAGCGATCCTGTAAACACAGGAAATAGTTCAATGTGGTAGGATGTTATACTGTGCATTAGTCTGTATCCTAAAATGTTTGACAGAGTTAAGTAATATAGTTGTAAAGATAAAATTAGCAACTGATTGAAGATGGAGGGGGCATTTACAATTATACCATTAAGGGGGAGGAGAGATGTTTTCAGCTGAGTTATAAAATATCCAAAGAGTCAATGAGGTAAAGATGGTCTACAGGAAATGAAACAGGAGAAATATAACACTACTGTCATCTGTTGGCTAGTTAGTAAAAATAATGTCAGTTATTGGTAGATACTGCCATACAGAAAGTCTATTTCATTTTCTTCTCATGTGTGTTGAGTTTATACAGTGTGACTTGTGTCTATGAAAAACTTTCAGCTTTCTCATCTGTCTTTAGCCAAGGTGTCTCAGAGCTCATGGAGAGACCTGCGAAGCATTACAGGAGTCAAGCTGATAGAAGACGATACAATAATCTGACACTGTTTCACCAATGCACTGGTGAATAGAAGAGTGTATGGTGAGCTATGGCTGCTGCTGGGCCTGCTTTGAGAGCTTATTCCAGAGATCAATATCAGCCATTTTCTTCCTGGCTTTCAAACTGCATTGGTCAAATTAATCACCTAAACATTATCTGTGGTACAGCAATCTGCTGATCTGCTAAGTAAATCTCCTGGTAGTTAGTCATAGTTCTTCAAGGGTAGGTTTTGCCTCTCAACCTGCTGCTCTTATAAACTCTGCCTGATGGGAGAGCAGAGAGACAGCTGAAAACTTCTGTGCTGCCTTCTCGGACAGTCTGCAGAGAAGGCTCATCTCTTGTGCCAGGACCCCACAAGTGAAGACCACTGGTAGCCTTTTGACACTGCTCTCCTCAGGGCCAAAATGCCTCTGTGTTCCTGTCAAGACTGAGTTATTCGCCCACATCATGGCTGTGATAAGAGGCACAGCCCCTCTTGCAGGTCTTATCTTGCAGACACTGAGGACATGCATGTCATGCAAACTGTTACTCCTCCTGGTGAGGTTGGTGCAGTCCCATATCATGGTAGCTAAGCCCCTTTACCATGGTATAAGGGCAGACAGTGGGAAGTGTGGAAGAGCTGTTCATGTTTTGCAACGAAAGGATTCAGGCTCCAAGCATGTTCAGGTATTCCTTGGGTGCCCTGGGCCTGGTTTCTGCCTGGGGCAGCCTCCAATCCCCTCACTCCTTTTCCTTACCTTGGCTCTGCTCCCAAACCCGCCGGCCTGTGGGGACAGCCCGGCAAGCATGGAGGAACAGGGAGTCGTCATTTGTTATTGCTGTACACCAACATGGCCAGCAAAGGTGTAAGGAGCATCCTGTTGGAGTCATTTTTTATCATATAAGATGGATAAAGATGGAAGTTTTTTTTTTTAATAGCAAAATAACAAAAAATGTTTTACCTCAGGTGGAAAAGCTTGGAAAGTACAAGGACTCTGCTGACTAACTTCCACTGCATCTGAGCACCTCTTCCCTGGTGTCACCTCTGCTCTTTGCATTTCTCATGCAGCTACATGGTTGTCTGCTCCTTACGCAGCATGACCCCCTCCAAAATGGTTCTTTATTCTTCACATGGCTCTTGGCTCACTGGTACCCCAGCTGAATTTTCCTTGACTTTCCAGATTTTGTTCGTGCATTGGGCAAAGTCAAAATGCCAACCTCAATCTCTCCCTAGAACTAAAGGAATAAATCAGCACCAAATCTCCCTGAACCACAGTCGACTGGGAAAGTACTCGCCTCTGGGCAGGAATGTCAGTGTGCCACCTGTGTCCCTGTTCCCCTTTCCCGGAGCTGGCTGGTGCTGCCTTGGGAAGGGACAGACTTTGTTGACTACATATACAGCCAGGCTTCTGAAGCTGCTGCCATATTTCAGTGAATAAGTAGTAATTCTCAGGCACTTTCTCTCCAGCGAATAGTCATTTTATTTATCTCCATCTGCTGTGCTGTTTTCTGTGTTCTCATTTGGCATCTCTGTTTGATTCCTTGTTTGAAATCCTGGTTCCTGATATATCCTTATTTATCTGCCAGCCTAAATGGCAAATATCAGTCTCTGACTTATGACTCCTGCTGATTTTCCTGGTTGATCTCCCCCTTCCCCCTCCAATTTTCAAGGCTGTCTTGTGTTGTTCCCAAGTGATGCTGTGATTTCTGCATTGTCATTTAGTATTCTGTTGTTATTACCACACCTTTAGTCCACAGATTTAAAACTATTTTTTTTTGTGCACAAATTCTCAGAGTTATAATTGTTGTTTTCTGAAATGGGATGTCCACCCAAGATTTTCTTTACTTTTGAAATCTTATGCATCCCCTCTTCTTCTCCTGTAAAAGAGACTTCAGTGCTGTGTGTGGGTAAGACATTATCCACTGGATTTCTTCTTGGTCAAAACCAAAAGAGCCACCACTTTAAATGTGGCTGAGTCCTTTCATCCGGCAAATTGTTATAAGTTATTGCTGACTTTCCTTAGACTGATAACTGCTGTGGAATTATTCTTTAGTAATTTAGAGGCTGAGCTTAAGCATTTTGTATAGTGTGAAACCTGAAAACTTTGTATGGGTTATTTTTACAGTTGATTATAACACTTCTCCTTTTCAGCTTTCATAGATACATCTTTACGTGGCATGATTTATGCAAAGAACTGATGATATGGTTCTAAAAATTCATTTAGAGACCTTGGGTGCTAGAAGCAGAGCATTAAAGATTGAGGCTTGTAGCTTACAGAAATGTTAACTTAAAGAAAAATAATTCAATAAAAATAAATCTGAACATGTATTTAGCTCTTTCCTCCAGAAACTTGCTCAAATTTGCCATAATCTTTGCTTGAGGTGCTGCTGACAATTGTTTTAATCAGAAAGGTACGAAATCATATCCTTGCACGGCATCTCATTCTGTAATAATTTGTTCAAACAACAACCCTGATTGTAGCAAAAGCCATGGTACTATGATTTACGTAGACTTTCTCTGGTAAGAGCTAGGAAATTCCATGACTTCTTTAGGGCTGCACTCTCTTCCTCTGGGAAATTCTGTCAGGGATGGACAGCTGCCCCTTAGGACTCTTACATCTCCTTCTTCCCACAGCAGAATGCCTTTTTCAATAAGTATTGGCTACTCTAGATTATTCGAGCAACAAGGAAATTAATTCCCCAAAGTACTTCTGAAATGGAAGTTTATCTAGATTTAAACTGAGCCTACTTCAGCTACTTCTGCTGCTTTTGTTTCCTAGCATAGCATTAAAATCTAGGAGGAATTCTTTTATCTGGGCTCTGTAGGAAAGAATATAATTTAATCACTAGATTTGATCAAAGAGATGTGATTCATAAATACAAAAATGTATCAAAATGGATTTTTTTTTGCATAAGATTCATTCTATTCTTTCTTTCTCCAGCAGATGTTTTTGAAGGATGCCTGGCTTGGGAGCTGGGACTCTGAGGTTGTATGGCTCAGGAATAGCTCACAGTGCAAAATGTCTCAGGATGCCAAGGTTTGTGTCTCTGAAGATCCAGACAGATGGATGGTGGTTGGTGACTAGAGTTTCTGTGGTCCACTGCTTGGAGGAAGACTGTGCTGTGGACCATCTCTGAGCCAGGTTTCTATTATAGGTCTCTGAGAATAATTAAATTTTTGGTTTTCAATTTTATAATTGGAATTTCCAAGAATAATAATTCCTTCATGAAGGAGCACTTTCTTTTCCACACTTTTCTAACAGCCATTGCTCTTCTCTCCTCTGTCTCTATTCAGCCACATACAGTACCGTGACTGATGTGTGGCTGAATGGGGTCAGGCAATAACTGCAGAACTATCTGACCTTCTATTTATTTCCATTGTAGTTGCTATCTTAGAAAATCAGAGAAGAATAGGAAACCAGAATGAATCAGTCAATAGGCAAATCTAAGTAAATCACTTTTGTAGTTTCACAGATTAATAATTTGCATGACAAGAATCAAGACCACAGTTTCCACCACGCTGAAAAGGTCCTTGAATTCCATCTCTCTCCGGCTTTCAAGTATGTCCATTCAGGATAGCAAGAAACAAGTTAGTATTTGGCTCTTTGGATATCTTAGAGGGCAGCAATGTAAGGTCAGTGATTCACCAAGGCAAACTCTTTTGGGTTCTCATAGTGGCTGCAATCTGAGGTAACATCCTTCATACATCAACTGCTGGGAGACAAAACAGAATGAATTCCTTAGACTTAGCTGTACAAAATGTGTGTGTGTGCGTTAAAAAAAGAAAAAAATATATATATACACACATACACACACACAGTATATGTATATATAAAACAGAAAAGATTAATCTCTGCCTCTGTCCATATGGATAGACTTCCTAGTGTTATTCCCCAAGACTGTGAAAGATGAATATATGGAACTGTCAGACAGGAACATTATTTCCCAAGAGCGTTGGCCCATAGTGCAAGTCAGAATAGGCAGAGCAGTAGAAATACTGTTATGTTGGTTTAGTTGTCAAGAGAAAAGGAAATTGAGCCATGATACATGAAATGGGCCCAATCAAAATCCTATTGAAGTCAATAGAAGTCT
The DNA here is from genome assembly GCF_036417845.1 of Apteryx mantelli. Lineage (NCBI taxonomy): Eukaryota > Metazoa > Chordata > Aves > Apterygiformes > Apterygidae > Apteryx > Apteryx mantelli. The sequence goes on from NC_089986.1 coordinate 3,614,227, forward strand.
ATCGGGGACATCAGTGAAAATAATATTTAGACTTTCAATTTATCTGCAGGGTCTCTGATATTGTAGGACTAGTGTAAGCATATACTGGTGGCACTTAGCTGCTGAGGAAGCTTGAGCAGATCTAAGAAAAGTTAAACTAGTCAGTTTGCAGTGTTGATTGGTAATGTGAAATGCTTTTACTTTCTTGGGGCAGATGATCAGGGAAGTGTTTCAAGAGTAGTCTTGACTTTTTGTGAACCTGTACCAGCCTATGTAATACCACCAATGCCTTAAACAAAAAAATGAATTTAAAGGAGATGGAGTGAACCTAAATACAGATCTAAAGAGACTCCCAAATATGTATTTTGTATATAAAAATATTAAGTTGGGAACAGAACTATAAATGTAGGCATCTAAGTTTGAAAACATTGGCCATTAGCTATAAGATTTTCACAGATGTTAGGTTTCTGAGCTTATATTGCACTGTATTGTTTATTTTCAGTTATGTCCTGGCCTGTTGATACATAATTTCTACTATTTTTGTGGTATTATCTTCTTATGCACTGCCTTTCCCTATTCTTCTTTTTACTTTAACAAAATACTGAAGTAGAAGAACAGAATGGTGGAATAGAGGAAAAGAAAGGTCCGTTCAGAGTAGGAGACTGACTTGATCAAAGTAGGTCTCCTAGACTTACAGAAAACACCTCCCTGTCATGAAGTCACAGGGCAGAAAAGCTCTCAGAGCTCTTCTTAGGCAGCATTGTGTTTGTATTCCCAAATCAGGAGGTGTACTGTGAACTTAAAAGGGATAAAGGGAAAATGCTTCCTTTGGGGAAGCCCAATTACGCAGATAAATGACATAGATGACTTCGCTAATTTATATTCTCTGTGATTGTTGTGATGAAACATAACACATGTTGTTAGCTCCATTCCTTAGAGCTTTGGGTAGTTTACTGTTTGTGGCTGTAAAAACACAATAGGGAATACCTTAACATATGCTGGAACTAAACTGAATGAGAAATGACAACAGCTAATCTGTGAAACATAAAATGCATCTTCTTGAAGTGTTTGTGTAGGGAAAAAAAAGCTCTTCTGACTCTAATTTTCAAAACATGTTGGAATACACTTCATCAGAGATACTGGCTCTGAAATACATGAATTACAATAAAAATACCTTCTTCATTAAAATACCTTCCCACTTGGGTTCATCTGCTAGGATAAGACTAGGTAACAGAAAGACTGCTGCTCCACTGACCACAGGGTTCCTTGATTATTTTATGTTTCTCTCAGTATTCAAGAAGAGAAAAAGGAAATCATTCTGCAACTCTTGCAGCTTTTCTCTAATAAAATGTCATTTTGCAAAACGTTTAAGTGTACACTTAAACGTAGCACTCCTGTTACCCCTCAGGAAGTCCTCTGTGAGAGTACATTGGCTGGGAGAACTGCCTGAAGCAGGTTCCTATGGAGGTGATTAGTAAAATGGACTGTGATATGAATCCAGATCCATACGCCCCAGTTTCATTTACATGTGAATCTGCGCGTGGTTCTGGAGAGATGCTCCTAAGCAAGTGTTTGGCTGAATCACTTTGGTCAAAATACTGTTTAAAATATAATCTTAACATAGTGTCTACAAAGTGATGGCTTGCATGCTAAAAGGCACATCTACTTTTTGAGCTGTACTAAAATATTTTGATAAGAGTGGGCAGATTCTGAAAATTATGATAAATATTGATTAGTTTGGGATTTTGGTCAGGGGAACTATAAGCTAAGTGGAAATGAGTAAAATAGCCTTTCTTTAAACCAGAAGGAACCTAAGTACTGAAAATATCAGAATCAGTTTGATTCACAGAAAATTTCCAGACTGAATTTTTATTTTACTCATCCAAAATGTTGGGGTAAGTTTTAGATTCATTTTGAAACGGTTATCTGAATTAAATTGTTTGGAGTTTATCATTTTTAAGGCTATGTTTGCTGCATTTGCATTTAGGCACAGAGGATTTAATTATTAGTGATCTTTTCAAAAAATGGTCCCAAGTGTGTGTTTTGATTCATTAACTTTATTTCTTTTGCTCTTGAGACATGATAGACTTATGTTTGTGCTTTATTTGCTGTTATGATATGCTAAGAATGCTAGAACTAAATTATAAGTCACTTTGCTTCTTTGACATTGATTCAATTGCTTGTAGCAGTCAGCTGATGAGACTTATAGCTCATTTTCCCCTCCCTGGGATTCTGGAATTACTGAGCAATTTCTTATTCTTTTGGAGGCTATTCATTGAAATTATATTTCTGCCTATACTACAACTTTGACTGTAGTTTTCAGTGAAGGTTCTATGTAGGTATTAAAGCTAATTGACTGTTTCTAGCATTTGACTATGTAGTATAATATTTATGGAATCATCTGTTCCACTGAGGTTTATAATTTGGTCTATACAAAGTTTCTTGTATTAATGAATTCAAGTTTCTAAATGCAGGTGAAATTTAAGGGACAATACTGCTAATATATTTTGAAAGTGGTAGTGCTCTAAAACAGTTGTCTTTTTGAACAAATGTCCTCATAATTTAGATCACATTGTTTGCCTCTGAAATGTGCAGCAGGGGTTTGAACTCCCTTGCGTGCCCTGACCTGAGACGGAGGGAAGCCATTAGGTTGTACATGCTTCAGGAGCCCTCCCCAGGTGAACGCATGGGAATTTGGCAGTGCCACAACTGTCTAGAAGGCAACGCGAGGTCTTTTGTTGATCCAGAGTTGTCTAACTTGCATAAAAGCCGCCTTGCAGGGTGTCACACCTCCTTGATCCTCGAAGCTGCAATTCTGCAGCCACCAGCTGACAGAGGATGGGAAACAAATTTCCCTCTGACTCTGCAGGTTTCTTCAGGCTTCAACAAATTAATGCCAGTTGGATATACTATTAACAGGAAAAGTGCATTTATCTGATAGTCAACCATGCTAGGAGCAAGGAGTGTTGTGTCCAAGGCTGGTGCAAATCCGGAAATAGAAATGGAGACTGATGGCGAACTGCATCCATAACAAACACATCAAGAGCAAACAGCTCCAGTGGAGGATGGCAGTGGGAGCAAACCTCATCATCAGCAAACGGCTCTTGTGCATTACAAAATTGCGATTGTAGCAAAGTTCTCTTCTGCTTCAAGGGCTGGGTGAGGACTGATTTTTATTTTTTCCAGATGTTTACTTTGGGAATTCTTTCTAGCCTGCAAATGAGAGCAGCCTTGCCTATCAAACTGCTAGGTATGGGGCAATCATTTAAATTTTACTAGAGGACAAAATTGATGAGTTTTGACTTTGAAGCTATAGGGGGAAATGCAAAAGAACACTTGTCAGACACCTGTAGTTTAAAACCACTTGCAAGTACTGTCTCTCTGCACTGTTACTGCATAAGTCATGCTCATTTGCAATTCATCAGTCCCCCTTAACTCATGGCTAAGTAGTTACCTTCCATTTAGGCACTGCAGGGGTGTTAGCACCAAAAGGGGTGAAGTCTGCTAAGAGAATCACTTGAGTTAATGCAGAAATGAGGGCAATATATTAATGTAACAACAGGACATCTAGCTTTTTATATTTAAGGCCAGAAGCCTAAAATTATAGGTATGAAGGATACTTATTGGGAACAATTGCACCTTTATTAAAGAATAAAATGAATCCTGGAAGGGTGGACTTGTATTTGAATGAAGTATCATACAGCACCCAGATCACAGAGCAGTCTGTGCTTTATAAGTGAGAATTGGATTTTTTGGCTGTTAATGCATCTTGAAAGTAGATTTTTTTTTTTCTTTTAGTCATGACAGAACTGTTTTCTAAAGGTAGTTTCACTTAGAGGTGCAAGAAGAGCATCAGTGTTTGTAAGGCGATGCAGGCATATAGTTTCTCTTGGCTTCCCTCTCCTGCAGTTCTAGTTTGCAGGTTGGCCCACAATGTAATGACATGAAGTTTACCATTGGAAACTTCTAACTTTTCTCTACAGAAGGGAGAATGAACAACTATAGCAATAGAGATATTAGGAGTAGAGAATATGATTTCAAACGAGAACACAAAACCTCACTGCAAAGAGGATCTAGGAGTGAGGTTGTACAGCTGAAGAACAGTGAAAACAAGAGCAGGAGACTGGAGTGAGATATTGGGGCCTAGATCTTCACACTGGCATTTCTTCTGAGCTTGCGACGCATGCTAATGCCTTTGACGAGCAGCCTGGAAAAGAGCCTGGGGTTTCCAGAGAAACAACCTGTTTCTAGCCACCCGGCTATGGGGCAATGTGCAGAGTCCGTACAAGGGACTGTTTTCATCAACTATGGCCCTCCTTTTGGGATGAAACCTGAGGCCTTGGCCTCCTCCATCCAACTCCTGCCCCTGGAGGCAGGGGAGAAGATGGATGTTTTGCAAAGCCTGCATTCCCTCCATGCTGTGAGATGGACAGCAGGTAGAAAAGAAAGGAGCACTCTGTCCATTTGTAAAACAGCATAGGTCTCATGGTTTAACTCCTTGTGAGCAATGGTGTTGGTATATTCCTTCAGAAAGGTGCTATAAAACCCACATGAATTATGAGACTGGAAAGAAAAATACTTCTTTTGGTAAAGGCAAACACCGTGGCCGTGCCTGGAGGCACTATGCTGTAAACACCAGTGTGCTCCGCTTTCTATTAGTGATCGGGAGTCGCAGGGAGAAGAGTAGTGCAGGAGCGAGCTGTAGGAGATGGGGAGTCCTGGCTTTTGTTGGTGTCTAGTTACTATGAAACTGGCATTAGTGTCCTGTGTTCATGAGGAAGGATTACTCCCAGGAGAGCAGGTTTATAAGATCAATAATATACAGTTTTTTGTATTCGGAACTTAATCCTTTTCCCATATCCCAGCGTTCTCTGGCTTACACATCTTTGAACCTTCTTCTATATTTCTGTTACTACTTTTCACACCTTTGAGAGTGGGGCTTAGACTAAATCTTTGCATATTTTTTGAATGTGCAACAATTTAAGACCTGTGTCTTCTTGCTAGAGCTTGGTATTTTGTGCTCATAGGAGACTTCAGAACACTAGGGCATTAAAAAAGACCTGAGTTGAAACCTGTCAAGGGGAAATAATACCTACAATTGCTCAGCTTCCTGATTAAAAAAAAATCAACAGTGTCTAAATAAAAGCAATGTTTTCTCAAGCCTGATTAGTAATACTTTAATTCAACACAGCAACAAAAATGGATTTTATTGCTCTCTATTTTATGCATCATGAATTTAACTGAACTAAATAGTCAAAGGACAGGTGAATAATACTGTTTTACTGACCACATTTTCTTCTGCATTTCACTTTTTTTGTTTTTTGCTTATTCAGCTTTTCACATAACTAGCTCCAAACACCTATGTATTATCAAAGAACAGTAAAGCAATCAACTACTCCATTTACCTTACTGCATTGAACAACATTTTACTCACCTTTTCTTTGGTAAGCTTTTTTTCTTCTGAATGTATTTCAGCAAGACTGAGAAGAATATCAATTTTTAGGACCTAACAAAATGTGACTGCGAGGGTAGGTATGTCAAGCAGTGTTTTTGTCAGTTGAATACTATTATTTGAACTACGTATCTGAAATATCCATTGGACTGGGCACTGGATAGATCAGAGGAAAAGACTGTCCCTGCTCCAGAGAACTTCTAATATTGATAATATGAGAGAAATGAGAGTTGACACATGCACAGAGGGTCAAGAAACTTGTTCAACTTCCACAAGTAATCAGGGACTGAATCAAAAATAAAAGCTGTTGCTGCAGATTTCTCCTTTATCCGTAGTAAATAGTCTTAAGTCATTCATTTGAAATGAATTGACCAGTCCTAAGTATTTTCAGTGAGTTGTTCTCGATATCAGATAATTATTTGGTAGATTTTAAATCCATATTAGTTTTTCATGTCAGTAAAAATCCAGAGCTACAGTTCTAAGTCAAATGAGTACAAGTGAGTTATTCTCTTTTCTGTAGTGTAAGGTGTTGTCTGCTCAGCCCAAGTTGTTGTCCAGTTGTTCAGTGACCATGAAGAAGAGTTTATTTGCAGCCATTCCAGTTACTTTTAACTTAGTAGTAGAATGCTATAAAGTCTCCCCTTAGGCATCTGCAAACCAGACCGCCCCAGTTCTTCCAATCTCTCTTTGTTGGTCTCGTTTTCTGGATCTCGTAATTGCTTTGTTTTTCTCTTGTGGCTCCTCTTTGTTTGATCCACATCTCGACCACTGTCTTGAGAGTCAGAGTTCCAATCTAGCCAACCAGTTAAGGCAAACTATCACTATTTTGCTGAGGTTGGTGGGGAAAATCTTCCATAAAAATGATAAGCCTAAGATTTTTACGTAACCTATTCTTTGTTTAAGTTCTCCTATGCTTTTCTCCAGTAATTACCTTTCTCTAGCTGTTACTTCAATAAAAGGCTTGTAGATCCCATATGGAATGGGAAGGCGCATGAATTACTCACGCTTTGAAAGGGAAGTAACTAATTTTAAAGTTAATGATACATGCTGAGCTTTTCCAATCCATATAGTTAACTTGAACATGAGTAAAAGATACTTCAAACTGATTTTCAAACGCCCCTGAGGTACCCACATGGAAATAGTTTCTGAAAAAGGTTGCTGTCTGTTCCTCAGTACAGGGCCAATTTAAGCCACAAAAGGTGTTTTAGCAGTGGAGTTGTTCAAAGGAGCTTGAAAGGATTTTATAATAGAGAAAAAGAGTTTTGATTTTTTTATGCTCCAAGACAGTTTTGCTCGAAGTGTTCATATGAAAACACCTTTAGCCCAATATTAATATTACTATAGCTAAAATTCATGCTGCACAAAATTGCACAGAAGTGTGAGGACTGGCACAGATTGATATCAGCCCATTTGGTCTCTACTGCACAGTAAAATGAGTTACTGTTGCTCTTCATAACATATATTGCAGTGTTTTATGTGTGTTTCCACAAAAGATAAATCTGCTGTTGCAAAAATTAGCAACCTACAGTGAAAACCCCATTCCAACAAAGAAAATTAAATCTTTGCTACATATATTTTTTTGCCCCCATTGCATAAGGGGAAAATGAGATGTTAACAGTGCTGTTGCAAGTTAGTTTAGATTATCTGAAGACATTTACAGGAATACTTTTCTAGCAAATTAAAGAAGAGCAAATTTTATAGGAGAAACAACTATTCTTGCCCTTTAAATGCTGAGCATCCTGTACAAGACCACAGGCACAAAAGGCACATAACAGAGTCTTGTAACCATGAAGACAACAGTACAGAAAAGAGCTTTCTCTCTCCGTTTAATTTTCCGTAGTTACAGAAATGAGGCTACCAGCTGTTTGAATTACAGTGTGCAGTGACATAATAATGAGAAAGTTAATCTCTTTAAGTAGCTATCATATTCTAGTTTTCCATTGGCAGCTCCTTGCCTTGTATTCCCGTTTACCTGTAAATCTGTATCTAAAGGCAAGTAGAACTGTTCTGAGTACAGGTGGGGGAAAGCAGAACACCTGCTGGTAATTGCAATGAAGATATCCATGCACAAAATGTGTGTGTGTGCATATATATGCATATTTTATAAAACATACAATAGGCTCACCAAGTACAGTTTGAAGGAAATATGCATATGCTTTTTTTGTCATGTCCTGGATGCTTTTCAGCATGATACAGTTAATGAAAAAATAATAGCACTAGGTTTGTTAATTTTCAGGCATGGATAATATGGTTTGAGCTGGGAGGTGCATCTTTAGTTGCTAGCACACGGCCAGTCACTGTTGCAAGTTAATGCAGTTTTCTGAGCCAGAAGGGCACTTTGGGGACTCTCCGGAGATCCCTGGTATTCAGCAACTTAGGTTTTTTACACAGGTCAGCTCTGGTTGGAAACTTCTTGTTTTCTATAAATATTTTTTTGTAAATGAGATGAGTTTGTAAATCTCTGAAGGGCACCTCATGGTTTTGAAACTTTTAAAATACGGAAATAGGGAAGAGCCCACTGGATCAGAAAGATTTTTCTGATATTGTTTAGATATCGAAAGGACCAGGGCTCTTGGGGGAAGGAAGTGGCTTTTCATCTTTATCTGTCCCTCAATAATCATTGATAAAAATGACCTTCCTTTGTTGCCTTTGCATTTCCAGTGCCTAAATAATTGGGTACTGCTTTAGTTGGGCCTTTTATAAACAAAGCAACATTTACCTAAATGAAACTTTCTAAAACATCACTTTCCTTCCTTTGTCCCTTCTTTCTTCTCTCCCTCCTTCACTCGTCCTTTGCTTTATTGGCTTTTCTGGTACTTGGATCACAGGAATCTTCCTTCTTGTGGGCACATTATAGAGAATGTAGTGAAAAAATCTAACAGATGTAGCAAAAGGTCTTAAAATGTTACCTCTGTTTCCCACAACTGACTTTAATAAATATAAAGGCAGTATATGAATAGAATTTCAGAATTTGACTGCTTGTACATTTCCTATGTACTTAGTCTGCAGCTAAGGTGTTTTGGTAGATGATTCATAGACAGCATTACTGGCTTTATTCTTTTAAGATCATCTAGAGAGATAATGTTCCAACATTAAACTAACAAGAACTGAGGTTTTTACATAGATTCAACTCTTATATTTAATTCCAATTTAATTTAAATGCTTCATGTTAGCATTATGCATTAATTTCTAGCTTAAGGGAAGTTACTTTGTAAAAGCGAACTCGTTTTTTTGTGTTTATCCTCTAAAATTCATCAATGAAATCTGAAATTGGGCCAAACTGCAATTTTGCTTTGTATCAACGTTATTTCATTGATACAAGACTATTTGGTTTACATGAATTGCTTTTGGCAAATTGGATTTGATGTTTCAGCCATAAAAGATGGTGTATTCCTGGGTGTAGAACATGCTGTCCTGCTACTGCATTTCCTGAGGACTACAACCCACCCAAAGGTAGTTTAGGGCTATCCAAACCAATAATAAGGACCAAAATATCCTCTTAGAGGAAGGTTCTCTGCATGGTGGAGGAGGTGAGTTCCACTGGACTTCGTTCTAGGCTTTTGAGAGCTCTCTCTTCATTTGTAGTGATGGAAACATTAGTCATTTACTTGATGCAAAAGCTTTTATTGTGATGATAACGCTATGCATACAGCGATTGTTCAGACAGGCATGCTTGTCCTCATGGATATGCCAGGGTTAAGTAATGTGAGAGATATCCCATAGCCTTCTATATGAAGAAGCTATGAATTTCCAGACTTAATTCCAAGAAAAGCACCCACAGTTCTGATGTGCGGTAACCAAAAACAGTTTCGAAGATGGAGCTAAAGAATGACCAAGGGAAGTGCAAGGAAACGTAGATCCTTGTGGCCAGATGTGTTACTGGTTATGTGGTGGGACAGAATTTATGTTATGGCTGGATCCCATCCTCGTTGTGCATAATGTCCATATCATTCTGAGCAAGTTTTTAGACTATTCATTGTACAACATAAGATGTAATACCAAACCTTGTAGAGCAGTTTCCAAATGTTGGAAACAGCCTTAGTGTATGGTACAAGCAATTGAGGAAGCCATTGCAGTAGACTCTGACTTTGGTGTTTAAGATACCTTAATTTTGGGAGACCAGCTTGTTTAATAAGAATTGGGGGCAGTTATTCTAAAAAGCCTGAGCTTCCCTTCTTTTTCCTATTCCTACAGCAGAAACTCCTTTGTATCCTATGTGGTCTCCCGTGAAGGGAAATGCAGATCTGTACAGATGCATGGATGAGAATGGCTCTTGTGTATGCAGGTCACTGTTCATTTAGACTACATTTTCTAAAACATTGTTTTGGGAATATCTGACCTTTGGGTGAAAGACAATTGGATTAACTGCTTTCAGATGTATTGTGTACAATGCACTTCACTAACACAGAAAAACATTAACCCCACTCCCGCCCCTGACTTTGGAAAATTGATCAATTATTGCTAAAAGTTTTCAAAGGACAGACAGTGCCATGTAAGGTCATTTACAATAAAAGGCTGAGCTTTTTTTGAAGCTGCCTATAAATGTCAAAAAACGGAGCAAACTTTGAGGAACAATTTAAAGGAGCAGAGTGAGGAATCTAAGCTTCTCTTACAGTTAATGGAGACAGGTAGACATATCCGGGAGGCAATTTGTAGTATCAGTTTTAGATGCTCACTACCTGAAATTAGATTGCCTGAATATTCCTCATATTTTCCTACTCTGGAACTGAAACGAAATAAGGAAAAATAATATTCAGTGTACTCTTAGATGCACACAGAGTACATTGCAGGTGTCAGTTCGTTCTTTAGTTCCATCTTCAAAACTGCTTTTGGTTACTGTGTACCAGAACTGTGGATGCATTCTCTTGGACTTAAATTCTGGAAATTCATAACTTCTTCATATAGGGTTTTTGAAGGTAAGATAATTGGGTGTAGATCCCTGTATTTTCAAAATCCAATATTTTGGCTATATCTGAAGTGTCACAGCATGGGGATGAGACTCAAAATATCTTTAAAAAATGCTTTTACTCTGCTAGCAGAGGCTTTGAGGCATTATATTTGTTGTTCTAAGTGCTATTGCTACATCTCTGCTATGCTACTGGATTTGTAGAAGTAATGAATTTATCTATCTGCTTAATACTGTGCTGGAAGAAACCTTGTCTGGGAGGTTTCAAAATGATAATCCAGACCCCTATCACATTCCTTCCTTTGAGAAATCCCTCTGGATTTGTAAGGGTTTTATTTTGATTTTTTTGTATTTTAAAGAGACACAGTTTATGAAGGACAAGAAACTAACCTCAACCACCTTTTATTCCAGAAAAATGGTACAGAGAAGGGCGATTGGAGTGCTACTATTTTGTTGACCAAAGAGGGGCTGGAAAAAAGAAAGCATACGCTGATATCTGTCTGTGCAATCACCTGCCAGCGGGTCAGGTAAGCATGTTGCCCTTGTGAATTCAGCTCTACATCAGGAAAGAAGAAAATAGAGCTCATAGTATCCTTCATCAAGAAAGAGATTCTGCATGTATAGGTCCTGATCTTGAGCCGTAGCAGTTAGTGAATCTGTCACTGAATTTATTGGAGCAGGGGGAATAGACATGCGTTGTATATTATTGATGCAATTTCTGGATTATAATGTGAAATCTTGGGTGTTCTGGCCAATGGTTTAGCTCCTATATTGCTTATGAATGCAGCAACTAGGTGTTGTGTTGGTACTGTCTGTGGCTCACAAAGTAAAAGTTTAAATATCCATTCATAAAATAGGGCTGTCTTCAACATTTTTAGACCAACTTGCGTTATAAAACATTTTTACAGTCCTTAGCAGACAACTTTAGACCATAAATGCCCAGAAGCAAGGATTATGAAAATACTACAATGGAAAGCCTGCAGCTGTATTTATCATTCAGGGGCTATAGATGTCAAGTATAGAGGTGTTGGGTCTAGGAAGATAAAACTACTGCTTTGTCATTTCTCTATTAGCATTATAATACCCTTGAGAACTAAGAGCTTGGTGGATGCATTATGGATTTATGTAAATGACTTACCTCAAACTTGATACAGTGCTCTGGAAGAGAGGAAAATGGTTTCTAAGCAGGGGTATTGGTGCAATATACTGTCAGGGAGAGAGACAAGAAACACAACTTTTTCTACTGAATTAATTCAGTATAATCCTAGGGAAATTTTGAAACTCTAATTTAAGAAATTGTTCTAAAGTGTCATTTGAAATTCCAGGCAAGCCATTTTAAAGATGGTTTCTGCCTTTTTTTAATGTGCTGCAGCCTGAAAATATTAAAATGTGACTTATTAGGTAGAGCTTTTCAGAGACACTGAGCGCTAGTTCAGATGTGGTTTCCCTGAAAGCTGGGTCCTGCTCAGAGGAGCCGAATCAATATAGTGTAGTTTGGGAATCTGCTTTTTAATCATATAACTGCTTTTCACTTGAGAACACTTGATTATTTGTTGTTTAAAAATAATTGATTTAGACAATCACACAGCATGAGCTCTAGTTCAATATACACACTTTCCAATTTCATTAGAAGCCCTTCATTCCTATGCTGAGTTTATGGCTCTACCTTGTCATTCCTTATCTGATATTCTTTTAATTTACTCTTCAGATTAATATTTCTAAACATTTCAAAGGCCTTACTATCCTCTCCTGGTGAAAGGCAGTTTGTGGGGAAAAACACCTGTTTCCAATCCTATGCTAAAAAGTAAGAACCAAATGCTTGTGTTCAGCTTTTTCCCCTCTTCTCCATGTCTCCCCGCCTCCAAAATTAACAAAAAGCCCTGATAATTTCAGTTTCTATACTCAGTGGCTCTGTTTTTCAACTGCATACTTATAAGCTCAAACTATTTTTGTGCAAGCCCTAATCTCCAGGACCCTAAGCCAGTGCTACTGAAAACTGTAGAGAGAGAAAACAGATTAGCACACACCCTCTTTTCCCAGGGAGTGTCTGCTGGGTTTGTGCGTGGAGGTGCTTCCCTTCTGCCTCGGCGTCCTGCCCTGTTGCCAGAGCTCTGCGCCTGCTCTGGTGCCTGCAGCAGGCACCCGGCGCAGCGGCGTGGAGCCTGTGATCCGGTTATAGCTGCGTGTGCACCTCCCTGGTGCCACAGGCTCATCAGAAGAGGAGAAAGGCAGAGCAAATCCTGACTTTCAGTGGCAGGCTGCTGCTCGGAAATAGTGAAGTCTGTCTTTCACATGCTTTTTCTCTTTTCTTTAGCAGCAGAATGTAAACCTCAAATGCGCAGTGGCTCCTGTTCTAGCACATAGCATGATACACACAGCGTAACAATGTGGGGGACTTGCCCTGAGTTTATTTGGAATGGATTTGTCAATGCTTTGCATAAAAATGCTTGCATCTGTGATATTTCCACCATAGCCTTGGCCTTTGTTTAGGAAAGAAAGGTGTAAGGGAGACTTGTGATGTTCCAGGTGAGCGTTGGCAGTGAGTAACTGCATGTTTGCAGCTCTGTTTTGTTCAGGCCTTGCGGGATGCAGCAGAACAGCATTTGCAGCCATGGTGGGAGGAAATGCTCCGCTCCAGCACACCTTTAGGGAGTTTTGTAGAGCAAGCAAAATGCGTAGGATGCCTGTTTGTGGGAGTAGTTTGCTGTTTTCCATGAGTTTTTTCTTCTATCCTGTGTATTACTTCTTGTTCCGTATCAGTAACATCCAGGATTGCTTTGGGCCAGTTGATGAGACTTCAGCTGCAAAGAACACAATATGTGTGAAAAATTGCAGTGACAGGGTTTTGTTCCTTGCTAGCTTGTGATAAAGGGGAACAGAAACACTGACCAGAGAGCCCCTCTGGACATTTTTACATCTTTTTACAAGGAATACCGTTTTATGTGTTTTGAAATGTATTTGGTGTTTGCCATTAGCTTGTTTTTCATTATGTATTAACAGTATTTTTGAATATCTTAAATTAAGAAATAAAAAGTCATGGGTGGGAGAGATAGGAATACTTGTAAGGAGGCAAAATGGATTAATAAAACTTAAAGAAAATGTGAGAATATGTACCCTGTCCCTTTGCTCACCTCAGTGCTTCCTACATTGCTAGATGCTGTAACTGGAGTAACTTGTAACTGCAGTTACAAGTAAATTGGCATAAGCATATTTATGCTAGAGGATTGTTTTTAATTGCTTTCTGCTTCTCTTAAAATATTACTTTTTCAGAATATTCTCTGGCTGATTTCTTTCTGTTAATATTTAAGCAAAATTGTTCAGCCAGTTTTAAGTATACAATCAGCAGAAATTGTCACTTAATACAAATAAATAGAAACAAAAATCAAAATAGGAAGTTTTCTTAGAATCTGCATTTGAAGTCCATCACTCCGCCTTGTCCTGGTCGAAAGCATTTCTGACCTGGCTTTAAAACTGCACTTTGTAAATATGCGATAATTCTTAGATTTTTATACGGCAGTAAGTTTCTAAAAAAACAATCTTCCAGTGTTCTCCTATAATGTCCTTCACGCTGGCAATTCTCAAGAACAGATTAGATAAGCGGCTGCTGGGAATGCACTAGGATACACTTAATCCTGCTTTATACCAGGGGCTGGAGGTCTTGAACTCCCTCACTCAATGGATTAGAGGATTTCTGTAATTTTTAAATCTAATAGTAGGACCCTATTCACATACATAAAATGTATGGATACTCACTAAACTATTCTACTGGTTCCTAGTAAAGAATATAAAATAGCTTATTTTTTATGGTCCCTAGTTTATTATTCAGTGCTGTTAATAGGAATCCTTTGACCTTGGTAGATCTGAGAAGAGATCCTGTATGTTCAAGCTGGTACTGAACTGAGAGCTCTACTAACCCGTTCACGTATATTTCACATATTTAAAGAAGAATTAGCACATCATAACACACTCAGTCAAGAATTATAAACATGAACAAAAACTCACTACCAGTCTAAAGAAACCTGTTTCCTCAGGCAGGAGACTGCTCGCACTCAGCTACCCTGATCCCTGGCAGACCGGCAGGGTGCTAGACGGTCTCGTGGTTTTCCATCGACAGGGCACCTACTGTTATTCCAGGCACTGTGCTTGCTGTCTAGCCCGTTTAATCATAGACATGGGCCTATCCGTTGCGGAAAATATTTCAGAGGTGACTCCTTTCTCATTTTGGTGTTGCTGTTATATCCATGTGTGCTTTGACATAGAAGCCTGATGAACAGCCACATACTGACATGTCTCCCATGGGAATTATCTTCTGAATCTTCCCGTGCGGGAAGAACTGTGTCACCCTGGTGCCTGTCAGAATATCGCACGGGTCCTCGTTCTCCCATCCATATAGTAGCTCTGTCGCAGGCAGAGGTGAATTTCAGAGCTGATGGTTTTCTCCCAGGGCACCTTTCATAGTTTTCCAAATCTTGGGGTCTGGTGGTGTGAACTTTCCAAGACCCACAGGCCTGAGACTTCAAACTAACGCTTCAGTATGCATGTACCTGAATGTTAACTGAAATCTGGTATTGGTGCAATGTGTTCAGAGCAAAACCTCTACTAAATTTGGGCCACTGCAGCTGGCTCCAGCCCTGAAAGTATTTCAAAGACATGTTAGTATCTACTGTCTCTTCAGAGGACAGCAAGAGAGAAACCATATTGCTTCTTTCATGGGGGAAAAAAAAAAGTAGCTTTATGAAGACTTTGAAGTGATTTTACTAACATGCAGCCAACAATTTTAAAGTCCAGGATTTTGTTCTCCGAGCAGACACAGTTTCCCTAACATTGTCTGCCAGTGCAGTGTTTCTGCAGTCTTGTGATGTTAAGCTGATAGGACAGTCGTCTTTCTCCTCAGTGGTTTAGGCTGTTTGCGCAGATCAGATAAATCTACTTTGGTAGGCAACATTTGGTTAAGCAGAAATCAATTCAAAGAATAAAATCAGCATCCCATTTGTTGTATTCTTTTTTCATGGAGGAGGGCCACAGAGCATGCTTTTCTTCCTTTGCCTGTTTTCCAGATCATCGGGGTGATCAATTTTTGTAAATGAAAACTTCCTCTTTTTGTTGAGCCACTGGGTTAAATGATGATGATATCTGAAAGCAAAAATTCATTTTTCAGGTTCCTCAAGCCATATTAGCCTGCTGAATGGAGTATTTGTTAACCCTGAAGTCAGGACTGTTTTAAGTATGGGGTGTTTTTCTTCAAGAAGTTTTAATACATTTCTGACAAACTCTGGATAACTCTGTCAGCTGAGGAGTTTGAGCATCTGTTGCTCAGATTTTGTCATTCTGCTTCATAATGCTCTTCCCATTTATTCTCCTTGCCATTCTCCAAGATTTAGTGGAGAATGTTGTTCCTAACTTCTTTGGGAATTGTAATAAGTTTCGTGAAGTATGGTGGATCTCATTCTTCTGAATTGAATGTATCTCCCTGTGTCATTGTCTCCCTCAACAGTTGTTTTAAGAATCCAGTGAAAGGAACTTGTATTGTTCTTAAAGAAATTTATTTTTAATTTGTAGTGCTTAAAGCAGCACTTGCTCCATAGGGTTAAATAAAGTAAATTTAGCACAGAATTTGGTTACTCTACAACAACTGCAGTATAAAGTTAATGTATTCTAGTACCTTCTTTCTTTGCTTTCCAGATTGTTGTTCAGCATAGCTATTTTTCATAGACAGTCTCATGCAAAGTTTTTCAAATGAAAGTGATTTAAGGATAAATGACTATAAATTTTTCCAGAAGTCAGGATGACTATGAACTTGTCACTGCTGGGTTGTTCTGATTACTAGTGAGAAAAGGTAAATTAATAGGAGACTCATTCCAATACATGGCTCTTTCTTTGAAACCTGATACCTTGACCACTAATGTCTTAAACCAGGGGAAAAGGTTATATAGGCTATCTTCTACAACGTTAGTGGTCTGTGAAGACCCATTTATATACCAAAGCTGGAAGAACCTCTGTCTGCTTGAGTTAGTTGTTCCTGATGAACTTACGGCTCATATAGTATCTACACTAAATTTTTATTGTAATATCTGCATGATGTAAAATAGGAATGTTAAAAGCTTTAGTTTATCTAGTTAAATTGGTCTCTGTAGTTGGACAAGCAGCCAGTGACTTGTCTACAGTATTATACTGCCTTTCAAAAGGTAATATTCAGAACAGCTCCATCTTATTTTCCTCTCGTTAAGCTCTTACACCTTATATACAAACATAAAACTATGGTAGTGGATATTACTCTGTAAAAGAAGTGCAGTGCAGCAAGAGCTTTATAGCAGCATGCATTTTGGCTCTGAAAGGAATATCTAAATGGCTACTAACGTGAAGAGGCAAGGTAGCCCACGCTGCCACAAAATACATGCCGTTGCTATGTTCTTGCTTAATAATGCTCTATCTGCTTTCATTGTTGTTATGGTTTATATAACTGCTGTTTTATATTCTACAAGCCAGTACTTTGCTGAAAGCCAGAAGTCTAGATCTGAGTTGTTACAGCCTCCAGGAGAAAATTGCTCCTGCTGATAATCAGCTCCAAATCCATTCCCTGATTGTCTTGTACACGAGCTACTCTGCTGCTTTCGCATTGCTCCGAGACTTTCCTAGCCTTTGGACTGGTATCAGTAAGGGGAGAGAGAAGGGAAAAACTAAGTACCTCTGTTTCCTCCATTTTTCCCTGTGATGCCTCATAAATTTCATTCAGTCAATTAAAAGTTACACACAGTCTGAAAGTTATATTTAACAACACTTTAACTGTTCTGTTTTCTTTTCTAACAGTGAGGGTTCCTTTTGCTACCATTAAGTTTTTGTTTTCATATAGGGAATACCCATCAGTAGCTAATTTCTGTTAACCTCATGGGAACCTAATTTTTAACTTTAGAATGAAACATAATTGCTCCTTCCAGCAACATGTAAAAAGTTCAAGAAAAGTTATTGCCGCTACGTCTTTGTCTCAGTTGCTATGGCTGAATTTGTATTGCAGTTCAAGCCCATGGAATTACATATGTGCTATGGGGCTGCTCTCTTCTATACCACAGCTTCATTTGAACTGTCCATATGGCCCCTAATACTGTCCTTCGCCTGTGCTCCTTGCTGTCTAGAGCTCCTGATTGTTACTGATTTATTTTATTTAAAAAGTGCAGTGTGATTACTAGAGTTTTGGGTTTAAATAGTGCACTGCTCTTTTATGAGAAAGTCTGGTGGATGATGAGTGGGTCGAGAGCTTATGGGTAAGGATTAAAGGGCAGGCTAACATAGGTGATACTGTTGTGGGTGTTTGCTACAGGCCACCTGATTGGAAAGAGGAAGTAGATGGGGCCTTCCACGGACAGCTGGAAGTAGCCTCATGTTCACAGGCCCTGTTTCTCATGGGAGACTTTAACCTCCCTGATATCTGCTGGAGGAACAACACAGCAAGGCACAAGCAATACAGGAGGTTTCTGGAGAGCATTGATGATAACTTTCTGACACAGGTGATGGAGGAGCCATTGAGGAGAGTTGTGCTGCTGGACCTTGCACTAACAAACATGGAGGAGCTGATTGGAGATGTGAAGGGTGGGGGCAGCTTTGGCTGCAGCGACCATGAGATGGTGGAGTTCAGAATCCTGAGAAGAGGAAGCAGGGCAATAAGTAGGATCACAACCCTCGACTTGAGGAGAGCTAACTTTGGCCTCTTCAGGAAACTTCTTGGAAGAATTCCATGGGTTAGGGCCCTAGAAGGAAGAGGGGTCCAAGAGAGCTGGTTAATATTCAAGGATCACTTTCTCCAAGCTCAAGAATGGTGCATCCCAATGAGCAAGAAGGTTGAGCAAAGGGGGCAGGAGACCTGCGTGGATGAATGAGAAGCTCCTGGCAAAACTCAAACATAAGCAGGAAGTGTACAGAAGGTGGAAGCAGGGATAGGCCACTTGGGAGGAATATAGGAATGTTGTCAGAGTATGCAGGGATGTGATAAGGAAGGCCAAGGCCCATTTGGAGTTAACTCTGGCAAGCAATGTCAAGGACAGCCAGAAGGGTTTCTTCAAATATATCAGAAACAAAAGGAAGACTAGGGAAAATGTGGGCCTGCTACTGAATGGGGCAGGGGCCCTGGTGGCGATAGATACAGAGAAGAGATACTGAATGCCTTCTTTGCTTCAGTCTTTACTGCTAAGACCAGCCCTCAGGAATCCTGGACCCTGGAGACCAGGGAGAAAGTCTGTAGAAAGGAAGACTAGTCTAGTTGGAGGCCTGTAGCTAGTGGTGTCCCCCGGGGTCAATACTAGGTCCAGTATTGTTCCACTTATTCCTCAGTGACCTGGAATAAGGGACAGAGTGCACCCTCAGCAAGTTTGCTGACGATACAAAACTGGGAGGAGTGGCCGATACACCAGAGGGCTGAGCTGCCATTCAGAGGGACCTTGACAGGCTGGAGAGATGGGCTGAGAGGAACCTCATGAAGTTCAACAAAAGGAAGTGCAGGGTCCTGCACCTAAGGAGGAATAACCTCATGCAGTTCTGTCTGAACATGAGGAAAAACCTCTTTACCGTGAGGGTGACAGAGCACTGGCACAGGTTGCCCAGGGAGGTTGCGGAGTCTCCTTCCTTGGAGATATTCAAAAGCCGTCTGGATGCAATCCTGGGCAACATGCTCTGGGTGACCCTGCTTGAGCAGGGGGTTTGGACTAGATGATCTCCAGAGGTCCCTTCCAACCTCAACCAATCTGTGATTCTGTAATTCTTGCTCTTTTATAAAATACTAGCTTTAAAAGTTTAATTTGTTTAATGCCCCACATGTTAATTATAAAATGATGATTTTCAAAGCACAGCAGACAGCCATAAGCCTAAATTTTAAAATTAGTGTTGAAGTCCTACCCACAGATAATAAATCCTAGATGAGTTAACAATAATTAACTATAAATGCTAGTATAATTGATACTTTCAGTCACTAGTAAAGAAATTTATTATGACCTAGAGCTGAAATAATAGCAGCCCTTTGCTCTTCTTTCTAACTTTTCATAGGAGTCTAATGAAATATTTGCAAATAAGCATTGAGATTTACCTGTGGGCTAGGTACTATAATCCCGTATGACAGATGTGGATTAGGAGAGTGCATGCCAGGTTTTTAAAGCTAAATAGGCATCTAATCATACACCTAATGCCTGACAGAGGTATTCAGAAGTGTTTGTGCTGCATTGAGATTAATGATGGGTAGGTAGCAACTATAACATTACTTGCACTGAGAAAAGTGCACTTTTCAGAATACTTATACATAGTCAAGTATATTAGGTTCCTGCTCTTTGCTGATGCCTCTAGTCATGGAAGCAATAAATGGTAGCACTTAAATAAGAACACCTACTTGGTTGCTAGGCTCAAGTTTTAACCAGCACTTAACAATGCTTTTGTATCAAATTTTGGTTTAACAAAGAATGGCTTTTAGTTTAAAAAGAATACAGCTTGGATGTAACTTAAGCTGCAAGTGCTGAAAGTTAAATAGGGATGTTTCAATTTAGTAAGTATTCATGAAGCTTATAATAAATTTCAGGGTGCACAAAATATTTTTTTTGTTTCTAATCTTATATGAATAACTGCTGTGCCATTTTTAACTATAGTGCAGAAGATTTTCAAGATGCCCTTTTTTGTCCTCTAGCACTTGAATACAGCCTTCATTACTTTTTGTTTTTGATGTTGTAACATAAGAAAATTGGCTGAAAGATTGCTGTTTTAAGGCACTTTCTAAAGTGCCACTAGTTTTTTTAAAAAAAATCATTTTATAGAAATGACAGTTTGATGTTCTATGTATATCACTTCTTCCATCACCGTTGTGTCAGCCTGAATCAGTTTATTTACCAGTACAGTTATAGTTACAAGGATTTTTTAATTGGAGCTTGGAAGGTCAAACATGTTAGTGGAAACCAAGCTGAACACAGCACCTTCCATTTTCCTTTGAATTAGTGAGAGTAAACTTTCTGGATGCAGAATTTCTCTCTTTCTCCACACTTTCAGGTAAGGATCAAAAGACAGCCTTTTCTGAGAATGAGGTATTAAACATAAAGACAATTATCCCTGTGCTCCGTGACTGCTGAGCTGATGGCTTGACCCACAGTCAATTTCTACAAATTATGTGTGAAACCAAAAAAAAAAGTTTTTGTTGCTTTGATTAACTATAAGTTTGAAAGTATTTCAGCTAATAAATACAGAAATAGATTAGTATGCCATGGGTTTGGCTACTTCCATCATTCAGTGTGTGATGTCTAATACGACATCTTGTAAAATGAGGATTTATTGTTTGCTGCTTCTGGAAAAAAAAGTTGATTTGTAAAAGATGGATTAAATCCTAATAAAGTTTTTGAGAACGTTCAGTGTAGCTGACTGAAAAAAAATCCCTTCATTATTATACATTAATTGACCGGGGAAAAAATGACATTGATAAAGAACTAACGGATGAAAAGTTGGGCTTGATCTCATCAGTTGGTCAGACCTTTGCCTGATGTTCTTGTCAGAAACATTCAAAGTGCAATTTGCTAAACCCTTAAGAGTTCAAATGGGACTTTAAGAATTTAGCTTCTTGCAGGATTAGTTATTTAAAGCTTAATATGTCTTGAAATTGTATTGTTAGTCATTCAACAAGGAGGAGTATAATTTTCATTCTTGTTCTGTATTCTGGAAATTGTGATATAAACTCAGTTCATAGCTCAGTAGAACAGATCTCCTGAACTGCTACATAGATGGTAATTGCAATCTATGGTAAATGAATGCTGATTTACAGTACTCTTAGATTCATTTTTCTCTTTCAGACTAATAAGAGGTTAAATTTACTGCAGTCTGCATATTAAATTTTATTATGTGAGGATAGCATACTTAACTGTTTTGTTCTGTATAATTTTTTTTACTCCTTTTCTAGTTATTTAGACATCATAAAGACTGGAATTGAACATATTAGAAATGAAATTATGCGTAAAGCCAGAATCTTTTTTCATATAGGAGTCACATGCTGTTGGACTAATTGCTCTTTTGTTAGAGCTTATGCTTCTAAAAAATTGTAGGTTTGCAGGTAACATTTTTCGACACACATTTTAATACATATCCTTGTTTTGCATCAAAACTCTGTTACTGGGAAAAGCAAATAACCCGTATGCTCATGCATTTTTCTCAGATGTAGTATCCAAAATAGTTACATGGGAATATATCAAAGCTTGAACATTTCTTCCTCAAGATTTTCTGCACAGATCCAAGGCTTAACTTAAGTAACATGGATGTCAAGTCCAAGACTGTTTCCCAACAGAACCTTCTTTCCTGGCAACTAATTCAGAAAGTGCCTTCTGAGTACCTGGAAAGTACCCATTTTACCCTGGAAGTTCCTGAGACACCTGCTTAGATAAAGAGGGGTTTTATTTCCCTCTCGTTCAGACTGTTCCTATGACTCCAGTTTCTTCTACCCTTTTTCATAGGTTGTATTTTTGAGATAGCTAATCAGCCTTACTGCTCTCCTCTGGTGTCTCTGCAGCTGATCCACGTGCATCTTGACCTGCAGCACCCAGGTTTATTAGTTGCAGTACTCTAGATGACATCTCACCGTCAGTGAGGAGGACAGATGTATCCATTGGCCCTGCCTGCCATAATTATGCTTACCTTTCCTGCAGCAGCTAGACATCTGTGGTTCGTGTTCAGCTTGTGATCTGTTCGTTCCTCAGATCCTTTTCTCTAAGGTTCCTGCCTAATACGTCACTCCTATTTTATATTTGAGCAGATGATTTTTTCCTTCTTGAATGTAGAAGTTGACATGTATCCACATCTTTTGCAATGGTTTCCTCAATTTGCCAAGATCACTTTGAAGTCTGAGCTTATTCTCCAAAATGTGTGCAGTCCCTCTCAGCATTAGTGAATATCATACATGTCATTAATGGAAATGTTAAATCCTTGATAGCTATTTTATCATGACTTCTATGTCATCAATGATCATTGGGTTACAGTGTCTGAGAATGCTTTCAGTTTGACTATTCCTCTTTTAATTATTACATTTTTTTAAAAATGTGCAAACTGAAATTACAGATTTTATTTCTGATTCAAGTCAAAAGTTACAACATATGAGAGAAGCTAAACAACATGTTATATGGCTGTAATTTCATCATGGACTTCTGCCCAGAAAGTGTAATGTCCTAGGGAAATAATCTCATTAATTTAATTCACAGTTTATAAAGATTTGCACACAGGCATATTAAGAAGACCACATTCTTTACTTTCTGGGACTGATATGTGAGGCTACAAAGAAGCTCAACAGTAGACTGATCTCCTGGTTGCCCAAGAGACAAGTCTATAGCTGTCAGCTGAGCCAACCTGGGCTGGTCAGGAGTCCATGCAAACCCTGATGTGCGATTGCTGGAATCCTCCATCTGGGTCTGCAGCTGCCAAACTTGCCCTGAGGGTCACTGTGACACTCAAATTCAATTTGAGGGAGAAGGAGGAGGGTAAAAAAGTAATGAATGCCATGACCTGATTAACGATCAAGAGAATACTGAGTTAAATACATGCAGCAAATGCTTCCTGAAATAATTCTATTATTTTAAAGTAGGTTGTTTATGTAGTGAGCTTGAGTACACAGAACTATCTATCAAAGAAATAGTGGTGTTTGTATTTGAGTAATTCTCAGATGCTTTACTGAACAAGAGAACTATGAATGTTTATTGCTTTTCTCTGTTGTTGTTGTGTTTTCCTTTCCTGGTTTCTAGCCTTTTTGTGTCAATTGCTGCCTTTTTAATTAACCCTTTTGCTGCAAATTCATTGAATATTCAGGCTTCATTAATGAAATGTCCAAGTCTGGAAGAGGGCCTGTTAGGCTTGCTATGTGATCCAGGGAGCCAGGCTGGTGGACTGAATAGCCTTGGGGGCGAGGGGATGTCTAAATTCTCTCTCCTCTCTGTTGACTATGCAGAAACATAGGTGCCCAAATTTAGATGAGATGAATCTGCATCTGACAGCCTACAGGAGATAATTGTTTATCCTCTGGGAACTTGGCCATTCCCATATTTTTGTCTTAAAGAGCTACATCTAAGTCTATAACAATTTTGTGAGCCAACAACAGATCGTTTAAGCACTAATGTGGTTAAGCAGCAGATGAAGTATAACCATTAATGGTAAACAAGCAAGAGAAAACAAGTTGATATATTTAATGCACAGCACCCTGTTTCTTTTTTCCTGTGTTAGTCCGTATTTTTTTTTTCTTATAAAGCTAGAAGAAATGAAGGAATAGTTTGACTTACTGATATAATGAAGGTCAATGCAATCTCTGAACACAAAGGTTGAAAGAACAACATAATTATCCTTCATTTTGTTGATGCAAGGAGTAGAATGATTTCAATTAGTAGTTTAAATTGGGAAGTAACTGTGGAGAAGTCGGTGGCTTTCCTTCTAGATGAAATTTATTCAGTGTGATTCCTTTTTTACTCATCAGTTTAGACAAATCAGTTACTCTAGTGAGTAACAATAATATATCAATGATTAATGTGTTTAAACTCATTCAGTAAAATACAGAAAACTTGTAGAACAACAGATGGTAACACTTGGATCCCTCCAAACATATAAATATTATTTTCCTCCTGCAGCCCCTCATAAGAGGATTCAGGGTTTTTGATGGGGGGGGGGAAGAGTGACTTGACTCAAGTGGAAGCTGATAAGGAGCAACATATTGGTAGCAGACATCTTCACAATTTCTTCTTTTGTTTTGCCAAGAAGAGTCTTATCTGCTGCTGACTATCCAAAAATGCAAAATTAGTACTGCTGTGCCAAGCATGTGGGGCTCTGTGTCAGCCGCTATTCCAGCCACCTGCCAGCTTCCCTTTGCAATGGGCTGTGTGGGTGGTTTCCAAAGGAGAGAACTCACTGCAAAAGTCAGAAAGGAAATTTCCCTCCTTTCTTCTTTGTCTTTTGTTTGATGTTCACTCTTTTCATGTTCCTGTTGACAAAAAAATTAGCTCCAGCATGTTGTCTCCCCGCAGTAACTGGTACTGGATGGATTTCCCTTTAGATTGGGCAACCCCACTGACTTGCCAAATTTCATGCTCACTTACTCTTTTTGCCCTGACATGTTTTCGTAATTAAAAGTACTCTTGCACCGTATGGAAGATCCATGCCTGAGCAGTTTAGGAGGTCTAAAAAATTAGACCTCAATTTTTAGTTTCCGGGAGGCAGTCTGCACTAGCTCATGATGTCTGTGCTATGGTTTTTCAATGGGTTTGCGTGGAGATGGTTTTGTTTTTCTTGTTTTCCCTGCAGGATCAGGAATATCGAAGGAAAAAAAAACTGAAGTGAAAGAGCAGCTCAGACTCATTCACTGAACTGATCAAGATGTGGCAGGAGACAACATCTTTCCCAGTATGACTATTTACCATCTCTTGTTACAGGCTTTTTAAGAAATATGAAGATGTAGCAAGGCCTTGGTAATGAAAAAGAGAATTTTAGCTCATCTACACTTTTGTATCCCAATGCTTAC
Source organism: Apteryx mantelli (assembly GCF_036417845.1). NCBI lineage: Eukaryota > Metazoa > Chordata > Aves > Apterygiformes > Apterygidae > Apteryx > Apteryx mantelli. The sequence continues at coordinate 3,639,061 of NC_089986.1, forward strand.
AATCCTGCGAGTACTGTTTGTACATTGCTAAATGTTTATCTCTCCCTATTTCATTCTTCTCCTGAGAAAAAGTGAATGCTGCAGTATTTTTCAGAACAATTCACTAATGTGTTTCCTGCAACTTACATTTTATTTCTTTCTTTTTGGTTTGACAAGTGTGGAAATGTCACACTGATTGCTGACCTTACCACTATCCGTCCATTTAAAATCTGTCCAAAGGTACATTAACTGAAAGTAACAAAATTAATGCTGTTAATTGTTATAATCCTAGCTTAGTCCAAATGTTAATAATTACCCTTATTATCTTGTCTTTTCTTGCTTAATTGATTGTAACCGAAAGGCATGCTATATCCTATTTGCATTCTTTTGTAAGTGATCTTTGGTGACTGAGGAGACATTGGTCCATATTTCAAGTTGATTTTGGACATTCATTGGCAATTTCATGTGGTCACAGGCTTTTACAGTGAAATAGTTCTTAGAGTATCTTGCTGTTCCTACTGGATGTAGCTATTCCTACAAGGATCTCTTGTATTTATACCCTTACATAAGTTCACCATTTGTGTTTTAATTTTCAAATTTTCTGTTATTTTTCACTAATGGTGTCCAAATTCAAGAAGGAATCATGAGGAGGTTGCCAGAATACCTCTACAATATGTACAAAAGTAGTACTCATTAACCCTCTGTTGAATGTATTACCTGCAAATGTGATTTCTTCTTTGGCACAATACTCTTCATCCTGCAAAACTGACAAGCTCATTTTCTTTATTTTTTCCACAGTCTGATCAAAGCAACTTTTAATCTTTTCTTGGTACATTAGCACTATGAAATTGCTGCTAACAGTATCAGCCAATTAGCAACTTTTTAATCTGCTATATTGTTTGTCAAGCCAGTGTGACAGAATGATGGGCTACCATTCTAATTATCTGGCTTCTGCATAAGTAGAAAATTGCTCCTGTTTGACAAATATTTTAAGTTAAAAAAGTAGAGACCTGGAAGTCTGGAAACAAACTTACTCATGCGAGGATACATCAAAAAGGACTGTGGTTCAGGTAATTGGTAATGACAGGGAGGGCCTTTCACTTTTTTGTAATACGTCGGAAAACTACTTAAGTGGAAGGGATGAAATAACTTTTAAAAGCTTTGAGCATAGGGTTCAAAGTATTGGTTCATGAACCTCACTTTATGCCAGAAGAAGTTGGGTTTATGTATGTTGCTGATGTTTGCTTAGCTTGAAAAGCAGCTAACCCCCATGCATGCACCTGGCCTCCCTTGCCACCTATTTAGGTGACTTGCTGAATAACTTTTTTTCTGAAAACTCTTGAGTCTCCATGTGAAGCCCCATGTCTGAAAAGAAGAAAGGCATCAAGTAGAGAGAGGTGAGCTGTAGAGGTTTCCCTCTAAACTTGTTACTCAGAGCATCAGCTAAACCTAAATAGGTTTGTGTCCAGTGTCTCATGAGAAGACTGCTTTGTTCAGGTTGTGAATCTAGCGAGGACCTGAATTCTGCAGTGTTAATGCAGAGGATCCTTGCATCACTCATTTCTGAGAGACGCAAGGGGCCAGCTCCATCTGAGACTCCACTTCTGCCTCTTCTCTGGAAGAAAGTAAAGGTGTGTTTGCTGTTGAGTGGGAAGGAGGCACTGACATTGGCAAGGACTTTGGAGCTCAGTGCCAGGAAAATAAAATTCTTACTGTAAGATGTTTTAGTACATCTTACTACTTAGAGCACATCAATACTTCTTTCTGAGTTCAGCCAAAAGCTTAGCTAGTCTCTCAGAGCTGACTTTGGAGGAGCTGACTGTCTCCTCTGTGCTGATGAGCCCTTTGCAATATAGAGGGATATCATGCAGTCGTGTAGCTGTGGATTTTTTGTTGCTGTCACAGTAGGCTATTACCTAATTGATGTTAGTAATTTACTTCATATCCAGGGCAGGTCCAGCAAGGGTTTAATATAGTTGCCCAAGAGAGTAGAAGAGGAAATTTTGCACATTGTTACAGTGAACAGCATGTACAAATGATATGTGTAAAGCCGTTGATATTTTTTAATAGACTGTGAGCTTTCTGCATCAGAGAGAGATAGGAACTCAGCCTAAATTCAAGAAGGCAATGCCAAATGACTTGAGCAAAATTGTATGCTACAAGAATTGGAAAGCACAGGATGATTTATGTGGTTTGTGTGGAAATCATAGGACTTTTACCATTGTTTTGAGGTGAAACGCAGCAAAATCAAAGATGTTTACCTTTATTTTTTTTCAATTCTTTTCAGACCTGACCCTGCCCCCCCCCCCCCCCCCAGTAAAAATTTAGAAGTAAGAGGTCTTACAATCAAAATGATAGATAATAGTCACTAAAAACCTTGCAAAGAAAATTCTGTGAGTTTCATACTTCTCTGTGTGCTGCCACAGCAGATTTGGAAAGCACAGGGGTGAAATTTGAGGGGAATTGGTAGTGGCTATACACTGAAAATGTTCTGTAGCAAGAGAGAATCGCTATCTCCTCACCGACACTGGGGCATAGTTTTAATGCAGAAGGTAGCCTGGTGGTATTGCATGGTAATTACATGGATAGCCCTCTCTTTAGTAGTCCTAATTTAGCCTATCCTGTTTCCTCGCGTCAGAACTGGGCTGATATGTCTTAACTGGCAAAATCATTACAATTTGGAATGCCTGGAAGAACAGAACGGAGTTTGTTTTTCTCTCCTGTAAGAGTGCAGCTGAAATGCTGCATTCTTGTCTGAGCACTTCAGTGCTGGAAGGATTTAGGGAAGCCAGCAGGTATTCGCAGAAGAGCAACAAAAATGATTAAAGGACTAGAGAGATTGATGACTTGACATGTGAAGAAATATTAAGGGAGCTAAATATGTATTGCCTGCCTATCTAAATGATAGATACAAAAAATTCAAGGAGCTTTCTTGAATTGATTGATTAGGTGAAATGAATAAAACAGATTAAAAGAATTATTACCTGCTGGATCATAGGAGTGCTGTGATTTTGGATTAGATCAGCAATATGTGACCAGTATCTCATCTCTGGCAGTGTGGGTAGCTGATGCTCCCCCAAAAAGATGCAAAGAAATCTCAGTTGGGTAATTATAGAATCGTCTGTCTAAGCAGAAGAGTTTATGGTTGTCTGAAATCTGTGAAGAATTAGGATGGGATGATTGAAAGTACTTGGGTCAAGAGTAACTCCAGTTAACTTTTACTGAGAGCTTAAATAGCTAATGAACAAGGGCACTTTGAAAATACTGTCCTTAAAGCCTGTGTACTTTTTGTATTATCCTGTCAATTGAAACCATGAAAGAGCTTACTGTCTGTGTTACTACTGAATCTTTAGTTAATTCACCAGTAAGTGGAGAGCACAGGTCTGTCTAACAAGGGTGTTTCGATTTTCTCCTTTACAACTCTATGTATACAGCTATAACATATTTTGGATAGTAACTGCTGAAAATTTGCTGTAAAACAATTCAGTAGACACACAGTGTGATTCCAAGTCAAACCATAACCGTAGCCCAACATTGTTTGAGATTGCCCTCTAAATGAATTTCAGATGCCAAACTTGCAGATTCTTAGTTAACAAACTTTCATTGAATTGTGACACTGAGGATGGCGTTTGCTCAAATGAAAAGTAAATAGAAATGCAAGGAGGAGCTCAAGGATTTTTCCCTAACAGCTATGAGCATTTTATTGAAGGTGTTGTGCATGTGTATAAGTGTCCCTGAGCACAGAAGAGCAGAAAATAAGCCCCCAACTTTTGAATGAAGCCTTTAGGCTGTGTGGTGCCCCAGTGTTTTCTCTTCCCCTGCCTTTAGGTGTCTTGTCCTAGAGTGTGCTCTCATCCCTGTTATCTCATCCTCGCCCTCTCTCCTGACAAGGCCAGTAGTTTCAAGGCCACTTTGTGCTGCTGGAGAAGTACTTAGAAATCCTAATCACATCCACCTTAGACAGTGGCAAATCCAAATCCCATCGTTTATTGGCTGAATTACCTGAGAAATCCATAATTATGCTAGATCCAGTTCTTTGCTGGAGCCATGTTAAGACTGGGTTGTTTTCTTCCCTTGCTTGCTTTCTCCTATGGATAATCTGGAAATGCATAAGATTAGAGGAATAGTAGAAAATATGAATAGAAAATGGTTCTGGGGTTATTCAGTATTCTGTCTGCATTTTTGTTTTATATTTTAAGCCAATCACATACCATAATAGGCTATTTGTCACCACAGATATCTGTATACATAAAAGATAAGTAGGTACTGAATACACGCTTTTAACAACGTTCTAAGCATTGCCAGTGATATATTATTTTCTTTTATCTCCTCTGTATATCTCGCTATCAGGGGAGTGTCACTGGGTGTATCCCAGTGGAACAGAATGGATACTAATCAACTGGTAAGAAATGAGATATTACACTGGGACAAGAATAGCTGCTTGATGGAAACTCCTCTATAAAAGTATAATTCTTCAGTGTTCTGTTTTTTTTGCTGTTGTGAAGTGCTGAATAAAGACTACATTTAAAAAAAATCTAACTTTGGGTATTTTTCTCTGGACATAAAAGGCGAGATTCACACTGTCAGGCAAGAGGCTTCTTGGTGCATTCATTGAGGTGCAAATCAGGAATGAGTACACTAAAAGCATTGTATTTTGTATCAGTGTAAAACGAGTGCGAGCAAGACATGCTGTACAGTCTGTGATAATGATGGTGTTTGGGAGAGTGCTGTATTTTACCCCAAAAGCCATACCTCTAAAAGCTCTTGTGTGAGGAAACGTCTGCTTTCGTTCTTCATCTTGTACCTGCTCTGCAGCTGGAGGGCTTCCACTGCTTTTTGGATCATACTTTCCACAAGTCAAAATGAAGATGATTTACATATTTAGAATTATTCAGTCCCAAGCATTTGGGCAAATTCTATCCAGAATATTCAAGGAGTGGGGTTCCATGTGGGCCTAGAAAATATTCTGAGTGACAGTTATGAAGGGAAGTCTAGCTTTACCTGCAATGCCCGAACTGCAGTATGGCTTTAAGGTAGGACATATACTCTGGATCTCTTGGGCCAGCTTTCTGAAAACATTTAGGCTCTTACAGTACCAGAATTTTCCTGTTTGCAAGTGCTATGCTTTTTGCTTTTAGTGGCATTTCATATTTAATTTTGATCTGTAAATTTAAAGAGCCTACAAGGTATCTACTGAAATAATTGCATAACCTTAAAACCTGGTCCTTTGTATGGACTGAAGAGAGAGATTGAGTGATTCATCACAACTGAACTCAGCTGATCCTGAACAAGAAAGAGAAGTGACTAATAATTTGGAAATCATTTGAAATGTAAGGCCTTTCATTCTGGTTAATGAGTAGCAGCAGGTCAGCTGAGAAACCCTCCTTCCACATGAGCTAATGTGCACTCTGAGGAAGGGCCCTCACGTGGAGTCAGCCAGGCATGGGAAGGGTGGTTAAAGATGAACTCACTTCACCTGTAGCTGAGATGCTCTGCCTACTTAAGTTTAGTCATTTTAGTGCAACGTGGTTTGCTGACGACTGAAGGTATTTACTTTTCTCTAGAAATTGTTGCCCCCCCGATATGCTAGATGAGTTAACACATCTGTTTTGTCATATTTTTTCTGAGTTACTGTAAAAGGTAAATGACTGGAAGATGCTTTTATGTTTCATTGCCTCCCCCCACATCTATCTTTTTTATTGTTTGTAATATTACAGTTGAAAGTAGTAGATCTGTTTGAGTCTGGGCCCCATTATGGTACCTATCAGGTAAGTGTATAGATATGTGGATCTTGCCCTGTGAGCAGACAGAGTGGCCAGAAGAGGCGTAGATACCAGGTGAAGAGCAGCCACCCACTCCTCCAGCAGCAGGACAAAGGAGCTGGCTCCTGGCTGCTAGTCCCTTCTCCTGTGCACTGGAGTGTCCCACTTCCTTCCATGCTTTTCCTTCCCTCTAGTCCTTCCTATATATTTTGTTAGTGTTTCTTTGAGGTGCTTTTGCATTTCTGAACTCTTAATTCTCATCCATTACCTCTCAGTCACCTTCTTCAGCATCCACTAACAAGAAGAGTTTAACCTTTTCACTGCAGGCTCTCACCTGTCCTTAACATCTTACAGCTAACTTATGTCTCTTCTTTCTGTCCTGGACTTTTTCCCTTTCCCAGGTAGGAGGAGTTGGAGCTGCCCAGGAGACCCAAAGCAGCATTTCCCTGGAGTAGCGGGCCAAGAGCAGCAGTAAATGGGTAATCCTGCTCTGTTGCTCTGAACCATGTTAAATTTCTCCTCCAGGTATTCCCACCCCCCTTAGGGTCTCTGAGTGAACGTTAGCTATACAAGAGTGCGAGCTGCTTGGTAGTCATCTGGAGAAGGGAGTTGTTAAACTTCAGTTTGGTTTTGGCCAAGTCCTCTATCCATTCTGTAATGCTCTCATGGACTAATTCGCTTGCTTTTTGAGTTCCCTGCTAGCAGAAAATAATCTCTTTCAGGTATCTCCATGGAGACTGATCCTTGGGAAGTCGTGATCTACAGCAGAAAAGAGCATTTTGGTGTACAACCCATATAAGGACTGCATTGATCAGAAAAATGGCTAGGGCTAACTTGGCCTGCTGAAGGTATGGTATTGTGCATGATGGCTGTACAGAATATGGGGCAGACAGCATTAGTCATATTTAAGAAAAAAACAGGCTTCAGCTAGGACTGAGCTATTTCCAGTGTTTTTGGAGATAATCCCATTCTCTACTTTGTCCTGACTAATGGCAGTTGTACACAATTCCTCCAGTTGCCGGTGTTTGGCTCCCCCAGAGAATGAATCCCAGCATTTTGTGTGCTTCTTGACTGAGAAACAGATGCACTGGCTTGTATGGTCATTGGTCAGAAAGCTTCAGATTATTTTATGCTATTTCTTTAGTTTTTGCTTTTGTTGTACTTTTTAAAATTTTGTCATATTTGTGCTTATGTGTTCTTTACCTGTGAATTTTTGATATGTACAAATTATCAGGGAAAAAAGACAGGAGTTTTTGCACCCTTCCTCTTCACAGGGGTTTTAGATGTTTGTTTATTCTAGAATTTAAAAAACAAAATTAAAAAAAAGTGGGCATCTGGAGAGAGCATCTGTCCAGTGGGCTGTCTCTCTCCTGTTTTCCAAAGCATCTCAGCCCTTTTGGAAATTAGCTTGGTGAAATCTAGTTGCACTAGGCGGCTGGCACCAATTGTGTCATAAAGGGTTAAAAACAGTTTTTCTCCTATACTTTCAAGCATTTGGGAAGAGTAGTGAATATACTCCAGTCATAACTGGTGTTATGAGTTCAGCCTAACACAAGGGCAAACAACTTCATTCAGCTCCAGAGAAAATAGTATATTTGTTCCCTCAGCTAATCAAAGCTTAAGTTGTGTCCTCTATTTTCTCCTCTATTTGCATGAGGAGGAAAGGTCTCTACTTGACAAAGAAATGTGCGAGTGACTGAGAGGTGTTTCAGTGGTTGAATTTGGCTCAGGTCACCTCTGTATTCTTCATGAGAGCTGTGAACTCAGGTTTTTTCCCCTCATGTAGTGGGTAGGACAAAAGAAGAAGGTAGCATTTAGAATATCATGGTTTAATTATGTTCACCTCTGTGGAGGAGGCAGACAAGCTTCAGGTGGTTCTGTTTGCTACTGATAAGTACATAAAGTTTTAGATGTGTGAGCCCAAAAAACTGAGTCTGCATCCCAGAAGAATGTGCTCTTTTTCTGAAGAATAATACACCTTTCTAATACAAGGATGTTGAAAATGTTGTTAATTTTTTGGACTTGATGTTTCCAGCCAGAGCTCAAGCAACATGGCAGAAAGACCCCAGGCAACACAGATTAGACTCAAGGAAAAAAACTTCAGGTTTGAGCCTAGTTAAATTTCAGTATTTGGTCTGGTCCCATTTTGGTACAACTTGTTAAACTATTTACATTCTCTCTTACCCAGATGATTTTAACAATATCCTTGAGCCATTTTCCTCTTCTCACTAACTGTCCATTACTTTCAGCTGCCTGCTGGCTGTAGAAGGAAACTTTTCCCTTTTAATTAAATCATTGAGATTGTCACTGAAGGCTGTGAGTTTGGATGGAACTGGTTTTCCTTTGAGTCTGGATCTTGGCAAGTATGACAAACATTTGTGTGGGTTAATAGAGACCTGAGCGCTTCCTCCCACCTCCCAGGAAAGCCAAGAGAAGTTACTCTTTGGTAAGCAAATTCCTGCAGTGCAAGGTATTGCAATATAATGGCAGTTTCCTGTTTTATTTTGGGCAATGGGAATCGACTAAGTCTTTAGCAGAGGCATGTTGCCATACTGTGCCTGACACCCATGAGATAGTGTAGCTTGTAGACACCCGGCTAAAGAGCTGCAGCAGTGTTCCTTATGCTTAATATGTGTAGCACGACTAATCCTGAGGTGAACAGCAGTTTTCAAGGATAACAATAGAGAAAACAAAGATGTTTTCAAGCATGACAGCATTGTACTTCTAATTTTAATGGTTTGGGGGAATTCTGTCTCTCTTTTGTAAGTTAGTTTAATTTTATCTTCATTAATTTCCATGACTGCTATCTTGGTAAAAGAACTATAGGCAAGAAGAAAACTGAATAAACACTTGGTTGGTAGATTGTCCTGGCAGTAGCTCAGATGGACCTGCGACATTTCATAGTAGAGCATGTTTCATTCAGTATGCGTGTGATTCTGTTTCTTCTAAAGTAACCCTTTTCATTTTCTAATGTGACGAATGGCATGAAATAGTGTAATGTAATCTGATCATTTAATTCAAAACAGATTACTCTTCTATCTAATCAACACCTAGGAGCACATAAATCAGTGTGTACCTGATCAGAATTAATTGCACTTGAATGAAAGTGCATGTGCCCTAGAGAAGCTTCTGTATTTGTGAAGGAAGCGTGATAAGCAATACAAGACAAACCCCCGAGAAACAGGTTTTCAGCTAAGCTTCACTGCTTTTTTTATGTTAATTTTCTGAAGCTAATTAATACGTATATATTTATAATGCAGTAAGACTTATGGCAAGCTGATAACATACTAATCCATAACACACCAATCCATAACACAGAACAAAAATTCCTACAAGCACCCCGGGATCATATCTTGGTCCTTGTTGCTGCTAAAGTAGATGGAGATACAGTATTGATTATATCCTTTCGAGGATAACTACATGTCCATTTTGTAAGGGAATGAAAGTAGTAATATATGTATGGAATAAGGTACAGGGCAACTGCAGAAGCTCTCTGCACTCTCTTTAATCTCTGCTTAGACAGAATTGTGACCATGCTAAGGTGGCTACCTGATTTGAGAAACCTAGTTTTACTTAAGTAGAGTTACTTGGAGGAAGGGGGTGGATGGGATGTCCAGGGGCTGGATGATCTCCAGAGGTCCCTTTCAGCTGAAATTAGTCTGTGGTTCTGAGTGAAGAACCTGTGTACGTATACTATGTAAGTGACCAGCAAGGTACGTATATTCTTTCATTAGTCAAACTTATTGAGGGAAATTTTTTTGATAAGATGCATAAATTTAAGAAAAAAGTGTCAAGATTATCAGTGTAGATTACCAAATAATATGATAACATCTAAGCTGAGTGAAAAAATGTTGGTGCCAGTGATATATATTTTACATTTATTTTGGAAGCTTATTAAAAGTACCAGGTAAATGCTATACAGTGCTCTCTTTATTCTCCACAAAAAGAATGCTAGCCCAGCTTCATGAAAAACAGATAGAGGGATGAACTACTACGTGGAGAATTTTAATGGGATTCAGCGTCCCTGTAAAAGAAAATAATGTGAGCAGCATCGATACGCAAAGGGTTCAATTATAAACCAAGAGTAGTCAGACAAAAGATGAGAACTGGTAGAGTGTCAGTGTTTGCACAACTAAAGAAGAGAGTTGATATAAATATGTGCAAATGAAAATTGTAGGTTATGAGCCATTTGAGTATAAGTTTATAAGTTTAAGAACTGGCTTGATTGAGATAAGCAGGTCATTGTGTATAGGTATAAATTAAGTTTAAAGAGGGCTTCTGAACAGATGGCAGCTTTCTAAAAATTCTAGATGGTATATAGCTGAATTTTTCATTGTTTTGTAAACTCTGTACCCAATGAACACAGTGAGTTAATGTTTGAGGTGTGCATTTTTGGTAGTATGCACTATGATAAGTTGCTTGGGAAAAGTTCTTCATTTAGACATCTACTCTTTGAGGACTATCATGGACAGGAAAAAAAATTACTGTAAATGTGGGAAAGAGGAAAGTTACCCAGCCCCAAAGGAATGCCATATTCTTTACAAAGGCATGAAATGAAAATAGGTTTTTGGGGGGAGAAGGTTTATTTTTGTTCAAAGTATACCCAGAGAGCCATTTTACAAGACCAAATTACAGCTTTTGATATGAAATTGTAGGCACACCAGATGTATATTTGTTAGATAACAGTCGGTAGTATTTCACTCCTGGCATATTATCTGGAGTGATGGAGCTTATGGAAAAAGAGGAGATGGCAGCACAGATGAGATGATCATGCCCTGTGGGAGCTTCCTTATGCACATTTTTCTGAGTATGTCTTAATCATCTGTACCTGGGAAAGCAATAGGAGCTCTTGCACTGAGGCTAGGGTTAATTTACACCTTTATCTCGAAGACGCATGTTTCCATATGAGGCCTTGACTATGTATGGCATAATTGATGTAACACCCCCTGCGCCCCAGCTTCTTCACTGATCCTCCTCAAGTCAAACTGGCACGTCTGATCATCTCTGGCAGAATTGGTTCTGTCCCTGGTGCTCGAATAGCAGAGCAGTTGGTTAGGTGGGCAGGCTTTGGAAGCCCTCCAGCGCAATCTTCACTTTGGGATCCTCACATCTCAGGGGGTGCTCTGTCTGGCTGACAGATGGCCTTCCCATTTCCATGAGTCACCCACCACCATTGCTTTAGTTTCCCCTAAGGAGTGGACCTGGATCCTCACTTGCTTCCAAAGCAGAGCATTCATTTACAGTCTCAGAGGGTAATTGCTGACAAATGAGGAAAATGACTGTAGGGGAGATACTGTCTTGCATTTCCAGCCAGCTTTCTTTGTGTTCTGTTTTCAGCCACATCAATCCACAAATAAAAACAAAAATTGCTTAAATATGCTCATTCCCTCAAATCAGTGACTTTGTTTTTCTTTATCAGGCTGAATAATTCTTGGAAAAAAAAACCCACAAAACATTTGAATGGTAAAACATCCAGCAAGGGCTATTTTATCAGGTGTAATTTAAAATGTATGTAATTGTTAAACTGGCACATATCTGAATTTGTGAGGAAAAAATCTTTTATGTTGGATCTCAAGGTCAGATGTTTTGCTATTACAGTGAAGTGTAATTTATCCATTCCCTAGTCGGAATCACTTGTAGGAAAACTTACGCTGTTCCTTTGGGATTTATGCAAAGAAAGGGATATTAGGTTGTGCTGTGGCTTCTTTTGAACAAGGATATGCAGAATCAGTGTCTTCTGATGGCACATTGTCCTTTGACCTTGACTCATACAGAACTTCAGTCTTCATGCAATGGCCTCTGAGTTGCTGTCTTCTGGGAAAGGGGTGAAGAGACACATGTCAGAAGCAACAGTGCCAAATATGTTCCCAGTGCTCTTTTGGGAGCACGTGGTGATGTGCGACCTCCATTCCCCCACTGCAGCTTTCAGAGACTGCAGAACATTGTTTCCTTGTTTTGGACTGGTTCTGTTTGCAGCCTCGCTCTTCCTCACGCTTTTTACAAGGGCCTGTCAGTTGTGCTGAAATATAACTTACCTCTGGTAACATGACAAGAAATGAAATACTCCTGGCTTTTATCTGCTGACAGATAGGTGGCCACAGCCAGTCTCTTGATCTTACTTGATTAAATTGAAGTTTCGGTAAGTAGAAGTTTAATGTCAGCCGTCCTTCTGCTGGACTCAGAGCCATGGTTACTGTCGCTATTACAGCTGCTTTCAGCTCCTTGCTTCTCCTTTATGGCTGGTGGGCTTCCAACATTAATATTATTTGCTCTGGTCCAGTTTCATTTGGTTACACTCCGGGGCTTTTGTCTGTCATTTCACACAAAACCAAGAAACACAGCTGTGTACCTCTGTCTTTGGAGAAACAGACTTCGCGGCAGACCTACCTCCCACCAGAGACAGCAGTAAGAATCCTTCTGATTTCAGTGGGACTGGATCGAACTGTGCAGAGGATGCTTTTAGGTTATTAAAGTATCCCTTGCATTTTGTGGAGAGACACAAGATTGCTTTACATTAAGTTCATAAACCGTATGAACAAAGTCACAGTGGTGCCGAACTGAGCTAATGAAGCCTGTGGGGTAAGAGATAGTATCTAACTAAGCTCAGTACTGTGCTGACTATTTTCAGACAACTTCTTGTTGCTTTGGAGCTTGTTTTCATCTTCCTTCAAACAAGTGGACGAAACTTTAGAGAGCCAAACTGCAGACTCGATTTCTTTTCGTTGTCTAGCACAGGATGGCTAAGATGTCTTAAGCTCTCTGTGATCTTTCTCAAACCCAGTATACTGATATTCATCAAACAGAGCAATTTACTAATAAAAGTTGGAAAATAAATTGTCAATGTCATCCAAGACAGTTTAAAACAAGGTGTTTGGCATGTCCTGCAGTGTGCAGGTTTGCTGCCGAGTGGCTTTTTGCCCCAGTTCATTCCATCTGATCAACAGCATAAAGCATCGCTTTTAAGCAAACTCAAGTCACTGTGTGATTACAGCGAGCAAAGTGCTGCCAAGTCTGGGAAAGCCAAAATTCTGGAGCACTGAATATACTGAAACAGTAGCAACATTCATTTCACCCTTCGCAGAGTTCATCATTACTGTACATGTATTCCCTCAGCAGGAGACAATAGCAACCAAAAGCAAAATAATTGTTTTTCCGTGTAGAGGAATGCTCCAAGAAAAGGCCCCAGGGACTATTCTAAGCAAGTCCAATTTTTCTCAACCATATCTAGAAAGAGTAGTACCATCTGCTTTTATCACATAATTTACACAGCACCTAACCAGAGGTAGAGTATAATAAAACCTGCTGCCCACCCCCTGGGAAACTGTGTCTTTTAAAGAGGATTGGTGACCCCACTAGTCCAATTTGGTTTGAAATTATTGCTCTGATGTTGGAAATTCTGTGTATAGGGAAGCAACGTACAAAGAAATATGTAGAAGTTGCTTTATTTTCACTGAGTTCTTGTTTTGTTCCCCATTATCTAAAAGTATTTTTCATTTAAGGCGGGAAATATGGTATATGTGAAAGTAAAGAAAATGGAAGTTCACTTCCTTTGGTCAAAGTGTTCTGTGACTAGGGATAGCAATATAATAGTTCTTATTATCTGTCAGATGTTTAAAGGTACTTTGAAATAATAATAGACTTCACTATGAACTGTACAAATCCCTTAACAGATGGAGAAATCCAGACTACTTGACAAGCGATGTAAGGGCTGTATTTAAATTGATTACGTATACCTGCAGGACAGACACGGAAAGAAAAGGTAGTAAAAAGACAATGGAAGATAGCAGAAGAGATCTAGACTATACATGGTCTGGTAAATGTTTTGCAGGAACTCTGGTCTAAAACATGCAGATAACATTCCAGGCTGTTATTTTACTTAATGCACAGAAAGATTTGCCTACAAATGTGGAGTTGCAGCTAGTTATTGCAGTGATAAATAATTTGCATTAGGAAAGAGATGGCCTGCAGAAACTGGGTACTGTTGTATTTAACACGTTTTTTGCAGTTTATAATGAGAAAAGTGAGGCCATCTGAAAGGACAGTGGAAAAGTCACTGTGTAAAAACTGGTTCAAAATGGAAGCTTGAAATTTTGACTGTCATATATGCAATATCATAGCAGTTCATAAGTGCTAGAGAGGAGTTCTGAAATTCTTGGGGGACTGCATAAACCCTTAATCTGAGAAATAATGTCAGAAACTAGGGTTCTGCATTGCTTTCCTAGACCGCGTGGATGTGTTACCCTGTATATACTGAAGCCATGCAGTGTTCAGTTTGTGTAATTGTCAGGTCTCCTAAAACCAATAAATCTCTACCTGGTTTCCGTATCATTTTATGCATAGGATCACTATTTGTAGATGGTTATTGTATTTGTCAATATAGTAATGTTTGGTCAACATTATACAAAGCCAGCAGCCTTAGTTAATCAGTCAGATACTCAGCTGGTCAGACTCTTTCAAAAGTGCTTTTTCAAAATGTCATTGCTCTACAAGCAGCTTTGGTACGTGTGCAGCCATGTAGTGTGGGCCTCTTTTTCTGTGCACATCTGCATCCGGATCTGCTGCTCTGGCAGTGTAGAGATGGTCTCAGAAGGAGAATCTTTCCTGCTGTCTTCAGATTGCAATGCAGAGCTTCCATGTGGAAAATCTATTTCTGGGAGAGCATCAGCTCTGAGTTTGCCATGAGTAGCTTCGGATAGCACTGTTCAGCCTGATGCATTTGATTCTGTATATTCATGTATATAGATAGCAATGTCATGCTTCAGTGGTTACAGAGGATCTTTCCTAGGATTCAGGATGGCATTTCCTCTAGCTTCTCATCTTCCAGCCTGCAAGCCCCCACCTCCCTGCTCCAGCAGGTGCTGGCTCTGCTTGTTTGCTGTGCATAGGGAGGATGTTTCACACTGGATCTTGCTATGGTTTGGGGCAGTGTGCTTTGTCACTGATATCCAGAAACTGGAAATAAAGGTGCCATTGAAGAATTCTGATAAAATTGTCAGTACTGAAAGCAGACACTTATTTTAACCACCCAGCTGTGTCTGTGCACTCTGGAAGTTGGGGGTAGCTGGTGCTGTTAATGCTCCCTTTCTGGTGGAGAAATTGTTACGGGTCAGTTACCAGGTCAGCAGTGTTCATTCCCCGCACATGTATGTCAGTGGTACTTGAACCCACACGACTGAAATAATCTGGCTCAGAAATTTATTTTTCTGCGTGTTCAGTTTCTTCACACTGCAGAATCGATGGTTGGAGCCCCAGACTGGAAAAGTCAGCAGAATATTTTAGACAAACCTATTCACCAGGATGCTGAGGCGTTGTGAGAAGCTCTTCACCTAGCCTCCAGTCAATACTGCTTGATCTTTGGTGGCATATCTTAAGGTATTTCTCTAAGAAGTTCTATTCAAGATGTCTACTTCCAAACCCTTAACCTTTCACAGCGTATATTTTTAATAACAAAGCCGGAAAGTGAGGGGATCTTTTTCATATAAAGGTCACAAATCAATGTTTTATTTTAACAGGTTTGTCATTCCTTTCTTGAGGTTTTATTTAGCAAAAGTCATTGCTAGTCTAGCAGTATATAAGAAGGAAAGAGGCAAGGCAGTGAAATTACAGCACATATTGCCAAATGACTCTTTAATTAGGAAGTAAGTGTTTTTCCGTTCTTGTAACCTCTGGCATTCAGAGTTGGTGAACAGCCAAGTGAACGTGGCATACGGAGAAGAAGAATGTGGCATTCATGAGAGGTAAGATTAAGTGTCCAGTCAAAACAAGTCAAAATGATAAGGTTAGCATATGCCATTCCTTCCTCCCATTCTCTCCCTCCTTTCTTCCTCCCCTGCCCCCTCCCTGAGATTTCCCTCCTGGGAAAACAGCATGCTTCCGAGATGAAGAGCTATAAGGTATTAATAAACAACACAGGCCTGATTTCAGCGTATTAAAAAGTGTTCAGTCAGATAATTACCCTTAATTATTAATTCTTTTTCATGATCAGCTTAAACGGCAATGGCGCAGAAAAAGCAAATCGTTTGGTATTTGCAATCTGCCTTATACTTGCAGCCCATTCAGCACTAGTGTTCAGCACCTAGTGATTCAGCTATTCTGTGTTTAACAAAGACTGGTAGAAATGACAAAACAGCTGCTTTTGTAAAATTGTTTACCTTCTTCTAACTTTCTAGTCACTTTTCTTAATGTACAGTCAGGCTTGATACACCCTGGAGACATAAGTCTCTTAACAGCCCCTATGGTCTGATACGCTGTCTGAATTTTACTGCAACTTTACCAGTAAATTGCAATCTGCTTTTTTATTTTCATTTTTAAGATGTACCAGACCAATTGCTTAGTAAATTTCTGCAATTCTAAGAAATAAACTGCAGATTAGTTTTAAATAAATGTTTCTGCAATGCCTGACGTACAATAGTGCAGCAGCAGGTAAATGTGCATCAGGATCATTGTTAAAGTAGTTTCCATGCTTGGAAGCGTACCTTGTTCTTAGAGGTAGGTGTGACTTGTGTGACTTACTGTCTTCTGTTTGTCAAAGTTTCTACACACCTTCCGTGATTTTTTTTTTCTTCTTCTTCTTCTTCTTTCATCCTCCAGGGATTTTTCACCCCTGCTTTGCCTTTGGAGCTGGGATTTTGAACCTACCTAAATTCTCTTGGGCACTGCTATTTGCTTTGGTCACGCTGATGCTACGACCACCTCCCCTCCAACAGCTTGTGTTTCAGTTGCAGCATTGGCTCTTTACAGGTTTTATAGCCCGGTGATCACCTGGGAGCAGTGCTGGCTTTAGCAAAGCTGCCCAACCCCTTTTTTCAATGAAACCACAGTGGCGACGCATTTTCACTGGGGTGTTTTATGTTGTATAGGATGCTCAGAGATACTGAGTCATGTTCTGCCTGCTTTTGCCAAATGCCCTAGTGGAAAGTTTAGGATTTTGTTTATTTTTTTTCAGCCTTTTCTCCAGTGCCTTTTACCAGGCCCTTTGTTTTGATTAGAGCATCCCAAATGTATTGATCACTTTTATTCATACTAATGCTTCACTATTACAAAGTGATGGGCTTTTGCCAAAGCGTGAGGTTGACCTAAACTTTGAAAAGGTGACAAAATCCTAATTTATATGATTCTCCTATGGGTTTGGATTTCCTATGAAGACTTGAGGTTTGTGTACAGAATTTATTGTTCAGTTTAGGCCCTGATTGCACAAAGACTATTATGTATGTTTAAAAATAAGTATGGGAGTCTTGGTGCTGAGCTGATTCCTTTTAGATGCACATGCATGTTGGCAGAGTTGAAGGGTTTAGATGCTTTTCCTTACCAGTAGACACAGTTTTCTTTTAAAGTTGAAGTACTTTAAAGCTGAATCAGTGCAGTTTTAAAAGTGTTTGCTCTCAAGTACAGTGTGCTAAATTTGCATTTTCAACGACTTTTCTGAAAGTTTTTGCTTTCCTTTCTCTCCTGCCAACTTCTAGATATTACTGAATTGGAGATTCAAATTTCTACCTTAACATTTGTTTTCCTCTTCCCCCATTTCAGTGCTGCCTGCTTGCCCTCATTCCCTTTTCCTCCCTCGCTGGCTGCATATGTCAGGGAGCTGGTATGGCTGCTTCCTCGAGATTATCTGTTGTCACTGAACCATGTGGGTAAAATCAGCCAAAACATTTGTAAGTTGATGAAAAAAAAATGACATTCAATCATATGAGTGAAGATTTGAATGGATGACGAGGGCAACTGCTTAAGCAACTTCTCCCTGCTTTCCTTTTAATAACAAGCAGCTTCTGAAAAAGGGGAAACGAGCATATGCCAGGATCCCACTAAAGCTGCAAAACTCTTTGCAGACTTGCAAAGCCAACATTTTCCCAAACTTGGGGTTCGTCCTTTACTTACCAGAAAAAGATTCAGAGAAATTCTCCCTGCTTTTCTCTAGCAACATTTCAATAATAAAAAGTATGCTAGGTCGTTGCCTTCTGTGCTGGTCTCTGGAAGCGCAGCAGGAATTTGTGGCATGCCTGGAGGGAGAGCAGGGTTGGGATTTCTGTTCCCAGGCAGATGTGAGGGGCGGCACTGCAGGATGGGGCTGGGGACGTCCTGCGCCCTTCTGCTTCTTTGGAGGCCTTGAACTAAACCAAACTGGGAGCAAGCGGCTGCGGTTGGAAGGAAAACTAGCTACCAAAGCCAATAGATTGTGTAACTATGCTCTGAGGAACAGGGGAATCAATTAACATGCCAGCATTAATGAAGTAGGCTGATGATAGTGGACCTGTTTATAGAATAGTTTATAACTGGTTGTCTCAATGATAAGCTCTTCAAGGCAGGAATTAGTTCCTATTCTATTTAAGCAGTGGAGCCCACTCTTAGTTTACCCCCAGATATTCTTGTAATTAACATAATAATATAGAGATGGCTGCATTAGAAATAATTATGGAGTTCTGGAATTATAACTGTATAACTATATAATAACTGCATAGAACTGTTGCAGAGGAAGCATAAAATGTGCATGAATTTTTCCAATCCTTTGAAGTTCTCAGGTGTGTATTATTTCAAATTTTATTTATAAAAGGACATTGTTGAGAAGACATTTTTATGTTGATGATGGTGGTTTAGCCATTAACTGCAATAGGACATTGTTGTCATAGGAGGCTTCTTGGTTATTTTTCATGATGTTTCAAATTTTATTTTACATGCTTTGCATTTCACTTTCTCTTCTCTTTTTTCTTTTGATTCTTTTTTCCTCTTTTCTTAAAAAAAAAGAAAAAAGAATTCCTATTTTACAGCACCAGCCATCTGACAAAACAAAGTACATGGTGCATCAAAGATGTAGGTTGTCCCTTCAGTTTTAAAAATCAAGGGAAAAGCAGAGTTCTTTCATTTCTTCCCTCTCTTCCTTGTCTGCTTAACTGAGATGAGATCAAACAATCCTGTTTTATGAGTGATAGAATAAGCTACATGACAGTGTTCCAGCATCCCAGCTGTAGAGACTGAATCAATGGTTTCAGAGGCCATTTAATTATGTCAGCACTCAGCACATTTAAAAATGCTCCAGATGTGCTCTTGCAATAGGATTGCTTGCAGAATCAGCTTTAAATTATGTTTCTTTTTGGAAGCCAAATACTTCTAGTGGTATAACTTCTAGTGGTATAACTCAAAATGAAAACTCTTTTCACAAACTATGGAGGAAATAGTGGATTTCAGATACCGGTTCAACAATCATATTTTTTCTTTTTCATTCAGTAAGATCTTCACACCCAGTGCATGTGTAGACTTGCCATTGCCATTAATATTTTATCCAAAATAATATGGCAAATACAGCACCTCACAGTATTCTGGAGTTCTTCTATGAAGCATGTTTAGTTAACAGCAGAATTATACTTGCCAAGGCTGAGCGTCTCATGAAGCTGAGGTATGTATCTATTTTTTTATTAGTTCCAACTATGCTATGAATAGTAGATTCAGGGAAACAGGCTTTTGGGGGATTGGCTGAAATTTAACCTTTGAATTTTCTGGCCTTTTAGTGCTTCTCTTGATTTTGTACTTTGAATCAGGCCCTGTAGTGCTTGTCCTCTAGTTTTTTTTGAAAGCAAATTGCTGCCTCATAGCTTAGTACAGCAGAAAATGTTCCCTGCGTGGGTTTCTGCTCTAATTTTGTGTCTGCTAATGGGGGAGTTGATCTCTTCATTTGCTGCAAGCAGCTTCCAGCAAGCTGACAGGCAAAGATTGTTTTGGGGCTAGAAATTAAAGGTCATCATGGTCATCTCTATCATCACCTTTCATACGGGGATAGAGAGTAGTAAAAGCAAGTATTTTGAACTTTAAGCACTACCAGAAAGCAGACTGCACATTGTTTGACATATTGAGAAATACAACCCTGACTTAACTTTATGCAGTGGCTTAAAGCTTGGGGAAGTAGAAAAATATGTTGTTATAAAATAAAATTGCTAGCATTATTAGATGATACAAATAAACAATAAAGGCAGTCATATGTGTGCTTTGGGCACTGCATAAAGCCAAGCTCTAATATTTAGGATCTTTCCTAGACCTTGTGCTAGTGAAGGGTTTTCAGATAGCTTGTTTTCCGCAGTTTTCATGGCCTGACTGCTCCCTGTCAAAGAAATTTGTGGGAGAATTTGTTGTTAGCTACTGTCAGTGTTCACCTCCTCAAGCCTCCCAAGCGATGGGCAGGGGCTGACTAGCGAATATGGCACTTGGTGTCTGTGTCGAGGTGAATTTGCAAGTGTTGTGCTTAGAAGCTTCCATTGCAATTGTGTGAAAGTGGTGCAGAAACGCGTCCCTGTTCCCCTGTGCATATAAGTTTCCCGAGACTCAGTCTAGAATTGCTTCTGATCTAGTCTCTATATCCTCATCTCTAACAGTTTTGCATTACTGCCTTTTCTTCCTGCATGAAGAATGTTTTTCCATTCAGTCCTTACTGCTGACACACGGCTTGCTGCTGGCGTCAGTCCTTCTGCTTGAGGAGGCTTTCTGAACCGGTTCAGACAAGAAGCTACTGAGAAGCCTGGGACTGGCTCTGGGTGCCCAGCCTCAAAGTGAAGGCCTGTGCATCCATCAGGAAAAGTCCTTGAGCTGGTTGAACAGCTCTTAGGATATCCCTGTTTGCTGCTAGAAGCAGAAAACCTGCTCTCTCTGGTGCTTGGGAACATGGACTGTTGTGAAGTAATCTAAAATGTCATTTAGAAAGGAAAAATTGAAACATTCAGAAAAAATCAAAATGAAATATTTCAGCATTTTCCATTTCTTCAGTTCAACATATTCCATTTCTTCAATTGTAGCTGAATTTTTGAAGAGCTTCATTCGCCCCCAAACTGTGCTTTTCTGTGAAATTGTACTTGAAAAATGCTTTAGCCCCACTCTGTAATTCAGTAACATTTTCTCTCCCTCCTGGCTGCCTGATTCCCCTCAGTACAAAGCAGAACTGCTGCCAGAAAGAAGTAAGCAAGGCTGGATTACAGTGGCGTCAGAGTTTTACTGAACATTATAAACTCTTTCCCATTTTTTTCCCTTTTGTCTCTCTTTGCACCTGCTGGGGTGCTACCTGTCTGACTTTGGAATCCCTAAACATTTATTCTCCTACAAAGATACTGAAATCATTTAGTTTTTCTATGAAAATGGCAAAAATTGGGAATTATGCAAAAACATATTCCCTTTATCTATACTTAGATACTGTAACATGGTCATTTCACTCTGCAGTAGTCTTCACTAATTAAACAAACTTTCAAGCCTGATTGCTAGTAGGATGGAGGGTGTAGATGAAGTGTGTTTTGTTCTGTCCTTTGTTCACTTTGCACATGTAATTGCAGACAGCGAGTAGACTGAATTCTCTCAGCCTCCCTCTTTTTTTCCCTATTGCTTAAATATCCTGTCACTCAACAGAGTATTTTACAAAAGTTCTCTTGCAAAGGGAGAAGGTTAACTTTGTGCATGTTTCCTCAAATCTGTCATGAGCTCTTACCCTGCCTTCCAACAGCCTTCAGTCAGGGCAAAATCCTTGTACGTGGAAGCTTGTCAAGGCAATGCTGTGCGCTTGGAGAGCGTGAGGTAATGGATTACAATTGCAGACGTAAACGTGTCATTTATTATTCTTGTTATTATTTTGTAGTTTGGGGCTAGATTAAAAGGAGGAAGGGTGGTTTCCTTTCTCAAACTGGGTTGGATGTCCCTTGGGCTTGCAAAACCAATAAATAAAACGTTCTCATCAGCCAGCCTTTTCAACAAGCTTGCAAGTCTGGCAAGTCAAGTGATCTTGATGGGTTGGCAGGTTTTTCGGAAGCAAGAACGGGTGGCTTTGGGCTCAGATAGTTCTAATATCAGTGTGTGCAAGCAGTGCAGGTGTAATGGTGTTCAAAATATGAGTACCAAGACACCTACAAGTGTTGTTCTTGCAAAGGGTCCCCCCTGCTCCCAGAAGTACAGGCATAGCAGAAAGGCACAAATGAGAGCTGAACATCCAGTTGCTGTTGCCTTTCAGTGGGAGATGGGCATTTAATTTCTATTTTCACATGTGCAGGTCTTCCCCCAGGAAGACTTTTGATAAGCTCTCTTCAAATTATAGCATATAAAAAGCCACTTGCAAATACTGAATGCTGTTAACTAACATTGTGGTTTTTATATTATAAAGGTGTAATAGCTAAAGAGAGGTAAACCCAGTCTGCATGTGACCATCTGTAAGAAGATACTTGAGCTTGCTAAGGACTTGCATGTTATTCATGGGACCCCCCCCCCCCCAAAAAAATAAAAAAATAAAAAAAGATATGATTATAATACGATTCAGCCATCTTTATGGTTCTTAAAATGTCTGAATTCTAAGGTAGGACAAAGTAATTCTTTGAAAAGACTGACTGACATACCTTTTCTCTACTTGCATATTCAATATCTACAGGCTAAAATTGTCTACAGGCTTTTCATTTGTTCTGGCAGGTATATTTGTGGTCTCATGTTTTGAAAATAAGCGTTGATCTTTTGTGGAATACAAATTTCAGTAAAGGTCTCGGAGTCCCCACAGGCTTGCAGAGTGTCAGAATAAGACCATCTGAAATGGAAATAGTTGAGAGTTTATCCTGTGTGTGGCTGAGAATTTAAGCCTGTCATTTCTATGAAGACTTAAAATTTTTGTGTGTGATTGAAGGTGCTCATCTAGTCTTATGAAGTCGCTTAAACTAATAAACTCTGTTTTTCACTCAAAGCACAAAACTGACAACATCAATTCTGAAGAACAGAGGAAGGAGTAAGTTTGAGTTTTGATATGAAAATATTTTTCAGTGAAGAAATCTTATATGCCAAGTTTTAGCTTATGGCCATATGTGACCCTGTGGAAAATGTTCCTTAAAATGCCAGTGCTGACAAACTGACTTTCAAAAGTACTTAGGATGGGCCCTGGGAATTTTACCATTATCTTCAGTGGGAATAGATTTAGGTCAATGCAAAGAGCCCATATGAAGCCCAATTGTTTCTGTTTCTGCACAGAAAGAGCTGCAGTTTAGACAGGCGGTAAAATGGCTGTGATTGGGACTGCTACAGTAATATGTTGCTTGTAGATGTGTCTCAGATCTTTTAGGCACATGACATTTAAAATATTTTATATAAAGTAAGCTCTAACTGAGAGTGCTTTCTAAAAATGTGGCTTGTATAATAAATGATTACGGGAAGACTAAAGATGTTTAAAATTATTTTAAGTAAGTATATTTGAGAGAGATTTCTGTATGAATTGGTGTTATAAAATAAGTGATATAAAATCTGTTGTAGATAGATTGTAGTAAGTTATGGCGTAACATTTTTTGATTCTTGAAGTAACCATAAAAATGTCATAAAATATAAATAGACTTACAGTTTTCCTGGATCATTCTTGATGTTTGAGTAATCTGTTTTAGCAGGCACCTACCTATTTCTTAAATGTGCCAGGCACAAGCATATGTGGCATCAATGACTTTTCTTCTGCCTGTAAAAGTGGCCATGCATTTTTCAGATTTCTTTTGCTGTCTAATTAATTAAATCTAACAATGTAAAGGAAGGTTATTTGTGTGTGTCAAACTGAAATCCTCATTGATTTCTGTGAACCCCAGCTGGCTAAGTGTACAGTAAGAAACTAAATATCCCAAATGGGAAAATGGAAAGGAAAGGAAAACCGCCTTATCACCATTGTACAAATAATCATCTCATGAAGGGGGCTAAATTATATATTGAAGGGTGTTCAAAGTCCATGGCAAAATGGGAAATCAAACTTGGTCTCCCAAGTCACAATCTGTTATAACGAGGCCTCTCTTTTCCCCCAAGGCAATGTTAAAACTAGAAGAATGATAATATAATGTTAAAGGCAGAAATGTCACATGCCGTTTGGAACGCTTTAGTTACTGCAGAACATATTAATATTTGCATTTAACTACAAGACTTGTTGCCTGACTCCTGAAAACTGGCTGCTGCCTCCCACGAATCGATGCTCGGACACATTTGAGTAGATGGGTTAATAAGTTAGCAGCTTTCCTGGCAGCATGACACATTTCTGCAGGTTAAGCTGCTTCTCATGGAAACTTGTTGAAATGAGGCACCTTGCTTGAAAGCTGCTCCTTAATTTTCTGTATCCCTCCAGGGACAGAAGAGATGGTGAAGTTAGCTTAATAAAAGGTAAATTAGGATCAGTCAATAAGGTAAAGCTGACGTGATGTTGGTTATTGTATCATTTCAGTCATTGCCAGAGGAGCATTATGACAATAACGCTCCTTTTTAAGGGATCAGTAATGCAGAGGGAGACCACTTTATACATAGGTATAGGTGCATCTGTGTGTGTATATTTCTGTGCTAACAGAAATTCATGCATAGAGATCTTTATAATCAGTCCAAGAGACTGAGGGTGGTAAATCTTAATCATATCACACCTAAATTGTACGCTGCTGGCCCAGGCCAGGCTGATTTCCCTGCCCTTCTGCGGTGGCACCTGCCATTGCTGAAGCTGCGTCCTCCTGCTGCCTGCGGGTAATTAGCAGCGCCCCAAACGGGAAGCGCTTCCGCCTCTGGGCTTCAGTGAGGCCCGTTGGCGGCAGCAACCCAAAACAGCTGTACTCAAGATATTTTACTACTTAGTATTGATATTTTTTGTTAGTATTAGCAGGTTTTTTTCAATGGTATTAACAGAGATTTAATATAAACAGTTTCCAAGTTGTGGTCTCATGTGGTCGTCTTTTCTTTTAATCCAAGACAGCCCATATCTTGGATTTCAATTCCTTTCTCCTGAAATATCTGCATACAAAATATCATGCATATCTGTGGGAAATTATAAATAAGGAATACGGTTGGTCACGCTGCTACCGATAAACAAATAAACCAAACTATAACTAAGATGAGACCACTTCGTAATTCCCATAGAGGATGTGAAGGAAAGTTCAACGTCTGTGAAGGTAAGAAAGTAAATACTATTCTCCAGCTTCTAAGAGAGTGTAAAGAATGTTACAAGAACATTAATTACAAGGAAAAAAATGTAAACACTAAAAATGGACTTGACAGAATCCCTTTAAACTAATAGAGTGCTAGAGTCTACCCATGGCTTCTGGCTCCAATAAACTTCCGCAATTTACTTTTTATTTAAGGCTTAAACTCTCCAAATTAAATGCAATTGGAAAATCGTTTTCTTGTTTTACTTTATACTCTTGCTACCTCAGCAGCGTTATATGATCTTGTTTCAATTTCAGAGTTTTGCCTCTTTGTCATTGCTCCAAAGTTTTATTAGAGCAAAACTGAAAAAATTCTCTCTATATTAAAGTGATTTTTAATTTCACTTTTGTTCTTTTCATAGGTTCATTCTCCCTTGCGGTCCCAGTATTTATGATCCACAACAAAATTATTTCTGAAGCAAGTCTGTAGAAGGAAGCAGTGGGGTGTCCCTGGGCCAGGCAGCCTGTTGCTGTTGAACAGCAATCTTTCATGCCAGCGGTGCTGAAACCCAGCTTTGAGGTTCGTATCTTGCGCTGCCTTTTCTCTCCTGGTGTTAAACAAAAGTCAGAGCTGAATTTAGCCCATGCTGACATGGCTGAAGGACACCCGTGCATAGGACACACAGGTTTGGTCAAGAATCATGAGGCTACTGAAAGTCAGTGGGAAATATTGTCCGATTCTTCAGAAATTCTAAACGCAAATCTTTGATTAAAACAGGAATGTCAGAAGAAAGACACCCTGTTAACCTGTCATTGTCACTACCTCCGCTTCTTTTAGGCCTTTGACTGTGGTTTTCTTGCTGACAAAACAAAAGATTTCCAGTAACGCTGTGAAGTAAAGTAACAATGTTTCTGTTCTGTCTGAATCCTCAGGGAGCCAGTTAAAACAGGGCTAAATGTCCTTGTATCAGCAGCTGAGCTTTGAAATCAAGCTAGTCTGCCATGGTAACTTACCCAGGGAAACATGTTGGGGGAATGATAAAAATTCTTGAATCCAGCGATTTTCTCCCATTTAGTTCCCACTATCTGGCAGTAATAAATACCTCAGGAAAGAGGTATTCTGCTGTTGCATACTGTTGTTCGCCTTGTGCTGTCCTTACCGCGTACGCACACTGCGCTGGCGAGTGCCCAGACAAGTCGAATACGATGTAAAAACACACAGGCAACAATAAACAGTTTGCCTCTATGTAGAGCTCCAAAAAATGAAATATGAAAAAAAAGAGAAAATGAGACAGAGAGAAGCTAATGGCTGTTCTGCGTTGCTCACGGTCCTTTCGTGATGGATGGTTGTTGAAGAATCAAGACCTCTTTCTCCATAGTCCAAGAGATTTTATGGTACTTGAAGAAAAAGGCACCTGAAGGAGGAAGCCCGTGTGTGGAGCCCGCAGCCGTGTGCCTTCGCCTCTGCGCTGGGCAGAGTCACAGTCCCTCAAAGCCACCTGCCGCTGCCAAGGGGAGCGGGGAAGGGGGGTCGCACCCTGTTGTAACTTCTTGCCATGTGCTAGCTGAGTATTTCTTTAATTTATACAATTTCTTTTAACACTGAGACTGGGGTCCCTTTGGCAATCAGGTTAGGGATAGGGACTAGGGGTAAAACCAGTTTCTGCTGAAGCCCGGCTCAGACTGAGGCAATGTTTGATGTCTTGTGTGTCTGTGTAGTCCTTCATCTCATATGCTCTCAATCTTTTCCTTTTGGGATATGTATTAATTATATACATGTAGTTAATAGTACTTAATAAGTAAAGGAGTTACTTATTCCCTTACTTATTCCTTAAGGAAGCGTCTCAATAGAGGATTGCTATTCTAGCCCTCATTTAATCCCTTGGTAGCCCAGGATAATGGCACTTTAAACTACCAGAGCTGTTTTTGTATTTCCATTTGGGTCACAGAATTTGGACTCCAGATCATGATATACCTTGAGAATGCTATTGATCCACGTAGGTAGGTATGGGTGGAAAAATCTGTTTATTTGTGGTACCCAGTGTAATCAATACGTACAGTAAAAGTGCAAGACCGTTTGGATATCGTAAAATGGAATTCCAGATGCAAATATTAGTCTGAAACCTGCAAGGGATTCCAGACCCTCTTGTAGTGTTTGCTCAGCAAGTGTCAAAGTTTGCAGTTGCAAATTTTTGCACTTGTTTTACAGTCTGCAAATAAGCAGTTTTGCTCAGCTACAGTAAGAGTCCTCAGCCTGTAAAGGTTATGTTCAAACAGATCCTCAAAAAAAAGCCACATTTAATTGGGATTCTTCTGTCCTGGGAATTCTCCCTCAGCACTGGAGGGGAAATCTCTCTGCCTTCACACTTTAATATTTTTGCTCCAAAATTAGGTAATGCATATTGCATCGAGTCACGCGGGGAGGCTCTCTGCTGCTGACATCAAAGCAGCAGGCAGGGCTGAGCTGCTCCTGCGCCGGAGCTGCGGAGACTTCAGAGGGGGCTTCCTGGGATAGCCCTGGCTGGAGGATATGGCGAACAGTAGTTGAAAAGGAAAAGAGATGTGCTCAGGATAATTAAGGCAGTTTCCTACTCTCAGCTGCTAGGATAAGATACAACATTCACATAACTGATGCAATAAAAACCAGACCTGCCTCGGTGGCAATTTTCTTAGTTTAGCCTTTGCTTTACCAGTGATTTTGCTGATCATTTGTGGGTTTTTTGTTTGTTTGTTTTGGGGGCTGTTAAGTGATAATTAAAAGCTGTGCAGCTCACCCCAACAGACTAAATTTTTTATTTCTTCTTAGTTTTTATTTCTGTTTCTTGCTTTGTTTCTAAGTGTTTGCCAAATGGAGAGCTCTGTGTGCCATTCATGAAGCACTTTTCTAATTGATACGGTTCCACATCATCTTGTCGCATTAGTTTGGCTAATGAGAGAGCCTATTAAAGAGCTGCTGACTGATTGTTCGAGCCTGCTACCAGCCCTCGCACTATGCAGACGTGCTAAGAGAAAGTTAATGTGCTGTTTTCCTTGTGGACAGTGTATTCTGCAAAGTGAATCTAGTGGACTAAGAAGCAGCTGTAATGAAGTGAGGTCCTGTCGGTCTTGAGGCTAGCGTGGTTCAAGAAAAGCTACAGTTCTTCCCAACAAGGAAAAAGTAATTTCTTAGACTTGAACTTCACAATAATGAAATGTGAAACTCTGTGTAGATGTCACTTCTGTAGCTAAGGGCCATCTCCTTCTGATGGATCAAAATGTCCTCAGTCTCCCAAGAAATTCACAGAAAGGCCAGGAATAGTTTTGTAGTTTTAGAGACTGAAACAACTCTGAGTTATTCATAACTAGTTGCAATACCCCAAGCAATAGCTCCCAATTTTTTCAGGAAAAGGCAGAAAGAATCTAACATGAAAAGTAGAATGGTAGAAACAAAAAGAAAATCAGAGAGTTGAGGTAAATTCCATCTTTGGAGGAGCAACCTCACAAAATGTTCCGTCCCTGTAAATAACTCAGGAAGCATCATATGTGTAGCTAGCATAAAAAAAGAAGGGTTTTGCATAGCATTTTCTGCAAAGTATGGATAAAATAAGAATATTGTTACTTCCAAATATTCTTTTTACATTGGTGTTATGGGCTCAACAGTATTTAAGTATGTTTTTTGTGTATTCATTCTAATATGGCTGTTAAGAAGGATATAGAAGAATAATTAGAGATAAACCGCTTTTCAATTAACTACTACCTGCTGCTACTCACTGGTGGACATAAATTGCTAGCAGATAATTTTATCCTTGTATTACTTGAGAACCTTTGGACATCATGTACTTGACCTAAATTTTTAATGGTATTATGAAGGCCTAGTTAAATATAAAAATAACGATTTTAAAGCACAGTTCTTTAATAAGTTCCTTGGGTTGTATTTTTCTTATACTCAGCTCAGCATGTGAATGTTTTTTGTCCTTTTGCTTTAGCTACAGAAACTTGCTTTCTAAACCATAACATGGACTGAGTGACATAAATCCATTAGAAGCTACGCTGGAGAATGGGATGAAATGGAGAAAAGAATGCCTAGGTCTGTTCAAAGGAAATTATGACTGAGTTTTTGACAAAAAATAACAAAGCTTATTCATGGGTCTGTGACTGAATGCAGTCCAGTTCTTAGCTTCTGCTGCATCATTTCTTGAGACACTAATGATCCTGAAATGCCTGATGTACAGTGCTTCTGTTAAGGAAATGGAAAGCATTGTCCACTGGAAATCATTATGATTTTTTACTCAAACTGTGGCATAGTCCAAGTATTATAAATGAATTCAGAAAGAGGTTTCTACTCTTAAACATTAACAAGTTTTCTTTTCTATATATATTTTCCTATCAAGAAATAGGAAGTGACCTTCAGTAGGTAAACTTTAATGAGCAGGCTTGTGTGCTTTAAAGTACACTTTAAAATGGTTCTCTTTATACTAAGAGTGTAGCTTATACCTTATTCCTACTGAAAGGAAAAAATGTGCATCTTTTAATACATGGCAAAGCTCTACTAAAAACAAGAAAGAGAAATTATTCTATGTGAAAGTTAATATATTTTGTCTTCTAGGTACTGGCATACACAGATACTTAGAGCTACTTGCACTGCATGTTTTCTCAGCTTCTCCTCCATATATATATACTTACTATTTAACACTCCTCCTCTGAGCCTGAGCCAAATCCGGCTGTGGTGTGTCTACCTCTACAGTCACATTTTTGCCAGAAGTGCTCTTTCGCAGCAGACCTCACGGCCATGCCCACCGCCTGCCCTGGCTCATGTTGCACCCTGCCATGGGCATTTGGCTCTAGCCCCAAGCCAGAGCCTGTTGGAAGCAAACTCCTGCCCCTAAAATGTGCAGCGTGGACATCATTTGGTCCTTGGCACCCCTTGCGCTGCAGAGACGCTCGCCAAAAATGTACGGGGCCTCTGCCCGTGCCTTGACTCCAAAGGGAGTGGGAAAGGGGAGCATTAAAGCAATCCTCTCCCCTTGTCTCTCTGGGGAGATTATTTTCTCTGCCTGTGTGGTGCTCTCACTTACCGCTCTTAAAATTTGCCTTGTGTCCTGGTTTGAATATTCATAATAGAAGTCAGGGATGAAAATAACTAATTATTTCATCTTGCCCGTTCTGACTCTGATAGGCTTTACTTTTTCATTGCTGTGAACAGGCCACTAGTAAAATAATCAAAAAATCAGACAAAGCTTCTATCCACTTTGAAAACATATTCTCTTAAGAACCCGGTGTATAGGTATTTATATAGCACCAACAGCATAGATCATGCAGTGGAATAGGTTAACTGCTAAATGGCATGTTTAGACAGGTTTGTATCTGTAGTCAGCATTTTTTTTACTTAATTCAACCTCCTGTTTTATACTAGTTTCCCATTCCACAGTTCCCTCTCCACGTTTTATGCCTATGCAGAAAATGATAAATCCGATAAGTTCTCTGGAAAGTCCATTTTGTCTTTTCAGGTGTTGGACAGTATTTACTTTGGTATGAGATGTACTTTTGTTAAGTCATTATAGTATAGTGTTGCTTTTACATGATAACCACCATCAAACAACTAATCAAAAGCCTACTGCTTTACTTTAGTAATCTTTTTATTTTGCTAAATATTCAAACACAGGGAACGGCCTCCAGTATTATGAGGGTGATTTAAAAAGCATGAAAATTTGTTTTCAGTGTTAAGTATTGCAGTAGCTTCAAGTTTTTAGCCTGCAGGGTTTGTATTTGCAGCCTATTTCTCCTCGCCCTGCGGGTTAGAGCTGTCTGTATTTGAATATGAACTGGGACTCTTGCATGATCGCACAATCCTCCAGGAGATGCTTGAGCAAAACACCATATTGCGGGAGGCTAGCAGTAACACCATTAAGACGGGCAGTATTGTTAATTATGGGAGTAAAGGAGAGCCAGCATACTCGGGCTGTGTCTGATGCGTTGGGTCTGAAGGGGGTGCTAATGACGGCCGCTGGGATCTGGGAATAGCTGCAGACATGTTAGTGATTGCAGGGATCAGCCTGGTAACAGCAGTACGTTTAAGCGCTTGCAGATTGTGTCTCAACTTGGGAGGCGCTTCAAAGAAAATGAAGTTTTCTGAAAACAAAACCCAACTCTTCCCCTTCTTATTAGATGATGAGAAATAAGTCTTGCAAGAGCAAAGTGCGTTCCTTTCTTTGCAATCGAAATAGCGCATCACTAGGGAGTGACTTGATGGAAGTGGCGGCATCCAGGAGCAGGTGGGCTGTAGCTCAAGCACATCCGCCAATGTTTCCACAGGGTAACAGATCAGGATTTGTCCAACTGTGTCTAAATATCATGTCCTTCTGAGCCATATGGAAATGCTCAAGGGGAAAAATATTATCTGGTCTTTGTCATAAATGTTGCTAAACCTTCTTCCCAACTGTTACTTGATATTGATTATCTCAGTGAAAAGGAAATGTAATATGGAAATGTGAAGTGCTGTGTGAAGGAAGGAAAATCTAGAAATAGAGTTTCAGAGGTTGATATCTTTGATCTAAAGTTTTAAACTTTAATTTATTATTAAAAGGAGCTTAGTTAGTCTGTACAATTTCATTAAAAAAAATCAATACCTTTCCTGAGTTATAGAAGTAAAAAAATACTTGGAAGTTAGTAAACTTCTTTAACGTAAAACTCCTACAAAATTCTTTAATATTTCTTTAGAATTGCTTTCAGGTTGAGAATTTGTTATATGGTTCAACTGGAGAAAAATTTTATGGCTGAGTTATAAACCCCTTCTCCCTAAAAATAGGAAGACTATAAAAGATGGAATTGCAATAGGCGAGGAAGGAAGTGATTGTAAGGCACAGATAAGAATTCATCAAAGCCAAGGTCAAGGGAAGGAAGAACTTTGGAAATGTTCTGGAAATGATGATAAGCCCAGTTATGAAGGAATCATTATCTAAAGAGCTGATACCAGATAGCGATACGAGTGTCCTCCTGCATTTTCTTTTGCTCCCCATATGCATTTGCATTTCAGATTATGATACAAGTCCATGGAATTTGATAGTTGGACTTTCAAATTAAAATGTCAGATTTTGTAATGATAAACACTGGATGAGCCTTTGCAAATTTTGAATTCAGATTCATTTTAGATAGTAGTAGGCAACTGAAAGTTTTGTTGCTAACCAAATCTCTGAAGACTATGAATTTGGCTGGCAACCTTAAGATAACTAACCCTCTCACAAAAACGTGACAGCACTTCTGGTTTCAGTCCATGGTAACATCCTTTGTCACAGTATTTTGACTCATCCTGACCTCAGCCAGAACCTGAAAGTGCAAAGGTGAATGAGAAATAAAAATAACCACTTCACTGGACATTTTTGAACCTTAAAAAAAGGGTTGGTTCAGGTTAGGTCTGAGGAATGAGCAATAGCATTTACAGGTTCTTATTGTTGCATGCAAGTTGTCCCATCCAAATTTTATGATGGTGAAAGTTGCCCGATTAAATTGCCTGTTTTTCTATTTACACTTTCATAAATCACTTTTATGCAGATAATAAAAACCACAGAAAACTGGGCAGATTCCTAACTGGTCTGTTATTCAGGTACTTTTTCTCTCTGCAGGGTGCTGAACAAAGGCTTAAACACTTGAATTGTTCCATTTTTTTTTCCAAGGGGATAAATAGTGGCCTGAAGAGCTTGTAGGTGATTAAGGACCGGACTGGCTTGGAGCAGAGTGCGTGCCAGCATTGTGTCCTTAGGGAGCACCTCCCAAAAGATGTATAAACTTCTGTTCCCAACCTTGAAGAGAAAGGATTATCAAGTAAGTGATCTCAGAGCAGGAGAAAATGAAAATGATGCAGAGTTGGCCCAAACATTTCAAGTTGCACTTCTGCTTTCTAAAGTTTTAAGTTATTTTAAAAAATTAATTTTGCTGTGTAAGGTAAAATAGGCCTCGGGCAATTTAAACTTGCATGACCAGCATTCGCTGACCTTGGCAGAAGTACAAAGGTCACATTTAACTTTTCACACAGGTGAACTGTTGAACAACGTCTGCTATGTATTAGGAATAATAAGGATTTTCTTTAGCATCTATTGTGCAGGTTTCATCTTTTCATCCATTTTCTCCTTCAGAGAATACACTGATCTCCTGTGAAACAAATTCCCTTCACAAGACTGAATATAGCATCTGAACCCTGTCCACCCTTCTTAATGCTTCAGTGGAAAGAGCAGCTGGTAGTTAAGAGCTTAAATGTGGATGTTTTGCTCAAAAAAGAAAAAAAGAGAAATTACCAAGCAATAGATAATACAAAAAATATACTTATAATCTTGTTTGATGTTTTGCTATCAATGAAGAGCGCTTCTTGCATTGTTCCTCAGCTTCAACAATGCATTGGGATTTACCTTCATTAGGATATTAATTCATGTGAAAATCTAGCCTTAATGAACAGAATGAACAAATATAACACTAAGGTTGACTGTTCAGGTAAGGTAAGAAAAGATTTTCTTGTTTAATGTGTCGGCATTTTATACAAACCTGGCTGGGACTGACAGCTGGCCTGGTGAAATGGTGTTCAGCTGGATTTGTCCCTGCCCATCAGATGCAGAGCTGGTCAAGGGCGTGCTTTAACACAGCCCCATTTTCTGACCTTTCTGGCAGGTGGGACTGAGATGGTGCAGGAACCCATCACGGGAGAAATAGCCAAAGTGCCTGACCTCGTGAAGGCTGTTTGCTTCAGTCACCATTCTTGTACATGCTTTTAGATGCCTTTGTTTAGGGAAGGAGGGTTTGCAGAAGAGGTAGCGGCTGGCTAATGAGTACTGAAAAAAAACAGACGATCTTGATCTTACAGACTCAGAGCCTTACCAGGTCATTTCATTAGAGACTGCACCCAAAAACCTCATCTGTTTTTCCAGCTGTATCAGCCAACTAATAGCAGTATCATCTCTCTTTTATGATACCATCGTGGCTACAACAGCACTGCTGGTAAGTATGGAAATATGCTGGGCTCTGAGGCCTGACAGAGCAAATCTTTATGGGGAAAGTTTACTGCAATTGTCCCTTTCCTCTCTGCAGTTAATAGTCCTTCCCGAATTTGGAAGTTACATGCTGTGA
Source organism: Apteryx mantelli (assembly GCF_036417845.1). Classification (NCBI taxonomy): domain Eukaryota; kingdom Metazoa; phylum Chordata; class Aves; order Apterygiformes; family Apterygidae; genus Apteryx; species Apteryx mantelli. The sequence goes on from NC_089986.1 coordinate 3,672,758, forward strand.
ACAAAACCTGGATGAGAGCTGTATGATTTTACAAGCGCTAAGAAGAGAATAGCTGGATGAAAGGGAAACAATATGCTGTATAAATGGAAAAGTTTTGAGAGCAAAACCCATGCCATTTTGCTGTGTGGAGGAGAAATCTTAATTTCCTGCAAGAAACTGATACAGTTGGTATATGCTGACAAAGAGCAGGGACTGCGCGGTGGGTGTAGGTATATTGAGGCATACAGGTGAGAACAGTCTGCTTTATTTTATGCTACTTGTGCGATTTGGGCACTTTGCTGGCATGCCTCTTAGGGAAGGTGGAGAAGTGGCCATTTTGACATACTTCATGAAGAATAACTGAAATGGCTTTTAAAGCTCGCGCAGATCCTACGCTTGCTTCTTGTGCTGTTATGCCTTAGCTTCTCCTCTGTCGTGCACAGCTGATCTCCAGGTGAGGTGTGCGAACCACCATGGGACATTTTGGCCTTTTGGGGTGTTCTTGCAGGTTACAATAAATGGATGGAGGCAAGGGCATGAATAACCAGATTTTCTCGTTCCTTATCCCCAGAGAATATTATGGCTACGCAGGAACAGTTGTAATTTAGTTTTCTGTTATTTTCAAGCAGATATATAATGTTGTCTGCTGCTTTTTTCTTTTATTTACGATGAAAACCATATCGTTATGTAATGGAGTTTATAAGTGTCAGTAAGCTGCTTGAAGGATAGAAGGAGGAATTACATTACCTTTTCATTTAGCATTTGCTTTATGCAAAATAAACACTTTCATGTACCTGTGGCTAGATACTGAGCCCCAGCTCAGTGCAACTCCACCCTGCCTCACCCAGTGTGCTGAGTGCACCACAATTAAAGAATAGATACAGTTCAAGAGCGCTCTGCCGGGGGATGTAGGTGGGAGTTGGAGTTAACCTCCTAGCTCCTCGGTGTCCTCTCCTGCCCTGGCCAAGTGCATGCACGTTGCCTGAGGGACTGGCTGCGGCGCCCGGCTGGAGTTTCCTTAGAGGAGTGCGATCAAGGTGGGAGGAAGGCGAAGGACATCTTGCTGCTGACATAAAAACTCTCAGCAGGCCTGAAACAAAAGCTGCTGTGCAGAGCCTTGCAGCAGCGTTTCCAAGTAGCAGGGGGAAATCAGAGATGCCAGGCCCTTAAAGTGGCTTTTTAAGTCTTTTTTTTTTTTTTTTTTCCACCCTGCTCTAACCTCAGTGAGGCTTTCTGCTTAAGAACCCTCCGCATAAACTACAGGAGTTGCATTCGTTAGCACCCGCTTTCCGAGCGGTGATAAGTAATCGGGTCTGTGACAGCATATTAAAAAGCAACTGTATAGACAATGCTTTTTATTGCCTAATCAAAATATTCGGGGGTTTTACATTTTGCAAGGATGACTTGCCAAAGGCTTCCTCGAGCTGCACATGCTGCTGCTTTGTCTTTCTTTTATGCCTTATTGAATTCCATTAAAAGACAAACAAATCTCGCAGTCATTAGGCACCTTGCTGACAACACCTGTCAGTCTGTCACTCCTAGTCACAGGCAGAGACTGTAGAGCTTCATTTGGCAGAATTAGGAAGAAAATAGAAAGAAACGTATCTGGGGCACCTGTTCTCAGCAAAGGAGCGATGGGATTATTATAACCAAAAATGAACTCAATGTGCTACTAAAAGAAGGTGGATAAAAAGTAATGTTGCAGGCCAGTTACACTAATCAACGGAGTTCAACATTTTTATGCATTTTAAAATATTCTCCTAATTCTTAATTGGGGGGGGGGGAGCATCCACATTGTATGTACTGTTATGCACCCGTTGGAAGTGCGCACACAGGCAGATACACAAATGCACTGGAAACGCATATGCTTTCAGTGATTAATTACCATTAGCCTTGTTCTTATTTGTGAGCAACAAGTACTACTTTAATCCTGAGAGATTTCATTTACTTTAGAAGGACTATTACGAGGATTAAGGATATTTTCATTGTGAGTTTTTTTTTCTTTTTTTTTCCCCCAAGATGGAAGAGTTTATTATTATACTATGTAGGTTCACATATAGAAAGTATCTTTTCTACAGAAGTAAAAGATTACAGGCTTTAAAAGCAAACACTACAAATACTATTTCTTGAAAAATATGTATGATCTATAAGCCTTTGGTTTTGTTTGGTCTTTCAACTGACATTGATTCAACAGCTATTATATAGTGATTTGCCCATTCAATGAAACCTATGGTAAAACAATTTTCAGTTTTGTCTTTCACTTCTATTTTAAATCATTCCTTGGTTTCACTCTAATTTTATTCAGGTTGTATATAAAGAAAATGGAACAGATCTGCAGTAAGTCTGCATTATCTTAGCTCTACTGAATGAAAAGCTCCTGCCCAGGTCTGCAGTTCTTATTCAGGGGAAGCTGTCCCTGGAAAGGCAGGTGGGAGACCCTGTCTGGGTAAGTATATGTCAAAGGGAATTTTTATGAAAATTGGAGCACTCCAGAGCATTCTGAATTTACTGACAGGAAAAGAGGACAATATAGTTTATAAAGCCTATCAGTTATGCATATGGAAAATTAGGGATATATTCTATTACATATATACATAATGAGAGGAGACAGTATGTAGACTAGGGAGAAAGAGCAATGAACTTGCATGCGAGTAGAGCACATACTACTTGACATATATTTTCATATACGTGGATCTAAAATTTGACTTACTTTCATTTATTTCTCCTAATTAAATGTTATAGATCTATCACAACTAGTTCTAACATGTAATTTTTCAGGACCATAGCATTCCTGTTAATAGTTATGTTTTCAGTTATGAGCAAAGAAACTCAGTGAGGTATATAGCTGGATGTTATTTTATAGTCTGAAATAATACTAATCTTATCCACCCTATTGTAAGTCTAAGGTACATTGAGAGATTATTTCCCTGAATACAGCTGAGCTTCACTCTTCGTGACTTTTTTTTTTTTATACTGGAAGAAGATCTGGAAATGGATTTATTTGTTATGTAAGATGAAATGGCTTCAGTGTGGTTTTGTGGTTGTGGATTAGAGGTGACCAGTGGTGGCTTTCAGACTCCATGTGGATCCTATGTCAGGGCTGTGGCACTTGGCACCTCCAAGTGCTTATCTTGCTGTGCCCTTGCTATGAAAGACCGTGTATGAACCGCTTCTGGAGCTCATCCTCTCCTGGGCTCTCCCGGCTCTGGGGCGCAGGCCTCGTAGCTCTGGGAGTGTGATACGGCGCTTGCGTGCTTGGTGGTGGGTTGGCCAATACAAAAGGCACCCGAGGGGAGTAACGACTTCAGCTCCTTTGCTGCTGAGCGCAGATGAGATACAGGATAGGAGGCCCTAGCCTAGCAGATTTAATACTGTCAGGACATGAGCAGGCAAAGATAAAAAGCCATCCAGCCCGAGGATGCATACAGTGGCTTTGGAATAGAAATGACAACCATTTCTTTACTCAGTGCAACATCTGTGACGAACACTTGAAAACTTTGTTATTTAATTTCATCCGTTCCTGTGTCAATGCAAGAACTACTTTTTGTACACTGTTCCACTCATTGCATCCAAGCAACGGGATCACTTTTGTTTTTCCAGACTATTTCATATCATCGTTGTCAGTCTGGCATGTTTCTCTCGTATTCAGTCTGAATTTCCTTTATTTTCTCAAATTATTTTTAATCTTCCAATTCAAAATAATGCCCATGCCGCAGCTGGGCCCAGTACTATGCTGAATCTGTTCTTTCTCTGCTCGGAGCTTGTGTGTGTCTATAAGGCGGTCATGTCCCTTCTGTGTGCTGTGCGAGTCCATGGAGGGTCACCGCGTCTGTGCTTCAGCAGCTTGGCTAGACTGATAAATATGAGTTGAGTTTGAGAGCTGTGGAACAATAACAGTAAAAGCTCTTCTCTTCTGGTAAGTAATACCTGCTCTGATTGCCATTGCACATTTCCTATCTTCCTCTTCTCGACATGGCGTTACACTATCTCCCAAGGCAGAGTGCCAATTTTACAGGGATATTGTTGCTGACCTGAAATGAAGTTGGATAAAACTCTTAAGTGCTGTTTCTTTAGAAGAAAGGTGCCTTTGCCCGAAAGAAAGCATCAACACTACATGACTCTTTCTGTGGAGTTTTGCCTGTTGATCTTGTATTATCAAGAGGAGAATACCTGATCTGTAGAGGGAATAAAGGCTTGTTGCGGTCACAAAAGACGAGCCATGTATCGGAGCTTGGGAAACCTACTGAGACATGCACCTGATTCAAAATCCACCAAAGTCAGAGGGAGCCTTTCCATTTATTTCAGTAGGTTTTGGCTCAAACCCCATGTGATATGCTGAAACATAACACTGTGCTTGGTAAAAGCACTGTGCTGCCTGCAGCTGCTGGTTGCTGTGTATAAAAAGGCAAAGCTGTAGAAGCAAAAATACAAGCGGCTGCCCAAGGGGTAGGACTACAGGTGATTCAGCCTGAATCACAAATGTTGTGCCTTTGGGGAAATGACCCTGCACCAAAATGTGTAACTGCCAGTGGTGTCCAGAAGACTTGCTTATCTACTGAGGGGTTAGGTAGGATATTACTGGGTTCTGCTTCCTTGGTTTTAGCCCTCCGAGAGCCCCTCAACTATCTGGGTATCCCTGTCTCTGTAGCCAGTCAGTAACTGGTACTGTATGCCATCTAATTTTTGATGCTGCTTTACATATGATTTATGCCTTAGAGGGGTCTTATAAGCCAGTCCTTGAAAACTGCACTGAAAATGTTACTGCTCAGGGAACAAATCTGCCTCCTTGCCCTTTACCATAATGACATGCAAGGATGGTCAAACAAAACACGGGTGCTTATCTTTCTTACCTGTAATTTTTCAAAGTTTCTGTAAGAATCATGTATATGAAGACTTTATAAGAGGTATTTTTTCCATTAGTCATTCATTTGTGTTCAGGTTTTCTTAATTCTCCACAAATCTGAAACTTTGGTTTATTAATAGGCTTTAAAGTGAAAAGGAACCATAAACTTCATCTAATCTGATATCATGCTTGACATAGGCCTAAGAACATCATACAGTAACCTCTTTACAGACATCAGTTCAGTCCCCTTCCTGTTTTTCTTCTTGCATTTTTCTTCTGGCTGTACTTAAAGATGGAGTTCATACAGGTCTGTATATTTTAGGAGAAGGAAAAACTTTACAATAATTCGTTAAGTAATTCATTGCAAATAACTTAGAGCAAATGTTGGAAGCAAAGCTTGCCTGATTCTAAAATAAATGAGGCTGCACATACCTGCACAATTTCATACTTCCATTGCACTTTTTTCACTAATAGCATCTTGTGCACTTGATCAGAGCATTAGATTTTCATTTCATTTACAAAATAGTGGTAAATTTTATCATAAAATCAAAGAGAAAAGGGAATTCTGATTTTTGATGGTCGTTTCAGTTGCCCCCTGGACGGTGAGACCGAGGGAAGTCCTGGCGCCAGCGGTTGGTCAGGGACCCGGACACTGAAGCCGGTGGACACAGGCCAGGTAAGGCCAGCGAGGCTGTGAGTTAGCCTGATTAAGCTGCTCCCTGAAGTCAGATAGTCTGAACACAGTGAACGTGAGAGGACGCTTCACTTTTCTGGTAAGACAGTGAGGAAAGGTTTTGTGCTGTAGATGGATTTCTTTAAAAAAAACCATAGTAACAATATTTACAGTACTGCATTTTTGAAGGTGAGGTAAGAGGGGAGGATGGACTCCTCCTCGTGTTCATGCGTGTGGACATGTAAAAACACATTTGTTCAAATGGAGCATGAAGTGGGTTACAAATGAAGGCTACAGACAATCTCCATTGAAGTCGATAGGAATTTTGCTACTCTGTATAGAGAAGAATAGAGATGAGAATATGTATATAGTAATGAGTGCTGTGGGAATAAATGTATTTTTAAGTTTTGTGTCCAGACTGAGGAAAAAAAAATGTTGTTCCAAGATAGCCTTTGGTTAGTATTTTGGCAAAAGTACACAACAGAAATATAATCATTTTGGTTTGACTAAAGTTTTTGCTTTAATCCAAACTGAAAAGCTGAATTCTGATTTTGTTTTTTATCTCTTTTCCTATTAAAATGTAGCTAAATTAGTAAATAATAAAAGTTTTTAGATGTATCATTATGAAAATCTCAAGATGGAACACTAACTTTTCAGAGTTTTTAATTTATCTCAGCTGTGCCTTTTCAGGGAATCTGACTTTGGTTCCTGAACAGTTTGGTGTCATATAAAACCATACTTTTTTCTGCAGATATACAATTTCCAACTCCCTCTGCCTTCCCAGATACCCATCTGCACAGTAAAAATTTCACACAACTCTAATTATCCTGAAATGCAGCCTCTTGTGCACTGGGTAGAGGAATGAAGGAGGTAAAGTTTAGCACAACCATACCTGCATTAAATAGGAGGGAATGGGAGTGGGATATAGTCAAGGGCAAATGCCTTGAATATCACTTTAGCAAAACCTGTGATGTTAATGTTTACTTGTTAAACTTTGATATAATGTTTAATCAGCTCAACCCTTCCAAACTGTTAGCATTGCTGCTGGGCTACTTGCAGACCCACTGGCCAACTCCTGAAGAGGTTAGTCCGCGTGGGCTGCATCGGTGTGAGTGCCACGACAACCGTTTTGTGGGTGCTCGCTGCTGTGGCGGAGCACCCCGTCCGCCCAGGCGTCCCGGGAATGGCTCCCGCAGGTGCTGCTTGGCGTGGTGCGGCTGCAGACGTTTGCCGTCTGGGCTTTAAAGTCAGCCTGCATCTACAGTGCATGGTAGCCTGTATTTTACAGTGATTTTGCAAGGTACGTGCCAAGAATTTATTGGGTATGTCATTCAAATTTATAAAAAGTGCAGCTATATTTATTATTAAATGGCTTTCCTGGCATTTAAATATGCAATTAATTCACTATTAAAAGATCAAAACATTCTACAGACATTTCCATGGTACACAGGAGCTGGTATTTTGAGGAAAAATGAAGGGGAAAGTCTCCCCTGGACTGCTCTGTACGAACACAAGATGGCACTTTGATTACGTAGATAGAGCAGTAACTCCAGCTGGGGAGCAATCCTGCACAATAGGAGAGCTTTATTTATATATTTTTACTGAAAAACAGGAGAAACCGCATGAAGATAAGGGGCTAAAAGAAATGCTTTAGTCATAACGTATGGATTGTATTTACTTTTTAATGTTAGCTCTTTCTGCTCCAGATTGGTGTGCTGCCTGTTTGGCTAATGAGTCTGAAAGCCTAAGTGTTAACATTGCGCTGTTTTCCATGGTGAGGAAGCAAATCACTGGGAGCTCAGAGCATACCTGCCGTAATCAATGTCACCTCTTTTGTCCCTGGTAAGACATTCTGGATCTAATTAACTTGTTTTCTTTCATTTGGGATTTTATCTGTTGCCATCAGTCAGGCTGCCACGTGCACCTTCTCTTGATGTGGCGTGGCATTTCCTTTCCATCTTGATCCTGAGGGAGTCTAGTCTGTCTTCCTTTCCGTGCAGCACAATATTTTGGAATAATCCAACCTTTCTCCATCCTGTGCTGGCTCTGCATTGTAGGGGCAGCCGAGGCAGTGGGCTGGCCAAACTCGACCTGTGGACTTTCTCCCTTGCAGGCTTTTGGTGGAACATTTTTGCTTTTGCAGTTTGTAGGGGGTTTTTGTTGCCAAGTGAGCAAATGTTGCTGTGCAGCCGAGTGGTTTGCTTGCACGTTTGCATGCAGCTCTGCTGAATGCTGGGTATCTGGGATTTCTGGGATGAAAATTTGCTTGGCCTGGAGTGATATGGCTCTGGACTACCCGTGTCAGTGGTCAGTGCACATGCATGTTGAGGAGGTGTTTCCCGCAGTGGGGAAGGGGACTGAGAGCAGGCCAGGCATGTTCCCAGCCTCAGCAGTCCCTTTCGAGCCTTCATGGGAGGGTGAAAACCCTGCTTTTCACAGCAGGGCCACTCCTGGCAGGCTGCTGAAACCTGTCGTAGTGGGAGGCTTCAACTTAGGCCCTTGTGAAAGGATGGGCTTATCTTCCTGTCCATCCCCTCGCCAGTGCGTGGAGGAAATCTCCATCTGGACTGAGAGGCACCGTACAGTGCAGACCTCCATTCCTGCGTGCCGTTGTGTGGTTGGCTTGTCCGGCCCCCTGTGCGGTGAGACGAGCGAAGGGGTGTGCATCCACAAGGGGTGAGGAATAGGGGCTCTTCCCTTTCCTTTCCCTGCTGGAGTTTCGTTCCTGCTGTTTCCCTCAGGGCTGCTCATCTCCCGTGGCCCCGAAGGCGCCCTGTGCCATCTGTTTCCCAGGGCAAGGAGGCAGCCGGGGGAAGTCGCTTTGGTCCCAAGTGTGTTTTTCCTCTTAAGAACAGAAGAGTCAGAGCGGCATTTTCTTCTGCCTAGAGTGCATTGACTGTCTCGGTGAGGATGCAAACCTTTCGCTGGCAAATAAGGATGTCTCCGTCACTTGGGATTTGTTGCCTGAACAAAAACGACCCCCCTCCGTGAAAGCACCAGCATTGCGGAAGGAATACCTAAGTAATGCCACAATGCTATAAATAGTTCTGACATCCCTGCAAACTGATCTGGTTTGTTTTGTTTTACTGTAAATATGCATTTTTAATTTGAATTTCAATCTATTAGCTTGTCTAAATTAATATTGTCATTTACATTGCAACCCTGATTCTGTTCCTAGACTGGGGAAAGTGACTCAACTTGATGTGCTTATCCATGCAAGGACTGGTGTGAAGAAGTGGGTTTCCCATTTCTGCCTTGTTTGAGCTGAAGAACTTGATATCAAGCTGCAGAATTTTCGTGAGCTGGAAAGAAAAAGTTCTTGGAAGAGGAAATTCAGCTGTAAAATATATTTTCAGCTCTAAAATATATTTTAAAAGGTAAATTTAGTGTCTTTGTACTTCAGAAAAACAAGGCAAAAGCTATGCCTTGTGCCTAGAGAAGGACATTTACCATGTTAACATGAAAAAGCCCACCATTTCCTGCAAAATATAGGACAAAACCACCAAACATTCACCTCCACCCACTTTAAATAAATCAGGCTTTGTATAGTAAAATTATAAATTCAATCTCAAACAAAGCTTTTACTCTACAAAAGGAGGATGCTAGAGATTTCATATTAGCATTGAGTTTTTATGGGCCATACTCATACATTACAATAAAAAGAAAGTTATGATAAACATAATTTTAAAACTGGAAATGCCTCATCAGAAATTGCTGAGGAAATGTTCCTCCCTGACTATGATCTGATTGTGCTGTAAATTTGATTGTGCTGTAACTTTCAAACAATTATGAAAACATTTATGTATTTTTATTAACACTTGTAAATTATGCAAGGTTTTTTACTGCTGAGTTATAGTAGAGAGGAAAGAATAAACATATGGCAGAGTGCCTCAAAGTTCTCAACATAAAAGAAAGTCATGATTATCCTTCACTTAATTAATGTCACATTTAACAGCATATTATTTTTCCGCAAAGATTTAGCGTGCCCTGATGGAAGGGGACAGAGATTGCAAATGACTGAATAACCTTTTCTGGTCTCTTGGGAATAAAAGCGTAGCCCAGGATATAAATATTACTAATAATCTTAGCATACTACTGCCAAATCTCATAACAAGAAAAGCATGAGAGGAAGACCCTTAGCTGGAGTAAACTGCCCTGGCCTCAGTAGTGACCGCTAGGACAAATTAAATCCTGGCCCTCGGTGGAGCTAGCACTGAGGATCTGCCTTCTCCTTTGTGTGCCAGAATGGCTCAGGCTTTACTCCAGATTTACTCTAGATTTGCATCAGTTTTAGAATAGGAGTTCATCCGCTGTCTCTTATGAGCCTGTCGTTCAGCACCATATCTCTTACATCCCTTGTTGGCAGATCTGCTCTTACAACAGGGCGTTATAGCCCTTTTCATCTCTTATTTTGTGATCTCCGGCGTGCTGCAAGTACCTTATTTTATCCAGGAAGAGCACTTGCCCTTTATCTCTGTAGCTTTGCCTGCACCTGTGCCTGTGAAATGTGCTCTCACCCCAAATTCCAGAAGTGCTGACATAGCTGCATCTGTCTCTAAGTATTTAAAAATACATAGCGTCCTGTAAAGGAAAAAATAGCTACCCCTGCTGTATTCCTATCTCACTTCACTGTTTGCTGTCCAGAGGCTCTGCCTGAGGTCGAACTACTGAGCCCTTCTCAGATGTAGCTACACGCAGCGCATGCTGTGAAGCTAGCTGCACATTTAACTTCTCCTCTGATCCTGAATTTTCTAGCAGTGTATCTGACTCTTCCAGCTTTTCTTCCCCTTCAGTTCATGCTTTGTAGGCTCGAAGTTGTTGCTAGGCATTTAGCCATCGCACAACAAATCGTTATGTCGGCTGACAGCGTTTTAGTTCAGATCCTATTAACTAGGTTTGTGATGTTGACCAAGTTGTAACTGTTCTGTTTTCACACTTGTCAGTGGTTTGAGGGTTCATTTATTTATAAAAGGGTGAAAAATTGAATGTATGTGCAATTTCCTTCTCTTTGCAGCTGTCCATCCTCTGCTGGCATTTCTAGCTGCTCTCCCTTGTTCAGCAGGTCCAGCTGCATCAGGGCTGGAGTCACTTGGTGCTGCAGCAGGTAATGCAAGAGTGTCACGGGCCCGAGCAGAATTGGTCAAACCTGGCACTGGCAGATAGTAGGAACCACTGTACGAGCCGTGTCCTGTGTCCCCAGGGAGATGGGGAGCCAAACCTGGAGCACCTTACGGTTGTTAAACAAGCCAGGGAAGTTTTACAAGAAAAATCCCTTCAGTTTTCTACAGAACTGCACTGTGCATAATTAGATTCTGTATTATCCTTTGAGCTTGTTAAAAAGTTGCTGCATTTCAGTAATGTATGGAAGATTAAGGCTTCCTGTTTGCCGTAGGAGCCTTGGGGATGAATCTCACAGTCTGCTTGTGAGTCCTCCTCACGTCTCCGAAGAGTGGCCGTGCAGATATGGAAAGGGAGCTGCTCATGAACCTGGAGTTTAAAATGATTGTGGGGACTTGCTGCTTTGGCTGAATCACTCCGTAATGAACGCTTTTGCTAACTGATTTACTCTGCTGGTTTCCTTTCCCAGGTTTGTATTCATTTTTTTCCTGAATTGTCTTACACCCTTTTATTTCATAAGTAGTTTCATAGGTGCTGCTTGAATCATGTAGATTGCTGTGAATTCTCATTCTGAGAAGACCTTTTTGCCTTTTGGATTTTAGTAGCACCTTCGCATCTACAGAGAGGCTGAGTTGTGGTCTGGAGATGAAACTGTTAATTTATCCAGAGGTTAATGACTCTTGAGGCCACTAACCACAGGCGTAATATTTCCCCTCTGAAGGAGCTGAGGACTGACATTTTATTTTGTCCTGTTTTGGTTAGCAAGTTTTTAAAAATAGAGCAGAACAAGAGTGGATTTGGGGTTTCTTACCCTTACTACCATTTTGCATCCATAGGATAGTTTAATTTTGAACCAAGCCATTTTGGGGCTAATGCATCTGCATTTGGCTTTTTTTTTCTCCATTGTTCTATTTTATTTTTTCTTACCTTCCTATTTTTAGATCAGAACTGGGCTAACATGGAAATACGGTTGCCAGTTGAAGCTGGGTGTGATATGTGGAGCTGATGGGGGATAAGTAGGACACTTGAGGAATCCCAAAAGGAGCCTGGTGTCGTGACTGCGTTAGCCTAGTCCTGGCGACTTCTAAGGGCCAATTATTTTTTCATACTCTTCTGTATAAAGACACAAAACTGTTTTAAGGCTCCACCATCACAAGCCTAAATCAGCAGCTGGAACGCCAGCTGAAATGGTTTGTGGATCTGCAAACTGGAAAAGAAATCCTGGGAACACTGAAGGCCATGACAAGAGTTATTTCGAAAACGTGGCAGAAGGCCGTTCCTCTAAGCCAAGAGAACGAATCCCTGCGGCATCCAAAGGCATTGGATGCAATCTAGTACCCGCCCATGCGCTAGGCCTGGCACAGCCAAAGTGTTGCAATGGAAGTCACGTCATGCAGGAGGAAGAGCAGTATTTTAACTCCCCAGTTTGGTTGGACTGGGGAAAACACTTTTTTTTTTTTTTTTTTTTTTTTTAACAAGCAAAATGTTTGTATCCTCCAAGACTGGCGATTGGAGGACCGGAACCTGACTCTTTTTTCCACTAAAAAATAAAGACAGTGCTGTAGGAATGGTCAGGGCATTTGTAAAGGTTTGGTTAGTGCATTTTCTTCTTGTGGATTCTGTAGCCTTCTTAGGGAAGCATGTTCTGTATTCCTGAGGAATCGCATCCATCAAGGCTTGAGCCTTTGCACTTTAGGAGCAAAAATCCAAAGAGCAAAAGAAACCTCTGCAGCAGTTTGCAAATTCTGCCTTTGATGCTTGCCAGCAAAGGGTAGCAGAATTGGCAGATCTTTCCAGTGCCACAAGGTGCTCTCAATTATAAGTTACAACAGTTTCTCTCTCTCTTCTAGTTGCATACAGACTGCGACATGCAGCAATAAACATTTGAGATGTGCTTTTAATCTACAGCAAAACGTGATCTAAGTGTTTGCATTGCAGCCTTCCCACCCCATGCTCATGTTGGATTGCTTTATTTCTACGGTGGGAGGCAGGAGCAGAATATAAACTCCCTCTTTTGGAAAGTGCACGCGCTCGGTGCTGGTGGCTTGGCATCGATCAGCGGCTGTGAGTGCGTCGACCCAGCCAGCCCCTCGGCTGTTGTCGGGCAGTGCATCTCCGCTGTTGTAAGTACCGCACTGTCAGCTTGCAGCGGGTGACGACTGGCCCTGCACTGCGTTTTGAACACCACAGCCGTGAGGATAACAAATGGGGGCTGCAGCTCGCGGTGTGCACGGCGTGCCTCCAGGGTAGCTCCTGGGAGCGCGGCGCTGCTGCCCAGGGGAGACTCCAGCCCTCGTGGGCAGCCGTGCAGAACTGGGCGAGGAACAAAACTACAGCAAAAGTACAGTTTGTGGAAGTGGAAAACAACTTATTCTCTCTTGGGGAGAGTATAGCAGTTGTATACGACTGTTGTCTTTGCATTTTTGCCTGGGGTTAGCTACTGAATTTGGTGACAGAGTCACTGTTGACTTCAGTAAGGGCAGGATTTGACTGTAAGCTCTAAAGTGACTTCGTTTTTATGAGTGGTAATTTTTAAACATTCAAATAACAGCTTTGGCTTTGTTTTGCTTTTGGTTCCAGGTTTAGGGATATCATGAAGAGACGTCTTAAAACTGGCAGAAGTGGGCTTCGTTAAACGTGACTATTCTTAGCTGGCCTCTGGAGGGAACAGGATCCCATCTCACCACCGAGTGTGCGTGCACCCACAGCCATCTATGCTGTAAAAGAAAATCGGGTCCAATCTGGAAGCTAAAGCTAAGCATAAAATCAAAGTCCAAGCCAAGCTTGGAAAGATTAGGTTTTGGTGAAATTTATTTTAATCGCTATCAGATTTCTTCTTTTTAATATACACTCAGGATAGCAGCTGGGAACAGCTAGGCTTTCAGTAGCGAGTGGCTGCAGATTTATGACAGCAAGCCCTGGAGGAAGGTGGGCAAGTTTTGTAAAACAGAGTTTTTAATGGCCTGGTCAAGGGTTGTGGTTTCTGCTCAAAAACGTACAGTTACTCTGAATCCAGAAAGGGCTGGACAGGCTTTTAGTAATTAAATCTCTCAATTAAGTAGAATGATAATGTAATCAAATAAAAAGTGAAAAAAATCACTAAATATTTATTATATACAAAGCCTCCATCAAACTGTCAAGAAAAATAATTGCAGAATGATTCAGTAACACCCGACTTAGGTCTGTGTCAACTCTAACTGGAAATTAAATAATACACTTGGCTTAATGTTCTAAGTAACTTGAATTCAAATGTTAATTTAATGAAATAACTTAGTTTTCATAAATGCTAAAAACATGCCATTATTGTACAGTCATACTCTAGCAAGGACTGAGCATTTTTCTCCTCCTATTTTTGTTAAAAATGCTTGAAAAACTAAACAAGTTATAGCCTATGGCAAATTGCAGCGTTTAAAATGAGAGAATCCAAAGGCCTCCCCATATCCTCATTCTGATTCCTCAAACTTATCCTTCATAATGTTTTCAACTTTCCTTAATGCCGAGGGCACAGTGTTAATTCTCTACTGGAAAAAGGCATCTGGATCCCTCTCCTGCTAGTTAATGGGAGCTACGTGAAGGCAGGTCTAATCATCATCAGAGGGAAGCAGAGTTACTCCAGGTGTTTTGGGGAATGGTTCAAAAACAGATGCCTCATAAGGAAAGAAGAAATTTTTCTGAAGTGTCCAATTCTTTCCCCAAATTTATGGACTAATTTTTCATCTCACTTTTGTGTTGGTGTAGGTATTCAATCCCAGATGATGCAAATTTGCAAACTCCTAATGGATGGACACATTTGAAAACATTAATCTATCAATAGGTAAGTAAAAACAGACTTTTCTTTTAAAAGCAAAGAGATTAGTAGACATCATGTAAGGTTATATAAAGTTAATGGTGTGAGATTTTACTATCAGTAATGACCACTGAATATTGTTTTTCTCACTGCTTGAAAAAGAAGTAAAAAATAACATTCTAGAAATGAAGAAATGAAAATGTTGGCAGCTTAGACTTCCACACAGGGTAGATTTTGTACTTTCTTATATGGATCTGCTCATATTAATTTTAATCTCTCAGGACAAGATCCTCAGACTGAAAATAATCACAGCTTTGGTGAGATAACTTAATTTTTGCTCAGTGAACTTTCTGACAGAATCAGGATTTTGGAGGTTGCAATATCAATATAATCTATTTCTCCCTAATGGTCTGTGGAAAATGGTAGGGCAAAACCTGTTTTATGTGTATGCTTCTCAGTAAATCTTGTGTCCAGGCAATTACACAATCTTCACTTCCCCAAATACGTTGTAAAGCTGGCATGCCTAGGTAGTGAGGATAGAGGTAGGTAGTGAAATAATCACGCAGAGGCCGGGGAAACGGCACGACCCCGGTTCTGGGGCACAGCGGCAGCGAGGACGTCTTCTGAAGTATGAACCTCCCAGTGCTAGACACACCGCCCTTGGCTTCTCCGCCTTTGCGTTTTCTTCATTAAACACATAACGTCTTGTCTTATTCTAGTCACTAATTCTCATTCAATCCTTTGTCTCCTCTGGGGAATTTTTCTTTGCCAAAGAAAATTTCATTGCAAACCTGCTGTATTCTAGAATAGCTATTTCTGATTCCAAAATCAGTTTAAAGACCGATTAATGGGAATTGCACATTAATTTACTTCACTTGTCATGTGCACAGCACCAAAAAAACCTCTGTGTCCTCTGCATTAAAGCAGAGCTAAAACGTGAACTCAAAGAAAGAAGTTTTCTTCTTTGAAAGCAGAAAGAATGCTTGACAAGCAGAAGAAGGGAGAAAGGGCAGATAAGGAAAAAAACTTGGTAGTGTGACTTTGCTTTATTGCAGTTTTCTAGAACAGTCCAGCTGGAAGTTTTAGGAACAGTGCGCTGGCTTTCCTTTCGAGCCGTGGAACCGTCCATCACACCAGCTAATGAGCCCATTGCAAGTGATTAAAGCTGGCACCGTGCCTCGTGCCGATGAGTGGCAGCCCAGCGCTCCGGCTGGGGCAGCGCGGGACAGCAGAGTTCGGCTGCTGGAGCAGAAGGCCACAGGGATCAAATATCATCGGTGCTGAGGGTCAACAGCGTCACCTTTGGGAGCAACAGCCGAGGTAGAATTCCCGTCAGGCTTTTAAGCCCCATATGAATGGCAAAAGTCTGGGAGGAGATAACAGAGAAACTGCAAAAAGGTATGACTGCAAATAATTCGGAAAGGTTCCTGCTATCGTAAAACAATTCACATGGCCTAAGTGTCATTCTTAAATAAAAATCAAGTGAAGTAAATGCACTTAAGCACGATGAGCATGGCCCTACTGAGCTGCCGATGTCCGTGGGGTTCGGGGAGGGGTGTTGGCGCCCGCTGCGCACACGAGATCAGGCAGTCCTGCGGCGTGCGCGACGGCCTGGGGATTAGTATTGCTTGTGGCGTTACGCAGCTCTGCATTAGGCCTTGAGGAAAAGGAGGTGGAGGTGGGAGGAGGGATGAGGCTGAGGGAGCCGTACGCTTCCAGCTGAATTGAATTGCTATTGAACAACTGGATCATTACCGTTAACGGAGCCATCATTCAGAGGTTATGGAAACGTGCGAGGCACGGAGCGGCTGTCCGGGCAGGAAACCGGTGAAACGGCACTAACTCGCTGAGCTGGCAGCCGGTGCGTCAGCCGTACTAGCGGGGCAAGCTGGAGACATCCCGGGAGATACAACAGCTCCAGCAGGGATATGTGTGGAGCGCGCACACATCGGGGAGGGAAGTTTCTCTGTCTCAGCCTCGCCCCCCGCGTGCCTTGCGGCACAGGTGGAGCCACCTGCGAGCTCCCCCGGGCAAAATCTGGGGGGTCTTCAAGTGGCGCTTCCTCCCTGGGTAAGGAACAAGTCACATTTGGGACTTGTGTGCCTTTGTGTGCCCAAATGTTGTGCTTTAAATTTAGCCTTTAGTAGCATCCTTTTTTTGGCTTCCAATTCTTCAGGTCACTCTCTGTGAATTATTAAAATGTGTGCTAAAATGTGCAAAGCTCTGGCTAATTATGACGTACTGATTAATTTCAGTAGACAAGTGTGGCAGTTCTAATGAATATTAATAGTTTTTAAGCTGGGAGCTGCTGGCAAGAGGAACAAGGTTTCTGCATGGGTAACGAGTGTGGCAGGGTACTACAAGGTTGATCAACATATCCTTGACTTTGCCTGGTGAAGCTTTCAAGGCTTGTTTGCAGCAGTGACTTCCCCATTAGAAAATATAAACTGCGAGCAGTTACAAATGAGATATTAATGTCTCTTATTAATTAAAATCACCCTAAAATCACCACCACCAGCAACAGAAAGGAAAAATAATTTATTGTCATGTTTCTATTTGACATCACCTTGGTTAAAGTACTAGGAATAACATGCTACTTATTGAAAGATAACTAATGAGATTTACAATTAAATGACTTTCTGAGAGAACAACAGATTTATATGGTAATAGGGAACTTACCACAGATGCAACATCCTCGCAAATTCACATATATGGGCGGCTCTGTTTGCTAAAAGCTCAGTCTGCAGCTTAAACAAACAGAACGAGCAGCCGGAAAAGAAGAAGATTTCATCCTACCCTTTAGCCATATTTTTCTCATGAGCCGCCAGCACTGTCAGAGAGCGAGGAAGGCTGCGAACGTGCACACTTCAGCACGGCCATCAATCAGGGATGCCGCCTCGTCCCTGGCTAAGCGCCATACAACATCGTAGCGTTAATCAAACGCGGTGATGTTAATACAGAAAGTCTTTTTGCAAGCTGACAAGTCGATTACCAGTAAAAAGGAGCTATTCTATTAAACTGAAGTGAGGGGCTATGAGAACAGTTTGGGTTTTACTGTCAAGGGTTTTGAAACTCATGACACATAAGTAAGAGCAGCCCCGTGTTGTGGGTGTAGCCGGCGGCTGCTCGCCCCACACCGCTCGTGGCTCAGCTCCTGTTTCATCGCCACCGCGCTCCCTGCCCTCCTGTTGGAATTTGTTTCCTCGCTTTGTCTCGTCCTTGCAGTGTACTGCTGCATGTATACAAAGCTGCGGGTATACAGAGGCGGGGGATTTTTTGTTGGCTGTCTTTCCCTGTCTGCTTCTGTTAGCAGTTGAACAAGTGGCTTTTTTATTTTTTCTTCCCGTAAAACCAAGGAGTGCAGTGGCCCAGGAGGCATGTGCCCCACACAGTACACCTCTTGGTGAGGAAGAGGTGGAAAAGACGTCCTGATCAGGATGTGCTTGTGGAGCTGCAGCAAAGTGGTAAGGACCAAATGCTGGGAGTGAGAGAAAGACAAAGTCCATGGCTCGGTTATGATGTGCTGCTCCGGTGTTGTTGCATTGCATTGGAAATTGCATAGTTCATTTCACTGGAAAATACTACCAAAAATTTGTGACATAGACAAATCCTGTAGGCAAATAACCATAGAGACATGTACAAAGACACTTTGTAATCAAGTCGTATCTAATAGGAGAAACGGGGTCCTGCACAAGCTGTATATTTTGAGGGGACACAGGTCAAAATTTGTTTCTTATTTAACCTGAAGTACACAGGGCATGACCTTCCCGCTGGTTGTGTTTAAGTTTACCAATAATCCTTGTAAGGGATGCGCTGTGCAGATTTGCAGGTGAAACAGAAGGTGACACCAAAGCTTCCTGGGAGACCTCAAAGTTGCCCGCAGAAGGCTTGCTCTGCTGGCGTGTTGAGGGATTAGAGGAAGATGATAGGCTCTGCCTCATCTGCATCTTAATCATAGAGCCTTTGGGACATTTTTGCTAAAAATCCACTAAGTTTATAACTTTGTGAGGTATATAGTCTATGTATTTTTCAAACAATGAAAACAAATAAGATAAGTGTGTATGGTTGGGTCACAACTCACTTTAACTGGTGCTGCACCTTGTGGTAGTTGGATGAAGAAACTAGGCGTTAATAAGAGACCAAGCACCTCTTCCAGCCAGGCTTCTCAAGGGACCTCCCTGACAGTCCTTGGTGCCTGTGCTTATTGTGATCCAGAGTTACTTTTTTATTGGGTTATCCATCTTCAAAGTATGCTTGTTTAAACCTCTTTGCTTATGCATGTTGTTTTGGCAGTATTGTTCACCCATCCAGGCAGCATAATTAGCAGTCCTTGTTTCCGGGTGGTAGCAAGGAGGAGGTGGTCCTTTTTGCTAAGTGCCGTGACTGCCTAAAGCTTATGTTTAGCCGATTGTGTCTACCGTTGTGTTCTGTTCCCGTGAACTTGTTCAGGAAAAACTCTGACAGTAGCTCGCCTGTGTTTGCGGGCACTGATTAAGATATTGGAAGCTACTGGCCTATGCGGTCTTTGTAAGAAATCAGACTGAAAAGAAAAACCGTGGGGAAGAATCAAAAGCAGAGAGAAACTGCGTTTTGGTTTGGGGGTCTTTTTTGAGGGGGGTGGTTCTTGGAACTGTCTTTCCCAGCTCAGCACAGGAGAAATAAAACTTAGATTTTACTTCTGAGAGTGAGCAAGAGAAAAACTAGCCTACAACTTTTCTTGGTTTAGGAAGGCAGTGTTTGGGGAGTTCCTGGCAATAGTAGTAAGGTTTATGATAGAGGAGAGGTATGAAAGAATAACTTCAGGTAAGAAAGTGAAACAGAAATGGGGCCATAAAAATGGTGAAAGGATGCCTGGGTGGTGAGTTGAAGAGAGAGAAGACTATATTAGGTAGAGAAGCATAAGAAAGAGAAATAACTGTGTTAGCCTATCTAGGGTTAGCATCTGTGATAAATCTCGGTGTGCGAGTAGGGTGGCATGTCTGCTGACAGGATGATGTTCTGCCTGTCACCTTCTGCAGCATTTATGCAATGAATTATACCCTTTGCTAAGTAAGGCAGAGGCGTTCAGTTCCCCAGGCCTTCGCTTCATGTGGCTTCATATCCTCTGAGATCGGCTTTTCCCTTTTTTCTTGCATGGCTTCTGTGTGGAACCATAAACTAGGCTTAAATGTGACCTCTGTGCACTGTCATACCAACAAGCCATAGCAAATCTCTCTGAAAAAGTGACCCAACTGTTACACTTGTGAAATGATCAAAAGTGGTAAAATTGGCTAGGGAGAAACTGGGAACATTCACATTGTTTTTAAAGCTTTTGGGAAAAGACAGGAAAGATGTAATAATCTCTCCAGTAAACTCCAGCCTCGAGCAGGTGACTGCTGGCTTTCTATTCTTGGAGGTCTGGCAACCCAGACACAGAGGAGGTGATTAGCAGCAGTGCTCAACCTGCTTTTCTTGATGAACACTCAAGAAATAGCCAAAGTCCATTTGAATTAATTTTTGTGAGAAGCTTGTTTAAAAACCTATTGCAATTTGTTAACTTTAAAATATAAGATGATGTTTAAGGTAAGGGAGCTTGTGCCTGTGACTAGTCCTTTCTTTTCAAACTCAAAAGGATTTTATCTGTAGCAAAATTATCTTGAACTTTATAATACAGTTACTTGTATGCCAAGTGAACGCTACTGGAGCTGTCACGAGGCACGCAGTCATATGTAAGGCACTAATTCCTTCATCCGCGTAATGCAATGGAAAGGTGTGCAATTGGAAAAGACAGAAATGCCCTTACCCGACCTGCAAATTTCTCCTCCAAAGAATAACCTTTAATTACATAAAATCATATGAGGAGGCTTGGTCAGATAGTATCATTGTTCTTTTCTCAAAATTTTTGTATCCATTGGTATAACCCTACTGAAGTCAGCAGAATTATGCAGATGCACCTGGCGACCAGCTCAATATAGTGTTTAAAGCATCTGCTTTAATAGCTGACTGCCATATTCTAAAGCAAAAATAATACTATTGACTACAAAAGCTGTTCTCTTCAGGAAGAAAATGCATGAAATTATATTAGAGAAAATCTAATTAAATCATCAGAAAACCTTACAACCTTACAAACATTCTTATCACAGATCTACCAATTCACTTCTAAAATTGTCTATAAATTTCCTCAGTAGTCAATTTTTTAATTCCTAGAAAACAAAATAAAAAATGAATAAGTAAAATAGGCAAAGGATTGTTTTTTTTTTCTTAAGGCAAAAAGCTGACCATGAATTTCATTAATTCAGCTTAATATGCTACCTTGACATTCATTGTAAGAACTTAACGTTCATCTACAGTGATAAAGTATACAGAACTGGGGAAAGGAAAAAAAGGCGGTTAGACCTGTCCATATAATGTATGTGAAACATACTGTGACCCGCCATTGCCTTTTACAACAGCAAGAGACATGATATAGGAGGATCCAGCCTCATGGACACAATTATGTTCCAGAACATCATTTTTTGGGTGTAAAACAACTGGTATTACTCTAATTTCCACAAATGAAATTTAGTGTGTTCTGCTGTTTTTAAGCTGAGATGGAATCAGTGAATTGAAATAAATGATATGGTTTTGCATATTTGTCAGAAAGTAGCTTTCTCCATTAAAGAATATGCTTTATATAAGGATGCTTTAAAGGCTTACAAACAGCATCTTAAATCTACAGAATGTGCTGCCTTACATTATTGTAGCGAGACTTATCCTAAAAGAACATTTTGGCTGACTTTCTTACCTCTCTTAGGCTTTGCCCTTTTGATTTGCTGAGTTTTTCAGTCACAGCACCTACTAGCGTGGGGACTTTTTGGTGCAACAAATCAAATTCCCTAGACTAAAAAGTTAATACCGTTATTTACCACAAAAAAGTTTGTATTTCTTTTTCTGCCTGAACATCATAGTATCATTTTATATATAATTTCTGTTAATTTAAAAAGATGTCCTTATATGTAGAGAGAAAGGAGATGAGACCTCTCTGCTCCTATGAATGACATATAATGATAAAACAGCTTGTTCTTAGCAGCCTTGATTTATTAATTTCATACCTGAGACAATACTCTATTCAACAAGAATATCAGCTTGAAAAATATATGCAGAGTTTTCCAAGCAAGTACTAACAATCAGTTCAGAAACCCACGTACCAAATGGTCTGGTGAAATCCCAGACATCACCTCTCTTAGAGGATAAACATTGGTTAACACCTATAAGGTAGCTTAAGGTATTCATTTCCCCGTGTTTTCCTATCAGGGTGGGAACACTAATCATTTGTAGGTTTGTCTTGACGGTAAACAAACCTTATTGCTTCTGACATTTCAGTTTTGGAATATTTTTATGGGTTAGTCTTCACTGAGACTGGTGGATGCTACAGCTGCCTTTTAGTACCGATAAATGTGAGATGCAATTAAGCTTTCTATGGAACCAGATGGATGAAACAGTAGCTTCCATCCAAAAATGCTGTCGCATGTCACAGCTTAAAGTAATATATGAAAGGCACCACAGGCGGGGGAGTTTTTCTGTGTTTTACTAGCTGGCAAGTTGGTGTCTGCCTCGGGAGGAGCCAGCTAGCAGCGAGCGGGAGGCGGCAGGAGCAGGGCGTCCGTGGGAGATCGTCCGCGGGAGAGCGCCTGCCGGGGGGTTTTCCTGGGGGGAAGCTCACAGGCAGCTTCTGGCCCTGGGTTTAGGGCCTCGCAGAGGCGAGGAGCGACTCTGATTTCTGCTGGACTGAAGGGCAACGAGACAAATGGGCATTTGCACGGGTTCACAGTGAAGAAACGTTGGACTTGCAGATCAATTCCTTGTGACTGAAACAAACTGGTCAGCTGCAAATTTTTTTACTAAAAGCTTGAGGTTGGAAAGCAACAGTAAGAGACTAATTTTTTTTAACATGCTAAGTCTCATGTTTTAATTGAATGAATACCCCTTTCATTTAATTTATCCTCTAGTATATGACAAAGGTTCATATCTAACTCCTGCAGATTACAATCACTCCCACCCACAAAAAACACCCTGAGGAGCTGATGACTGTCCTGGCAATTTTTTCTTACTCTTTAAAAAAAAAGTCACAATCCTCTCTGGTAGCTTGAATTGAAACCTGGACATTTGGATTTAATGAAAATGGTATTACTTGAAATAGAGTGACTTAAAAAAAAAAATTCCTGAGCAAATCAGTGAGTTATGTTCTTTACGTTTTTTCGTGTTTCTTATCATTAGCCGGGGGTGAGGTTTGAAATGAAACGCGTTCTCATCAGTCTCGCTCTGACAGGCCGCTTTTATCCATCGCGGGCGGCACTCGCGTGCAATAGATCAGCGTGGGGGAACTTGACACTTTCATCACGTTAGCCGGGACTCCTGTTGAAGCAGTGTCTGCCCCAGTCACGAAAACCATATACTAAAATTACGCTGGAAGTACGGATTCTTAGAATTCACTGGGAAGATAATTGAATAATGTTCTGCTCTTCACCTTCAAAAGGAAATCCCATCACCGTTCGGAAAGTGGGACAGTAAGCAATAAGCATGCACCGTTGTTTATGTGACACCCAGATAAGGATGATGAATTACTACTTTGTTTTTGCTTAAAAGAATTAAAATAGCAGCGATGACATCATCCCTCTTTTTGGAGGTGATTAACATAAAGAGAGGGAAATTTGCTTGATGAAATGAAACATTTCTATGGATTATCCTCAGCTAGGAGATGTTTTCAGATCATCATCTCTTCATTCCTACTGATTTTTTTTTTCTTCTTCGCACAGGGAAAGTCAAACCCAGGGGCTGCGGCGGTTTCCCCTTCCGTCTTTCCCTGCTCTCCCTCCTGCAGCTCTGCGCGCTCGTTGGTACGTATCCCTTCCGCCCGGGAAAAGACACAGTGATTAGGAGGCAGCTGGTGGGGAACGTCAGTGCCAGAGCCACGGCCCTGAGTCAGCTCTCCTGGCTGTCCCAGGGAGGTGGCCGGGCCTTGGCGCCCTGCCACCGGTGACCCAGGGCTGGCGCCGGCCGCGCGCCCGGCGAGCGCTCCAGCTCCGCAGGCTGCCTCGGGAACGGGGCGCTCGCAGCGCGCCAGCAGAATCGCGGGCCCTGGCGTTGTGCTGGGTTATTTCTGGCCCTATTCAGCGTTTCTTTTGTCTCCGTCAGGCAAAGTTCCTGCTGAAGACAATGGGGATTTTATCTCGCCGAGGAATGCTAAATAGGGCCTGCAATGAGTAAACCGAAGCAATCTTTTCATTCCAGTGTGTGGCTGGATGCAACTGGCATTATTAGAAATAGAAATGGGTCTTCAATCAAACACTTGTTTAAAAAAAAAAAGTCTATTTTAAATATTAATACTTACTTCTATCACTTATTATAGGTTTCTCTGCCATATTGTGTGCAACAGGGGTCCTTGAAATCCCCATCACCATGCTCAGGATCTGCTGAAGTCGTTGCCACACAGGCTGGTTGGAGCAGCCTTGCAGATATTTGCTGACAAACCTTTTCAGTATAGTCCTTTATTATCTAACCACAGTCAAGAGCCTACTTCACATGAAATATTTTCTGCTACAGATGGCAAAGCCTGAGACTGAGCCAACAACAGTGTAAAAATACATTTATATCAATGCAGAAGCCTTCAGCCAGCCCGCTCTATTTGTCATGTGCAAGAGGTATGATCAATAATATTTCAAATTCATTAGAGAACCACATGGACAAAACTGGTTCTGTTTCTTATTAAAATGTCACAATCATATTGAACATATTAGGAATGTTTGTGTGTGTAGAACAAAGAGAAAGGAGGTAGTGAACTGTAGTTTAGCTTATCTATGGCTTTTCATCATCAGAGGTTCATCGAATGTTCTTAGTAGTTTATTACTTTTTATACGTTTTGTACTGTTAAATTTTAATAACTTTCCTTCCTCCCTTTAAAAAAGGTCTTGAGATTACAGATTTGTCGTTTGCTTGTTCTTCCTTCCAAGTCTGGTTGATTTAGAAAACTAAAAATGGTCATTTCCTTTCTACTATTTGTTCTTCTCTGGAGACACCTATGCTCGGAGCTCCTCCGAGCGTGGGCACAGCACGGAGGCAGGAGCGAGCCACAGCTTCCCAGCGTTACCATCTCTGCATGGCCCAAAGGAACAATTACAGCTAGAAACTTAGATTTAACAAAGGTAACCAGAGTGTTGAGAAAGCAATTTTGCATAATTAGGAAAACAGTGCCGAACTTTTCTTACTGACATGACAGTTTATGTTAATATAATTGAATTGATGAAAAAGGGAGAGGGAGAATGTTATGCATGTAAAGCTAAAATATCCATCATGGGTGTAGGAACAGGCAAGCAACCATATTGATTCATGACCAAAAAAATATTCTAATTTGAAGTGCATGAAATGTGTCATTTGCATAACAAAAATGAAATATTGGACAGGAAGCTAAAATAGCATACATTGCACCAGGAAACTTTCATTCTGGCTTGTGTCATTTCTAATTTTGTTCAGGATTTATGCAACAGACTGGCATATCTCCCCGTCAGTAATAGGCTGCGTGTAAAGAAAAAGCTGTGCAGAATAGTCTACCAGTTCTTTTACTCAAGAAGAGGCATTTTGTTGAACAAAGTCCGTCAAGGAAAGAGGGAAAAAAAATCGCTCTATTTAGCAGCTTCCAGAAAATGCGTGGTGTTAATTGACAACAAAGAAAACATCACAGGGATGAAGCTGTAAAAGCTCAGAAGAAGCCTGTGCAATGTAAGTATTCACTTAAAATGTTGTGCTCTGTACCTGAAGCCTGCATACCATACCATGGAGCCTTGCGTGGCGTAGCAGTATGGCAGAAGCCTCTTTGTGCCGGTGCCTGGCTGAGAAGCGGTAGCTCTCCCAGTAAACGGCAAGGTTTGCATGCTGCCTGGGGGCTACAGCGAACAGGTGAGGAGTGGATTATTGTGACATGCTATAGGCTGACTCTTGAGAAATGTCAGGCATAAGGGGCTGAGATTGTCCAAGTACTTATGTTTGTGCTAGATTGCGTTTTAAAAATGGTCTAGGAGCTACCGAATGCTCTGTACTTCTAAAAGTTTTGTTTTTAGCATATGGATACTGGAGCTTGTTGGTTGACTTTTCAGCAGAGAATACATTTCTGATGAAATGTAGTTTTTCCTAAGATTTTTCCATTGCAAAAATCAAAACAAAGCGTAGACTGAAACACTTTATCCGCACACTGCTATAGACCTTGAGCTGCATCTGCCAGAAGGCCGTGGATCCTCGGGAGAGCCAGGGCTTTGGCGCGTTGTCCCTCTGCTCTCCCGTGGTTCAGACTTCTCTCTCATGGTTGTCTTTGCCTGGGTGACTGTTGCAGCGGAGATGCCTGGCTTTAGTGCCCGAGCCAAGTAGACTGTCCCCTGGGGAGAAAGGAGGATATGGCATACCGTAACCATGTGGTAAAGCCATGAAAGATATCAATGTTTTAATTTTTCATGCTGATTTGAGATTGATACATGGTTCAGTGTTAGACTGTGTTCCAAGACTGAAACCTGAGGGATTTTTTTGTTCCATTTTATTCTGAAGAAACTTAAAAATGTTATCTCAGGTATGGAAAGAGGTAGCTCAGATTCCCTAACTTGTGCCCTTAGTTCACACAGATTATAATTAAAATAAATTGCCAAAATCCCTTGTTCTCTTATCCCTTGAAATTAAGCCTCCAGGTGAAAATACCTCTGAAATCACACAGTCAATATGTTGGCACCAACTCATACTCTATTACAGTATATTACAGCCTTATGTTTTTCCTATTGAAAGTCTGGCAATTCTGCATTTTTTTTTCTATCAGCTGGACTTGCTTGGAAAGTAATAACTGAAGTAAAATAAGTTTTCATTTGCCTTGCTTGTATTTTGATGTAGACAGAATTACATTGGGCATTTAATTTTATCCCCTGATAACTGACTGAATGAAAGCTGTCCGGCTCCATATTCAACCAATACATTGTGTTCTCATTTTTTTCTTTTTCTTTTCAAACCTCCCATTATCTTTACTACTGGAACTGTACTTATCTTCTCAAACTAAGAAAATGCCCGGGAGCACCATGCTCAAAGAGGGATTAGCGGTCTGATGGTCACTGGTAAACTGGCCTCTCTCTATACCAATGCATAGCAATAGTATAAAAATCCCAGTAATAGGAAGAATTTACAATGTTGGTATCTGTGTTATTATAATTCCATATACCATTCGTAGAAAGCCCTTATGTAAAAGCAATAGTATTGTCCATCTTCATGTTTGCTTGTAAAATCAGTGCTTCCCATCTCTAAAGGTAAAATGCTGTAATCTGTTGTCTTGGATTAACATGAAACAATGTTTATGCACATATTTATGCACAACAAGTTACTATAAACTAAAAATGCTTGTTTGATGGGAGATTAAAATATGGATAATACCTTTTACCTACTTTTTCACTAATTTCTTAGTTACTGTGTTTAATCAGGGTAGATAGAATAACCTTCTAAAAAAGAGACAACGCTGAAGTACTGTCTGCTTAACATAATGCTCATAATATTCCCCTGCTGAAATCTTCTATACGGCTAATAAATATTTAATGAACAATGGTCTGTCTGATGACAAGATATTAATAACTCCAGAGAAGCTCTGTTGGACTTCAGCTGCTGACAAGAACTGGAATTTGTCTTAACGTATCATCGGGAAGAGTTGCTTTTATTTTTTTTGATGCATGTGTATGGATATACTGCATGCACTGGTGTGTTTTAGCAGAACAACATTAAAATATAAGTAACAATTTAAATCAGCTATAAAATTTGATGAGCTAGAATGATTTCAGGTTCTATGGATTCCTTTACTTCATCTTAAACTTCATCAGCTATCTATTCTTTGCCCCTCTTTTGGGACACCTCTTATTAGATTTTACTGCCATCATTTTTGTTTCATTTTTCTCTTCTTCTGTGACTCTTCCACCTCCACCAGCCTTGACCATTATGCAGATGTTTAATCTTTCAAAGTTACTAACCTTTCAGCAAAAGATTCAACCCTGGGAAGTGAGGTTTGGAAGTTATGGCCATGAATGAGAAGCCAGGATTTAGTTACTCCTTTAAAGTCCTGCAGTTTTCACCTTTTGACCACAGGCAGAGCAGAGGGGCCAAATGCCCACATCTCTCGCGTGTGCATCTAAACAGGGAAAGTTCAAAGTGCGCAGGGTTGTTCTCCAAACAATGCACTCCTGTTAGTTATGACAGTATAAACCTTCACATACAGACTTGTATACCTTTAAATTGCTGTGGTGAAAGCAATCCACTCTTGAGTCAAAATAGTAGCATTGAGAAGAGCTTAGCTTCTATTTAAGTGCCTACATGGATGCTGGATTTTGGCACCTAGCTGAACTGAACTGATTGAAATGCACAGCCATGTAGTTTAGGTGTGTAGAAGCAAACTAGCTAGATGCAAACAATGCACACGTGTTTTAAATTTGATCCTTAATGGTCTGTGCTAAGTTGTCCTTCACATTTCTGGGCGAACTCCTCAATGCTTTGATAAAAATGGGTGTTTTGTGACTTCTGTAGGGCAAGAATCCCACCCTAGGCCTGCTGCCTGTGTAAGTCAGTGAAGCTATATAAAGAAATCTCACCATTCCTATGAAAAGCTGTGGTCATACGGATTCAGGCCGAGGTTTATCTGTTTTAAAGACCAGATTATGACCATCTTTTGCATAATCTGGGCTATAAAGTTTAGCCAGCCATTTTGATATCAGATATTTGCATTATAGTGACTGGGCAGCTGAAGGTTTTTTAACTTCTCAGTAGACTCAGT
This sequence comes from Apteryx mantelli, assembly GCF_036417845.1. NCBI lineage: Eukaryota > Metazoa > Chordata > Aves > Apterygiformes > Apterygidae > Apteryx > Apteryx mantelli. Next base: position 3,700,953 of record NC_089986.1, read on the forward strand.
TTTAGCTATTACTTAAAACTATATTTGTTTGTTTAAGAAACCAGTCCAAGAAGAACAATACAATGGACTCTGACAACAGTAAGAATATTAAAACAATGTTACTGTTAACTATTTGTGCTACACTTTCTATGGTTCGCTTATTTAACAATGTTACCTCTGATTTGATACCTTTGTTTACTTCCTAAAGCCACTTGTGTGTAAATAAAGCCCATTGGGGCAACCCGACAAGGAGACAGCTTAGACATTTGTATTTCCCACAGTGGGTAGAAGTGCTCACTGTTTTTGTAATGATAATTCATGAATTACACATCACTTATAACCTAAACTTTAGATAATATTGCACATATAGGAAGTCCTAGTGAAAAAAAGTCAGTGGCATGTATCAATTAGAGGACTTTTAGGAATCAACATTAAATTAATGATGACTTTGAGAAATAGGATGTTTAATTTACTACATAGTTCAGCACTGATTGTCATGTTTGAAATAGAGGTATGGATTATGCTAATCTGTAATTACAGTAAATGGAGTTAGACAAAGAATATTACACATAAGAAACCAACCATATTTCCATTTCTATTCTAGATTTTGTGTAACAGTCTTTGAAAAAAAGGGTTTGTAGCAGGATACGCTGATAGGTCATAAAATTTAGAGGTGCCTCTAGTTACTACAATAATAACTGAAATCAGCTGGGTGTCATAATCTCTTTTTCCTGTCTCGCCTTCTGAAAGGATAACAAACATAATGAAGATTAATCATGTTCTTTGCAGTTATAGGTATGCATTTTTACCCTATAAGGGATCAAAGCAGAGCTCTGGCTTCCACAGAAAATGCCAACTGGCACCTTTGTATTTTTATAAGGGCAGTCTGGAAGACATTCATGTTTAGATATGCAAAAGGAGTAAAGGCATAAATGTACAGTGGCAAGGAATGACATTCTCCGGTCGTAAGTCCTTCAGAAGGAAGGCCAAGTTGTGCCATAACATTATTCATATTTTAAGATATTTGGCTTCATTTTTTTGCACTGAAACGTAAACACATTTTTGACTATAAATCATTTTAACATATAAATTTTAATAAGTATGTGAATATGACAGTTATATGTGATATACGGTGAATTTTTTTCTGTCTAGTTCTTTCCAATCCTTCCTTTTAATAGCTGTTCATACTGAAATAGAAACTGATTTTTTTTTCAAGTGTTTGGTCATGCTAAGAAAAAATCTAAATAATCAGATGTTTTTCATGAAATTGAGTGCTCATCAGTTAGTTATTTTATCTAAGTGAAAACAAGACCAAAATTACAGACAATATGCAATTGTGTTACTACAGAGTAATGCTAATCTATGTGCAATCTCACATACATTGTACTTTAAAACAAAACCAGACTTCTAGGTATAAAAATTTCTCAAGACTAATCATATTAGATCACAGAAAAAAGCCAATGGAAATTAAGCAACTGTTCATTTCTTCATTCATTTAAGCATTGTAATAATAACAATTAAAAAAGCAAATAAGTATATAGCTTTACTATATAGCTATCATAAAAACTAACAGTGTAGAATGTGCATAAAATATACCAAAATGTAACTTCTGTGGTTAATTATAACTTTTGGCCTTGTTCAGAATAAAACGATCTCTCCTTAAATTGGTCCTGACTACAAATCTGCCTAGGGCACATATTAGCAGATGAGGTTGTCTCCTTCTGGGAACGTGCGGTTGTTGAATTTCTATGTTATCCGTGGTATTTCCATAGCAGACAAATACTCCTGCCTGCTAAACCAGCACAGGAGCTTTTTCCACGTAGCAAACGCTGGCTGTCAGCCTGCCAGTGCTATCAATATTTTCACTCTGACAGTGGAGAGAATTCATCCTTCTCAGAGAAAGACATTTTGAAGGACTTTCCCTGCAGCCTTATGCTTGCTGTATTATTCCTCCCATTAGAAGTATGGATAAGTAGCAAGTAGCACATATCGATAACTGCAAAACATAGTCCTGGAAGTCTAATATGCTAATGTAATAGTGTGCTAAGTGACGGTAGCTATTTTGGGGACAATATGCAGTGCTGCTGTGCCTCAATTTCCCAGTGGCATTTCACCACTTCGTATTTAGTGTTTGGCTGTCGCCGACTTGTTGCAGCCGGCACAAACGTCCGCGTGGAGCCGTGAACTCAGCGTCCCCGTTTCACCGCTTCAGGTTAAATTACCGCAAAGGATCGCTGACTTGTATCAAAAACAAGACTGCCATTTTCAATTCACGGCTCTGCAGTCGCTGAGAAATGAGCTCCGCTTTGGCAGTCTGTTGCTCCCGAGTAAGAAAATACAGCACCAGTGCAGGTTGCGGAGCCGCTGCTCTTTCCGGGGCCCGGGACGAGTTGAGCTGCGTTGTGGCCACCCACCTGGTGGCAGGTGCTCAGCGGCCCGATTTTGAGAAATGTTGCAAAGTTTGTTAGTAGTGTCTGTGACAGAGTTTGCTGGTGGGCAGAAATAAATTTCGGATACTCGCTCCTTGGCTGGGATTGGAAATGTCTTTGCTGATGTTTTAGAGAGCTGTCAGGGGGCAGAGCAGACAACTTGAACGTGTTTTTGGGTTTATTGCTTTGAGCCTTGAGAAAAAAATACGTTGATCTGTTACATTATTTCGATATAACATCAAAGATTGATTTCCTATTTCCTTAGGATTATGAAAAGTGAATAATCAATGGAATTTGACATTCACTGGGAAAATGTAGCCTGCGCTCCTGTTGCAAGATTCAGTAAGTCACATACACAGGAAATAGGCTGTTTTAGTGCTACGCCTCTGCAAGGTCTGCAGCATACAATGATTAGGTGAAAATGGTCTGAGCTGCTGGTATTTTCTGTTGTGAATATGAAACTAAGGCCATTTAAAATTCGATGGCTGTCTCATAATTTCTGCAGAATACAAGTCAACTACTGGGTAAGTACCTTTGGAAAGATGAGTAATGTAAAAGCAAAGGAGCCTAATAATTTAAGGCAAATACTTCAAAGCTCAGCTTCAGTAAGAGCTCGTTACGGAGGGAGAAATGTGGAGGCAGGGACTCTGTGGTGCTCTCTCCTGGTGAGATCTGCCGTGGAGACACCTTTGTTTCCTTCTGAATTTTTGAACTAGCATGAAATCTCAGCGTAAAGCAGAGGTCCCAAACCACAAACTCTGACTGAAGGAGTGAGGACAAGAGGCTGCCTTTGCCCGTCTCTCAGGGCCATGCTGCAGTGGTGTACCAAGTGCAGCATGACTTTACTTGGTCTGATGTGCCTGGGGACCTTCGGTGTGCGGGTGGTTTTCACTGTTGCACAAAGGTGTCTAGGGTCCGAGCAAGCCACTGTATGTGGCCGGGGAGTCCTGGCTTGGGCCAGTCATCCCATTGCGCCTTTTGTGGCCAGGAACTTCATCTCCCAAGCGTTGCCCAAAGGCCTGCTCTTTTCTGTTTGAACTCTGATTTCCAGTTGTTCTGAAACAATGTCCCATCAATCACCCTCTTTTAATCTAGTATTTTCTCCATCTCATTATTTTCTTCAAGTTTAGTGTTTCAAGAGAGCTTGTTGCTTCCTACTTCTACTGGAAATATCCTGAATTGCAAAAAACAAAACAAAACAAAAAAACCCAAAACAGAATATGTCTGAAAAGCTCCATTGTCAGGAACTTCGCCAGGCTTCGGTACATCTTTTCACATCCTGAACAAAAGGAGCGCTGCAGTATTCGCTTCTGTGCCTGCTGCTGTGAAGAACCTACAAAGCAGGTATAAAAGAAAGGTTAAAATGCAAATGGCTGTAAATCTCAAATATAATGGCAGAAATGAAAACATTACCTAAAACCTTGAAAAGGCTGCATTGCTCTCTGGAAACGAGAGGGACCTCTCTTCCTGTGTTCTTTTATTACTGTAGGGGACATGTTTTAGGTACCATAACTGCTATTTGAAAAAGAGCTTTAACCATTTGCACAGAGGAAATCCTAGTCTACTGAAATCCTGGGGGTGCTGCTAGTGACTTGAACGGGATTCCTCCTTTGATGGTTTCATTCATGGTCTTTCTGCAGTTAGGGATATTGTTTTACTGACTGCGACTTTTTCTGCGGTCTCGGGACTGGCAAGCTGCAAAACCCTCCGTGTCTAATGTCGGGAAATCCTAGTACCTGGCAACCTTGGAGCAGCTGGGGGGGGGCTTCTTCAGTCCACCTGCAAAGGCAAAGATCGAGTTCCCCGGGACACATGGCTCCAAGCACCATCCCGTGACTATACAGACCAATTTCCTTCTCTCTTTAGTGGTAGTAACAGGCCCCTTATTAAAATACAGTGGTCCCATATTTAAGATCACAAAGCAAGATGGCTACAACAGAGCAGTGATAAAGAACTAGTAAAAGTGAAAGATTTCTGCATCTTAAGTTCCAGATGTATCATGCTTTTACGGGTGCTTTTACCATTTTATAATGGTTTTTCAGGTTTATATACATTAGCTTATACCCACGCATCTGGGATGCAAAAAGTGGCTTGAATTCATTTTGCTGTGTGACTTGAGAGAGTTTGGCCCTCGTGTAGGTGTAAAGATGGTACAAGGTGTACAAAAGTGGAAAAGATAAATGTTGTTTTGATTTTTTTCCATCTGATGATTGAAAATGTCTTGATCTGGAAATGTTTATGGTACTGTAAGATGAGAAATAGGAAGCGTTTGTGAGGGAGGAGCGGGAGCACTGCGTCCTCTGTTCAACGAAGAATTTGGAATTGTCAAAATGCCCAAGTTCTTGTTTTCGACAATCTCATAATGAAACAATTTCCCTTCCTTGGAGGAATAACAGTTTTCTTTGGAAATGTAATTGCTGCAAAAAAGTAAACAAAAAGCAGCATTTCAGAATCATCAGAACAAATATTCTGATTAACCTAGTCATACTTTTCCCCCTGTTTTTTTAATTGATGATTTTCTTGAGATGATTGTTTATTTTGTCCAAATTCACGGTCAGAAATCAGACCATTTTCCTGAAACAGAAAACCATTTCACATAGCTCTGTGAGAAATCCCCCAGGCAGGGACACGGAGTGGAAATGCTGATAGATTTGTTTTCGTTAGGTACCTGAACACATTACGATAATTATGTCAGTCCTGAGCTTTTCCCATCTGCAGCCCAGCCCGATACCACTCTGATTAGAAAATATAAACCCTGCAGAGAACAGACTGGAAATAGGAAGACGAGGGACACTGAGCTTTACAAGAGCAAGGAAATGATGAAGCAGGTTCCTCATTATTCAGCAATGGGTCTAATTCGGGGAGCTTTCACAGTAACAAAAGCGTGCACTTGACAATGATTTGTGTGATTTCTGCGCTACCATATTCTGGGCAGGAAACCAACTTTGGCTGCAAATGCTTCTTTAAGTGGAGCTGCCTGGAAATGCTCACATAACGCAAACATTAGCATCTGCATGATTATTTATAGGTAACTTTAAATTAAAATGAAACTATAACCTTTCAAGACTCATCCACTTTGCAAATGTAATGGTATCCAGTGAACCGCTCACAGTGTGGCCCTGATTTTAGCCCAGTTCTGGGAAAGTCTAAGTCTTGTTTGCTTTGCATGCAGAAACCTTGCAAGGCGAGTCCCTGACACAGCAGTGGGATTTGTGCCGGCGGGCAAAGGGGGATCGCTGTGGCCTGCAGCGATCAGGAGCGGCGGCGAAGGGCAGGGTTTGGGGAGGTGATTTTTTACTGCTGCTGGGGGTTGAGTGCAGCAGGAGGAGCAAGCTGCATCCATTGCAGAACGCTTGTTTTGCAAGAGCCCAAAATGAGCGTTTTCCTGCAGAATTGCTTTCATGTGAGAAGTCCAAGAATTTCTGATTTGCTTCGTGTTTCAGAGCTGCTGAGAGAGGACCCAGGTGGTAGTGTTTCACTTCAGCGATAGGAGCAAGAGCCCAATCAAAGTTATGTCGAGATGCATTTCAGGTAACTTTTACTGCTCTCCGTGGTGTTACTTCAGTTTATCATCATGTAATGGAAAGCAGAATCTGACTCTGAGTTAGTGCAAATTAATCTTGTACTAATGTTGCTGATTACAGCTCGCTGTGATGATTTAGACAATAAAATGCAATTCTTTGGTAATCGGTTAACATCAATGCAAGCATAATGGCAAATTAATTTAGGATAAGAAAGGGTCGCGTTTTAAGTTGCTTTCAATTTTGGCCTAATTAAATTTTTTTACTGCAGTCAGAAATTAAGGGGAAGCCTAATAATTAATCCTTGAGGAGAGCTGAAGTGTGATGGAAAAGGCAGGAACGTGCCAGGCTCAGCGGCTCCTTCCTCAACTAAAATGGCATTTATGCTTGACGAATGGTAGCGATATGAAGAGTGCAGGGTTCATTTCACTTTGTATAAATAACAGCTTTTGCTATAGTACAAAGAAAGGTAAGTTGTAACAGTTTTTCAGTACTTCTGAAACATGGCATGATAAACTTGGTTAATGTTCTAATTTTACAAGCCTCCAAAGAGGCACCGCATTGCATTACTGAAGCAGGCAAGGAAGCACAGATACCTGATTTAAATAGCATGTCTATATATTCAGTTGATTGTTTTAATAATCAATAATTTTAACTGATTTTTTTACACTGTTTTTAAATGTTGTAATCATCTCCAATATCGTCTTTGGAACAGGCTATGAAATGTACAGCACTACTGCTTATATCCCAGATTTGTTACATTATTAATACAAGCGTTCTGCTAAGATGCATAATGACCTTCAGGGTGAGGCCACAGAAGGATTGTTCAAATTGGGCCGTTTTGCTGGATTTCACTTTAAAAGATATCTGGAATAGTTTTTTTTTGGGGAAAAAAAAGTTTATTTATTTTTATGAGCCAGGCTTTCCTTGGAATCACAGAATATGATTGAGCATAGTTAATTATATGCAACCTACTGTCTTTAATTAAAGAACAATTACAAGCCAATTTTAAATGCTGATTTTGAGTTTTGAGTTCAATTATCAACCTTTACAGACAAACCATTGTGGGAAATCAACCAGGAAATGTCTCTTCGATTTGCTAGTTATCAATAATACTTTCTGCACGATTACCATGGAAGAGGTAGTGGTTCCTAATGAGCGTTCATTATTTTCATTATTGTAAAAAAGGCAAAAAATTTAGATGATTTTCACAAGGCTCATGCTTCTGAAGCATGTCATAAATAGTCTCAGAGATTAGGTTTGAACTTAGAAATAAATGCAGTAGTGTTGTTTGGGTTTCACTGGCAATTATGAAAATGAATCGAGTGCATCGTAACGTAGGAAATTTATCATTTATCGTGTTGCAAAAGGTCGCGGCACGCTGTGCCGACCCGTCCGCGTTTGCATCCGGGGGAACGGCCGAAGCAGCGGCGCCCGTCGATAAGCCGCAAATGCTATACCTTATATAAGTGCTATAAGTGATAGGTCTTATGAAGATGCCACTATAATTAGTAACTGAATAATTTACGAATTACTTTATCAAGTGCTTCTGGAGACGGACTGTGCTGACCCCTCTCAGACCACACTGACTGTATCCATGGTAATTTTAGAGTAGTGTGTAACGTCTGGGAGCAATTCGTAACGGGTCAGAAACGTCCTAATCGCTCAGTGCAACACTGCCCTATGCAGCTGCGACAGCTAAGGTACGTGTAAAAGATCAAGAAAAACTATTGCACTAGTATCCCTTTTCTGTGATTCTTTTTTTTCTGTTTGTTAAGGCAAATTACGGTGGGTGGAGAGCAGCCTACCTTCCCTTCTTCCCCCTATCCTCCATGTAAAATACTAGATTTTTTTCCCCCAAATACCAGTGTGGAAAGGCAAAGTGGATTGCTTAAAACCAACTATACCACGAATGCCTATGGCAGGCTACATATCCCTCAACAGACAAGTTTTTCAGACAGAGAAGCAAAGAAGCGTGCAAAGCACTACATTTAGAAACTGCAGCGATAGATCAGAGAAGATCAATTTTGGGGGCAAAGTACTTCATAGTTATCCTACAGAGCTGCTCAAAAAGTTGGTGTCTGCGGGGGCCTTTTGTCAGTCATAAAATCCTCACCAAACCCGAGCGCTAATCGGCAAGGCTGCAAAAGCGTCCGTGTGAGTTTTAATCGTTCTCCAGTCATTTTTATTGGGACAAATGGCCTTTTTCAAAAAGCTGTAAAAAGGCGAGGGGCCAACCTCCGGGTCTGTGCGGCACGGCCACCGGGACCCGTCCCTGCGCGCGGCCCTGGGCGCGGGCTCCTCCGCGGCAGTCGCCCGAGTCAGCCCCAGCTCCTCGCAGCGGCTGCTAATTCCCGCCACCCACAAGGTAGGCTGAAATTTGGCATCGCTTGCAACAGTCTTCAGTTGCATTGGGAATCTAAATATTTTGGAAATTCAGATGATGCTTAGGCAGAACAGAAAATGCAAGTGTCGTGTTTGCTGTTACTCTGTGCTGTTACGGAGCGCATCTGTCCTCATTGCGAAGAGGGCTGAGGCGGTTTGTTAAAGCTCCCGGTTATTATTTCTAAAGTGTTGGGAGAGGAAAAGTGATATTGCCTTCTCCAAGGTTGTATCCTGCTGCAGGACTGCCGAGCCTCACTGCCGAGCCTCACTGCCGAGATGAGTGAAAAAGCAAATCCTTGGAAAACAGCCTGGTTTCTGTGCTGGCCTGGTGCTTTCCGTAAACTGACTTGCGATGGGATGCAGAAGTCGGGGCCGGGAGCGCCCGCGCGGCCGCGGCTCAGCTCCTGGGTGGGTCAGGTTGCTAATTCTGCTGATTTTATTCTTCAGAAACGATACATTTCTATTACTGTTATTGTTGTTGTTGTTTTTTAACAAACACAGGTGGGATATCAGGTTGTAGCTATTTCTTAGCTAGGTGTAGAAAACAGAGGGGCAAATAGTCGTGATGCTGATGTAAGGCGGATTGCCTGGGTGGTGTCAATTAATATCAGAGTTCAGCAGTGTAAGATTTCATAGATCACAAATGCAGAAAAAGAAGTTTTTATTCTTAAAGGAGTCACAAGAGCATACCTCTTTACAGCACTCGCTTATAGGGATATTAATATATTCAGTATGATATTACTGCTAATCACCATTTTTTACATTATGTCTGGGGGGTTCTGATGTATATATTTTTGCATACGTGTGAGAAAGAAAAAGTAGGACTGAGGAAAAAGACACTGAAGTTGGGGAAATTTGTAGGCAGACTTTAGTATATGTCCCTGGTTAGTCAGATGCTCTCCAGGTAACTCATAATGAGATATCTGAATCTTTTGAATTAATAAATGCTCTTTAAACAGCCCTTATATAATGCCAGAGATGGCTCTCAAGATATCAGGGAGGCAAGATTGATGGGCTACGCAGATGCTTATGCCGTTAAAAAGACCTTCAGAAAGAAACAAGTAGCATTGCTAAAAGTGTTGTTTTAAATTAATGCCTGACTTTGAAAACAAATTGATGCCCCCCAAGATAATTGAAAAAGTTAGAAAACAATCAAGGGAGAACAAATTGTGACTCTGTGAGAGAGCGAACCCCCAGATAAAGGAAATCTTTAAATGCTGCTTCCATTGCATGGAGACCTTTCTCCTATCAGAGGCTGATTTTTCTGCCACAGGCGGCACGAGCTTGCCTTTGATGTGGGCTGGATTCAAAAAAATCCATGTAAAAGGCCCTAAAAGGGCTCTGGATTGCACGACCCTCCCTTGACACCTGCACCAGGCGCGTTACGGGTGAAACCCGTCCTACACAGTGTTTGTGCAGGGCTTAATCCCCGGGATTCACCTCCTGGGCACGGACTGATGCGAGAATGATGCCCGCGGGACGGTGGCACGATGGGATCGCGGTGAGCAAAGCGGCTGAGATTAGTGCGGGGCGCCCGACGTGCCTTGTCCCCGCCGAGCGTGGCGCCCGGCCCTCCCCGCGGCATTGCGGGAGTCGCGACTTTATCCACAGATACCCAATCCGATCTGGCAGCTTTTTAAATAAGTGGTTGCATTTATTGCTTGCACTGTGGTTATTGTGTAAAAAAATCAGCACTTGCTAATTAAGACACCCATAGGAGCAAATATCATAAATGCTTTCCCTCTTCTTCCAACACTACGGTATGTCAGTAGGATGGTATTGACTCTTTTAGTTGTTTTTATAATTAATGCGATTAATGATTTATATTCCAGTGTTCATGAGATCAAATTCTTCCAGTGAGCACGGCTGTTAAATAACTGAGTGTGTAATGTTGATGTAGATTAGGCAGGAAGACTAATGTCCGTAGTATTACAAAAAAACACCCACTCCATGGTCTTGAAATTTGGCTTTACTTTAATAAATCCCCCTATATGTCATTGATAGTTAATTATGATGTGATTCATTTCACACTATTTTATGACAATAACAATTGCATTTAATTTTTCTGTATCAATGTAAGTGCTCAAAAGAATCAAAATTTGTTTCCGGAGTATTTTCATGTAATAAGTAAATATATGGGGTAAACTCATGAACTGTTGCATTGATTTCATAAAGATTATCCGCAGTTACAGGTAATTTTTCCTTGTCAGTGTGGCATTTAAATAAATGCTGTGCTATTAAGCCCTCACGATCCATTTCGTTTTATGATTTTTTTAAATGAATTTCAATCAAATGTTAAACAGTTTATAAAGTGCAAAATTGCTATAAAATGTGTGCTATACACATGTCATTCCTGATGGCTTTATTTGTGTGATAATTTTTTAGTTATACAAGATAGTAAAATGCCAGTTTGGTGAGATTAAGAAGTGAAGACTGATAAATTGTGGGGCCGGTGGAACGTTCTGTTACTGACATTGTCCATCCCTTCCTGTATTAAACCTTCCGAGGTGACTAAAGAAATGAGTTTCAGTGCCGATAGCTTGAACTCGGACAGCTTACACCAAAACTTTGGACAGGTAGTGTTGTTTGTGGCTTTTTTTAAAAAAACTTTTGAGCTGCTTTACATCCTTGATAACATTATGTTAGTGTGATCTTTTAGTCTTCCATTTCCAAAAATGAGAATGTAGGAAAGATGGTGCTACAGCGTGAGAAACGACAACAGCCAGCAACGCTGATTTGTACGGTGCAGAACGGAGGGTCCTGATCGGCTCTCCAAGCCCCCAGAACGGGGAGTCTTGCCTAGTTAATCAAGGCTCACAGGTGAGTTTTTAGTGGGTGCAAAATAAAATCTTATAAATCTTAGAATCTGTTTAATGCCATACCAAATATTTATTTTTCTATAAGCAGTTGCGTTATTCTTTTGTATTTTTATTCATGCCGGTGTCCTAAATTTCATTTAAAAATTAAATATGCCCAAAAAGTTGAGTTTTTAAGAAAAGTAGATGAAATGCTCAGATACTTGTAGTATTTATGAAATAACTTCTTAACTGGGGAAAATAAAACACTAGCATGCATTTTTTTTGACTTGTAAACTTCCCTCCTTTTGTCACTTTTGTGGGACGAGTGTTTTCCAGCGCGGAGCGGTGCCTCGTGCGTGGGGCTGGGACCCGCTTGCGGCGCTGGCGCTGGCCGCCGCGCTCCTGACGGCAGCTCTGCCGACGCGAGGGCACCCGCCGAACCGAGACGGGCCAGTGCGAAACCCTCCCCGCCGGCTGGGAGAGCGACTCCGTACGCGGGGCAGGAAACCGGAAACGAAGCTCGCTTGAAGCACTGGGAAAACCGTGCGGGAAGCTCATCTTCATTCTTGCCATTAACAAAACCCCCTCAAGTCGAGCAGTCCTCGTTAACTTCGATTTTTTTTCTTTCTGTTGTTTTAAGGGGAAACGCTTTTCTTATTTCAGGGTGGAGTTTGAGAGTAGTAGCAAGTATTTCCTAAAAGTCTGCGAGGGTTATTGTGAGGCAGGGCTCAGTGCAAAGGGAATTGGTCCATTTTTACTCTACAATTATAGCAGATTTAGCTTCAGCGCTTTTTAAAAATACTTTAACCCAGCCATAAAGCCCTAGTGGTTTTTTTTTTATGGATTTACGTCAGGAGAAGCAATCCGCCGTCTGGAGCGCGCCTCTCCGCGGGGCAGCCGGGAGCGTGCTGGAGGCATCGTGCTCGGGAGCCTCGCGGCAATATCTTGCGAAACGTGGCAAGGGACCTGTAATGAGATCTGCTGAGTAATGTGCACAATAATGGTATGAACTATTTGTGTGCTTATTTTTAAACGCATTTCTTACATCAACCCCAACACCTTCGGGGAATAATTTCGTTTCCTATTTAATTTCAGATGTTGCAAATGCCTTAAGGTTGTTATAAATTATGTATGGAACTAAAAGTTACAGTTTCTATTCTTTGCTGGATACAAATTTCGTTCTAAATTAAACATGCTGTAGATGCACAGTTCACCAGGACGTTAGCTTGTTTCATTTGCACAACTCTTGTCTTGGTGTCTGCAGTCAACGGCTCCGAAAGGTGTGAAGTGTTTTATGTTTCAGTGCTGAGTAATCTACATGTTAAACAGTTCGTCGTGAAATTCTATTCATTCGGGAGAAACTTAAAAAGCTTAAAGTATGGAGGCACAAAGTCGTATATCTAGACTTTTACGTATGATGTTTTCATATGAGTCATTCTTTTCTGGAGCTATTACTAATATTATTAATGCCTCTATCCTAATTAAAGCACCAGATTCTGAGCTTCCTGGGGTTTTATATATCACAATTCCACTGTCTTTTGATGAACTTGCAATAATTGTAATTTGTACCAGTGTAGCAAGGCTCATTCTAACAAGTTTGACTTGCTGTCAAGATATTTCAACTAAAAATTTGGTTGTTTATAGACTGCCTTCAGGGACTTTTCTACAAAAAAGTCTACTTTTCTATTTTTTCTCTTTTACATATGATACAAGGAAACCTAAATCAGTATGGGTTTTTGATGTATGAAGGAAAGTATGTGCTATTACTTGGGTAAAAAAGGTTTATATCTTCTACTTTTGTTACCTGGAAATTGCAGAAGCTTTTTAGGCATAGCGAAAGGAGTTTTCATATTGCTGAAGCGTCTAGCTCCGGTTTATTTCATTGTTAAAATACTTGTCAAGGTAAGCTGCTAACATCTGCGAGTCAGAGCTTTGAAACTGGACGTTTCCATTTTACTCATTTGCAAGGAAATAGGAAGAGGCCCGAGCCGTAGCGCTGCCCAGATCAGATCAGCTCCGATCCCCTCGAAAGCCTGCAGGCGTACGATGCTTTCAGCTTCCTGCTTAAATGATGTTATGAGCCATTAGCAAACCAAAAGCATTATTTATAGCAGGGGATGGCAGAGGTGTTTTATGGGTGAAGGAAAAAAAATTGCCTATAGACCCAAAAGAATGGATAAGAGAGTGTTTTAAATGAAAAGTGGTATCAAGGGTTGGAAATTGTTGTGGTAGGTCAAAATCATCGTACCCTAGCAGCTGCAATAAATAATCCTAATGATAAAACAATAAGTAAAATTATGTTTAGTGAGGTTATAGTAATTTATTAAATCCTGCTTATTATTTTGATGAGACTAACCCAGGCAAGTTGAGCTAGTGGAGAGTTTGCTAGTGAGCATTCATTAAAAATGATTGCAATGATAATACAAGTAATTATCATTAGCAATGGCTGTGCTGTTATCTCATTAAAATTGCTTTGCTTTTAATGTCTCCTGCTTCAATCACAGTTGTAGTAAGGATAGTTGATACCATTTAATAATAATAATAAAAAAATACGATTGGCTTACTGACATTGTAGGAACTGAGGCATTTAGCAGCTGTAGTATATGATCTGAATAGCCTCACTGTAGGTAGGCTTTTTGGTATTTTGACTAATTAGAAACAGGTGGAGTATTTGAACACTGAGGGCAATAAGAGATATGCTGTTTCAGGATTTGACAGTTAATGATCATAAGAAGATCATTTGCAGCAGCTGGTAATTAAAGATGGGATCTATATGAGCAGAAAATTATGTGTTTGGGGATGGAAAAAGGCTTTCATTTTTAACCAGTGCAAAGCATCTTGTCAATCAGAGATTTACATTTTCATTTAAAAAAGCCTTGGAGGCAGAAATAGGTTTGTTGCTTAGAAATTTTGCCTTGCAGCTAACCACCTCTGCCTCCTGCAAATGTATCCGTGACCGGACGGCTCGCCCTTGCCCTGGCACACCCAGCCTCTCTGTTCCGGGCTGCTAGGTCAGACCTTGGCTCTCGCTGAGAATTATTGCAATATCTAATGGCATTCAGTAACCTCTGCGACAGCATCGTATTTTGTCGCTTTTTCCAGCAATATCCTGACAGAAGATGTGGAGCAAACAAGGCACTATTCCCGCGGCTGGAGATGCCTCTGGTGTCACCGCCAGCTTTCCGGGGCCTGTCCTTAGACCGTGACACTTGCAGTCGTCGCCCGTCCCTGTTCTCCTTGGGGCTGTACTAGAAACAGTGCGGTTCCTGCAAGCATCCTGATACAGGGGGCGTATAAGCCTCGTTACTACCAATGAGATTTAAGCCTGTGTTTACAAGATGTCCTAATTCAAGTAACTGTAAAATTGCAGATTTTTTTTTCCCAATTATGCTCCAGGATAGCATATTTTAGGAAGAAGAAAATGCAACATTAGCTTCTAATGGGCAACACAAAAGCAATCTGTCTCTGGGTGGATCTGCCTGAATGTTTCCCTCCAAGTGAGCATACCAGGTGCAGTGAAAGAAATTGCCATTTATAATAGCAAACTTAATTAATGCTAATGAAAAAAGGGACTTTTAAAATAGAGAAGCCCTCAGATTAAAATGAGCAGCCCTGCCGCTATATCCTCTCCATGCTCACAGAGAAGCAATTTTCAGAGGTTTCTGGGTTTCAACACACCCTGTGCAGTCCCTCTGTGTTTAAAAAAATAAATAAATAGAAATAATAAAAATAGCATGTTGCTTTTCAGCCCTCACAGGGCATGACTCATCCTTGCCCCTCTGTGTCTCTGTGTTTGGTGGAGGCCACCTCCGTTAGGTCTCTTGCTCTCAGCCTGCCACCCTCTTTCAGCAAATGTAAAATGTAGTTGGCACAAACTATAAAAAGAGGTATCCTCTAGCACAGGATTTAAAAAGAGCTACCATGTATGAAATAAAACTAAGTTTTAGCTCAAGAGTTTTGGATTTAGTTCATTTCTCCTGGATTTTATTTGCCTGACAGACTTTATCTATATCTTCCTTTCAGTGATTACCGTAATGGTGCTGTTGGATGTATGTTAATGGATTCTGCTGTCCTTTTAGAGTCCTGTTAACTTTATTTACAGCGAGAGTGTGTGCCTGGGAGATCTGAGTGCGGGACTGGTACCTGGAGGCGTTCCTGCTGCCTGATGAGGGACCCGTTAGATGTTGCCTTAACCCTACCCAATCAACGCAAATATTCTCAGACTGCTAACAAATATAGCTTTCCTTCAGCGCTCTGACTTTAAATTTGTGCAGAATTAAGATTTTAGAGGGAGATATGTCTATTCGGACAAAATTAGGTGATTTGGGAAGGCTCTGAGCTGTGGTAAAATGAAGAGAGAAACTTGTCCCGCTTAGGGTTGTGGTTGACTAAAACGTTACGAACAGTTTGTGCTGTGAAGATGTGAACGCTCAGCCTATGGCTGCATTATTCGGTGTGTTATTTTTGCTCTGTCTGTGATCAGCATAAGACAAGCAGAGTATGGCGTTCCCAACACTGCTGGCATTGCTGTATAAATTACAAAGGACGAAACCAAGAATATTAGATTTAGCTCCCTTGGGGACGAGGAAGGTGGGATTTCCCGAAGGACTTGGGGTTGCTCTCACTCCTGGAGGCATGAAATGGGAAAAAGCTAAATCCTGGCCACACTGAACCCTAGGGCAAAACCAGTTATTGACTTCAGCGGCAAGAAAGTTAGGGCAAAACGCAGCCTTTTGGGGAGCGTCCTCCGCATGGATCTGTGACCAGCTCACCCAAGGAGGCCACGGGGCTGGGGGTGAGGGGGGAGCTGTGCACCCTCGAGTGACACCTCGCAAAGGTCTTCGCTGGCTCGCTTCTCGCCTTCACGCTGCAGGAACCCGCTTGTGAAGCGAATCCTACCAAAGGGTAAAAATAACCGTCTTGCAGCAGGATTTTCCAAAATGCTAACCTACCCAGCAAACCTGCCCGTTTAACTTGGGCCTTGGGCCAGGCTACCGAACTGTGGCAATCTCGGAACAAAATACAGTGCTTTTACCGAAGAGCACCTGAAGCTCTTTACGTGTATTAAATTGCTTTCTTCCTCTTTTCTTACAGTAAGCGCTGCCCACTGTGACTGGGGTCCTGCCTAAAAGGGATCGTTACAATAGCTACACGTTTGCTTGGGCCTGTGTTCGGTACGTGCCACATGTACTTTTTAAGTATTGTGATTTCATATTTTTATACAAAAAGAAACAGAGCACACAAAAGCGGAAAACTATTTTTTAGAGAAGCAATCCTTTTTTAAGTGTATGTGGAGATTTGCAGTGAAAACATACGTAGCCAATTTGCAGTGAACTAATGTGGAGGAACGTGGATTATTTTTTAGCTGACAGTGCAAGCACGAAGTCTCGTATTTGATATGGTTTCAGATGGCTGAGTTATAACCCTTTGGAAATTGGGGGTCCCGTGAAAAGCACCAACAGACCATGAAGTGCACTGGCACTCCCAAGCGCTCCTCTAATAAATTAAAGCTGTAGCCGTACAGTTTTTGAAGTTTTTTGAAGAACTCCATGTACTTAGTTCAACCATGAAGTCATTATACAGTTTGCGTCTCAGTTCACATTTGGGTTTATGAAAAAGATAGTCTTGGCTTCCTGTTTTTCTTGAAAGAAAATATATTGTATAATAATATATCTCAAATAATTTTATTAGCACCTTCTGTAAAAATGGAAGAGAATATGACATTATTTTTTCTCTTTAGTTTTCTTCCATATTAAAGTTCAATTACACATACTGTCCTTATAAAAACTAGCTTGAAATGTTGTCAGTATTTTCATAATTTTAGAGAAACCAGGAGCTAAAGTGAGTTACATCATCTCTTTGGCTCTGTTAAGGCAAAATTTTGTTTCATTACTGCCAGCAAGGGTTTCGGACTTCTTTAGATGAGCGATAGCCTTGGTCAGTGCAGAGTCTCTGGAGGCAAGAAAAATGCCTTTTTTTTTTCCTGGCAATCTTGTGTTCCTGGGGGCGCCCCACTCTGCGGAGAGGCACAAGGGAACCTGCTGAAGCATCGTCCTCTTTTAACAAATGTTGCTGCCGTGACACTTTTTTCTGAAGCCATGAGGTCAGGCTAAGCGTTTTGGAAGTTCTAAATACATACCTAGAAAACAGTTAAAGGCTAGAAGATCCAACAGCTCTAGTTATCTATAAATGCTTAATATTACAAGATATGATCTTCCTGGTTGGTCCTTGTTAGTGCTGTAACTAGCATCTTTTCTGACCCACGCCATGCTGCTTTCTGCTGTTAATATTATTGTGCTGTATATTCTCGATTAATGAGTCTTTTTATGTCATTTGAATAGAAGGATGCTGTCTGCTAGCATAGCTAAGAGCATTTGTTGGTTGTAAATGATTTAGACGACATCCTTTATGGAATAGTTATTTTGAATGTGCTGGTGGGTTGAAAATAGTCCTGTCAATAGAGACCAACGAGGAGAACAGCTCTAATGGAGGAAAAAGAAAGGGAATATAATTAGCATTTAATGATTTATTAATGTTTCATAAATATATAAACAAGATCGTTATACCAGTATCAATAGTTATAGGCAGTTAAAGACGGAAAATTGCCAGCATCAATGTATTTGGAGTTGAGACGAGAAGCCCCCACACCTGCCTTGCAGTGCTGCTGAGCTGCTCCACTCCCAGCAGGTCTCCAGGAGGGAGTAAAACCCCCTGGAGAAGGCAAGCGCCTCCACTTCATTTAGCGGCAGAAATAAGGGGTGGAGTTAAGAAATCTCCTTATTCTCCTTCCCTTTGGCTCAGAGGAGAAAGGGACCTGGCTGCCTGCTGGGCATCCCCGTGAACCGGGCATCCCCGCTCTAGGAAACGGGGATTTCTGTCTCTGCTCCTCCAAAACCCACTAGACAGTCTGAACAGTAACTTCTATGAGTTAATTAAGCATCTAAGAGATACCCCTGGTTATGCAGAAATATACCTCTTTGGGCATTACTGATGATCCTGAAATATCTGTTCTGCTAGGATGCAAAAGCTCTGATTTTAGTAACTTTGTACAGCACCAGGTGACCAGGGAGGGCTGTGATGAGTTGAATAAAATATGACCACTTATAATGTGTGGGTTGCTTAGTTAGACAAGATTTCAGTGTTAGGTAAGGTGGTGCTTAGAGGGCGCTAGCCGATAAGGTGAAGGCTCAGAGCATGAGTCGCCACGTGATATTTGGCCCATGGAGCAATGCAGCTAATGCGCCCAGTGGCGTGCTACGCGTGCAGGCGTTTCCCTGGCATCGTCCCGACTCCTGTCGCCCAGCGCTCGCGCTCTGATCCTGCCCAGCCTCAGGTTTCTTCCCTATTAAAGGGGATCAGTTACCCCTACTGTCCTTAGAAAAAACAGCTTGAAGAGTTGTTGGTATTTTCGTCTGAGAGCAGTTTTGCGGCATGTGCGTGCCGGCACGGTTACCAGCTTGGCGCGCCTCTGCTGGTTTTTCCTGGCGAAGGCGTGCGTTTCCCTGAGCTAGCTGTTTAATGTTAGTTTGCAGGTGGGCCAAGCGCGGTGCATAGTGCTCTACCTGGTGAGCGCAGAGTCTGATTCAGCCTGTTCTCCAAACACTTTTTTCCCTAATAAACTCACTGAGTGGTGTTAGTTGAAGACATCCAAGCAAAACTCGAGGTCCAGGGGGAAACACCTTTTCCCTCTGCTGGCTGCCGGCAGCGTTAGCAGAGAGGAGCCGAATATGAAGCTGCCAAGCACAACTCTGCTTTGAGCAGCCCTTTCCGAACAATTTGTACTGTTAATCTGCTGACGGTGTTATTCCCTGTAGCACATAGCAGAAATGCAGATGAACCCAAACTGAATGAGATCGTGCACGTTCCTGGCTCTCTGGTGCTGAGACTGATTTCTTCATCTGTCCTGAGAGAAATAAATGTAGACAGCAGGGACACTATTTGGGTTCATGATTAATAGGTAGGATCATTACAGAATAACTATTAATGTGTCACTACACTGAATTTAAATTGCATACTATCTAGCCTATGCTGCAGCCTACAAGTAAGGCTGACTTAAACATTTTTATTATTGTCATAAATTGTTACAACTGAAGGATAGTGGTATGCAAGTCAGCAGCTGATTTTGAAAAAAAAGAAAAAACCCTCCAAGATCATTTCCTTTGAATACTGACTGTGATTTGATTTTTTTTCAAAACATAATACAATTAATTTTGGCCATTGTTTTTATATATAAAGGTATAGAATAAAGCCAATCCTGTGTTTCAAAAAAACAGAGCTCAAATCCAAAGAAACCCACCTGCAAGTATAAAAACATAGTCTAAACAAACCCTAAAACACGCCTTTTAGACTATGTCTACAGATTCATGAGACAACTCTAGGTTTGGTGATACTCTTGACTCACCCTGATCAGCGGAGTCTCCCTTGGTTAGAAGTGGGGGAAGAGTCGCCAGCGTTGCTCTGTTTCACAATCCAACTTGTTACCAAAGTTATATTCTCCTTTGGTGCAAGCTTAAATAGGCAGTATGCTGCCCGTGGAGTAAGGCTCATCATAAGAGCCTATTGCAGAATTAAGAGAATAATGTGTGGTGCACTATGGGGTAGTAGATGGTCTTAAATATTCAATAATATTGCATAAGTTACTGTGAGATAAATTCATGTTATTGTGGACCAAGCAGGGATCTATCATGGTTTGTTGATTCACTGTATCATGGTTCATGGCTCATTGACAAAATTACCAGCTAAGTTAAAATAATAGCATTGATTACTGGAGATGAAGAGGGAAGAAAAAAAGATTTTTAAAATCTCATGTGTGATTTGCAGAGATTAAAGTTAGATAATTCATATTAAACATAGAAATTGAGAGAATAAATAAGAAATCCCCTTAGACCAATTAAGCAGAATCCATTTGCAGCCTATAATAACTTCTTTAGGTATAAATTTCAGACTGCTCCTTAGCAAAGGAGTAGTTTATGGAACTGTTATCTATGAACAAATATATTGGATAAAAGACCTTCCTTCATATCATCCCATACCTGGGATTTTGGATAAACTGGATCAGTTCATTCTGCGTGTATTTCCATTTAAATAAATGTAGCTACCCTAAGGAGAATTTGCCTTGATGTATTGATATGGTTATCATGGAAATTATCCTTCAGGAATATTCCTGTTAGCCTAATTACTGGGGCTAACTATTGACGGAAATCTGAAATTAAACCACCATAAATATCTCCACAGTAAATGCTTAGCTGTCTTGGAAAAAGACTTAATGCTGCTTTCAGAAATTGTACAACTATTTTTTGCTGTGAAGGATCAACACTTGCCCATGGAAATGTCAGAACTTTTTTTCAACATTTTTTATCAAAATTTTTCATTTTGAGTTTTCTTCAGGATTATGAAAGTGTGGAGACAAAAGCCATTTTTGTCCAGTTCTAATAATCATTAAGGCTGTATAGTACAAGCTCTTCTGAAGCAATCTCTGCATTTCTGTAAAAAGCAGGTTAGTTTTCAGCATGGCAATAGCTCGATTCTGTCTTCAGTGAAGTTATTGTCAAAACATATGAGGCAATCACTGCAGGTATGTCTGGCCTTCATCATCTCAAGCCATCTCTGAAAGGTCAAGGGCTAAATCTGCAGCTGAAAAAAGCCAGATAACAATTTTTTTACATGTATCTCTTGCAGAAAGCGTGACGCTAGCTCGCATTTGAAGAAAAGTGAATCTTTTCAAGTTGTGGTGTCATATCAGGTTTGCCTATCAAACTCTATTATGTTATATCGCGTAATGTGACATGACAGAGTTAGCTCAGTTTGACATGTCCCAGTGCAATGTCACTCTTGGGATCGCTAAAACATTTTTTTAATGTAGTTTTGGAAACTTTGAGAGAGGCAGTAAGAAAGTGTGCTGGGGGAAGGAGAAAGAGAAAGTGAATCGCAACAACTTTGTCTGAATAAAGTCTTAGTATTAGGGTATGGCCTTGCAAATTATCTTTTATCATTTTGGCACCATTGCTTCATGGATAAGTGAGTTATTAGCAGGCTCATTCTATCGAAAATGTATCACATTCTATCGAAAATGTATCGCATTCTATCGAAAATGTAAGCTGGTATTGAACTGAGTAAATGTGACCTGCTGCTTGGTTGACTGGCTCGTGTTCACTAGAAAGATAACTTTTCTTATCTTTTAAATCGGGTTACAGCTTCCCAATTCAGACCCGAAGTCTGTAAGGACGCAGCTGTTGTCCATTTGAATGCTGAAGGCATCTTCTGAAGCAAGGAGACCTAGATACTAAAGCTGGGCAAAAGAAATGAAAGTTTGGAAAAATACTTTGGAAAGCTGGAGTGGTTTTGTGATGGGAGTAAAGGAAGAGCATAAACTTCCAAAGTCTCAGCTTGTATTGTTGAGGGATTATATGCTTATTCCTATTGCTCTGAACACTTTCATTACTTTCTATGGAGCCCCAGAATTTTACAAAGCATCACTTGAACACTAATGTTGAGGAAAATTGCCTGAATGATAGTAATGGTGCACAATTACAATGAAAACATGATTGTAGTTGGAAGTTTGATTTTCTGTTTCTTAGAGTTTTATTATTCATTACATTTGCTGAGCCTGACTTCCTACACTTACATCGCTTTTACTAGTCTTTATAGTGATCTTAGCTTTACTTTATTGATTTCAGTGGAGTTCAACAGGCATAAAAAAGGAGAGGAGACCTAGCTCCACATTAATTAGCCTGCATGATTTTCTGCTGTTTAATGATTCTTGTAATCATCTACAGCTGTAAAAAAGTGGACTGCAATCATATGAAGGCAGAGCTTTACAGTGATACGTATCTGCAGTGGTGTCTTTGCCTATTTTACACATTTTATAGAAAATACTGCGCTGTTCCCTGAAATTATGTCTATGGTGACAGAGAAAGTAATGAGTATAAACAGCCCTATATTAGCTCAGAGTTTTTTACCCAGTAGAAAGTGCTAAGAAAAAAACCCTAGCCTATGCCTAGTGCTTTAATTAGACTACCTAGTTTGGGAAGGATTTGCAGGCTAAAGCTCTTAGGACCTCATCTGAAGACCACTGAAGCAAGTGGAAAGATTATTTGTTTACAGCCCATTATACCTCAGTTTTGTACAACAATTCCCGGGCTTGCTTGTTTGTTTGTTTACTTTTTTTTTTAAACAAAGCAACATTATGGGATATTTTGCTTTTCAGGAAGCACTTTGGGGTTCCTCATAACTGGAGGCACTGGCGCAGAGTTGCAAATCCACCATCTGAAAATCTTGGGACCACAGTGTACAAACAAGTCAGGATCTACTAAATCAAAAATGTCCCAGTTTGGGGGCTTTTGTTTTAATCTCTTGGAATGGGTCTTTCTCCAAGGCACTCATTTGTGCTCGCTCCCACAAAGCTGCTTTGATTTGATGCCTGGCCTTCAGGTTTTCCATACTTGATTCTAAATATACTCTTTATATCAGCAACTTCAACGTTCTTCTAGGTCTGATCTGGTGTTAAGCAGTGAGTTAGCCCTTGTAATCTGTGCACGAAGTCTATATAATATTGGCTGATGTACATGTGCTCGCAGATATATAGCCACTGAATGTATTTTGTAATAAAGCCTACATTCCTGAATGACTGTAAAACCTTAATCCTCTTTATGTTTAATATTTACTCTTCCTTTTATCACAGGGACACAATGAAGCTGATTGCTTGGGTACTGGTGGCATTATAGTCTGTCTTTACTTTGTCGTACCTTTTTTTTCCTTTAACTCTGCATTTACACATGAATGGGCCATTGGTTCTAAATGGCAAGGAGATCACAGTGAATTATATTCACTTTAGTGATATGGTGTCATATTCAATCTAGTATAAAATTCCACATCCTTTCAAATGGAGGAATCCATTTTAATTTGTATCATCAGCAGCTGAACTTTCCCTTTCATCTTTTCAGTGACAGCAGAACTAGACAGGGCTGGGAACTTCCTACACAAAGTCCAACCTGAAAGCCAAAGTCATCCTGAAAGCCTGGTGTTTTATGGGAATCGCTTCCATAAAAATTTGTAATCTGGTGCAACTTTAACATTCTTTTTGGTATCAGAAACAAAAATGGAGAGAAAAAACAATGTGCTTAATTGCAGATAAAATCAAGAGAAGTTGTTGCTCAGAGCCACACCAAGGTAATTATTGGTAACATTTAGCATTTCTGTCACAGGTCTGTGCTGGTAGGGATGGTGGTTGTGATTCAGCACCGATTTAGCTCCGTTGATTATTTGTGTGTGTTTGAGCACCTCCAACACCTCATGTGCGGGACTGATATCTTGTTAATGATGTGTTCGCTGAGAAACTGTCCCTGTCCTGGAGATTTCGTCGATTGATTCTGAATCCATTGGAAGAACTGAAATATGAGTTGGACTAAACACCTGTATAACTGAGTTGAAAGCAATGGGCTGCATTTGTACTTAAAGTGAAATACACTTGTACACTTTTCTTTAACAGAATGGTTAGGGAAGAGATAAAGGACGTGCAGGGCTTTTCTAACAGCGGCGTGCTGTATGAAATCCTGCCTGGAAAACCAAGTTGTGCTCTGGATCCCTTCTGCCGCACAGAAGATAGCAAGTGCCCGGTTATTGCACAACTGAGATTATACTGGTGGGAATGTTTTGTACAATTTGTCTGGTGCTTTTTAAATTTTTAAAATTAAAAATTAAAATTTAATTTGATTTAAAATTTAAATTTTTATATATTTTTTTTAATTTTCCCTTTTCAAGCACCCAAGAAACTTCAGTGGCACCAGATGCTCTCCATGCACTGTTGGTAGCGTTAATGCTGCTCGCGAAGGCTTCCCCTGCTCTGGCGAAGGCAACAGCTATGCCGACACCTTTCTGCTGTGAGTGCCCCCCGTGCTGGGAAGCTGCCTCTCCTCTTGCCGTCGCACTGGGAATGGCAGGCGACCGGCTCGCTGATGTGTACACGTGGGCACCAAGGACGAGGCTAAGAGCAGTTCAGCTAATGGCTCGGTCTGCTTGAGTGGAGCAGTGTGGATGGCTGCAGATCGGAGCTTTAAAGACGTAATGTGCTTAAATTAAATGAAAAGAGTAAAGAAGTGCTCTGTCTTTTCCAAGCAGCTAATTCAGTGTTTGCAGTGATAGTAAAACGATGTGTGAGAAAGAATAGGTGTGCAGGAGAAATTTGGCTAGAGAAAGCAGGCAAGGGGTTTTGGTGGGGGAAGAAGTGGTGTGAGGGACAGGGAGAACAAGGAGATGGAGCCGTGCCCTGATTATAACTCTAGCCATCAGTATATGCCGTTACAGCTCGGGAGATGAATGAAACTGGTCCCGTTAGATCCATGCGGGGATGGATTTTGCCTGTATCACACAGCTGTTAAACCTCTCTGCTAAGGCTTAACTGCTACCACAGCATGGACCCTGGCCCAGGAGAAGTGACATGAAGGTAACGGCCACGGTGAGCGAGGTGCAGAGGTCCACCTCTGCATGTTTAAGTGTCTGTGCAACCAATCGTTTGCTTTTTTGTTTTTTTGTTTTCCCTCCCATGCCTATCTTCCTCCAATGAACTTTCTCTAGTGCTTTGGGGACGTGCCACTTTTGTGCCTCCATGCAGGAGAAAGCAGAAACCATTTTTGTGAGCAAATATTGTTTGAAAGTAATTTGTGGTCTGGCGAGATCTGCTGTGGCATGGTATCAAGCACTTTCCCCGAGTGCTTGCTGCATAACCTGCGATCGTATCGATTTCAGATACTGGCCAAAATGCTTTTTGCAGTCTTGTTAAGGAAATAAATTAAAAAAGAAAAAGACAGCAGTGCTAAAAGCAGCTGCATTGTGAGCTTTGCTTCATTTTCAGACCTGTTTTGTGAATGGGTTTAACATTTGAAAGAATAACATTCTCACTTTTTGAGATTGCTGAAGTTTTGAAGAAAAATGCTACAGTTCTCCTGAAAAAGGATCCCAAAACCCCAACAATGCCAATGTTTAAGGTTTTAGTGTCTTTTCAATTTGTTACTAATTATGTATATTTTCAGTGGTAAGCTACAGAACACTAGACGCAAATTAAAGGAGAAAATAAACTCTGACTTTTATATTTTAATGGAATTATTGATCTTAGTTGTTTTGCAATATGTCCATTAATCTACTACAACAGAATATTCATAAAAAATTCTTAATTTTAATCCTCTTCTTTTTATCTTCATTTAAATGTCAGGACAAGGTGATTTATCTTGAAAACAAAACTTTAACAGTTAAATTACATTGTGACACTGTATCTCCAGAAGTAATACATCAAACACAGATAGCATGCAAATTTGTCTTGTGCCTGCAACTTCATTATCTGTGAAAATCCATAAAAAGTTTATATGCTCTTAACTGCTAAGGACTAACCGGTAAGGACTAAGAGACTTTCTATTTTTACACACTTTAGAGCATCTATCCATTATCTTCTTCAAAACATTCTGGACAACACATTTAATAATAACTGCCTTATAACACTTGTCTTAGCATATAGCTGAGAAATGTTAATGACATTTCAGCTGTAGTATTAAAAATACTAGTAATTATCTGTGCTGTTATAAGACCATTACATTTCCTTTATATTTATAAAAATGTTTAAAAATATGAGTCTAAGGTACTCCTGTGCAGTTCTTGAGTGTAATGAACATCAAATGCACTAAATATGTAATGTATGTTTGTGTTGCCTGAGATGAGTGGGGTGTAATTGTGTCCAGCTATGGAAACTCCAAATTCAAGGCAGAAATTAGAGTAACTGTGGTATAAAGAACAGTGAGTCGTGAATGGGGTGTAATACAGGTGACCCTTCTGTTTTGGATAACAAAGATGCCTGATACTCATTTGGCCAGGCTAACATGGATGTATTTTGTGCTGCACTGTAAGAAGTAACCTAACAGAACATTTCTGTGGATAGAAACATTAATGATACACTCTGGATTTATGTTAATATAATGGAAAACATGATTTAGCTTGTCATTACAATATGCATGACTGGGAAAAAATATTTTCTAAACTAGCTATTCTTATTAAAACCTATTTTGTAACAGTAAAAGTTGAAGAATTTAAATGACCCACTGTTCTTTATACCACAGTCACTCTAATTTCTGCCTTGAATTTGGAGTTTCCATACCTGGACGCAATACGGATGGAAAATGCTACGTCACAGCCAGAGCTTTCTCTGCGGCATCGACTGATGCTGACAAGCTCTGATTTCGCCTCTGACTGCTGTTTATTTTGTTGCTTGTGCTCATGTCTTCTGGTATAAGCGTTGTTGTAGTGTCTGGATAATTTTAAGAAAGAACTCTATTTCTGAATTAAAGAAACACACAAAATGAAACCTTTCAGAATGTATTTCAAGGACCAAGACGATTAAGGCGTATTAGGCCACCATGAATTTGAGCAATATTCTTATGTTACTCACAGCTGGTGCTGATCAGCATCTCTAGAAGAATGCAAAGTTAGTATATTACATGCTGTTATTTAAGACTGCTGGAACTCTAAATGGGGATTCCTTTTGGTGGAGATGAATTTTCTACAAAAATTGGTTTCTGGAATTGTAGAGCCACTGTAAGAAAGGACACGGGTTTCACAGAATCACAGAAGGGTTGAGGTTGGAAGAGACCTCTGAAGATCATCTAGTCCAACCCTCCTGCTCAAGCAGGGTCACCTAGAACACGTTGCCCAGGATTGTGTTCAGACGGCTTTTGAATATCTGCAAGGAAGGAAACTCCACAACCTCTCTGGACAACCTGTGCCAGTGCTCTGTCACCCTCACAGTAAAGGAGTTTTTCCTCATGTTCATACGGAACTTCCTGTGTTTCAGTTTGCGCCCGTTGCCTCTTGTCCGATTGCTGGGCACCAAGAAGAGTCTGGCCCCATCCTCCCTGCACTCTCCCTTCAGATACTTATGCACATTGATAAGATCTCCCCTCAGTCTTCTCCAGGCTAAACAGGCCCAGCTCTCTCAGCCTTTCCTAATATGAGAGATGCTCCGGTCCCTTCATCATCTTAGTAGCCTTTTGCTGGACTCTCTGCAGTAGCTCCATGTCTTTCTTGTACTGGGGAGCCCAGAACTGGACGCAGTACTCCAGATGTGGCCTCACCAGGGCTGAGTAGAGGGGGAGGATCACCTCCCTCGACCTGCTGGCAACACTCTTCCTGATGCACGCCAGGATACCATTGGCCTTCTTGGCCACAAGGGCACATTGCTGCCTCATGCTCAACTTGGTGTCCACCAGGGCCCCAGGTCCTTCCCAGCAGAGCTGCTTTCCAGCAGGTCAACCCCCAGCCTGTACTGGTGCCTGGGGTTATTCCTCCCTAGGTGCAGGACCTGCACTTGCCTTTGTTGAACTTCATGAGGTTCCTCTCTGCCATATCTCCAGCCTGTTGGGACAAAACTATCTGTTCCTTCTTGTTTCAGCTTCTGTGTCCAATGGTGGATGGGAAAAAATCCAGAGGAGCTTCCATTTGTGGACATCAGTGACAGATGTTGGCTCTGCTGAAGATACTGTAAACTCTTTCACACCTAGTGCAGGCAGCTTGTGTTTTAACTGCTACGAGGAAGTAAGAAACATGTTATATGCAATTATAACCGTCAGATATATGTTAAATGCCAGCTATGTGCCACAATTCTCCTGAGCTTGCTAATGGTAAAAGAACTTTTTCTTTGTTAGCATTCAGCTGACAAGCAGTATGGCGAATAGGAAGCAACAGATTTGGAAGGAAAGCCCTAGGTGAAAATACGAGATGTGTTATATATCAATTACATGCTGCCTAATAATGCCAGCTTTTTAATTGCTTCAAAATGTGGACACATTTGCATTCTTAGGTTGGAGCCGTATGTTTCTTCATGGGACGTGACAATCAATAGATTTGTTTATGTGCCATGCCCTATTGTAAAAAATGAAGCAAATAGTTCTGCTTATCATTTATTCGTAAGCATTTCTTGTAAAAGTTTTGATCAGCTGTCTTTCTGTTTTTCAGTGAATCTTGATTTAGATTTTTTTAAAAAGTATACGGTTCAGTATTTCCACCCAGCGGTTCAAGGCACAGTATGTGCAGTGCTGTATGTTGTGGTTCTCCAAGAGATTCATCTTCAAATCTCAATGAATTTTTCATTTGCCTGCCAGTTTCTTGAAACTTTGCAGGCAAGACAAAAGTTTCTCCCTACTTTGAGACAGCACAGGCAGAGATTGAAATATCTTATTATGGGGAAGTAAGAACTTTAATAGTCGTTTGATCAGGGATGATGCAAATCTTTCCTGAGGGGAACACCTTGGTATTCTTCATTATTTGTATTCTTGAGAGAGAAGAGAGAGGGTGAGTGAGATGGTTCATAGATTTTTTTTTTTTTTTTTAATTCTGAATATTGATCTATTTTCTAGATGTGCCAGCCTTTCTCATCAGCTTGGTTAAGAATTAACACCATTCATAGAAAGTGGAATCGCAGTCGTCTTGGAAGAGGTCCACTGTGAGAGCATACATTTGTCTAGGGAGAAGAAAAAACATTTCCAGAAACGGTGTCTCTGAAGAGTGAGGACCGTGGAGTGCAGGGTATATAGTATAGACTATTTATTTTCTGCCAGGTTTAGTTAGTTTGGGGCCTCGCTCTACACGTGAAAAACTCTAGCATTGCAGGGACTCATGCTTTAAGTGCTCGAAGGCACTAGCTGCGATTGCCAGTGATATTCACAGTGGATGGATGCGTTTATGAACAGGTGCACATCATAATGAAGTGGATTTCGGATAGATCTTGAACTCCTGTGATCTTGCCTGTTCAAATTACCTTGTTAGTTAATAGGTTATTTTGTCATTATGGTTGTTTAAATATGTACTTAAAGTATAGAAAGCTTCACCTATCAAGTTCAAATGAAGAGTAAGTCTTGCTTGGGGCACCCCTTGTTTGGGCAGGATAATTTATTCTGCAGCTCACGTGATGTTGTGGTTTGCGGTATACTGACAGCTGTGGCCTTCTGCTCGCCTAAGGCAGGGCTGGAGTTTGAACCCTGGTGATGACTTTTACGCGGTCGTGACTTTTTATGCCTAGCTTCTCAAACCATTCTGCACAGATGAACTAAAACCACTAAACTCTTAAAAAATGTAGTAATTATGCAAGAAATATCAATAAATTATGCATGAGAATAAATATATTAAATGAAGGCACTTTAGATGAGAAGCAGGCCAATTAACGATGTGTGTGCTGCACAGCAGTGCAGTTCTCTGAACACAGATAGCGTTTGAGATCCGCATCCATAATAAACAATGCAGTCTGCTACATTTTAAGTTGATGGATTTGCATTCATTTGTTTATCATTTTCTGTTGAAGAGTCAATCTCATTTTCTGATGTTTGAACAAGCTCGTAGTACAATATGTAAACATTACAAAATTTAATCAGATGGCATTAGATTCGGTGAAGTAAACAAACCTCAGTTATAATCACAGGATATTATGGATTTCCTATCATTTCTATAATTTAAATTTAGTTAAATTTTGTGGAGCTTATTACTGAAAAGTAGATGGTTATTTATTCTATGAGAGGTTATCTGAGCTTAGGACAAATCCCTAACTGTATACTGTAGCTAGTATCTGGTGAAAAAAATCATAAGAAATTGGACATATTGCTGATATACACCAAGCGTATTCATTGCACATCAGGCCAGCTTCAGAGTATATTTTGTATTGATTCTAGCTTAAATGCACACAGGTTGCAATGCTCTTTTTCAGGCAGTCATAGAAAATAAGACTGGAAGGTACCTTGAGAGGTCCTATAACGTTTTCCAAATTTTTAATGGAGATTTAAGTCTTCACCTTCTTAACTCTTCTCACAATTAGAGTTTCCCCTAACTCTGTTCATGCAGTTTAAGACTGTTAATGTCTTACTGTCTTATCAGTAGATGTGGGCAGCAGTTTAGCACCCGACCGTCTCCATCTTCAGTCAACAGCTGTATTTACCAGACTACAAAGTAAAAGGGACTAAGGAGAGAAATGGTCTCAGTCTGAGGTGTGGATGCGTACAAGGGTATTTGAGCAAGTGTGTCCATGTGCATTGAAACGCCAGCAGGCTGCCCTTGTCCCAGTAAGGTCCCTTGGATGTTGCTGTGGGTTGGTCTGCAGGAAAGTTTCCAAGCAGCTCAGTTTCTCTGCCTCCTCTTGGAGGGGCTGGATGGGATGTGAATGAAGGATTTTCTTCATTTGACTAGATCCGAAAAATAAACAGAAGGCTAAGAAGCTGTCTTGGTAGTGTCAGTCCGTTGAGCAGGGCCTACAGGATTCGCTGTGAATTACACGGAGGTTCAGGCTCCATGTCTAGCTGAGGAAGAGGACGGGGCAGTGGGAACACAGAGAAGTGGGAATTTTTCTTCTCTCTGGGGCTTTCCTGTTGAACCCTCCAGAGAAACCTTTAGAAGCACCTGGCAAAAAAGGCTGTTTCTATCCTATCAAAATACTTGGTATTAAAAAGAAAGAAAAAAAAAAGTTCTCATTCCACACTGCTATGAGATAGAAAGGGAAAGATCAGCTTGCTGGAAGAAACATAAAATCATTTTCTCCAGTTGCCCGGAGCAATGGACTGACGGCAGAAGGCATGGTCCCCCGCCAGGCACCCATCAGAGAGGTGGGAAACCAGCCTCCGGCTCTGTGGTGAGGTTGAGGCGCAGAGATTTCCCTAGAGGCCAGGGGAATGTCTTGATTACCATCGGACATGTCTCTATCTTGTGCCCCGGGGCTATTACCCCCCTATGGAAAATCCCAGCGCCCGCCGGTGCTGATCAAGGCTGGGGGCCTCGGTGGTGCCACGCTGCGCTTTGCTGAGTCTCCTGCATTTTAGAGCAGCACTGGCAGTGACAGTATGTGTCAGTGGTCGCCAAAGTCCAGGTGTAGTGTGGGAGGCGGTGAGGAAGGAGTTAAAATAGATAAGAAGTGCTTTTCTTGGAAATTGTACATTCAGACACAATATTAATAATTTCTAAGTATCCACACAGGAATTTAAAGTTTATCCTAAGTGCAGTGAAGGAAAAAAAGCCTCAGTGGCCCTATTACGTATGCTGAAATGCTATCGGTGTGACATTTGACTGAGGAGAACAGAGTGGCTTTAAAAAGAATATTTCATTTGGCTCCCTCTGCAATGAAGAATGGGGAATGAGGGTAAAACAAATGGAACTAAAATAGAAATGGAAAGATCTGATTTATATTGTGGCATAGAAAAACATAAATTCTTTCTGAGATGCTGAAAAAACTCTGTGGATCAAGACACTACAAGTGAACTATTCTTGCTCCGATTTTGCTGCTGTTATATAAGCTTTAATACAAAGTTGCCCGTGGAACATTCCCGAAGTGATCAGGGCTTGTGCCTGTGTAATGCAGAACAGAAGCGGGCTGCTCATCATTATCCCGGGAAGACGTATATTTTAATGGCAGGCTGATCTTTCTGCATATTATATATATTTCACGAATTGGAAATGTGAAAATGTTGCATTCAATGAGACACTGAAATATTTAACCCATTTTCAGAGGGGAACAAACATTTAAAAAACAAAAATAACAGTTAAAAAAAATTGAAGAAAATCCAGTGGATGTGAGAATTAAGACGATCACTTTAAGGTGACCAGTGGTCTGTGGGAACTCAAGTATTGAGGGCTTTTTATTATCAAAATGCATATTATTATGCGCAGTATATGGTATTTAACTGCTGTGTCCCAAAGGACTTTCTGTAATACACACAAGCCTTGTCTCCTACTCGGGAAAGGAGGAAGCTAGAGCGGGACACCTGGGATGGGCGTGAGGTTGTTGCTGCGATCCGCAGCTGCTGGGGCTGGGAGCGAGCGCTGGCCTTCCCCGCGCGGCGCTGCCGGGAGCCCCGCAGCTGCCTTCTGCCACGCGACGTCTCCTCATCAGGAGACGGCAGCAGAATCTCACGAGCCGTGGCGTTTGCTCGCCGGCCTTTCAGCCGAGCCTGCTTTGGCCCGTCCTCCTTAGTCGGCCACCCTGGACAAAACCTTAGTAGGTCCTAATCCAACAAGAAGGCAGCGCCCTTCTCACAGCGTCCTTAAGTTTATGTTATAGTGTCTTCGGATTAAAAAGAAATAAAAATTGCCCAGCGAGCCACGGCAGGGCTGGGCTCCCCTCGAGCGCCAGCAGCCGAAATGCAGGCCCCCGTGCACCTCGGTGGCGCCGGTCCCCAGCCGGCGCGCTTTGCTTCGGTCGCACGCGCCAGGTTGCGGTTTTGCCTCTTGGTGCCCGTTTCCCCAGCGCGGCCTGTGACTGCTGCCGTGGTGCCACGTCGGTGGTGTGGGTCCAGCCGGAGCGAGCACCAGGGTATTTTCTTGGATTTTTTGCTCCTGGCTTGAATCTCTTTAATCTGTTCTCGGCTCCTAGTTGCTTTTTGGGACCTGAGTGCTTATGTTAGCGCCGAGGCTCTCCTAGACGGGTTTGGCGGCAGGCTGGTGTCTGTCTATAGAAGGAGCATAACCACCGGCTTCACTCGCTTCTCCTCCTACAGCAAGCACCGACTGCACCCCCCCGCATCTGCAGAGGTGACATTGTTGACTTTTATACATTTTAATAGGAAATAATATTTGTGCACACTTTTTGAAACATTTAAGAGCATCTGAAAAATAAAAGTGTGTACTTCATATAGGGTTCATGATTTGGTCACAAAATAACTTTTTTTTTTAAAACCCATAAGGCTTTTAGCATAACTTCAAAAATAAGCATTACATTTATACACAACATCGTGGGAGATACAATATCTTCCCTCTAAAGAAGTTTCTGTAATTTATGATCCATAATTAGAACACAATTTAATAATTACATGTCCTGCAAAGAAATGCTTCTTGAGCAGGGCTTTGTTCCTACGCAGCTGCTGGAAACACAGACAAAGATTTGGATGATAGGAAATAGTTCAGCTGAAAATGCACTGGTGGGGGCAAAGTGTCTTCAGAAGTGATCAGAATTGCTGAATAATGAATGCTGTTTATCTCATGGACTGTACTGCAACATATATGGTGCCTAAGAATACATACATCTAACATAAACATAGCATAAATCACACTGGTTGCTAAAAAGATGCTAATTCTTGTGGTTGTGTAGTGATGTGTTTATATATGAAAGCTTAGCAGATGAAAGATGGACAGTGTTTTTATGGTTTGTCTTTCCTCTAGGGAATGCCGTTACAGAAAGAACTAAAAATCTGAAATATTTTTCCTAGGGTTTCCTTCATATGCTTAAAGGGAGCCAGGAAAACCTTTATCAGCTGTATTAACTTAAGGCTGATTCAGACTCATTTTTGCCTTAAACATGAATAATTTTAGACTGACCTGATGTTGGGTTAAAATTCTTTCCTAAACTATAAAGTTTAGCTAAAGAAGCATACACTCATTTCATTAGCTGCTTCTTCTAGGCAATATTGTACTTTGGAAATGAATTAAGTGATTTAAATTCATGGCAAAGTTTTTTTGGAAAACTGCCTGTGCCAGGAGATGCATATAATACAGATACATATTTCCAGCTTGCAGTATATGATGGCATATGAATTGATCATATAAAAAGGCCTGTTTCTTGGGAAGACCTTCAGAGAATGCTATGAAGTTATAAATTTATGGAAATGGACAGAAAGTCTGCTGCAGATTAGATCCAGTGGCTCCATATATACTTCTTTCCCTGCTGCCTTTCATGCCTGAGAAAGTGTCGCAAGAAGGATGGAACTGGAGCCAGGCGATTAATAAAGGGCAAATAACTGACTTTAGAAAATATAGCTGTTCTCATTTTTTACTGAGTGGTAACTGAGCAAATTGTGATTGACTTGAGTAACTCAAATGTACTTAATTTTACTGCTATTTGCTGTCTAGATGAAGGGTGAACACTTGCATGCGATTTTCCCGCAAACACAGTAATCTGCATTTGAATGGTGCTTTGTATTTTCTTTGAAGTCACAGTAGTCATCTAAGATTTTTTAGCACTGTTCATCCTTTCAACTGAGATGCATTAGCACAGAAAGTAACCGTGATACTTGGGGTTGCAAAAGATGGTCAGAAACTTGATTGACTGAATACTTGCCGGAGATCGATGCAGGTGTGTTTGCAGCCGCAGGGCCCAGCAGGCCACCTCGCTGCGTGTGACGGAAAGCGGCTGAGCCGTCGTTTCCCAAGGCTGCTGTGTGCAAAGACAAGCACACAGGAAATCCACTTGAAGGAATACTGCTTAAATATGATTTGAAATATTAATGCAACCTCATTTTCAGATGGCAGGCCTAGCTTGAACAAAGCCATATGTTGTGCTCGCAGGGGAGAGGAGGAAGTTCAGTTTGGATTTGGAAGACTCTGACAAGGTGGAGAAAATTGACCTCCAGAAGTGAGTTGAGTCCCAGGTCCCAGTAGTTCCCACCTCTACTCTGGCCTTTCTGCTTCAGATCTTGCAAAAGAGGCATGCGGAGAAGGGAATCAGGGTTGTGTCCTGATATCGGATCATATGCCAAGGAGTCAAAATCCACAGATTTTATGTTGCTGCTGTACCTTTTCCTACACTGCAAAGAGTTAAAATGGAAGTTGATTTAAGTCAAAAGCAACAGCCCAAACTGGTAAATTAGCCTGAATCTCCCTGGCACATTATTCTGCCTCTTCTTGGACATCTGTCCATGACTGTGACTCTGGGCTCTGACACGCAGCCCGCATGAGCCTTCCTGCAGCGACCTGGGATTGTGTTGCTCCTGGGGCTCCTCATTACGAGGGACTGGGCACCCATGTGTTGGTTTGGATTTGCATGAGGCTGAGCACTTTTGTGTTTATCACAGGGTTCATCGTCTCAGACTTGCGTTTCAAGCCGTAGTCTGTCACCTCCAGGCAGTTTTTTGAAGAAGGTTTGATATAGTGGAGGCCACCTTTTGAAAACTAGCCTTTTTAAATCCTCAAATGAAGTTGCAGGCCAGTTGCCAGGTTGGGAATGTTTGTGTCCGTAAGTATCTCTGCACAACTGGTATATGAGAACATTTCTACAGGATCACAGTAAAATCCCGAAGGACCCTGTGTTCAAAGGAGGTGGCTCCTCCTCCTTCCTGACAGCCAAATTGCAGAGTGTCATGGCTAATTTTACATTCCGGACTTGGCTAACATTGCATTTCCATGTAAAAAATTGCTGTCTCTGCCCTAGGAACGTTAGAAAGGGGGCTGAGGCTATGTGCAATAGTCTAGGAATTATTTTATACCTTCCACTGAACAAAACGAATGATGAGTTGCTTGTCCCCAAATGGATGATGAATATGAAGTACTCCAACAGTGTGGTTTGGTCCTGGGTGAGGATTGATGGATTTAGGGAATGCTTTTCTTCTGCTGCAGTCGGGTTCTGTTCAAAAGCTTCCTATTAAGCAACTCACGTGTGAAAATTAATTGAGCTGCTTTACTTTCATTGGACTCATTTCCATATTTTACGCTTTCTAAAATAAGTTAAATCCTAGTTGCTTTGGAAATCACAACACAAGGAGGCAGGGAAACTGCCAGGCGAATGTTACAGTGTTATAGTTTCTGCTGAAATATTTCATATTATTGTAATTGACCAAGAATTAGGATAATTTTTAATAGCAACATATGGCAATTACTACTGAAAATGTTTCTGAGATACTTCTGATCTGCTTAAATCATTGCTGTGTTATAAAAACAGTGTGAAATTCCACTGGAATTGAACTATTGGTTTATTTCCACTGGATAATTTCATGCAGCCTAAGTGAACTATTAAATTTATCACACCATATTTAAAGGGCAGAATTTGCATTGATATGACCAATGAATCATAACCAACAATTGACTTTTTATAGCTGAAAGGATCGGAAAATATACAGTACTAATAAACGATCCGTAAACCTGTTATATGAATGACAGCTGTAAATTTAAAACTTTTGTTTAGGCTAATAAAAATATCCCATTCCACTGAAGGCCCCCTGGAAAAGTCATGACACTTGCTTACAGTAGTGTGTAATTGCAGCTGTTAACTGGTGCTGAGCGGCTGCGGTGGCATCCTCGAAACACGTGCTCTGGAGTCACGCGCCCTCCAAGACTTGGTAGTGGAAGGGTTGGCTGGTATGTGATTTTTCATGGTGTGTGGTTTGTTTTTGACTAGTTCAGCACAGATGTCTATCAGCTTAATGTGGAGTTATTTTAACATTAAATAGAATATATTTGAGGAGTATTCTTTGGAGACTTTCCTTTCCAAGGTTCCTTGTTGCATGACAATGGGTAGTTAACAATAGCCAGGTAAATTATAGCTAGGTGAATCTTATCTAATACAATGACCATGAACTCCTTAAATTCTGAGGTAAATTCAGAGGCTATCATTAATTATCCCTTTTATTTTCGTAAGCTGATGATGGCAGCAGCGTGAGAGATGTACTGTTCATGGCATTTCCAATGACTTACATCTGGCCTTAAGCAAAGCACTTAATGCGTCTGTGGCTTACCTGAAAAAGGGGACAGAACTGCTTTTCTTCATGACAGAGCTGGTGCCAGGCTTACTGAATTAATCTCTGAAAAATGCTTTGAGTTCCTAAAATAAAAGATGCCTTGGATGATTCAATATTTGCCAGGGAAAATCATGATTTGCCAGCACTTAATGCAAAAGGTGTTTGAGATACTGCTGTCATCTCCTGGTAAATGGAGAGAAATCCTAAGCTTCCTTCACAACTGAAGGGATAATTAATTATCGTTTCTGAGCTTGTGTAAGAACCAAGGGAGGATGGCAGTCTGAGTTTGTTATATTAGATACGGATTGCCTATATAAAACTGACTAATTACTGTTATCTCTGGGAGGTCATGATAAATGATGCCTTCTTAATGGCAAATCTTTTTGGTGGCTGTGCCCCACTACCGATGGGGAAAACCCTGTGGCGAGCTCCTCACTGAGCGACCCTGGTGGAGCTCCATCACAGAGGTGAGATGGTCATCAGAGCAGAGGGGAAAATAAGGCATTTTACTGTGTTTCAGGCAAGAAACTGTTTCTGCAGATACATGGTGCCAGCAAAACTCTTGGCTCTGCTCAGGTGACCGAGCACGTGGGGAGGAGAGTGGCCTCCTGTGGCTTTCCCAACAGGCGACGGACATGTGGTTTGCAGCACTGCCTAAAAAGTACCTGGATTTGCAGTATTTCTGCCATTTCTTGTTCCATGCAGCTCATGGGGAAATGGAATTGGCAGTGAAATGATCAAATTTTTTTTAAAAACGGGCGAGAGCGCTCAGTCTATGCTGGTCGGTGCTCAAGAGCTGCAGTAGGGCCAGCTTTCAAAGGGCCTGGGAGCTGGGTGCAGTTTTGCCCGTTTTATTATCTCAGCTGGACACTGATATCTCCCAAAACAGTTTCCTCTCCCTCAACTTTCCTTCCCACCAAAAAACCAGGACAAGTGCTTCTGTGACCAGCCTGCAATAAGAGTTAAAGAACTGAGCATCTGAAAGGGTAAAGGAAGGAGAAAAATCAAACCTCAGCATTGGTAAGTGAGGAGGAACCGGTATATACACAGCACCTTGTACGTGTGTGATGGGTGTTTCAGGGCCGCTATTCATCCTAAGCTCAAAGATGCATCTGATTAGGCACAACCTACAAGCCAGCCTGTAACCTTGTTCCCTGTTCTTCTTTCCTCAAAGTGGGTGTAGATAAACATTCATGCACCTGTCCGAATAAAGGAAATGTTTCTGCTAGCTTGAGAAGTGGTCACGTAATTCCATATTTTCGCAGGTTTTCTTTTTCAATAGCATATGCTGGCTATTATTAATTCCACATTCTCCCTGCAATTTTGTCATCCTCAGTAACCTCCAAATTTCTGAGACTGCAAATCCTTCATTTATAATACACTGAAAATGCAATGTTTCATGAATATAGATTTACAAATCTGTAATTAAGCTCCTGACACCAAGTGCTTGGGAGATATTAAAAAAGACAAGTGCCTGATTTTTTCCAAAGAGGTGGGACAATAAAATTAAGTTAAGGTAGCTTTCAGATTTCTTTCGATAACCTTGTTCAAACCTGTGAGTGTGCTCGGAATGGAAATGCGTTGTTATGGCCCTGAAGGGGGGATGTAATATGGTCGGCCTTTTTTTAATATCCTGTGATTTGGGCAACTAACGGCTCTCATTAGAAATGAAGCTGAGGTATGGTACTGACCTGGCATGAGCGGAGATGTTTAAAACCTACAGGTTAAACTGCTGAAAGCTGGCCAGGGGACAGGATTTAGCCTGAGGCAACGCAGTGGTAGTTGCTGTTTGAGAACAACTGTTGTGGGTCCGATGTTCCCAGCCGACTTGCAAATTGTGTTATTGCCCTTCCCCATTACAACACCAACGTCTATTCCCACTAAAGATGCACTGTCAAATTTGATCATCAAATGTTCGTTTCAATATCCTTATCAACCTACAATATATTTTCTAATACTTTAATAAGGTGACATTCACGTTAACAGAAGCCTGTGGAGCTAGAAAGGAGGAATATTACCCCTTTTTGCAGAAAGAGAAGAGAGGCTAAGGGACACTGCCTAAAAGGCACCTAGCAGGGCTTTCAGAAGTGCTCAGGAGTCCAGTTTCATTTGCAGTTTAGTGTAGGTTTTCATAGATTCAGGGCAGAGCAGGTGTGCTCTTGAAGGCAGAAACTGAATGGCTTATGGAATTGTGACTCCTCATTGGAAATTCCTGAGATGTGTTAACGGAGCACATAAACTCTCCTTGTCCGTTTCTATTAAGTATAAAAAATAGATTAGATTAAACTCCTGCTGCAGGACCACAACCACCACCTAATTTCAAACTGCAAACGTCCCATGTACAGGTTCTTCCTTGCCAAGGCAATATAGCAATATCTGGGTGGTAAAGGCTGTACTGTTAGTATAACTAGAATTTAAAAAAAAATAGAAGAGGGATGCATTTTTTCACTAAGTGCTTTGTTTTCATGTTGTTTTGCTTTTATTATCCCCTCCCTGATGCTTAGGTGTGACCTGGCAGTGTTCCTTTAAAGTTTGTGATTTTTTTTGGCCGAATAGACTTTTTAATTATGCTCAAAACTCTTAAAACTGTGTCAGCAAAAAGTGGTCTTTAGTGTTTGCCTCCTTTGTAGACCTGGGGGAGTGCCAAAGTCTGTCACTTCCATTCTCTAAGTAAAGCTTTTGGCAGAACTTAAGACTGAATAGTAAAATATTGAATAATTGACATTCTTAGGTGCAAGCAGAGATTCTTCATCAATATGAGGCAGCTGCTCCTTCAGATGCTCGTACAACTTCTGAACAGGGAGGAATGAAGAGTGTTTGGGGCTTAGTTTTGAGAACCTTGTGCAGATGTGCAGCGGGCAGCCAGCAGGCGGGTGCACATCTGGAAGGCAGCATTGTGTTATTTAACAAAGGGGACTAGGGGCTGGGAAATGTGTAAAAGCAGTGAATGTGGGAACCAAATCCTGGGTGGGAGAGGCCTCCTTTCACAGGTCTGCACCCTACACTGCTGCATATATCAGTTCTCAAAATCTCTCTTGTAAAGGTTGGTTTATGATAGCAGTTGCCAGACGCCCTGCAAGAGCGAGTCGAGGTTTGTGCTCTGACTTTAGGACAGTTCCTGCCTTGGGAGCAGTCAAATCCAATACCTGGGTCTTATGTATAGAAGAACAGTCGTGCTTATTGAAACTGAAAGATATAGCATTGTTTGCCTGATTTAATAACTCTGTATAATTTGGGTGAGTCGATAGAAACATTATGGGAAGCAGTGAAGGGGAGTAAGATATGAAAGATGAGGAGGATAATTATAAGCGACTGTGGGAAGGATGGAAATTAATAAAAATTATGTAGAGTGAATATTTGTCATAAAAATGGGGCTGACTGGAAGGAAAGAGATCCAGCAGAAGAGCACAGGGAAGGTGGGAAGGTTGTCTCGAGCTTGTAGCAGTTCCCCAAAACATGCCACCATGGCACAACAGGACACGGGGGCCCAGCACAGTTTAGGATGAAGACGAGATCATTTTGCCCAAGCTGAATAATGAAAGAGAAAGCACAGGCATATGAAATACAAAAAAGAAGAATACTAGTAAGTAGGAAAGGGTTTTTCCCCCTCCATATTTTTGAAAATCATAACTGAACAATGCCTATTTTGAAATTGCTGGTTTCACAACAAAAATACAGCTAACCTGATTAAATGCTGCCAGTGCTGCCCTTTGTTTCTGGTCTTCAGCATTATATCTCAAATATTTTTTCATTAAAATGTGAATGTAATGTGACTGGAGATATTGATAGATTTGTTTGGTCCAAGCCTCATTTCTTTTGAAATAATTTATTTGGACTCTAAATGCATAGGTCTTTTGTGGGTCAATTTGATATGTGATGTAGGGAAAGCCATGTGCATTGGTTGCTTGAGACTTTTGACTCTCTTATTTTAAAAATATATTTTAGTATTTCAGGTGTTAATTAAACATAATTTGCTCCTGAGCAGAAAAGCAGAATCTGGCAACTAATTTTCCAGTTATTTTTCTAGGTTGGGAATGTGCATAGCTGTTTTAACTGGAAGTCACAGCTATGAGTTGAATAATGAGTAACATAAGTTCTTCATAGCCATTTTTAATCATATCTTAAGAAAATGTCTGGAAGAGTTTGCCTTTGAGGACTAACTTTGTCTTTCAGGCAGAACTTTATTATTGAACCCTTTTCAAGTTTCCATTGCTGCCTTTGACACAGACTAACAGGGTTGTATTGATTTACCCAAGACTTGATGCCTGGTTCTAATTTACATTCACTTTCAAAAACACTGCATTAACAGAATATTTGTGTTGTGACACCAGCTTCCAAAGCTGAGGCTGGCAATGCCTCTGATGAAAAGAGCAACACACCAAGCAGAACGTGGCTGGAGAAGACTCAAAGAGACTTGGTTGCTGCTGTCTGTTTCTGAAAGTTGTGAGACAAATTTTCTGCAATGCTGGGATGCCAGAGGTCCGAAAGGCTCGAGGTTCAAAGCTATTAAAGATCATTCCCTCTCTCTTACAGAGCAGGTTCTTCTCTCTCGGTGAATACGGCAGTCCTAACAGCACTGCCTGACTCCGAGAAGGAGAACTGGTAGGACACATGGTATCCTGGAGGTGCATGGTACAACTGAAGAGCAAATACCATCTTAAAGAGCATCTTTCAGAACTGGTTAGATTTCCAAAGGGAGAAAATAGCCTATCTTTTTAAAAGGCTCAGGCTTCTTGTGTCTTCTGCACAGTTCTGTATTTAAACAGTTTTTTCAATAAGTGAAAATCTAGTCAAGCTGATTCACTGTCATGTGCACAGGAGACAGGTAGTTGCACATAATCCAGCTTGCTTCAGCAAATATCTGTGCTCTAGCCACTGCCTCAGCTGTAAGGGAAATCCTTCAGACTCCTTGGTGATGGACCAAAATGATGAGTCAAAGTCCTAATAGACTATCTGTGGGAAAATAATAGTGATGCACCTCAAATGCCAAGACAAGATGGAAAAAGAGAGCACGTGGACAGTGTGGAGCCCCTAATAAGAGCATAAAAGAAAGCTCTTCAGTCTAAAACACACTGCTGCACTGTTGTGATGAACATCTCAAGGAAGGAGGAGTCCGAAAGCTTTGCAAATGATCGTTTAGCAGGGAAATATGGAGCACATTTGGCCAAAACAGAAGTAAAGCTGGAAGTTGCAAAGTGGCAAAAAACAAAGAAAAACTTCCTGCAAAAGCAACAAAACAACTTCAAATGCAAATGGAGACCGTCGTATCTCCTGTCCTGCCACCTTTCAGGGTAGACTTCCTCAAGTGGCACCTGCAAGTGATGTCTCCACCTTTCAGGCCTAATGTCCCTAACCAAGCTGCCCTAGATTGCTGAGTTGCTGCTAATTTTGTTATGTTTATTAAATAGTAAGGTGGGAAGGTCTTGGGAGAATGCTGGGAACGTTGTAAATTAATTAATACTGGCACTGCGTGACGTACGTACAAATACGTTTTTATACAGGGGCACTGCATGACCTCGTTAAATGTGTTACTACATCAGCCCGAGTTGTTGTCTCTGGTATGTAAACTGTCTCTCCTCTCAGGATGATGCTCTTTACAAAAGCTTTGAAACAGCCGAAGAAACTATTTTTCCCATTCGTTTAAACATGGGAAAAGTTCGGAGGGAAAAGAGGGGGATTCCCGGTTTAGCAGCCTCAGCTCATGCCGCAGGTGTCGACGTACTGAGCTTGGCCATCGTGAGCATTCGTGGGAGAAAGTTCTCTCTCAAAGCTCCAAAGAAAACAGTCTCTCTTGTATCCAGCCTAGGAGGCTGCTGTATTTTCAAGCAGATAGGTTCTTCCTCTGAATCAAATACTTTGAATATAGTTCCTTATGATGCAAAGGAAAACTTTGTCATCTGCATGGTTTTCAAACCTAGCTGAAAACTGCTCCAAGTTCAGCGTGGGCTGTTTTCCTTCATTTGAAGATCACTAACTGCGCTGTCCTAGCCCTGACGTGAGAAACGATCACAGGCATGTCTAGGCATCCAGATTTCTGAAGGATCTTCAGCCTGTATTGTAGAGTAGCCTGATAGTTACAGGGCTCCCAGGATACTTACCTGTGATTATTTATGTAGAAAATGGTCTTGAATTCATGAAATGTATAGCACATTTGGTCAAACAAAAGGTCTTTCAGCTAGGATTTCTGAAAAATACAAGTCTAAGCCAGTTTGTTTTCCTTTTTATTTTTTAGTATTTTGGTTTTTTTTATTATGCCTTTTAAAATGGTTTGGGATTATATACTACTATGCTTAAACAGTTGGGTAGTACCTTTTTATGAGCTGTCAGGGAGACAGTTCTTGGAATGAAGGAGTGTTCCAGTGGCGTGTCTAGAGAGCGACTCTGGCTCTTAAATACTGTCTTTCGTTTCTCACACTTTAATTGCATATGATTTAGAGTGATTTGGTGTCTGATAGGAGACAAAAAGTGCTTTATAAATATGTTATTTTTCTGTCAAGAGTTCAAAAACACTGATTTCACATCTCATTATTAACACAGGGCCACGTTGTTCAAATGAATTTTAAGCAGCCCTGAATTTTATGTTTTGTTATAATACAGATAATGAACTAAAGTTATTTTAGGTAACATTGCTTGCAGACGGTCATTGCAGTATTTTAGCAGGTTCCCCACCGAAATTATTGGAGAATTTTGCTTAAAAGTGAGGTAAAATATGGCCCAAAGAGATTTTATTTGTCTAATTAAAATCTGTTTTAAGATATAATCCGAGTAGGCTTTATTGGATATTAAAAATATCAATGTTAAGAAAA
Source organism: Apteryx mantelli (assembly GCF_036417845.1). Classification (NCBI taxonomy): domain Eukaryota; kingdom Metazoa; phylum Chordata; class Aves; order Apterygiformes; family Apterygidae; genus Apteryx; species Apteryx mantelli. The sequence goes on from NC_089986.1 coordinate 3,744,325, forward strand.
AGTTAATGTTATACCAAACCCTGCCTCAGCAGTGCTTCCCAGGCGGTGACTCAGTCAAATGCTGCACTCTTGCTCTTTTGGACATGATGCCTGGCAGTGAGCCAGACAAAATAAATACAACTGCAAGTCAGGAGCACCTCCCGTCCAGCCGCTGCCTGCTGTTCATTTGCAGCGGATAACGAAGGTCCAGAGAAAGAGAGGTTATAACAGAACGAGTCATTAGGATGTCTGGGTTTTTCACTAAAAGCAAAAGGAATTAGATACATTTTCAATCCCAAATCCTTAAAGTTTTCTGTTGTTAAAATTCAATAAACCAAATCCTTGATGTGACTCAGAGAACTGGAAGAAACCGAGAGCCTCGGAACAGATTAAGATTTATTGAGTGGTTGGCGTTTGGGGCAGAGCAGTAGCTGCGAGGTCCAGAGATCCCACCCACGCTCTCGTCCGTCTGCGGAAAAACGTACGTCTCCCCCTTGCAGCAAAGGGCCTCCAAGTGCAGGAAAGTTCACGTCAGTCCAAAGAGAACTGCTGGCTAGGGCATTACTCACCAGCTCTCGTCCCCTGAACTTGGGCAGTTTTGCAGCTGGGAACGACACCAACTTCACACCGCAAGTGACAAATGCCGGGGCGAGCCGGCTCTGCCAGGAAAACTTCAAAAGGAGCCGAACAAACACCGGGAGCTTTCTTCAATCTGTCTCCCTTGGCCTATTTCACTCAAACACAGTTGGAAGGTAAGAACGAATTTCAGAATGTCCAAATAATCCTAAAAGCTTCTTACAATAGCTCGCTGCAAAGTCCCTAAAGTCTCAGTGTAACAAAATTTATATTGGATGTCAAAACCTGGGAACTGATTTGTAGTTGTATTAAATCTAGTGAAGTCTTGGAACAAAATCCAAGTAACAGTCACTTTTTGCTAGCAAGCTCACACAATATAATTGCAAAGATTTCCCTCTCCGATTCCTTTGGAAGTAAAAAGGGCTTTTTGACATAAATTTCTGAATGTTTCAATTAATCTTTCTCTGAAGGAAGCTGATTAAAATCTTACTCTTGTTAGTTAATATATGTGTAAGGTACTTTGGGAAGCCGTCATTTAGCATTTTCATTTTACTGTTTCCAGTAGGGATGCAGGAGAGGAGCAGGCATACCCATTAATAATTTACCCAATTTAGAACCAACGAGTCAAGTTCCAGCAAAAGTTTAGCCTGCGTTTAAATGGCATAATTTGGAGTTAAGTTAGTGGTTGTATTCTTCTAAGCTGTAAATGGTGAGGGGTGCTCACACAAGACTGTTCATATGATAAACATTGGCATCCCTGGAGCAGAAACGCTCCGGCTGTTATGGCATTTCTTACATCCTTGCTGCTTTCTGTGTTCGTGATTAACGTCATAAACTTAGATCAGGACTTTCCAGGTGAGAAAGTGAACAAAAAGCAGAGGAGGACACTTGAGCTTTGCCAGGCGTTCAAGGCAGAGAAGTTAGAAGCGAGTTTGCTTCCAGCAATGAGGTTATTGTCTTGGTACAACCTTGGGTATCTTTAAGAATTTAATTTAGTTTAGTTTTTGATTCCAAAATTTTTTTAAAAATACAAATAGGGTAAAAAGATGCAATTGCTTTTAAAGGGGTTCATTCAGTCGTGGGCAAGGACAGTTCATAGTTTTACACACAGAGTTTTATAACCCAATTTGTTCAGACACATGAACAGAGTTTTACAGTTCATAGAATCAGACTAATTAATGGCACTGGATTGCTGCTTTCAACATTTTGTTTTGGAAAAAAGTCTGAAAAAAACCTCGCTATTGCATATATTCCAGAATGAAATGCTGATTTTTCATTTTGAAATAGCTTTTTGTTTGAAAGTTTTATTTTGACACTGTATGTCTGGTCTGGACACATATTTTTAAAATTTGTGGACTAAGCAGGCTCCATTTTGAACAACATTTTTCTGACCAAAAAAGGGTGAAAAGCTAGATTAACCTGGTGAGAAAAAGATTATTCCTGAAAACATCAATTTTCCTGTTCCTTTTCTATATGCAGGTCAGTGCATTGAATGTGAACAAGAAAATTTCTCACAGCAAGAAATCTGTAAGAAAGCTGCAGCAGGATCCCAGCAGAGCATCAGCCAGGTATAGGAGTTGCACTGCGACGTGCTGCTGAGAGCACAGAGCATGGCTGTATTCAACACTGAGGAAACACATGATCTGAAGAAATCTAGATTTCAAACTGAATCAGACTCCTCTGTATCCTACCTTTTAGAAAAATTATCTTCATAGTATTTGAATGCTTCATGTAAAATGTTGTAGTTAATGTCTATAATGTTTTGAAATATTTAACACCTTTTTTCAGTAAATACTGATATTAGAAAGCTCTTGTCTTAGCAAGTGACATTAACAATGAATATTGTAGGAAAAAAAATTCTGGCTCAGCAATGAGAAGTTTTAAGGATATGTAGAGCAGGGACAAAATAGATTTTCTCTGATGTCTCCCTCCTGTCAGGCTGAACCAGTCACTCCGAAACGGCCGTGTCGGCAGCTGCCCCATCACAACTCGCGCTGGAGAAGTTGCAGACCTTGCCCCATGAGTGCACATAGTCACAGACGGTAATTGCTTTAAACATCACTGAGGCAAGCAACCTGCTGTCCTCTGACACGCTGGAAGTGGTTAAACACAGTGCCAAGTGGACCAAGATGAGACGATTTGGTCTTGGATTTTGCTTCAGCTTTGACCGTTGCTTGGATTTTGCTTGGTATGCTCAATGGTGTGCTGTCCCCCTGCTTATTCCTCTCTTCCCCACCAGTGATGGGACTTAAGGAACTTTTTCCTTTGGAATTGCACCCATTTGCGTGGCCTTCATTCTCACTGTTTGCTTGCTGCTGGTGATGTCAGGAAAGACTGATGTGCTTTGCTTTTTGAATGTGTAATTCCCATTGCCTTGCAGATTCACTGGATTTTCCTTCACAGTTGTGACATACTTTTCATTCCTGCAAAGGTAAGTTTTTTTTCTGACTTTTACATTTCTCCTACTCATGGTGTAGTGAAGCATATTTACACTCTCCTCCTTTGGATGAGAGAGGAACGAGGTGCATAGCTCCTGGAAAAGGGAACAGGTATCACATCTGATGTCTGTTCTAGTGGCTGTGTCCGTTGCAGCCATGAATGAGTCACTGTGTAAATTCTGCTGAGAAATACTTCTGAATGTGTGTATCCCCACAGACCAAATTAATTTATCTTTCAAATAATCTAAAAATGTGTTAGGCAGCTGTAATGTTTTGAGCAGGTCTTTGTCCCTGCTGCGAGCGCTATTGCTCTTCTTTTTCCCTCATGACCACGGTGACATCTGAACCTCTCGGCTTTTACCCAGCTCCGGATAGGGAGCTGAGGCATCTGCAGAATAGCCACAGTGCTTATAAACAACATATCCGCTACCCTTGCCAGCGCATCTAGGCCCTAAGAGGTGTTCTAAACATTTCCCATTGCAAACTGAGCAAAGCAAAGACTTTATTTTTAAATTGCATAACGAATAGCCTTGCTCAGGCAGATCCGTGCTACCCCTTCCCTTTGCAGTTCACAAAGCGGTTCATCATTTGATGCCATGGATCGAGGAAAAGGCTTCAGCCCATCCAAACACAGAGCCTCGTGTTTGTATCCATTCAGCTACAAACTAACGAAGTAAAAGCTGATTGCAAAATCCCAGTCACTGTAGAGGCATTCGCAAGATGTTGATATTGTGCAGCCAAAGCAATGCTGAACCTCCTCTGTACTTTGCAAACCAAACTCTCCTAAAGTAATTCCCAGCTGTCCTAACAGAAGTGGTCCTATTGCTGAACGAATATAAGGATTATCTCCATCTGCTCTTCGGCTCTCCAGGTTATCAACCAAATGATACAAAGTAAAGTAAATACACTGAAAAAAAGCCCCCAAAGTTCCTCTGTGGTAGCAAATTACAGCACACATCGCATTAACCTTTCAGAAATGATGACTGCTCCATCCAGCTACAAGCGATTAAGGCAATGATATTGTACTTCCAGCATGCAACACTGGATCACCATCTTTACCACGGCTAGCCTCACGCAGGGACAGTAATGTAGAACAGAAGTTCAGATGCAGCTTGACTGAACAGTGTTTGGGGATACAGACTATCCCTTGAATATCCCATCCAACATTTGCCATTCACGTTTATGTTTGTGAGACATTGCAAATTCGCTTGGCATTTTTGGGTGGAGTTCATCATATAATTCTCTTTTTTGAGACGTATGGGACAGAGCTGGGTACTCTTTTGTGAAGAGCTGGCCACCTCGCAGCCCTGCAGCGGGCCAAGTTTGTTCAGTCTGCAAGAGTGGCGTGAGTCTCTCCCTAACCTCAGGCTGACTGCGCAGTAGGTATATCGATCACACCACGAGTGCCGCCTTGGCTGTGTTCAGGCTGCACAGAGTCTCTGAGATAACTAAGAAGCAAACAAAGCCAACTGCTCTTGGTGTTAGTCCCTGCTGAAGAAGTGAGAGAGAGATTGTGAAAAATGCACTGACTTCTCTGCGTGCTCCTCACACACACACATTTGTGTTTATTCACAGGCAGCAGCCTCCGAACCGATGTAACCCGGCATGAATGTAGTGAACCAGGTGATGGCTGCCAACCATCGGTGCTGTCTTCTAGCTTTGGCAGTACTTGGACCTCGTTGGCCTGGAAGCAGGGCCACCTTCTCCTATGGTCACCTGGCCTGCAGAAGTCAATGGGCATTTTTACTTCTTTATACTGCTGACCTCCCAGGCCTGCAGCAGGGCTAGCTCCAGAGCCAAGCCGTTTCAGGAAATCACCGTCTCTCCTATTTCTGAAGCGTTTAGCAGTGTGGTCCCTAAGGTGAGATACATGGCTTCCCTGAACTTTGGCCATAATGGATTTCAGCCATCTCCTTTTGAACCTGGCTTCCCTGCCTATAAAGTTGGGGAAGTGGGCCGAAAGGCTTTGAAGTATGTGTTTAATTTTGAGGCCAAAAAAGCATACTTCAGAGTCTGCTAGGCCAGCTTCCATGAAGTGTCCCAAGATATTAGTTACCTTGTCAAAGGTGACCCCTTGGGGAAACTTGGGCAAAAGCGGAGAAGACAGAAGGAAGGGAAAGAAAAAAACAACACTGTCTTTTTTTTTTCTTTAAATAAAGATGGTTATGTGCCTTTTTCTTAAGATTTAACTTTAGCAGCAAATTCTGCTTTTGTCTTGTGTAGATGCTGGTATGTTTGGGAGGAAAATATATAGAATTTAATTTATTGAACTACATTTACTATAGTTATTTTCTTTGTACAGTGTTATTTTCATGAAAGGACAAAGATTAAGAGGTCTGATTTTATTTTATTTAGATTTTATTGATTAGTGGTCCACACAGAAAAGGGAGGAATCAATGTATTTTGTTCAACATGATTGAAGCTATAGAGCAGAGTACTATTTATGTACAAAAAAAGTCAAGCAGGAATGGTCTTCTGTAATAGAAATCAATGCAGAATAGTAATTCAGAAACAGTCTTAGGAGAAAAAATTCCATTTAGATTCTCATTTGTTGAAGTTGACTGAGTTTGCAAAATAAATTTTATTTTGCGAAAGTAATGGGTGAAATTGTTCGTTGCCAGATCCAGTGCTCTATACAGTCCACCAAAGTCTTTCCAGAGAAGACAGACTAGCAAGTGAGTGGCCTGTAAGCGAGACCTCTCACAGCTCTTCCGACCCAGGCGACAGTCGTATCCAGCCAGTTGGACTCCTCGAGTGCCGAGGGCTGCTGTGATCAGTGCCCCAGCTTCGTACTAGAGACAGTACTTCATTTTTTACGTTCTGATTTTAGTGCACAGTGATCAAACACCACACGATCCTATGGAAATTGTAAGAAGGTACCTAATGCATTAGCTTTTCCTTATATCCTTTGGTGGGCAAGCAATTTTTGAGGAAACAAACTGTTAAAAAGGCAAGGGAACTATTAGCCAGGAGAAGCATCACAGATCACGAGGGGTGAATGAAACTCTGCAGGAAAACCAGAGACGTGCCCAAATTAGGTAGACTGACGCAGAATGGCTGGGAGAAAAGCATAATTTGGAGCAAAAAAAGAAATGAAAAAAGCTACCAGGCAATGAACAAAGCTGACTCTTTAATTTTACTTAAAAAATTTACTGTTACAGCTGAGACAATAAAATGAAATAGGTTTCGAAAATAACAAAAGAACAAATAGAATCAAAGAAAGGGAATTTTATGTGACATTTGAAATCTTAAGATGATATAATTCACTTCCTGTTACATTCCCACTGAAGCTCTCATAATTAGGCTTCTCTGTGGTCCTTCCTTCTCCAAGTAAATACTGGCATGATGGAAAGAGCTAATGATTCAGCTCAGCAAAGTCATTTCTTTTGCCGTGTTATTGTAAAAAACAACAACAAAACTGAAATTGGTGGCTGACAAATCAATGGTAGAACTTCAAAATAAATTGAAATATGCGTAAGATGGATACAGATAAGACAACAAAGAATATTTCTTAGACAGTAATATTAACAAGGGGAATACAAATAAAATTTTCAATTCATTTTCTTATAAAGAAAACATACAAAGAGAACGTAAGAATATGAAGCTGAGCAAAGTGACTGAGCCTGTGAAACATAATTATGTGCCAGTGCAAGTACTTTTGAGGACAATGAAGATTTTGGAGTGGGACAAATTCTTACCAAAGAGCGTTTTCTAGCTGCAGCCCAAGAATTGTTAAACAATAGCTTTAAAACCTGATCAACTAGTAGTTGAAATGTTATGAAGCAACATTAACACAATTTTTTATTACATGCAGCTTGTTTGAGACCAGTCAGATTCTGTTTTCTTGATGGAAAAGGATTTTATTTTGCTGCTCAACTGGCAAATTTCAACAATAATATGTTGACTGAACAGAAATGTTATTTTGAAAAAAAAATTGAATATGAGGAAAAAATTTCAGTTCAGCATTATGGAAAGGGATGTCTGGATAGTTTTGTTCTGAAATGATTTTTCTTTCTAAGCACATCACCACCTAGAATGAAAAGTCACAATCTGAATGCAACATTTTGATTGATCTGATAACAAATCCAAACAAAAATTATGAAACGTCAAACTTTTCTATATCTGTTTTTTTTTTTTTTTTAGAAATCCAATCATGTTCCATCTATTTATTATGCTGCTTAATTTGCACCTTTTTATGAACCATTAGATTTTTAGCTTATCAAAGTAAATAGTCTTTAAAACACTATGCTGTCAATCACCTTTTCATTCCTCGCTTCTGGAAGAAAATATCTTCTATGTAGAGTTTGCCCTTTATGAATGGGGACTGTCTCTTTTCCCTCTCCATCTTTTTTTCCCCTCTCAGAGGTAGCAGGTTTTATCCCCTTATCTCAGTCTTCCAACCCCCCGGAGGAGGTGAGGGCCCCCGGGAGCCTGGGCGAGCAGCCCTGAGATGCAGGTGAATCTTCTCTCCACTCTGTAGCTCAACTTCAGAAGTTGTTTGAACTTTCAATATAGTTTTAGAACTTGATGGTGTGTCAGAAGGAATTTTTAGAGGAATTGTAAAAAGCTAATAAATAATGTCTTAAGGTGAATACTGGTATCTGTTTAGTCACAAAGTCATTGCATTTGGGGAAAATCAAATAAACTGCACCTGCGTATTTCTAAATGGATTTAGCATTTGGCGTTATAACTAACATAAAGCCTCGATTGCTGAGTTTACAAAGAAAGTGGATTCAGTTATGGTCAACTGTTCATGCAAACTGGTAACACAAGTGAGCATTTTTTAAATTAATCTGCAAATACAGTGTGCCAAAAATGGAGTCTAAAAAAACCTAGGGCCAGCTGCATAATACAAGGTTTGCTACCAGAAGTGCTAGATCAGTAATAATTTATTTGACAACAGTTAGATTCAATTTGGATATTAGACCTGTCATTGAAAGAGACTTCTATTTTTCCTTCAATAGTGCTTTGAGATGATCCTGCTTTGAAGCTATGTCAAAATAGCTCTGAATCAGGAGAAAGTTTAAAATTCTTAAGTTGCAAGTCTAAACAGCCTCAATGTGCTGTAAAATTGCTCTGAGGATCAAAGCTCCTACTATGGCACCCTGGAGCATTCAGTCACTTTCAATAAATCTCTCTCCATAATTTGTCACTTGTCTTTATTATTGCTAAAAGCCAGAGCATCTGAAGGCCATGTCAGAGCTAGAATGGAGGAGTAAGGCTTATTTGAAAGCTAACAGAAAGCAAAAGTAATCCAAATGGGAACTTCCTGGGGAAAGTGATGTTTCCACATGAATTTACAGGTGGTTGTTGTCAACTCTGTCAACTGGGTCACTGTTTCTTCCATTTCAAGGAGTTATGTTACAGGGTAAATATATTGAGAATGGACTTTCTGAGGTCTACTTTTCTCATCTTTAAAGTGTTCCTTTTATTCAGCTTTCTCTCATTACGTATGGAAAAGCTGCATTCAGCATCTCTTGGGAATATATACTGTTAAATTATTTGTCACATGGGATACAGATCTGGGCTACTTTCCATTTTCCTGGTCCTTCAACAAAAATCATCTGCACAACAACTTTCCATTAAAAAATACCTTGTGAGTTTAGCGAAAGGGCTTTTCGTGTACTTTATGTACTTTGTGCCAATTGCAACCATTTTGGTGACTGATTCATTCCCTCATTGTGTACTGAACACCATTAAACATTGAAAAATTTGGGCTGGAGAAGGCTCGTTTATCTCAAGTTGGAAGCCAAACTTGCCCTGTTCAGGTTTTCCAATGCAATTTTTTCAAATATTGATAGAAGGCTAACTCATAATTCTTACCCAAAAAATTATCTGGGTGAATAAAGATGATGAATGAAATGAGCTGGATAGAAGTATCAGGTTGGTTGACAAGTCTTTCATCCATTGTGGATATCTCCCAGCACCTTCGTGCCATTGACTCTTTACCATTCAGGTCAAAGCTATTCCCAGCTTTCCTCTGGTTCCTGTAGTCTAATTCTTACAGGTTCTGTGGTCCAAAGGGCCATTCTGTCCCTTAAAATATATTTCCCCATGAGCTATTAGTTTAAAAATGTGAGGGGTTAAGAAAAATACCCACCCTCTAGCCAAACTGCAAAGGTTCAGACTCAGTAAAACACAGTCAATGTTCATTTTTTTCACTGAAACAAAATTATTTATTACCAATCCTGGCCAGAGCCATTTTGTCCTGCAGAAGATGACCTTCCAGGGAGCCACGTATTTGTTAAAGAAGGAAAAAGCAGGAAGAAATCCTTCATCTTTGGCACTTACCTGTTTTTGGGCTGCAGGACTGCCGAGAGGAGTCCTCTTGAACAAGGCTCGGGGAGGATGGAGGGAGCTAATTCTCTCTTTATGATTGCTTTTCTCTCGTAAACCAACACTGATCCTGGCTAGCACTCTATCATAGATGAGATTTAATACATATAAAACTCTTGACAACTGCAGTGATAATTTTAGCCTGCCAGTTTATGAGATTATAAAAGGAAGTTTACCCTTGCCAGTCTTTGAAGTTACAGGGCTGAGTTTGGGCCCGATGTAGTCTATAATTCAGACTATTCATTCTCAGGCTAAGACAAAGCTGGACCCCATAGTGACTTGTAACCAGACTATATGGTATGGCTGTTTGGCTACGACAGAGAGGAACAGGTTTATTTGAAGCCATTGGAGCTATAGCACAATGAAAAGGATGTGGCTTGAAGTGCAGCCTTCTAAATATCCCCAGGATAAATGCTAGCGATTACAGGGGAGCACAGATACAGTAAAATAGGTCCTCATTCGTCATTGCAATTTTAATCACTAGATTGCATTAATATGAAATATTACGGCCAGAAGGACATTAGTGTGGGAAACAGCAGTTCTTCGCCCGCAGCGAGCCTCTTAATGGAGCAAAATGTAATTCCCGCAGCTGCTCCCGGGCAGGTGAGGTTTCCCATTGGCGCTCTTGCTGCCTTTCCGTGCCAATGTCCATAGGGACGCACGCTGGTGGAGATGCCACCGGGTGGGAGCGCCCCGAATGTGGCCCTCGAGGGGAGCAAGGGAAGTGCAGCAGTGATCAGGGAGTTAATGGGGCACAGCCTATTTTTCATGCTTTCTGTCGGTACTCCAGAATACTGAGGGAAAAAGAGCTGTAGAATAGGAGAGATTTTTCCCCCAGCGTTTTTGCTTTCCCTCCTGTGGTTCTGTGTGAGACTGTGATGAATCTTGGAGGTTTTGCTATTGGGGCATCTGGCAGCAGCTAGCGTCTCGTGCTCTTGGCTCAGGTGTGCAGCTCAAGGACAGTGTCCTGGCTGGGGAGACTCCTCCAAAATGACTTTCTCCTTGCTCAGGCTGGCTCTCCTGGGCTGTGCAATCGGGCAAAAATGTTTTTATTCGAATATCCTTCACTGTTTCCAATCTGTCATGGCAATACTAGTATTTGGCAAAGTAAAAACGTTAACCTGTTTCCCTCAGGTAACGCAGACGAAAGCAGCCTGCTGCTACCGCTGGGCATGAGCCGTGCATGGCGAACTCCAGGTACTGAGCCCACATGGACCTTCCAGCAAGGAGGGCACTAATTTCTCTCTCTTTCCTCTATTCAGCCATGAAGCTTCATGAAACCTGGCAGAAGCCAATGACATCTTCTATCAGATTTGGTCAAACACAGTGAAAGACTCCAAAAGGAAGACAAGACTGACAGAGGAAGAGAGAGCTGCCTGTGCAGCTGTGAATATCTCATTTTCCTAGGAAGCAGGCTAAAAAATGTCATTTCTTCTCTTAGGATATTGATTTTTTTTGAAGTGAAGGTAAAGGTTAAGATTTAGATTTCTTCCTTATTGATAAGAATCTGCCTCATAATGAGAAGAAGACACAGAATGCTGTTAAAAGCCTTAGAAAAGGCCCAGGGATTATAGTGCTGCTGATGCTTTACTGAATGGTCTAGAATACAAGACAAGACAATAGATAAGTCTTTTAATTAAGTATTTCATATATCTGTTGTAATTATTTCCAATTAGCACTAATGAAGTAAGGATGGAGCAAACAAGCAATATAATCTGGTGATAAGCATTTTTTAAATTAATATAAATGGCATGGATAGTACTAATTGACTCATAGTTTGTGGGGTTTTTTTTAAAGTATGTTGGTGTTGCAAGAAATAAAGACTTTCATTTTTCTTAACCGTTTCTCTTCTTTTCTTTTCTTCCATTGCAACATTTTTGACTAGCTGTAATTTCAACATTTTGATTATCCCAAGCTCACTTTTATCCAGGAAAAGATATTGTCCCAGAATTTCTACACATGAAGTTCCTTAAACATTCTTGAGAAGCCCTTTGCTTTTCTGAATTAGTTCAGTGGCTGTTCCCCATTACAGTTGAATGATTAAACACAGATTTATACGCACTCTTCTGGAACTATGAAGTCTTAGACAGGTTACATTTTCTGATGAAACTGAATTCTTGCCTCATTTCCATTGCTATAATTCCCATTATTAACAGTATAATTGAAAATTTGATGTTTGTGAGAAAAAAACAGTGAAAACAAGTGCACTCTAAAATAAGGAGGTAAGTTCAAATGCCAAAAACCTCAAGCTAAATTTCAAATCTACTTGTGCTTTCAGATATTGATATTCTTTATCAATATTTAGGGTTCTTTCTAGGAAATGAAGACATAGAAAATCATATAACTTATTCTTATATGATGCAATGCAATACAATACACTGTTTTCTACCAAGTGTGGCTTCGCCGACCTAAATATCTCAAAATACTTTGAGATTTTTCAGTAGCTGTTTGGGGTTGCTATATCATTATGTGATATTTGAAAGTATAAAGGTAGAAAAATTGCACTGTATGATAAGGTTGTCCAAAGCAAAAAAAAAAAAAAAAGGCAGTATACCTCTGAAATTCCATTTATACATATATGAGAATGAGGATATATAATATCTTCTCACTAAACATTTTGAGCAAAGATACTGTAATAGCGCTTATGAGCCCTTGTGAGATACAGCTGTATTTCATAAACATACCTTGGATTAGTCCCTAATGTTCTGGGGGTGGTAGGACAATCTAGAAACACAGTGCTGGAGATGGTGGTCCTTCAGGCAGCAGAATAAGTTTGGTCTACATTTTGGGGTGGAATCTTTTGCTTTGATTTAATTTGGCCCTCTGCAGTGCCTATGAGACCTCGGTGATTCCTGGAGGTACAGTAGATACTGCCATTGCTAAACAGCATCTTTGTTCTCTTCCATATGAATATCGAAGGGAAAATATGCCAAAACTGTATTGAAACTCAAGAAATGTTCATTAAAAGATCATACGTTTGGTGCAGTCTCATTTAGTCTCCTAAAAGCTATCAAAGAGGATAATTACCTCAGCGCCAAGCCCCAGCTCTAGGACTGACAGATACCCCTAATTCCCTTTGGTTTCTGTGGAAATTGTGAGCGTTAAGCACATTTCGATATCAGTCCTTGGACAGGGGATGGTAAGTCTTTCCATTACTAAAATTACTTATTTTTAAGGCACATTAGGTGTTAGCACTTAAAGAGAGGAAAAAAAAAATAAATTGTAATAATGAATAATGAGTATTTTCTCTCCGTGTTTTAGGTGAGCAGCATGTAGTCATTGTCATAATAAATCATGAAGTACACAATTCTGCGAGACTTAAGAGAATAGGGGGGCCTTGGTACAATTCAAGGAGTTTTAGCAAGCAAAATGAACTACGGAGAACTGCAATTTTATTAAACTGCACACATTTGTAAGACAGATTGTGCAGTTAACTGGCAAATTGGTGGGTCTATAAATAAAATATGCAAGAAGCAGCAGAACATGAGATCCTTGTTTTGTACATAGATAGTTTGTCCTTATCAGTAAATATGATTTTAAAAGCTGCTGAGTAGTTGGGTAAGAACTGCCTTTTCTAGTCATTCAGGCATCTATTTGCAATTATATTATGTTATCACAGCACCAAATCTCGTTGTGCTGGGTGATGTTATTGGATGATACGTTATAATAAATGTATTTGCTCATTGCTTTGGCTTATGTCTCAAGGGGCCAATTTTACTCTTGATGGAGATAATTATATCTCAAATTCTCTGTTATGCTAACAGATTCTCCGCAGCTCATGAAATACTGAACGTATTAATAGAAAAGTATGAACTTCACTTTGTACATTGCTGAAAGTGCTTTACTTTCTAGGAGGTTGACAGATGCTATCTACCTGAATGAAATATGACTAGAAAGAATTTTTGAATTAGATTTTTTTTGATTTTTATGTCTTTAAAATATTTTAAGAGTTGCTTTTTCTTTCTCTCAGGTTTTATTAAGATTTACTTTTGAGACTTAGGCAGGGAAGTCAGTTCTGTAAAGGGCACAAAACTGCCCGGAGAGTGGGAAAGGGCATTGCAATGCCACCCGCTGCCCGATGCTGCCGGTACCGCAGGCAGTCCCGACTGCTCCTTTTCAGAACGGAGCCTCTCCATTTTCTGTCTGAAGACCCTTTTGGATAAGGGATGAGTGTGAACAGCTCTGAGGTAGTAACTATTAAGGACGGAAACTACATTTTCTGCTTCCCTCAGGTCACATGCAGTTTTTTGGGGAAGGCTGAATTTGAGGCCTATTTTATATGTTTAGCTATTTTTAGAGAAATCGGTGGTCTAATATCAGCCTGAAATTATTCAGTAAGTTTCCTCTGAACTCAGGGCTGGAGTCTGTCTTGCCCATATTTATGGGGCTGAAAGTACCTAAGAAGATTTTCTCCGCCAGAGTCCACTGAGGCCAAGCGCAATCACTTCCTCGCTTTCCTTGGCATGCAGAGAGCGGAGTACCTCCCGGTGAGAGGCTTACGAGCAATATTGGTTGGTTCTTGCCAAAGGGGGAAGAATGTTCTTATCCGTTATGGTTTTTCTCTAGGTATTCTCTTTACCTTGTAGGAAATTGAAAATTGCTGCATCCTGAAATGTTCTAACACCTCATTAGAGTCAATGGACTTTGGATCAGGCCTGGAAACTGGTTAGGAAAATAGTGATGGTTAATTGAGATTTGGTTTGGTTTTCTCTGATTGAATACTTGCAGCAGGAATTAATCTCTTTTCAGGCTTTAAAACAAAATCTTGGTTTCTCTTAATTTGTAGGCAAAACATCAGTGTATCAGATGTCCTGCTTTTTTTCTGCATGGGTTAAATAGTGTCCTTGTCTGTCTTCACTACGGCCAAATTTTGAAAGCCAATAAAGCTGAGTTGTGTTTGTTGCCTACATGCAGAACAGCAATGGCAGCAAAGTTGCACTTAGGCAGAACTAGGAGATCTTAGAAAGCCTGCCCGGTAAAACGAACTTTTGACAGAAGCTATTCCATGCTGAGAGTGTCATTTAAAGATAAAAGGAAGACCTTGAGTTACAACACATCCTGGGAGCCAGAGTCCCAGCTTATTGAGAAAAATATATAGCTATAAAATTAAGAAGTAATCTAGCCTGGGACAAACGTTTTTCAAAAGTCTGCCCCTTCGTCACTTAGCTGCTAGGGTCTAATTTCAGAAGATTAAAAGTTCTGTATTTTTTCTCACAGTAGATAACTTATCCAGCACCTATAGCCCAAAATCTGAAAACAATTACTGGCAGAAATAGCACGTATTCTATTAATTCAGTGATATTGACTAACTATAGTTTAGGTATTATATGATCCTCATCCCTATAACAGCTGAGCACTGCCCAAGAATTGGATTTCTATTTGTGGTTAAAGCTCGCGGTGCCCTTGGCAGTGCTATCTCCCCTTTACTGATGGTAGCTGAGCTATAAACCTAAATACAATGAGATGCTGGAGCCAAGTAACTTCCCACAGTCATTTGCAAGCTGGACCTTAAGAAGTCCTGAAAAGTTTTAATATATCTTCCCAGTCCATAAGCACTGGTTAGTTATTAGTATATCTTTATTACTACCTGCTGCATGCAAAAGTAAGTATTTAGGAATGAGCCCCTAGGATGAAGGGCAGGCTTTCTCATATAGCAAAATATAAAGGAAGAAATTTGACAGTCTGAACTCAGGACAGAGTCCTAGGTGGAGAAATTCGAAATATGAGAAAAGGAGAAAGTTAGGGCGTTTCATCAATAGACTCCCGTGGACCTTATTTCCTTATTCTGTGCATGCAGACTCCCTGTTTGCCGGCAGGTACAGCAGACACAGGACACTCATAAATCAGCGCGGTGCAGGTGCAGATTTTGTGTTTTGTATCCGCTGGTTCCCGGGGAACGCTTTGCTCCCGGAGCGCGAGAGCTGGCACGGCCAGCGAGCTGCGCTCTGCACACGGGCCACCAGCCGGAGAGTTTAGCTCTGTCTGGGGCCCAGGGCTTTGATTTGCCATTCGTTAGCCAGCCGGGAGCAGCAGTCGCATTTTGGGGACTGATCCAAACCTCACGGTTGAATGCACATAGAGCAGGCAGGAGTTTCCCTGGCCCTGGTCCACTGCAGCAGGATCAGTGCTGGAGCCAGAGCATCTGCTGCCCTCTCTGACTTTGAATTTATTCCTCTCTTTACCACCATAGCTGTTCCCTGAACTTCCGTGGTACATGTTAATAGACAGTTACATGTGAGCAGTGCGAACGTTATCTGGGAGCATTAAAACAGTTTTAGAAATATGAACCTTGCTTTCGGTGCTAGGAATGAAAAAGTTTGCTAAATGGAAACTCACTCTGCTGCCTCTATGCCTTGAATGCGCATGAAAACAGCTATTTGAGAGAAATGGCTGAAAGTTTCAAAAAGGAATATATTTCAGTTTGATTACGTTGCCCAAATATTAGCAAAATATTTATCCACTATTTGTGTGAAGGTGCCTAAAACTCCAGACTAGTTTTACCTTTGTAAAAACCTCCTGTTGATCTAAAGAGGAATGAAAACATATAATACTATATCTAAGTGGAGTAGGATCAAGATCATTGGAAAATTTCTATGTTGATAGAGAATGACAAACTTTCCGTTGGCTTTTTGGATGAGACCCTCGATTTCAAAACCAGAATATATTATATTATACAAAAATATGTCTACAGAACACTTAACATTTTATATTAAATTTCTCACAGATCTCCTTTATGGGTCTTACTTTGCAAACATATGACCTGACCTTTTCAAAAAAAAGTGTCATATTTACAGAAGGAAGAAGGATTTAGCAGATAGATCTAGGAGCTCGGAGATGTTGGTTCTGATCCTTTCTTCTGACAGGGAATCAGATTTGCCTTATTCTGCCTGGAGTGTCTTCATTTAACTTTCCATGGTGAGGTATCATATGTTTTTGGAAAAAAAGGAGAGGAAAATGGACCTGTGTGGGGTCCTATTGCGATGCTGTTTGTCAGCTAGAAAATTCGATGCCTTAATGACTTTGCATCCTGCAGTCTTTTGGCCCAAGTTTTGCATCTTCAACCAAGTACTTGAAATCAATAAGATTTACTTGAGCAAAGAAAAAAAAAAGATAACCAGTCATGATGAATCAGGGTGACAGAACAGCATTTCAAAATATCATATTTAAAATGACTTTTAATAAATCTAATTAAATTTAATTGCTTCTGCTTCTTTAGAGAGTCTAGATCAGAATGAGTATTTTCATCCCCCAGATCTAGCCCTTCATCTCTCCTCATTTGCTTTGAAGTGAGTCTTTACAGCACTGACATTAGCTAAAAGAGGGCTATATTAAGAAGGTGGAAAGCTCTGCTTGTCTATCACATCCCAGGATGGTTAGCTGAATTTTATAAACATCTATGATAGGAAAACGTAAATTAATGGAAGATGCAATAAAAAAGTTATAGTTTATGTGAAAACCTCTCAGAGGTATTGTAGAGCACTTCTCTTTTCTCTTTAATGACTATGCACTAATATGGCCATTGACTTTCCACACATTTTCTGCTAATGTTTTTTATTAATTCTGAGTCAGATACAGTAGAAATTCAATAAATTTCATTTTGCATATATATTTGTGTTTGAGTCTTAAGTAAAACTTATTTAATTTTAAAACAGAGAAGTTCAAAATGATTGACAGCTGCTCCAATTTCCATTAAACTCTTGGAAAGGCTCAATATTGGCTAAGTATAAGCTACCACTAGTCACAGAGGATATTATTGTCTGCACTGGTGTCCATCAAAAAGTCAGTGTTTGCCAAGAATTGTCGCCACGTGTTAGTCTCTGAGATACTGCAGTTTCATAAAATAGATCACTTTTGTCATACCTGTGCTGTTATTTAAGACATAGTATTGATCTTCAGTGGTGATGATTGCATATTATCTGTCTGGAAAGTGCCTGTCACAGTGATGGAACTATATAAATAACAATATATCATCTGCATGCCTTATTTATCACTGAAAAAATATTTTTCACCTATTATGTATTGAAATGTTAGGTGACTAGATATCCTTTAGCATTTTCTGTCCACCACCTGAAAGTATTTTAGGACATCTGTCAGGATAGTACTTGAACACCATAAAGGAGAGAAAATAACATAAAATATATTTTCATTTACCTTTTGCTTTTTTTTTTAAGGTTTTCTTTCTTTATTTGGATTGTCATTAGAAGAAAAGAAAATCTGTTTTTAAGGGTATTTTCTTCCTTGTACGACCATTGTTTCATTTGCCTTGATCCTGCAGTGAATGAATTATTGTGAATTTATGAACATATTAATCATCTCCATGGAAACAGTTTGCGATTTCACAGCACAGGAGTTTGACTTCCCTGCGTGCCAACCAACAAGGAAGGAAGGATCTGAAAATGGGTAGCTGAGCGGAGATATAACACCCGTCCAAACTCAGTCCAAGTCAAAAACTATTAACATCCACTGCCTACTCATGGGTCCGTGAGAGAAATCGGTCTCCTTCCAGTCTGTGGGTGACTAGCGCCAACCACAAGAGCTCAGCAACCTGCAAGCAAGAGTTGAGGCGGAAAAGGTCACACATCGTGCAACGGACAGACTGAACATGCCCTCCTTTGAGGACTGGCTTTGTAAGGGTAGAATTTTTTTTCTTTTTCAGAGGAGTTACTTAAGGAAGAAGCTCTCTGCTTATGTGTTTGGCTGTGGCCAGAAGTTGGGGAACCTCAGTAAATGAGACATATTAACCATAGAGAAAAAAGTCCCTTATGAGGCTGGACAGAAGTGCTGATCAATAAGACAAATATCAGGTGTTCAGTATAAGGGAAGGAAAGTAAATAATGAAGGTTTGAGAACACACAGTAATAGAGCAAAACTCAAAGAAGGAGAAAAACCTAGTAGAAAACCCTTCAAGCCAAGTTCTCTTGGAACATTTCTGACAGCCCTGTATTTTCTCCTTGTCTGTGCAAATGGCAAAGCTTTTGGGCAGAAGCATGGGCTGCCATTTTCGGATCGCTAAATGCAGAACCTTATCCCAAGGAAGGGACTTTATTTCGCAGAAGATGGCATTCCTTGCAATATCTTTTGAGCCTGACCCCTAGCATGGTCACTTCCCCTTGTCTCTAGCTCCTTGTCTTTAGTGCGAGTTGCTCGACAAACAACCTCTAGATGCACAGAGCTAACCAAAACATTCCCCAGGTCAATGCTGGGAAAAAGAAATATCTGTTATAATTTGGGGAATAAAGGGCTTTGGTGTCTCCCACAGTATTTTGGGGTCCAGTTGTGAGGCTTCCAAATCCTGCATTAGTTTCTCTTGGGAGGTGAAAGGGTTTATAAATATGCTTGTATACCTAAAAAGAGGATCATGTTTCTTTTAGGCAACAGTTATCAGAACATAGAATAAGTATTAGTAGCAGATCAGCAAACTGTCAAATGAAGAGTCCAAGAAGAAACGACATTACATTGATGTAAAGAATGCAGCTCATAATGGAAACCTGCTGTGAAATGTTCTAAAGAGATTATTAAAAGAGTAAAAATTGAATGGCAAATACCTTTAAAAAAAATCTATGGGTTATAAAATGAAGAGAAAAGAAACAGAAGATGATTATGGTCCACTTATTTCACAGAAATAAAAGGATTTTTTTCTAAGATGTGCAGGCAGTCTTTGTGGAGCAGTGACAAGGTGGCATCCTTTATGCACGTAGGTCCTAATTCTGATGATGTGCCCGAAGGAAGCTCAATAATACAGGATGGTGGATCACGTGGATGATGACCTCTGCACAGAAATGGAAGGGCACAAAACAGCAGCATATTTCAGGAATCTTGGTATGTTTGCTTGCATCTTATGTTACCCCTTGCCATGGTCCTCTGGGTGGGCTACACCCAGTGATTCGGGGTGGTGCTATGTGGTTTGCTGTAGAAGTAGTTTAACACTTTTGGTGCCTAATAAATTTACAACAATAAGCCACTGTATCTGAAAAGAATCTACATTAGGGTGGTGTTTGCTTTTCCCACCAGGTAAACAGGAACATGAGTTAGACAGCTTTTGGTGGTCTTATGTTCAGCTAGGTGTCTTACAACAAGATGAAATGGTCCAGTCAAGCCTCCAGCCACTACCGTGTCGAGTGAAATGTTCCTCTGACAGTGGTGAGAGCTGGATGTATGTGATCAAATAGCTATTAGAGTAATTCTAAGTGTGCTTACTTTCTCGGATGCTGACATCCACAGAGAAAGCGGGTTCGTTCGAGTTTTATAGACTGCAGATTTCTTCTGCCACTGGATATTCAGTCACATCCAGCAGTTCAGAATTGCTGAGCCAAAATACTTTAATGGTTTGGAAAAAGGGAAGTTCTCTTGTGAAAGTGGCTGAAAAATGCTCATTTCTTTTTAAATGCCACATCTAATGTACTCCCGTGTTGTTGGCAGTCGTCCTGAGGGACCTTCGATAACCCGTTTCACGTGGTGCATGGAAAGCGCCCAGTGAAAGGGTGCTCTGTGAACTGCCCTGGGGAACGGGGGAAGGTTAAGGCCTAGTGAGTTGAGCCAAAAGCTGTGAATTGGGACATTTTAGCTTCACTTTCACTTACTTTCACTGTCACTTGCTCTGGGTCTTGATGTCACCAACTGTAAGACTTCCCAAAGGTAATCTGCTGATTAATTAAGTAAATTCTGTAAAGCTTTGTGAAAAAAAAAAGGTGATATTCCATAATATAAAACAGTATCAGTTATAACTGTATATATCTGGCTTTTGCTTCAGAGTTTGGAGCTTAGAGATACAGACACACTAGGATGAATTATGTTTATTTAAGTATATTACTATTTTTTTCCTGTAAAATATCTCTGGTTATTAGCTTGGGCACCTGGCTGCAGTGCACAGCTATATGGTTTCTAGAGCTTAGCTAGTATCTTCATGATTTTGTACTAAACTGTTTAAATGTATTAAAGTATCTGTGGAATTTCAAAGCCCTTTTCGTTCACCCAAAATCAGAACAAAAAAAGTGCAAATCTCTATATACTAACTGACTACCTAGCAATGCACCTATGGACAACACACAGTTCTGGGCATATTAAGTTAATTTATTTCCTGTA
Organism: Apteryx mantelli; assembly: GCF_036417845.1. NCBI lineage: Eukaryota > Metazoa > Chordata > Aves > Apterygiformes > Apterygidae > Apteryx > Apteryx mantelli. The sequence continues at coordinate 3,764,736 of NC_089986.1, forward strand.
GTTGCCCTGTTCACTCTTCAGGTTATCCAAAGCCGCCGGGGTGTTTCAGTGTCTGCTCAGCAGTCAAGAAATGGGAGTTAGGTCTGAAGCATCTGGTTAAACCACAACTAACACTTCTTTCAGAAAAAGTACTCTTAGAAATTAATTATGATCATAAAGCTGCCAATACTTTTTCTTTTCATAATGTTCAGTTTTATTGCCGAGGCAGAGCTGCTCTCTGCGGCTGAAGTGCTTTATCTCAGTAATAGGCCCCAAGTCATTCTGCGGTGACGATCGTATTCTTTATTGACATAAATGTGCAAACCCAACAGCCTATTCAAATCCTTTTAGCGAATATTTTTAGAAGGGTTCCACTAATCATAGCTGGGTTTCGTTATGGCCTTAAAAACTGCATGTGAATTGATTGGAGGCAATTGCTAGAACTGGTCAAATCCAGAGAGAAGTGATTACGCTTTGGCCCACGTTTGACCCGCTGACGCGTCACATGTGGAAGAGCTTTAGCCCCTGTGGAGACGGATTCTTTCCCGGAGCAAATATTTTACTCTATAGATTTTTGAGAATTGCTCGGCAGTCCTGTGGACTTTGTGACTATCCTGTTTATCATAAATAAATAAATATTAGATATAATAGAATAAAAAAATGCTACTGATCTCGCCACAAACAGCCCGTGAGGTGGAACTCAGCTCCAGGTCACCTCACGCAGGCAGCAACAGGCAGCTGAGGTACGCACGCTGTGGACAACCGTGCTAGCTAAAGATATACGGCACCTAAAAGTAACCGTGTTTTGGGTTAAACCACGTTCTTTGGGCGAACCACTCACCTGCCGGTGCCCCACGGGGGAGCGAGGCGCAGCGAGCGGCGGGAGGCAACGCGCGGCCGTTGGCTGTTGACGTTTGGTCTGCGGCCGAGGCTGGCGGGAGGGTCGGCCGGGCACGGCTGCTCTCGGAGCCGCGAGGCGGAGCCCCGCAAACCTCTCGCCGGAGGGAAGACCCTTGCTGGATCTGGGCGCTTTGGGGGGGGCGTTCCTGCCTCCCGGCTGCTGTCGGAGGGGCGATCCGCTGCGGGCTGCTGCGATAAGGTTGGTTATGGGGGACTATACGGATGGGCAGGAGCTGTGGATCCTGCAACACGGTCGCGTGTGTGACCGTCGGCTGTGCCCGGCTTCCGTGTCTCTGGGAAGGATTTCTGCCGGAAGGAGATTTCCACGCGGAGCCTCGAGCCCGGGAAGCCGTTCCTTGCGCGAGGGAGGGAGGAGGTGGGAAGGGACCTCAGGAACGAGAGCACGGTCACCCGGGGACTGGGAGGGCTCTCTAGCTCCTCTTTTCCCGTGGTTGCTTCCATCCTGCTTCTGAACTCCAAATCCTGCAGCCGCGAAGTCTCCTAAAATTTACCGTCCGCGTGACTGACTCTGCCCGTCCATCACCCGCGGGGCGGTGGGGCGGTTGCTCGGCGGTGAGACGCGTTACCTGCGCCGTGCTCAGCACCATGCCTGCACGACGAGGGGCAAAACGGCGAAAAACACGAGCGGGACGTGCGGGGGGGGGAGAGAGAGAGGTCAACCTGTGCGGGCACGCCAAGGTGGAGAACAGCCTTTTACTCCACCCGTTTTCATGAAAGACAGCGAGCTAGCGATCAGGCCGTCGCTTTTATTTTCATTCTGCGCCGTCTGAGCCTTAGGCCCGTACCCCCACTTTAGGCTTTAGCTTTTAGGCTCCTTGCGGGTAGCAAACCTTAAAGGTGCAAGATATCAACTCCCTCCCCTGCTCCTAAATTCGGAGGATTAAACCCCGACACCCGGAAAGACCGAGCAGGGGGAGCTCCCCTTCGGCGTTTACTGGGCGTTCAGGTTGCCTGCGAGAGCCTGTGGTTTGCCGCAACTGAAAGAAGTTGGTGCCGGATGGCGCTAATTTTGTTCGCTAATTTTCTGTTTTTCTGGTGGGACTGTCCTCCTTCCCCTGCAAAGGTTCTGCTTCAGCAGAAGTCATCGAAATCACCTGCAGAACTGCCACTCATCGGGGGAATTAGCAATGCAGATCACCTGCTCGGGGCGGCGTTGGACTCCCCTTTCACCTCAGGCCACCGAAAGCCACTTGTAGGCGCTGGTGGACCGGTCTCATGGATTTGTAGGCTTCAGTGTAGAAGTTCAGCTTGGCCCACGGCCGCCGGGGCCGGAGCAGTTTTTCTGGCTGAACGTTACAGCACCAAATGTCCCTCTTTGGCGTTTAGAGAAGTATTTGCCGTTACCGGCTGTGGTTAGATGGAGCATCTGGTGGTACCAGGAGGTTCACATGCACCAGAGCAGCATTTCTAATACGCTGTGAAAGATTTTGGAAGAGGGAGAGGCTGCAGGCGTGCAGCGTTGCTCTTAGCTGTTTCCCACCGAGGACTGACTTCTCTTGATCTGTCAGCTAGCATGTCTAGCCGGAAGGAGCCGGCCCTTGTCCTGATGCATGATAAATTCTGGTAATTAGAAATAACGGAGCAGCCGGCAACCCCCAGCGGTTTGCCTCTCTGGGTCAGGTTTGGCTGATGAACGAGAGGCTCCTCCAGAATCAATCCTGTGAGACTGGGACTCGCAGAAGTGCCTGTGGCCAACTTGGTTTTTTTCCCTTTTTTCTTTTTTCTTTTTCCCCTCCTCTCTGTGGTTCTCTGCATTTGACAGTCTGGCGGCTGCGCTTCGTAACAGACCACTGGCTTTCTGGCTCTGGGCTGCTGAGATGAAGCTCACTAGGATGCAGAACAGAAGTGCAAAACCCCGAAGTGTGAGAGGGGGGAAAAGCCCTGAAACGACAGGATTCCTGGATTAGCGTTGGCCCCTGTCGAACTCAGAGCTCACTTGCTGGGAAGGGAGATAAAAAGAGTAGTAGGCAATACTGCATATGCCTTAGAGACTGAAAGATATTCAAATGAAGGTGTTCTTCAGCTGGCTTTCTTGCTCCTAATCAAATCCTCCTTACTCCTATTGATCTGAACAGAGTTACTTATATAGGTGGCACAGGTTATACCCGTTTTAATAATAAGTAGCTTTGCCTCTGTATGTGGTTCAAGGCAATGCAAGTCCTGCACCACTAACCAAGTCCATCTTGAGCATTTTGAATGCCTAGTAATTCTGCAAAATTGTTACAGTAAGAGGGAAAGTGTAAAACACTATATATATGTATGTATCTGTGTGTGTGTATATATATATATATTTTTTTTCCTTGCATTTCCTAATTGATGCTATACATTGGTTCAGGCAACAGGTGTCCACATGGATGCAACAAACACTGAACTCTAGTGACAGGGAAAATAATAGTCGCTGTTCTCCTGGATGCTATAATTTAGCATGGCAAAACAGTAGTGTTCTACCCATCCGACCACGTATCGCTAGGAGAGTGAGTGACACTGCTATTGTTTGTGTTGTCATGAAATTGTTCCGTTACCTCATAATCAGTCATTTCAAACAATTAAAACAATGCAGTTAGTTGGCAGCTGACAACCCGAAGCGCCAGCTGCCAATTTCCCTAGCTTGTGGGTTTTTTGGTTTTAAAATTGCACACGGATGGGAGTCACCCGACGTTTCTTTCTTTCCATAATAACTTTCCTTGCTGTATTTCACAAGTGCTTATCACAGGGCATGACAGCCTAGTCAGCATAATTGCTGACATGGGATTGTGTTAACGTGAAAATCATAACTTTGGTCGGTGGCACTGCTGCATTCCTCTCTGTGTTTCTGAATGAGATGGCTAGAGAGGTTAAAGGATCACAGTTTTAACCACGTTTTAACTGGCTTCTGATTCGAGTGAAAGAATATCAGCTAAGTTCAGTATTTTCAGTTTCTAAGGAATATACAAGCATTCACTTACGGCTCTTGGTTCAATGTTTCAAAAATCACCTGCAGTAAAAACAGTTGCACACATATTGCTACCATTGATCCTTGGGAATCTCTTTTCCCAGAGGAGAGATGCTAAGATTTCCCACCCAGTGAAGCTGCTTCAGTAGAACAGATTATTTTTATACCACTTTTAGCATATTTCCCCAGGTCATACTGTAACTACGTGTATTGTGATGCTTTCCCTGGGGAAGGATGACGGGCAAATACTTGCCTGGAAATCGTTCTCCTTTATCCTGTTGTATATGCTTTCACTTAACTGATGTTTTATGTACATATTGCAAACATGTCGAGTTTGGGAGGGCTTCATCTGTAACACAATTTGTTTCCTAGCTTTGTGCAGAATATTACAGATCTGCAAAGGCTACATTTCATGCTGGTAGCTCTTCTGCAAGTGTGAACTAGACTCACCATTGAATTAAAGGTGGAGTTTTGTAGCCTGATGTTGCTCATGGAAACCTCATGAGTTTGCAGGCTTCCTTCTGAGCTGGCTAGCAGTTTGGTTTTTTTTCTTGTGCACTTACTTTCTCTCTTGAGACTGTCCTATGCAAACTTAACCCAGAAGACTGGGTTTATCAGTCCCTGTTTGTTCTGTTCAGCTCATGGAATATTTCTTCCCAAAGACGACAATCCAAAGTATAATGGAAATACATTGTGTAATGGAAAACATTTTCTTTCTTTTCTGCTTTTTTTTTTTTTGACATCCCTCCTCCATATCTTGTTTTCTGTGACCATAATGTTCTCAAATGTTATTTCTCTTTTGATTTTAAACAAATCTTCCCGAGGTTTATGGCTTTCATTTCAAAACTCCAAAACCAGTTAGACTTTGTTTAAGCACTTGTAATAGTTCTGTTACTGCAGATTCTCACCAAACAATATCAATCTTCCTTACAGAAACGTTCAGTGATGGAAGTCCAGCTATTACCTTTGTTGCTTGATCGTGCTTCAATGTCTACTTTTCTGAGTCTTTCCCCATGTTGATGGCATAGAGTGCAAATTAGTGCACTGAACTACATTTAGTAAATCTACAATCAATACATAGCTATTCTCTTCCAAGAGTTTCCTTTTCCCTTGCCTAACCCACTGTATTTAACTTTGGACATTTACTTTAGTATATATTGAACCTCACTGTCTACTTACTTTACCCAATGGTCTTTTGTTTGCAACGTCTCAAATATTTGTCCTTTAGAAGCTAGGCGGACTTTATTTTAACTTGCCATTTAGTTTGCAATACAAACTAATAGATTCTTCCACAAAGAAACTGTGTATTTTAAGGAATAGTAAGGATGCTGTGTGTTTAAGTACTGACTTCTTGCTCTTGCTATTAGGCACTGATGGTGTTACAAATGTCTGGACCCTCATGAACAGGCTCTTGAATCTGCAAAAAAGCTCTTAGATTTAGCGTGGATTTCTTTCGGGAGTTAGGATTAAGAGCAAGGCCTCACAAAGGAATGGAGGAATTGGAGAAAGGTGCTGTCTGAGAGGGTCTTTTTTCGTCTATCTTCCTTCCAACTGTTCTGAGTTGGGTTTTGGCAGGATTTTGCAAAGAGCTGTCCTTTGAATGAGATGTGATAAAAAAGCAATAGGCATCTGGTATTTAAGGGAAAAGAAGGAGTTTTGGATTAAAGGGAAATGAGATAAGGAAGCAAGAAACGCAGGAAGAATAATGTGGTTGAACCTGCCTTTGTAGTAAATGAGCTGATAGAAGTTCCAACTTGAGGAAAAACAGGTGTGATGAAGACATTTTTGTCAATACGGGAGCCCCAAATCTTCTCCTCCAGAGCACAGCTCTACAGCATCAATTATGGGTTTTAGCCCGCTAAAATGTGCTGGCTGTTTGAGACACTTCTTGCCCCTCTGGTAAAGAGGGGGCCGAATCATAGATGCTCAAGTTGACTACAGAGGGAAAATGTTAAGCTTATTCAGAGGAGGGATGATAAGCTTTAGCTTCCCTGTGGTTTAAACCGTGCTTTGAATGTCCTTTGCCATGAGTGAACTGTTTCTGAATGTCTGCTCAAGGCAGGAGGGTTGAAGTATTTTTATATTTTTAGCTATGTGCAACACTTGTGGTTTTTATATGCTAATAGGTTTGTTTCTTTTCAGTCCTTGGAATATTCATTTTGCAAAGTCTAAAATTTGACACCTGCTGTAGCTTGTATTATCACTTTCAGTCACCCTCAGAAACCCAGAAATTATTAAGGTGGAGTAATTGCTATCCGATTATGTAATAACTACTTTAATCCAGCAATCATAATATGATTTAAAATGAACCCTTTTGTGCCATTGATTTCAGAATAATTACTGTTATATTGTACTTCTGCAAGAGTTATTCTCAGTTAACCACTTGAAAATAATATGCTCTACTTATTGAAAAAAATAAATCTGATTATCCCCCAAAGCTCAATATTCTTCCTACATCTGTGCCGCAATTGTGTGGAGGAGCACAATCGTAACGTTTGCTAGTGACCTGAGCATGTCTGAAATGGGCTCCTTTCTGTATCCGCTCTAGGAAACATCAATCGGCCTCACAGCTAATCCAAAGTAATGGGATTTTTTTTGTTCTGTTTGTGTTTTTCCTTTTTTTGCAACCTGGTAAGGGGCATTGCATCCAAGTCATTGCGTGCTTGTTTTCTCTTCCCCACCTGTGTCTTTTTGTCTCCTATACATACATAATGTTTCTTAATAAGACCATTAAATTTTTTCAGATCAGGATCTGTCAGCTTGTGAAGTAAAATGGAGTAGGAAGGAGAGGTCCATACCTTTTTAAGTGCAGAGCACTTGTATAAATCTTTAGAAAAACTGGAGAAGAAATTTTTGTCCTTCTTTATCTGCAGAGCACTCACAGTCAGTGATGAAAGAAGATGGTGGCATATTAAAGAGTATTGCAAGCTGGCAAGGAAAATGATCAAAATGGTAATAAAAAGGAAAGGTCCTTGATTTCTCAGTCTTGCTCTGAGGGCCTTGAATTGGATGATTGTGTTACAGAGCGCGAATGAAAATAAGGGAAGAAAAAGGCTGTCATTAGAGCTCGCAAGTTCAGCGGAAAAGTCAAGCTGTTCTTCTGAACTCATCGGTTCACACCCTGGTGGGAAAAGGGGCATTAAATGGGGAAAGCATAGAAAAATTGCTCACTCTCAGCTTCTCCCTGCGTCACAGAAACCACGGTGTTTTGGCCATTTGTCTCTCCTGCTCTGCAGAGGGTGGAGCAGAGGGTGGAGGAGTTTGGCCATTCCCTTGACCTCGCAAACAGCGAGGAATTTAGCTGCTTCAGCTTTGACAAAGTTTTTCTCTGAGAGCTGAGAGGGCTTTCAGAAGAGGCAATAGGTGAGGAGATACTTTCAGAACTGGAACAAAACCAACGTCGTGTTGCTCTGTGCTCTAGAAGACCTGAGTGAAGAACGGTCCAACTCTGCACGCCGTCCTATGACATTCGCTGTTATACTTCTCAAAAGGCATTACCAGTCAGCAGAGTTTTGGTTTAAAAACAAACAAAAGTAACACAGAAGCTGGTATTTTAAACCCAGACTGTATTCCTTGTATCTTAAGTATTGTTACCAGTGTGAATCATTCTGCAGCCCAAAGTCTGCTGTGGAAAGACATTTCTACTTTCAGTGATTTGCATGGAGGTACCTAGATGGGATTTAGTAAACCATGTGGTTGAAGAGAAGTAGAATTTAAAATGTTTTTCTTTGTAGTGTTTATGTTGTAAAACTAATGGAAAACAACAGTAATAATAAAAGAAACCCAAGCAAGTAAAAAAATATCATTTAGCTCTGACTAATGCTTGTTGGATAAGAGGTAATATTTCAGTAACTTTCAGCACACTACTGCACTTTAAAGAACTGATTCTAATTAAAAGAGAAAAGACATACAACTACATGAGACAGAAGCACTCCGTTCAGAGGAAGAAGTGGTTGTGAGGGACCTGCTAGTGAGAGGAGCAGGGTGGATCCTCTGGTCAAGCCTCGCCGGGGAATTAGGCGCTGGCTGCATCCACATGCTCCTGTTGTATGTTTAGTGAAACAAATTGTTCTTGATCAGTTATTCTTGTGTATGGAACAAACTGTTGCATGTTTAGTGAAACAAATGCCGGTGTCTCGTATAATTTGTAAACAATTTATCTTCTTTTACCTAAGCTCGAGAATGAGACGCATCTCAAAATGTTCATTATAAATCAGAGTAACTAAACACAGTGAACCACTATAACATACCTTTTTTTTTCTTTTGTGTATGCCTTAATTACTATGTTCTTTGTCTGAAAATTACTTGGCTGAAACAGACTTATAAATGGAACGTATTATAGCAGAATGAATGACAAGGCATTAATATTTTCCTGAAACATGCATTTAGCTGCAGCATTTATTCATTGTTAATAATCATAATGTGCTCAACATAACAGCTCTTTTATTTTGCTGAAGTTCCAGAATCGAATCTTCAATGTTCTTTATGGGTCACCTTTGTAATAGCTATAGGAAAGGGTGCTGTTAAAAAGGGGTTCAAGTTTTACAGCTTTGGTTGTACAGAGACAGGACTGTTGCATCTTTTCAATGAACGCAAGAATATGGGCCAGCGAATTTAAAGCCACGTGAACAGATAAAACAAAAGTGAAAGACTGAATAATGTGTTGAGTGTTGATGTGGCTGCAAGCTTACCCTTGTCCCCTGCAGTATGTGGAGTAAATAGTTTACAAGAGTTGCATTATTTCCCATGGGGAGATAAATTCATGAAAGAATCATCATTAAATACCTTTCTGTTGGGAAGAGTCTTCCAAGAGTTTTCCAAGAGTTTTGGAGCTGTGGTTTTGATGCATGCATTCCTTTCATTTTATCTAGTTTTAAAAACGATTCCCCCTTCCACTTTTAAGCTGTGTAGCTCTGCTGTTTGCTTTTTCTGAAAGGTCCTGCTGAAAATTCCAATTAATTGAGTAAAGCTCAGGATATTTTAAAGTACAGTTGAAACTGTTATTGGAATTGTAAAGTAAATTGCTAACTGAGTCAGCACTACTTGTGGGTTGGGTTTTTGTTTTTGTTTTTTTGGACTGGACCAAAGTCCACCTTTTGGACCAAGTCCACCTGAACCCTTTGCCTGGGGTTGGCAGTGGAAGGTTGATAACAGTTACTGCTCCTCTGTACACTGGTGACTGCCACCTGGAACATGGTCTCAGGGGTCAAAACGTCTTTTAAAGACATGTCCTGCTTATTTCAACCCCTGGATTGAGGTCACTGCCAGAGGAATGTATGTCTATAGCTTGAATATTTTTATTTTAGAGTTACCTTCCTGACAGCATCTCCAATTTCTTCAGGTTCATCAGGCTCCATGAAACTCCATATGGTTCTTCTGCTTCAGGCAGAGATCCTTGATTTAATGCCAGTGTTCCCTGACAGTGTTTTCCTTCTAAATTTGCATAGTCCTTTGGAGCTTATGTATTATCAGCCTCTTTCTGGTTTTGGCGCTTTCTTGATATCCCAAGGAAGTTTGAGGAACAGCTTGTTTTGGACCATCTTTTCCTTTCTTGTTTACTTTCTAAACCCTTGCTATTAAGTCAAGCAGACCCCCTGGGCCAGGTCAGTCTCCAGTATTCAGAAACCATTGCAAAGCAGCAATGCCACCAGTAATTCCCTACAACGTGGGGAGGAAGGTGAGTAGCAGGGTACAAGCCCTGGGTTTTGGGAGAGTGGGCTCCAGGATGCTCGGGAGCTGGTAGGTGGGATGCCAGGGGAGGACTCCTGGAAAGGCAAAGGCCAGGTGATCTTCAAGGACCTTCACCACTTAGCGTTCCCCAGGAGTCAAATCCTGGGACGTCTGGAAAACCTCCTTTGGGGCATCTCTGCTGAGGGCTTTCCTGTTGGATTTTCTGCTTCTAGGGGAGAAAGGAGCCATGAGTTACCTCTGTTTAAATTCCTTGGGTTTTGATTTTTTTTTTCTTTTTTCCCTTAGGGATATCTGCACAAGGAGTAGAAGTATATGCTTAGGCAAAAATAAGAGTTTATGGATGTTCAAAATCTATTTGCAAAATTACATTCTTGCAGCTTTCAAACAAAGGCAGGGAATCCAAGGCTTTAAGACACTCTCTGGAAGCAAAGCTTTCCAAGCTTTCCATCTTGTTTCCCTCTCCTGGCCCCGTTTCCTAGATTCCTCATCTACCTTCCAGCCTTTTCCCTCCTCCGTACCCCCACCCGGCTCTTTCCCCTGTTAGAAAGGGAGAAAACAAAGCTGCCTGTTTTACTATTGATCCCAGAAGATGGCAGAAAGCAGGTAACAGGCCTTCATGATAAGTGGTTCCTTTCCTTTCCATGAGTCATTAAGGAGGAGGGTGAGGTTTTAGTTCTTTACTTTTTAACTTGTATCATTTTACTCTGATGCTTTTTTGTTTTTATTTTTATTTTTTTTGATTCTACTCTTGGGCATCTTCCTTCAACCACCAGACCTTTGAAATTGCTTGTATTAGTGCAAAAATCATTAGGGTCAAATCTGTGACAAATATTTACTGTTGTCCTGGTATTAGAGACGAGTCCTGCTACATCAAGGTTGCATGTTCTTGCTGCCATGTGCATTGGAGAGGTCGGGTCCCTGCTGCACGCAGGCTGGTCACCCTGGCCAGAGTCCTTTCATTGGCGCTCATTGCATGCACGAGCAGCTCACTTGTGAGTATCATGACTTGGATTTTCCTGCCCTTTCCATGGGCCCCAAAACTACAAAAAAATCCACCTAGGCCCAAGTCTAATGGGAGAGGATGGTGACGAGCTCACAGACTGAGCACCGCGCTTGCCGGCATCTGGTACTTGCACTACATGGAGAACAGTATTGTTCAAATGCTGCTCTGTGGCAGTGACCAGATGCACCTACTGAATAATCACATTTGGATTTTATTACTTCATATTTTTAACTTAAGCACTAAAACGCTGAGACAGCTAAATGTGTTCTGCACCACTTAAGAATCCCAATCATTCAAATGTATATGACCTGTGTTAACTTGGTTAGGATATATACTCTTCAACGTTTTTGCAAGAAAAGGATGACTTCAACACTATTTTAGGCTAGGATTTACAAGTTTTTGTCATTAAATATGCATTTTTATGCTGTTTCCACAACATGACTTTCGTTTTATTGCTTAAGTGGTATAAATTCCACTGTGAACACTCCCAGTCTGCTATGAAACACTATTTATAGAAGAAACAAATGTAGCTGCAGTCCTATATTGATGCTTTACTGGCCCAAGATGAGTTGTATTTCATACCTGACAATTATGAGCAGAAAAGCAAGAAGAGGAAATGCTGTTTCAAGTGATTGTGGGTTTCATGTGGCGTCATACAGGATAACATCAAATGGTGACTAATGAGACTCTATATGAGGATTTTTTTGAAATACCAAATCGGGGTGATAATAACAAACTGTCCTTTTATGCTGTCCCTGTAGTTGGGTGGTGCATTCCCGGTTGTTATTGCCAAAGCGGTGTTTGCAGTGGACTGCATAGCGCCTATCTCAGCTGAGCACTTTGGCTCGCAGCTGTGAAGCAAATGGACCTGCAGTGTCCCACGCCGAAGGGCTGCCGTGCTGTGGTAGCTGCCACCGATGCTGGTGGCCCCCTGTCCAGGGAGAGCGTCCCTGTCTTCTGTTTCCATCCGGGCTCATCTCCTGCTCTTGACTTTGGAGCAGGCAGAAGTGTCTTTCAGCGCTACGGCACTGACACTCCTTAGGGTGAAGGATGTGGAGGAAAGCAGCAGAAGGTTCTTGCAGGCAGTAGGCAGTGTGTGTCTAAATTTGTATTTTATAGCAGGACATAAATCTCTATCCTTTACACTTTATCCAAAACAGACTCCATAACTCTTCATTTTTTAGACCTTTTTTTATCCAAAATACTTTCTGGATACTTTTTTTACAGAAGGTCTTAACTGAGCTGTGTTAGGGAGAAAGCTGCTAGCACTAGTCAGAGTGGACCGATGCTTTTTTCTTTCCCTAACTGAGGCTAGGGACAGCAATAAGAACATGCCAGCGACAAGCACAGCTAGTAGCACTTCAGGTTTAGAGATAGCAGTGCTGAGGACATTAATACTTGGTTGTGGTGGCTTTGGGCTTACAATCAATTTGTTGTTATTGATCTTCTAGGACAGAGATGTGTCAGATATCCCCAACTGCCTCTTGCCCATTTCCCTCTCACCCTTCAGTTTTGCAGGACAGAAGGAGAAAAGCTCTAGTATCTGTTAATCGGATGCTCTGAAAACCTTCAGCCAGTGTAAGACCTGTTGGATTTCTCAAGCTCATTGCAGGGATAGCTTGAATACATCTTTCATCAGCACTAAATATTTTTCTTCCTTCCATCTTGGGTCCAGAATCTGCGGCTTTTGCAGCGGTCTTCATGGGTATGGGTGGTAAAGGATTTGGCACTTAATGATGACTAACTTTTTTATTTCTTTATATTTCCAAATGATTTCTTTGTATACAAACAGAATCCATCCTTGACACATCTTAAAGTGAAAATGTGCAAAATCCAGAGCATTCAATAACCATTTGATGTTGGTAGGTATGAGGCTTTCCTGTAAGGATCGCTAAAGACTCGTGGTTTAGCAAAGAACAGGCAGGATAAACTTGACGGTTTAGACTGATTTCCTAAATACTTAGAATCCAACTGCTAAGTTCAGAAAAGTTGGAATTTTATCCCTTTTTTGTGTGTGCATCTCACATCCCAACACATATGAATATTAAAAATAAGAATTAGAAATAAGAATTGATATAAACATGATAGGAATAAATTACTACTGTAATCAAAGATACCTCTTGATGAAATCCAAAATAATACAGCACACTCTAAAAGCCTGTAGAGGGATGTGTCTGGAGTTTCCAAGCGGCAATGCTATGGGTAAATGGCATTAGTTTTGATGGCACGGTAATAACACGGCTCTGAGGCCTTTAGCGGGTGGTTGCAAATAGCAGCTTTGCCTCTACTTTCTTGACGTACTCAGTTTGAAGAGCTCGTCTCCGAGCAGCCCACCGCCGTGCTGAGATCTATTTTGTCAATGACTCCAGGACGCTTTGCTCTGTAGGCAGATCTGTTGGGAAAGTGCTGATTTTCCTGGCAAGTGGAGAAGCGAACATCTGCCAGTCTTGGCTTCGCAGGCGGCAACCGGTGCGAGGAAGCGGCTTCCCGGGCTGCCGAGGTGTCGGTGCCACCACAGCGCGTGGCGACACTGCATGCGAGACGCGGTCGTGCCCCGGCAGTGAATCGCCGGTTTGCTAAACCCTGTCAATCAACCGAACCTGTATTTAATAGTACAATTTTTGTTTTCCAAGCAGCTCATCAGCTGCAGGACAGAAGTGCAAATGATGGTGTAAATGGATGAAATGCAGCACTTCCCACCCCATCCTCAATCCAAAAAACCCCCCCAAAACTCCAAGGAACAACCTCCCCCTGCCCAGATCCCTACCTCAATGGTATTTGTTAAAACTTCTTTTCTACAGCTTGCACACAGTTAATATGGTATTCATAATGAGACTGTGGAACATCTGCTGTATTTGGGAAATGAAGGAAGACGAAGCTGTTTGGAAAAGCGGGGGAAAAACCTGTTCGGAGAACAACACCCAGCTGTCTTACAAGTTTCAGTGTAATCAGGTTTCATTATAACGTGCATAATGTGGTATTAGGCATGGAGAAAGATTATAAATGCAAATGAAAGGGTATCAGGTTCTTTTATAGTTTAGTTAAAGTACATTGTAACCATTTTTTTACATACCTTGTTCAAAGAAAAAAACCCTTTAATATACAGTCTTCGTTTTTTATGTTTAATCTAATAGCGCATTAGTAGCAAACCGACCATGGGGAAATGGCATGCTCTAAAGAAAGTAGACCCTTATGCTGCTTGCACCTTGAAGGTCAGATGTGGGGAAAGGAGAAAACAAGCGATCAAACAAAAAATATATCCTACTGCACAGAAAGGATAGGCAGTTTCTGTGGTGTATGGCTTATGTGTCAACTATTTAAGGTAAATTATGTGTTCAACTATCAGAATTTATCTGTCAGATCTCTACTTATTTTTTGAATGTATGTTCAATGTAAAAATAAAGATGTCTTCAGATGGTGATAAACCTGTCAGCATGAGTAAGTTGCCCATAGCTGGTCCAAAATGGTTGAATATTTACTGAGTTGGACTGGATTTATTTATTTTTTTCCAAATGAAAATTATACTCATGTTAATGGAAGGGGAAGAAGTAGGTGAGAACTGAGTACTTCACAAATCCCTACCTTGACTTGAGTGACTTAAGCGTACCGCTTGATTTCTGTATTTATAAAGAGCGTTCTTTGGTTAGGGCCATAGTAATAGGTACTATGTGGCGCGGGCCGCAGCTGGAATGAGGGAGCTCTCGGAGCATGAGCCAGTTTTCTGACAACAGCTGCTCGGGCAGAAGCATTGTATGTTGGCACTATGAAGGACATATGTTCTTGTTATAATTATTAAGCATTTTTAGCTATTATCTTTTTTTTTTGTCTCCTGTTTCTCTGAAAGTGCAACTGCTTTGGTTGACGACTGGGAATTTCACAGAGTACGTGTGCTTTGAAGTGAACCGTTTGCCAGCAAAATTACAGTTGCGTCCATGAGGCCCAGGAAAGGAGAATGTTCTCCATTTATTTAAGAAGGTGGTTAGTGGAAAGATTTCCTCTCACAAAGTGGCAGTGTAAATTGCTCATATTGGAAAAATGTGGTTACTAAATCCTCCTTAAATACTACAGGGGAACTTGTGTATCAGGTTTTGATGGTCTCCAAGCAATAAATAACAGGCAAATTCAAAATAAGCAAATTATCTGACTACCAGAAATACTTGCAATAAATAGTATCTGTCAATTATGTACCAACCAAGGCCTTTCCTGAAGAACAATTCTTTTTCTAATCTGGTAAAGAATGCAGAGCAGATGCTTCAGCATGTCTCTGTAACTAATATTGAGTGAAAGCTTCACACTTCAGTACGCTGTACGATATGAAATGCAGTAGGTGTAGAATATACGTCTTTGCTGATAAGCTAAAAAGATGTAAAGAAATTGGGATGAAGCTATCCAATCTCTTTTAAGACTTTTTTTTAAACTGAAAATACCAGTGAGGAATTGTCAGCACAAACAGTGTTGCTGCATGTAAGAAGCAAAGCAATAACAAAATAATTTCAAGTGCTTCTCCAACATTTATTTAAATAAAATTCATTTATAACTTTTTCACTTATGGTGTTCTTTTCCTGTACCTCTTAATGTGTTCCTTTCCATGTCAAATCTTGTGGTGGCATTTATGGACGAGCTTGTAGCTGTAGGAGTAGCTGGTCATCAAATACTTGAATTGTTCTGGATTCTTCATCTACCTGGGGAATTTAAGGGGAGTCCAGAATCTTGTTGCTTTAAGTCTGCTTACTTCATTAAGGGACTAATAGAGGCAAAGGGGAGATGCATGAATCATAATTAGTAGTTAAACAAAGATAACCAGCACAGCTCACATATATTTTAATACTGTCTTGTTTAACAAACAGCTTTTAGTCATTACTACGAAGTTTTAATCTGTTCTTTAGGCTTGCATAGTCCTCATTACAGTGGGGGTGAAACTTTTGAAGTCTACAGATACTGGAACTATTATCTATGTACTAAGAATTCATATTTACCTACTAAAAATTTATTTAATGATATTGGAATTGCACTTTCCATTCCATAAACTCAAGTAAATAGTATTAGGGTGTAGTCTGAAGAACCTTTCCTGCTCCCAGCAGGAAAGCTTGGAGCTCAGTTGGATTTTCCTTCTCAAATAAAGATGATAGTCAGGATGGATAGGGTGGTTTAGTATTGCACATGAAAAGTAGTGCATCAAAGGAATTAGATTCATTATGTTTATTTCTGGTCATCACTGTCTTATATAAAAAGTTCAAATGGCATTAATTAAGGTACCTTGAAATCTTGGATTCTGGAGGTTGAGCTCTATGGTGAAGGCTAACTAGAATGCAACAGACCCAGCAATTTTAAGTGCTTTTAGAGCCATCCTGTGTATGGCCAACATGCAGTGTGTCTCTTGCTTCATGGCCTCCTTCTCAACCCATCCTTCTTGCACAAGTTAGTGAAAAGTATTGCTGTTCTGTAATCTCTCATGTTTCTGTAAAACAGTCTTTTATTTTAAACTGTTTTGACTTGCTTGTTTTATACCATTAGCAAACTAGCTGACCTAATATTGAATTATAAGAAGTAAAGCCACCTACATTCATTATGTCTTTGGTGATTATTTATTTATCTTTCCATATTAGATACAGTGAAACTGCATTCTCTCTTCCCTTGATTTAATTCTTGAAGCTCTTTCTTGCTTAGATGCTGATTTCTGACAGTACTGATAAGTTTTCATATTGCTTCATGTTTTCTTTATGATAGGTTTTTCTGTGTTCATCCTTGCCTCAGATCTTTTGGGATCATGTGAAACTTTAGCCAGACCCTGTGGAAGTTGGCACCGTAATGCCATGAACGTTCAACGCAAAGTTGAACTTCAGCTCTTTAGAGCAAATTCAGAAATGCTAGATCAAACCTAGCACGTAAGCGACGTTAGTAGCAATGGCTGACTACTTTGTGTGATGGGCTCAGAAGACTTGAATCTAAATGTAGTGATTAAATTTGTTTTCTAGGGGCAATTTTGGAGGGGAAGGAAGAAGAGAAGACAAGAGCGATCAAAGGGAAACAGAACTGGCCGCTGTTTTGCACAGTAGGCGTGCCCTAGTAAGTTCATCAACTTCACAAAATCTAAGGGGAGAGAGGAAAGATATTGAGTGAAGGTGAAATCTACAGTTAAAAAAAAAGCGTGTAAATAGATAAGAGTCCAAGAAGGTATGATTTATGGCATCAATTTAAAAATTAAAAGCAAGTAACGTGGAATGCTGAAAAAGGCACCTTAAACCAAAGAATGCTAATTCCTCCATATAAAACATTTGCTATTTTAACTAAAACATTCCTTTTTTTATCCTAAAAAGAGTGTTGGAGGAGTAGTTGGTAGAACAGGGCATTAGGCAAGCCATTTATACTGAATACTTCAATAAATCTTCTTATATGGCTCATCTTTATCTCACAGTATCCGTGTATTAAACAAATATATCTGACCTTGAGTTAAATCCTCTGGTTCAGGGCATTGCTGTTGAAATGCATGTGATATGCACACTGAAAGCAGAGAGGCCTCAGAGACAGGCCAGCACTGTTCTATTTTGGAAGCGTCAGGTGAGTGGTATTGTCAATATCTTTGTTTTCCCCTCTCTTTTGGAAATGTTTCATGGTTTAAGCCAAAATTCCTGTGCTACTGAAGCTGAAAAGGAGGCTGATGTGAAAAAGAATTAAAGCAGACTTAATTTTTCTGTGGTTGCATTTGATGGCTCTAACCAGTTATCCTCCAAAAGCTTGCATTGACATTCTCCTCCTTTCACTGCTTTTGTGAAAAGTTGTTCTTAGCCAGGGAGTGCAGTATAATCTTCATTCACTGGAACATATGGTGTCATCTCTAACAATTATATTCTTAGAAATGTTATTTTTTTTATGAATGGTGTACGGAATCCAGAATCCTGACACTTATTATGAAGACAAAAAATTCTCCCCTCCCCCCAGTCTGATTTTAACTAAAAAAGAATAAAATGAAAGGATAAATTACTGAAGAGGATTCTTTTTTTGATGATTTCATTTCAACTCATACCTGATCTGCATTTATGAAACTTGGACTGTGTGCCTTGGGACTTCAGCTTGTCCTCTGTAGACTGGATATATGCCTGGGAATACTCACACGAAGACAGGAAGCCCCCCACGTTGTTGTCCTGTAGGCATTCTTACTAATTATCTGTTACTTTGAGGATAATGATTTACATCATCAAGTTTGCCTTTAAGCAGTTTATTCCTGAGTATGTGTAATCATAAAAGAAACATGATTCCAAAAATCTAGAAGTATAGGAACCTAGTGGAGTGGAGCGGTGGAGTGTAATAGATGGTAATTTAAAAATAATTTGAAAACTATTGTAAAGATTCAACATGTCCAGAAGTTTATGGATAAGATATAAATATCTACCTGGCAATTTCCAATCACTTCACAAATGATAGTGAGCTATGAAGTACATTTGGGGCTTTCTTCTCGAGATCTTGCATTTTAAACTGTGTTATTGGAAAAGAAAGCCACAGCACTTAGAAATGAATGTTTCTGCTCAGGAAGAGAGGAAGAAAATCTGGGATGAGTCCTGTCCCCGCGTATTTCAGGTGTGTCTTTCCTCTTATGGTTGTCATAACCTTGGGCAAAGGTGTCCACACCTGCACTACAAATGACCATTTTAGTGAAGTTAACAGGTCCACATGCTTGAGCTGTATTCCCTTAGTGATGCACAAGTTTTAGACTAAGAGTTATTAAATCATCAGACTTCTCTACAAACAGTGACCTTTTTCGGAGGACACCTTGTATGTCCTGAGGCCTTGATGTCCCCGACCCAGGCTGCTGTGTGTACCACGATGCTGCTGCATTGCAAAAACATCTATCAGGGGCAATCCTGATGGAGCAGCGATGCCTGGTCCCCACCATGGCATTATCATCTGAACCTCTAGGAGATACTTGGTTTGGGTATCCGTTGGCAGGCAAGTCACCTGAATTATCTAGTGTTGGAGCGAGGGAGGGGACCCCGGAGTAACGATGAGTCTCAATATGAGTATGGTCGTTCTCCCTTTATTAGAGCTTACACAAAGTATATATATCGACAAGCAATACGCATGCGCTAGCAATAGTTACATGATTGGTTACAGTTTCTGTCCATACGTATAAAGCGGATACATGATTGGTGCAAGGTTGCTGTCCGCGCTCCATTGACATTTATGGAACCTAGTTCCGTCCAGACTTGTTTACCAGTTTTGTGAATACCTTCTTTTGTAGCGCTCAAGGCCGCTGCAAGGCTCGCTCGGCCGCTGCAAGGCTCGCTCGCCTTGGCCTACATTCCTTCCCTCACCCTGAGAACGGGATTGCTCATCCCAATCAGATCATGCCCTCTCTCGCTTAATCATTCCTCCACAATCTAGGGCTGATTTGAAGCCACAGACCGCTCATCGCCTCTGTATCTTTTCCTTCAAAGATGGTAATCGCGGCTGTTCAGAAACGTCTCACGGTGGCTGGCAGCCAGGAGCGATAACGAAGCATCACACCGAGGCAAGTCTGGAGCCTCAACGCGGAGAAGCGCCAGTGTAAAACACAAGCAGGCTCCGGGACCAAGCCAGGCTCACATTTACATTCTGAAACGTCTGAAAGGCCCAAGGTGATACTTTTGCAAAACTTGTTTAATGAATTTAAAATATTTATTAGAAAGATCCACTGAGACGTTACAATTAGAAAGAGGAGTCTGATTTAAACGGATGGTCTTTTGATTAGACATATGCTGAACTCCCTGAAAATTGGCTGGTGAGCAGGGCATTGCTAACGAGGATTTTCATGTCTAAAGCTTTTGATCCATGAGGGTAGGAAGCTAAGGGAAAGTTGGGTACGTGAAGCGTGTGGCTGTACTTGCAGTGATGGTTTTCCTTAGGCTTGCTGCTGGGATAGAGGAGGACAAGACACAATAGATTCACTGCTGTCAGTGAAACTAAATTTTAATTTGGATAACAAGTCTGTTGAGATACTGGGAAAAAAAATAACTTTTGGATAAAGCAGGATTTTACTGTAGAAGCTGGCATGTCCCATATACTTCCTAAATGAAGAGCTTTATATGGTTGCATTTGCAGAGTGTCTCCATAACAAAATCTGATGCTTAATTCAGCCTAGCTGTCCACTAGCTGCCCTAATCAACTGCTGGAACAGCTCGTTTTCAGTGTACTGCAAATCCGTATTTTAACAGCTTTACCTGGTAGTACTATTCGTGTGCTATGGTTGCAGCTAATGAAGATGGTGGTCCTGGTCCGTGCAGCAGCAGAGAGCCCGCAACGGTACTGGCACGTGGGATGGCAGCACCCTGGGCGAAGGTGCTTGCAGCTTGCAAAAAGGCAAGCGAGTGGAGTTATTTTTGTCATTAGCACATTGGAAATAAACTGAAATTTAATGGTGTCTTGTGGGAAGAGAGGGGGAAGAAAGGGAAAGCATCCTTGAATAGTGTTTGTGGTGCGAGGCTGTGCACTGCTGAGCGGGCTGGGGGTCTTGCAAGGTAAAGCCACGTGCTTCTGCGGCGGTTTCAATAAGGCAGCTCTGTCCGAGCATCCAGCCCTGATTTTCCTGGGGTGACACGACTGTGCTTTTTTGCTTTAGACAGAAGGAGGAATGGGGAAGGAGGGTAGAGGGCAGAGTATTTTGTAGCATGTTCTGTAAACGTGGCATAGTCATGTTGAAAAGTAATATAGCAGTTAGTTCCCATCACCACTGGAAAGAAGTCATGGCATCACAGAGAAATTTAAGTCGGAAACATAAATTCTGTGGGCACATGGACACTTTGTATAAATAGCAGATATCTTAGGGTGTGTGGCATCAGCTCCTCAGAGCCTGTTTTTATGGCTCTCGTTCAGTAACGATCCTGTTTTTTCCCCCCTCATGTTATTGCAGATACTCTTATTATAACTTGAGGGTCTGTCCCAAGTGATGTAGATGGAATGCAAGAAATTAAAATTAAATAGGAAAATTTCAAAATTGCAGTGGAATAGTGTGACATCTGATCCCCAAGGGTCTTCTAAATTTCCACAACAAGCTATAGAAGCTCCAGCAAAGATGGCAAAAAATGATATAAGCAAATTTCCTTGGCAACAATTACTTTTCAATAGCCCCTTCCTGAAGCTTTTCTTTGTGAAGAGGTAGTCTGATAGGGAAAGTTTAATATCCTTGTGCTGAATTGTTATGTAGCTTTTAAGGTGCTATTAATGCAATTAACATTTTAAGTTGGAAAAGGCAGACAGATGAATAAAAAATATCTATTTCATCTACAGAGAACAGTAATGCATACATATTCCTGTGTTAATCTTCTGCGTGCATGTGGTATGTATTTATAGAACCTGATATACTTGAAATGCATTTTGCTAGGTCTTATATCAGGGGGTTGGTTCCCTTCAAAGCTAAGTCATAATCGGCTTTGAAGAAAAAAGGAAGGGAGGGAAGAAGAGGGGGGAAAAAAAAGGCAACCATCCTCTCCCCCCGGTTGCTCATTCCACCTCCATGTCATTATAGGCACCTTTAAAATCCTATTTCACCCTTGCCGAGTGGAGGAAATTTAAACAGTCTCACTCTGTAGAAAGCCTGGAAAATGACCAGTGTGTCTATCATAAATGTTCCCGTTATTAACATTTTTGACATCAACATAAGATTGTAACATTAGAGATAAAAAAATATCCTTTCCTACTTGTTATTCTCCATTTAATCTTCTCTGTTAGGCCAGATGGTTGATGGCCAGGTGTTTTTTGGAGGCTCTTGCTGGTGCCTCCAGGCGCTGGGCGCGAGCCCTGGCCCAGCATTTCCCGCGGCCGCAGCTCTGCCGTGGTGTCAGACTTGGCTCTCAAAGTTATCCATGAAATCTCAACTCACTTGCTTAAAACAGTAGTCATCTTTGGTTAGTTTTCAAGAATATCTGTCGTCTGTTCTGTAGCCCTTGAAAAGAGCTTTTTCATGCTTCTTTAGTTTAAAAAAGCATAAACATGCCATTCTTTGGAATCCTGATTAAGCACAAACTATCCTGCCATCAAACTGAGGCAAAAATAAAGTGGTATTAGAAGGAAAATATAGTAGTAGTATAGCAGTGCAAAAATAAAGTGTATTAGAAGGGAATACTGCCAGCCTGACTGATAGGTGGAAAATGCAGATATTGGACAGACAGCCAGTGACTTTTTTTGGCTGTATAAATCCAGTCCTAGAATCTGATGGGAGAAGTCAATCATTATTTACTGTGGGCCTGGGTTTCTCTGTGATATTTTTATTTGACTTTGGCTTGAATACATGTGGTATTTTTAAATAGTATGGATGACGTAGGAGAAAATGGAGAGGATGATCAAATTAAAACTGAAGTTGTAACATAAAGTGGACAAACGTTAGAATTAGGTGACATGCCTATGAAAGCTCCCCGTAATTTACCATGCTCCTTGATAATATTTTTACCTAGCTTATCTTTCTACCTCAAAATGTGCCTGACGGATGTAGCGTTAATGAAAGACAAATGCTCGTTCAGTGCGTGAGTGGGAGCTCTTTATGAGCATTGCCGAGTGGAGATGCTCTAATAACACTGTTGGCCTAAAAGTACTGGATATCAAACTCGAAGCTGATTGATAAACTCATTTATATAGGTGTCTGGCTGACACCTATATGTTAGCTCTGTTTCATTTTGGAAAATGAAAATATACATCTAGAGTAGTTGCAGATGATGCCAGTGGGTGATGTTCACGGGTCTACGCTCCTCCGTTGCAGCGACACCTGAATGTTTGGGCGTCTGTCGTGTATTTTATTTTTTTGTAGCCCAACTATGAGGCACGGAAATGCTTTTACCTCTGTTTTCTGCCTGGCTACCTGGGCTTCCTGGGTAGGCTCATGCAGTAGAGAGCCTGGAGTCCCCCCCATCATCTGAGAAACTCATGTCCTTTGCTTTTGCCTTCGCTACTAGACCATCCTTCCGATTTCTTCCCCCCAAAACCTTGGAGCGACATCAGAACTTCCTGTTTTCCATCTCAGAGGAGAAGTGGAAGTTCATCTTGAGGGGGCTCCAGGGTTACACTGGCTTTGAAGATCACCAGGGGAACATCCTGAGGAGCAAGGGAGCTTAAGGCTAATTTAGCCCATCATTCTTTTCAAACAGCAAGTCCAATTCCGTTTCAGATTTTACCAGTCATACGATAAGCTTTAAATGGGCGCTGAAGACACTGGGCACCTCTTCTGGTGTCTCTGTTCCTCTGCCGCACGTTGTGCTCCCTGCGCTTTTCCCTGGGACAGCTGGCTGCACGTCAGGGGGCCTTTCAAGAGGAAACATGCTGGAAAAATAAATAATTATTATTATTGTGCAGCTATCGTGGTTGTGAATGTTTAATTTACAGACTCCAGACTGTGGCCAAACTCCATGCACAGAGGGAAAAAAAAAAAGGAGTAATTATACACTAAAATGGCTGAAATCTTTCTCTGAAGCCTTCACTCTAATACAACTTTCAAAAGTGTGTTTTCCTTCTTAAGTCATATTTGTTATTAGGTTAAAAAGCAATTGAGCTGTATGTTAAGTGGATCAACAGAAATTATGACTGGACGAAGATAAAACACATCTGCTTCAGGTTTTCACCCTGTCCCCTATTGTGCTTTACATATTGCGTCTGGGCTTTTTATTTCGTGCTAAGAAACTGTATCATTCCTCCTTGCAGACGGCTATCTGAAGGACACTGGCCGCAGCGTGTGCCTGTTGGATATTTCTGACAAATGTTTTACCAGGCGCTTTCGCCAAAGCAAACCGGTGCAATTATCTGCAGCATTTTAAGGCTGAACCTGTCTGCACGTGCCTGCAGGATTGCCCGTCTCTTAGCGTTTGTCTTTTTCCTTCTGGAATAGAGAGAAGACGGCTCGTGTATGTTGGATGTTGGGGCAGAGCGGAGGATGTGGACTTGTAACTTAAACCCTACTGAGTTTTGGGTCAAATTCACTGTTAGTGGCCAAATGGGATGTTATGGCACTGGGGGGCTGCAGGAGGGGACCTCACTTTCCTACTGCGGACAAGTAAGAAAAGGGAAGGTGCTCCGGCACCCGTCTCCGATGCGGCTTTCCTTGCCCCCTCCTCTCTCCAGCCATCCCTCGCCAACGGTGCTCTGCTCTTGCCAGGCATGATTTTGCTTGCAGCAGAGGAGCCTTGAGCTGGCTCTGCCCTCTTCTTTTAATATAGACTTTGAAGATAACCTTGAAACACATCTAGTGAGTGGAGCCGCGCGGTTTTCAATGGGAAGTGTCGGATGCAGTGTCTATCTTTCCGGCATAAGCGCTGATTATCTTTCAGAAAAATGACAAGCTGAATAGCCTCCTCCAATTTCTTTTTTTTTTTTCCCAGTAGGTAGTATCTCACCATTTCCTCTGTCTGCTTAAAGAGTCAAGCAGGTTTTAATAGTGTTTCAAGGAAAAAAAAAGTCTGGCTGAGCTTTTATTAAAATGTTTTGGGTTTTTTTGTTGTTTCCTGTGTTTAAACACTTAATAATAGGCCTGATCCTGCAGTGAGTTTCTTGCGGAGGAATCTGAATTGCTGATGGGGCTCTGAATGGGAGTCTAACCTGTCCTTCAAAAAGTCAAGGTTTCTGGTAGCCTCTAACCCTAATGAGACTAGTTCACCAGCATAAGGTCTCTTACTTGATTGATTCTAGGACTGGGGTTTTCACTATTTTGTTTAGTTATTGTGCAAGGTTACGTTTTTATTGATTAGTGCTGAAGAGCTGGTAGAGTGAAACATGAATGTACAATTTCTCCTGTGCGATAGACAGTGGAATGAGTTTTTGAAGTAAAAGTACAAAATAATTTGGTTTAAAAACCTAATTTTCTGTCAGAAGCTTCAAACTTCTCATCAGCTTGGTGTGTATCGTGCTGCTTGGTTGTGGCTCTCAGCGTACAAAGCCTATTCCTGGCTATTTCTGGGCTAAAATGTGGTAATGAGGAGACAAGGAAAGAATCCGTCGGGAAACTGAAAATACAAAGGCAAATCTCATCTAGGCGCAATATAATTGTCTGACTTGAAGCTTAGCTAGAAAATGCTAAAGGGAAACCACCTTAGGATGTATGATTAAACTGTGGGTTTTATTTCTCATTATAGTATCTCGTTACGTGCTGACAGGATGTAAGTTAGGAGCAATTGCTATATAGTTTGTAAATACCTGCCTTTGCTCTTTTAGGCATGCTTTCTCAATGTTTTTAAGATCGAAGCTTCAGCATCAAGGAAGATCTCTTTAGCATTGTGTAAAAGTGACTTTCCACAACATAAAAAGCTAAGAGAATATGTGGACTTTGCTTGTGTTTGTGCTGCCCCTCTCCACCTCCAAAATTGTGTGGTCAGTAACTCAATTTTCTCTCGAAACAGTTTAAGTAGAAAATAAAGAATGATATTCTCCCTCTGAACTTCACTTTTGCCTGAGCTGCAAAGTGAAATTGGTAGCAATCTGTGTCTCAAACAGTGAAAACGCCATGGAACAAAGCTTTATTTGATGCAAAATCCAGGAGCATGATATTGTGGATCATTTTAATAATTTTAAATTCATAATGCTAATGAGGTCTCTATCTCTTCTTTGGTGGGAGAGTTGTAAATTAAAGAAGATAAAGATATTAGGATTACAAGGGCAATCATGCTTCATAATCACCACCCAGCAGAGGCTTTTATTTCAGCGATGAGCAGGAGACACTGAGAACACTGGTGCTGAGCTCATTGCTTTGGTGGGCAGGACCAAATTAACCAATTAAAGGCATATGAAGAAGTGAAAACCACAGCTGGAGCACATCAGCCAGGAGTAGATATTGCTGCAGCTGTGGACCTTGACCCCTGCTAAGGTAGAGCGTGGGGGAAAGCATGAGACAGCTCTTGCTTTGAAGCTTGAGCTTGGATCCTCAAAGATATTTAGGCTCCTTCTTTCATCCAAAATCACCTGGAATTGGGCTCTTTTTATGGATTTGTTTCTCATATGCTTGGCTTATAAGGTCCTGGGAGAAACTCTGATGTAAAAGTTTTTTCCACGTGAGTAAAAGAAAACTTTACGCAAGTCTGTGCGCTCCTAGAGCAACAAAGCTTCTAGGGGAAGAAATACAGCTGTTTAACTCAGAAATTGCATCTGTTGATGTGACTGCTTTGTCAGTGGTGGGTTTTTTCTCCGCTCAGCTTGGAGCGAGTGCAGATGGAGAAAAGTGTGGTTATTTCTGACGATGGCTGTGTGAATGCCTCGGACGTGACATGAGGCTGAATGATGGGAGCACACAAGGATTGAAGGGCAGCCTTATGGCAGAATCTGTTCTGTCTGGCTTTTGGGAGTCATTTGGAATATGTGATTATATTTTATCTCGTATCACTTTGAAAGCAGTCTGGGAGTATCTGTTTCTTCTGTTTCTTTTTTTTCTTTTACTGGAGTTGTGTTCTTGGAGTGCTACTCTTCTTTCTTCATTTATTTTTCTGGAAGTGGCTCAAAAGACATTTGCGGAAGTTAATGAGACATTTTGTAATTTATTTTGTCTTTTTCTTTTGGGGGTGATCCAAAGCCATTTGAAGGCAAGAGAATGGTCTCATTGACTCTGAAGAGCTGTGGGTTAGGCCCTCTGTGAAGATTGTTGTTAGTCTATTGACAATTAGGTGATATCTCCATATGTGAAAATTATAAAATGCAAGTATAAACATTATAGCTCAAAATGTTTTGGTGTTGCTTTGCAGTTATGTTTCCCAATATGCTGCAATTACATTGCCTCACTGGCCTTAGATGTAGTGGGGTAGACTAGTATTCTGGTACAAGAAAGGCTTTAAAATAGCAAGAGGTTATTATTGTGGGAATTATTGGTACTGGAAAGGGAAAATAAGAAAGGAAACTTAAATCAGATTTCTGGATTGAAAAGGCCTTCTTTGGACTGGACTACTCATGTTGGCTTCACTTACTTGAACACTGCAGACTTTCAGGCTGTAGAAGGGCAGTGGGAACAATCCCTTTTACTGAGTAAAATGAAGAGGGAGGAAGAAGATGGTTTGTTGGCTTGTCTTTATTTTCATTGAGCATTTTGAAATAACCCCCTCCTTTTTGGTCATTGGGGAGGTCATAAGGCAGTGGGATCAGCAAGCACAGGTTCAGTCACTCCTGCCTTGGGGTTGGAGGTGAGCTGGCTGGCCTCTTGCTGAGTCCCTTACGGTTCTACTTTTTTTCTTGGGGCCTACAAAATGATGCTCCTGAAAACTGTCAATGGTACATTAATCATAGGTAAGCAGCCAGTGTTGTCATGATGGCAAAAAAAAGGAGATAAATATAAATGTAATGGAAGAAACTGAGATAAAAGGAGGATGAAGAGGAGGATTGAAATTGCTCTTGCTGGTAAACAAGATCCAATGTCACCCCTTTCATTTGCTACCTCCTGAAGCCAAGGAGGGGAAAGTACATCTGCAGCTATGTTAATGTTAGCATATGTAAAATGGAAGATAAAACAAAACTGACCAATAGGTTGTTTCTCTTTGATTTGTGAGTCTTTCTGATAACTAGTCTTGGGAGAGTTTGCCCATGGATGTTTTGCTGACGGACAGCAATGCACCCACCGTGACTAACTGTACTCATACTTGACACCTCCCAAGTCAGCCAAGTTACATGGGATGTAAATTATGGGACAGATGCATGATCTGGGCACTGGTCCACGTTCACCTCTTAAACGACAAGGGGCTCCTTGCTGGTCCCCTCTGCAACGGCGCCAGCAGCTGCAGCAGAGGTCCTCCTCGAGCCGCGCTGCTTGGTAGCCAAGTTGCGGCGCCTGGTCGTAGCCAATGTGTTAGTTCAATCAGTCTACAAGGAGGAGTGTTTTGCTGACATGTAGAAACTTTCTCAGATGTGAATTTTATTGAAGTGGCATTGAGTGGTTTTCTAGGATTCTTTTGTGCAAGTCTGAAGTGGCCTGAGTTGCAGCTTTTACTGTGGTCTCATTAATAACTTCCCATTATTTATTTAACTGACAAGGTAGTTGGCATATAGTGATATATCTACACTTCGGCTTCCTCAGTATTACTGCCTTTTTATTTTGGAGGTGAATCTGTAGAAGTTTTGTTACAGTTGTTCAAGGTTTTTAAATGAGATTTCAATGTGAGGAGGAGGCAAATATAGCCTGAGAGACCTGGTCATGTCCTGTTAAATCAAAACAGAGGCACAGAACTGCAGAAAAAGAGCAAGGGTGGAAGGAAATGCAACACAGTTCATTGCCGAGTCCAATCCTGCCACTTGGAAGCGTTATCCTCCTCGTAATGTCTCTTAGGACTAGCAGCCACCAATGCATTAAGAACAAATCCCCAAAACGATGAGCAACGATGAGGCAGGAGACGGATCTAGCTTCCCACAGAGAATCTCTTCCCATTTACTTACTCCCTCCTGATAATGTGTGTTAGGAGAAATAAGTGCTGTGTGTGAAGTGTTTCCCACCGGAGCTGCGCACTGTGGGTTTGATCTCCCTTTGTAAACCTCAAGTTTCTCAGAAACATGGAGGGGGGGGAGAAAGACTCTCCTGCTATATATATATAATTTTTCCCAGAGTAACATGCAGCTGCTGACTAATACCCAGCTAGGATGCAGATTGCTTTGGTGGGATGTATTAATGCTTTGTGGAGTCTCAAGGGTATGGTTAATAGCTTTATCAGATAATTACAGTGCTGGAAACGATATGCGATGTGTGCTCCGTTGCAGGCATTTGAGACGCGCCCTATCTCGCAGGGCTCTTGGTATTAATATCTCCTCTCATCCGTTTCAAACAAAAACGGATGAGCTGAAGCAGATAGTTGCCTGTTGTCTCTGCTGCTGCAGCCAGAACACCAGACCTGCTGGGTTTTCCCCTTCAGCCTTGGGAAAGCTTTGTACTAGAACTTCTGGTAGCTGGCTGTCCTCCAAAGCTTACACCTAGGGGGGCTCGACATGCCTCTTCCAAGGACGTTTTACGGGATAAGAGACTCCCTCCTCCACTTCTCTGCCATCCGGCAAGGAATTGTGGCTGCCACAGTTGTACCCAGCGAAGGCTGAGTGTTTATTAATGGATTAGGATGGAGGTGTAAAAAGTGAAGGTCCTTTTTTGTATAATTGCAATAAAGATTTCTGGAAACCGGGCCCAAGCGTACAAAAATATGAGGTTCAGGCCCTGCCTTGCGGAGAGACGATGAGGAGTGTTTTGTCCCTGGCTAATGGAGAGATGCCCGAGTCGGAGTTTCTAAATACGCTAGCAGTCAACCTTAGAAATAAGCAGGGTATAAGCACTAGGGAAGAAAGGAAAAGCCTAAGGAAGGGACTTGGTCTTTTTCAGGCCGCTAACGTAACTCACTGTAAGGTTAACTAGTCGTTATGACAGTGCTCTAAATAAATGCAACCTTGAATTAAATGTCCTGCTGAAATGTGACTTCTGTTATACAGGTCTCTGGGGGCCAAGGAGTTCCCCTTACAGGAAGGAGCAAGAAGTGGACAGAAAAATGCTGCTGACCGCTGCGGTCGTAGCGTCCTCCTGGCACGGACCGGTCGCAGTACTGACCCCTCTGTTTTGTGCCCCAAAAGCGAGTTTGTGAGGCAGGGTCTTGTGCCGTGTGTTTTGTGCCCTATTCCTTCTTTTGGCCAGATCGAAAGCCTCTCAGACTACTACAAAGCTATACTAATGGGTGTATTTGTGGGCTTATGAATATGAACAAATGTACTTCCAGAGCCGGAAGATAGATTAAAACTTGCATGAGTGAGATTTAAAACTTTCCTTCTCCACCAGATGAAATAGCCTCAAGCTGTGGCCTCTCTCAGTGTCCAGATGTGCTGCAGGTCAGAAGCAGGATTTAAACGTTTCTAACCTTCTTGCCTCCTTTAAAAAATTATTAAAACAAACAAACAAAAAATTCGACTTTCTTTTGCCCACTTCCCAGATGAATCCCACGCAGCCCCGTGTGCTGCACCGTTAAAATCTGTAGGCAGGAGTTGTCGTTTAGCGCTTTTCCGTCTCCTTTCGTGCAGGCTGGCAGCTCCCCCGTGCTGGCCGGCTATTGCAAACGAGGGACCGACGAGCCCAAAGGGGCATCCTTCCCTGTTAACGCTCCCTGATCCACTCGGTGCCACCTTCAGCTTCCCAAAGCCACAAAATACAACATCTCCAAAGAAATAATTCAATTTTTAGGACGTTTATCTGGAGATAATCAGACCCCATGGGTATGGCTGTCTCTTTTGCCTTGTGATTCTTCAGCAGTTTGCTCAGCCCGTAATAACCATCTCCTCCGTCGGGCTGAATCCTTTAATTAACCCCCTGGAATTTCAAGTGTGGTGGAAAATGAGGAGGGTGGGTGGGGATCAGCATCATAATCCTGTAAGATTTGAATATATTTTAGGAATGTTCCCCAATTAATTAAAAAATGTATAGACCTACTCACTTAACAAACATGCAACTTGTATGTTTGTTTGAAGATTAGCATTTTTACCCAAAGAATTAGGTTTAAGACTTTTTTTGTCTAGCTGGATTATTTATATATAATGATAATACAAAGGGGGGAAAATGTGTGGGAGAGAAACTTATTGGAAGCAGTTCAGGCTAGTTAGGCAACTCGCAACGTGCCAATGAGACTTGCAAACTTCTGCAAACCGAGAGAGAAAGGAAGGAAACGCAATTCCTTCCTTAAAATAGGAAAACAACTCTGTATTTAAGGGCTGTTTCAACACCATTAGATTAAATTCCTCATTGAGTTTGATTTCAGGTCCTTTGTTTTAAGAACTGTTCAATTTGACCTAGAGATAATATTTTTTTAAAAAAATCAGTAAATTATTTGGATAAAACATTTATAATTTGAATGTACTCTTCTAATCTGCTGAGGGTTATTTATTTTCTAAGGTTCATGAGACTTTCACCCACCAGCTTCTCTCTAGTTACTTTTTAAATTTACAAAATAATCATAGCCACTGCATTTCAGATTTAAAAAAACAAATAAAACAATATAGACAATTATGACTATAGATCATGACTGTCCATACACCTTTTGCAAGGACAGCCCTGTAAATATAACTTGCTATAGGGCTTCCTAAGGACCTCCTGTGGCTGCTCCCTCCCCTCCAGGCTGTAAGGTGGCAGAGGGTACAGTGAGACCTTAGTGGATGTTGGGTTATCCCAACAACCACTAACTCTATCTCATTTCAGATTGTCCCATCAGTTATGGGCAATGTTCATAACTCAGATTTTTTTGGCTATTGAATTCTGTAGTAATGAGGGGGAAGGGTGAAGAATAAGATGGGAAGAGCAAAACCATGTGTTGAACAGATGTAAATTAAAAATAGATTAAATTTCTTTTTTTATGCTGTGCAAGATTTTTCAGCAGAGAGTGGGGGCAGCTTCCAATGGTGATGGGGCAGAGCTATCCAAAGTGAGCACTACATATGGTGTTGTACGTGCACTTGAGCCCTAAGGAAATTGGCCAAGTAGCAGAGCAGCTCCATGGATGTTGTAGTAAACATGAGGCGTTTCAGTACAACACTAAGATGTTAGGTTGTAATCACTTGCTGTGTAATGCTTATAATGTAAAAGGCATATTCTTAGCCCTTTTGGACAGGAGGAAGTCTGGAAAATATGAGTTTCTAGCTGATATCAGTTTTGCAGGCTGGCTCCTATTTATTTATTTACGGAGGCAGGGAAGGGAAGATGGTGCCCTGTCCTTTTGCTGAGCCCATTCCAGCAGCTCTACTATGGTTTTCTGTCATCCACCTGATTAGCTGTAAGAGTGCATTTCTACATATGCAAGTTGCATCAGCAAAGTGTGGAATTAATGAGTTCCTGGTGTTCCCCCTTGCAAGTGAAGGGTCATTAACTTTTGCCTTTTGCCTCTGCTCCCCTTAAAGTACCTATCTTTGAAACTATTGCAGTTTTGTTTTGTGCTGTACAGCATTCACGCGACACTTGTCAGCTGACGGAATATATGTGCCTGAAGGACAGAACAATGTAGCTGCCTTATCTGTTTGGGTAATAAATGGGAAGATCTGCTTCCTCGTGCTCTGAAAGAGGCCTGAAGGGTTAGCTAAGCACTTCTCAAAGTCTGTGGGTTTCTCTTCTCCACCTGCCCATCTGTGAAGACTGTGGCTGGTGAGCTCTTCCATGCGTGAGGTAGTTTAACATAGGAGTTTTTCCAAGAAATATGTTCATTTGGATATGTGTTCCCTCATGAAGAGGGACAGCATATTTGTTTTAGGTTTTGCATGGTTGTGGTGTTGCCTGTTTGCTTGCTTTGCGCTAGCCTGACGTGCTTTCCTTTGGACAGATCATCTCTGGAAACTCGCTGGGTTTTCTTACCAAACTCTTTATAGAGCTTCTTGACTGGAACATGTTCTTCCCTTTGCTCTGAGGAGACTGGAACAGTCTTTATTCTTGAATATGGTGCCTATATCGCAGGCTTGAACATCAGCCTGGTGCGTCTTTGCTTTTCTGCCAGCGCTGCCAGTTCCCCACCGATTCCTGCCATGGTCTCCTGGGAGTTTCACCGGAATTGGGAAGCATTCCTGGCCCACGGGCTGCAGGCGCTGTCGGAGCATCAGGGCTTCATCCCTTCTTATCGCTCGTGTGAAAACGGAGTTTGTGCAGTATTCGGGGTGGCTGGACATCCTGATCTGAGGGCATGATTTGTGAAGTTAAGTGTTACAAAATCAAGGAGATAAATCCAATTTAGAATAGCAGTGGCTGGCATGACCTTTTATTAAAAACTGTTGGAAAACTGAAGGGGTGAAACAGTGAGCTTTTAGCCTTCATTTTTAAGAGTCTTGAGTTATTTTCCTTACCAAAGGACAACTTTTTAAGTCACAGATCCTCATGCGTTGAATATATTTGCTGCTTATGTAAAAGAGTAACTTTATCCTACCCTGATAAAGGAGATGAAAGCAAGCAGGCTGCATTCCTAAATTCAATTTTTCCCTTGGAGATGCCGTGCAGCTCGGTGGTGAATTGACGCTGCGTCAATTCTGCTTCTTGAAAATTGCAGCCAGACAAATTGCCCTCTAAATATGTCCCCCAAAACTGTGTTGGCTGATGCGGTACCTAATGAAATTAGTGAATTAAATTTCTGAGAAAGTGTTATGCAAACACATGAAGCCCTTTCAGGCGGTATCATTTGTTTGAACATTAATTTAAGCAGCCTGCCTTCCGCAGAGCGCTCGGAAGGCAAGGTGCCGCATCTCCCACTCCCTCTGGAGGAGGCTGCGCCGGCTTCACCTGCTTGCTCGGCTCTCTGTAATCGAGCCTGTTGTGAAGGAGGTATCAATAATAAATTGGCAAATTGGGGTGGACACTGTTTACTGAGGTGAAATTAGAGCAGTATCGTAGGTCTTGAGATATATTGCAGTGCCTGGTGCACACGTGATAGCTGATGCCTTCAGCCACCATCTCCTCAGTGGTGCTGACAGTGACCTGAGCTGCCTTGGGAAGGGTATTTGATGGTTTGAACCAAATGCAGTCGATACCCAATATACGCTCCCGACGTCAAGTGTGGCACTTGTTTTACTATCAGTTCTTATTGGTCTGGACATGGCAAAAAAAAAAAAAAAAAAAAAGCCATATTTTGTGGGTGTTGGATAAAGTTTAGAGGCCATGATTCTTATTAACTCCAGCATTGAGATGGCTGAAGGAAAGACTGCAAAAACATCAATTTGCAGACCACTTGTCAGGGAAAGTCCAGTATTACAATTTAATATGTAAACTATGATTAAAAAAAATAATACCAGTGCTCTTGTACTCCCATGTTTTTCCTGCTCAGGGGGGAGAGGCAGTTGGTCGGGATCCTGCATCCCTGGCTGTGTGGGACCACGTTGGGCTTGGTGGCACCCTGCTAGCCTGGCCCTCAGCTACCAGTACTTGCGGTCACAAGGAAGGATGAAAATATCACGGCATGTTTTTCTCTTCCCAGTGATTAAAACATGGGCATTGCTGCTTGCTTGCTGCTTGATTAAATTTTTCAAACTCAAGCAGATATAAAAAACAGTGTGCATTTATGCCTGTGCTGATGTGCATATCAAAGTGCTGAAGATGCGCATGAAGAAACATTGGCACTGAATAGGTAATGATCAACTGCTGTAGGGCTGAGCAGGCCTAATTTTTGGCGTTGATGGATGTTTGTGAATGTCTTCTAAGGATAATTCGAGGAAAGTTAGAGTATCTTGGAATGGGCACTTCCGTACGAAGCAACATACTTCTCCAGCTTGGAGAGTCTTTTCCTTCCCTCTCATTACTTTCTTTGCTGAAAAGCTTGAATAGATTCAGTGCTTTTAAGGCTGGAAAACATGGAAAGGACATAATGAGAATCCGTTTTGCACATGACAGACCCGTCCTGTCTGTAAGGCTTGTTAGGGATGCAATTTCTTTTATTTATACCAAAACATCTGGTAGCTGGCCAGTATGGAGCTAGTTATGTGCTGTTAAGAACATATCTCTAAAGGACCTTTTTAACAAGCTTTTTTTTTTTTTTGAAAGTGCTGCCAATTAGCTTCAACATCAGCAAATGAACGACAGCCTGATGAATGCTGTGTCTGAGGCACATGGTTACTTGCAGATCTGGCTGTGCTTTAAAGGAGTGCAAAAAGGCAATAGTTAAAATTAGCAGCAAAAAGTAAAACTGACTTGATGTGCTGTCAATGAAATCAAATCCTTTTAAGTTAATAATGGCTTTTGATGGTATTTTCATCAACTATTACATGCGTGGAGAATAGACTTGTCTTTCAGTGATTGACCGTGACCTTCACCGGTCCACGGAAATGAAATATTAGCAGTCTACAGTGTGCTGATAAACTAAAAGAAAATGCATCTTATTTGCTGAAAACAAGACTTTCCATTTTCACCATTGGAGAGAGACAGAGAGGCTGCATTCGCAGCTGGTGTAAAATACTAAAGGTGATGACCCTGGGCTGGAGAGAGGCATTTTCCTTCTGCCAGGTGTGTGTATGGGTGGTCACCTGGGACTTCTGGCCAAGAATCCTAAGAACAAGTTCAACATCTCAAAAACAGCAAGATGTTTATTTTCTCAAGCTGTTCAATGTGCTGGCTTTGTTTCCCTCTTGTAAAATGGCTTGAGAAGCAGTCTTAACTTTGGCTCTAACCTCTCTCATTAGAGCTGAAGTCGTGTTTGGTCATGCTTACAGCAGCACGTATGCAAGGAACGAACTCTTAAGCTGTTGGAGATGCAGATGGTGAAGATGATGTAAGCAGGAGAAGAAATAAATAGATTTTAATTAAGAAGTAAAATCTAACTTTACTTCCCATATTGGAAAGGCAGCATGGCTTAGCAGGCAGTATTGGAGGAGGATCTACTGAAATCAGACTGGTCTCTGTGATAGCTGTGTAATCCTGGATAAGTTGCTTTACCTTGGCTGTCAGCTTTCTTCTCTTGGTATTTGTCTTGTCTGTTCGGATCACAAAGGTTTCAATTTGGAGATATTTTTGTTATGTGATCTTACAATATCTAGTCATCTTGTTAGGAGTCTAAGGCACTGTTGTAATGCAAATAATACATCAATTAAATAATGTGATTCTGTTTGTATTACTAGTAGGGATAAGGGGAAAGGATCAGGCCTAATATTGTAATTGTTTTTTTAAGGAAGTCTATATTATAAAAACAGTGATAGAAAACATGCTTTTTCCATATAAAGGAAAAATCCCCCTCAAAGGATCCTTGAGGGGAGAAAAGATGTTGAATACTGTGGGCACCCAAAAGAATCACAAGAACGCCCCATATGCACTGTTTTAATGCTTACAGCTAGGGGGATGGCAAACGTTTTCAGAGCGTTAGGGCAAGAAAAGAGCATTTCTCCCCAAGCCCGTTTGCTTCTGCGGCAGTGCGGAGTTGGGGCAGGAGTCCCGCGGGAAGCTGGTGCTGCGCCAGGGAAGCCCGCTCCAGTCGAGCGCTGTTTCTGGAGTGTTTTACCGCAGTTTGTGCTCCGGCTCTTCCCTGATGTAGCTCAGCCAGCTTAAATGAGGCTCTGGCACCACTGGAGCCCAGAGAGTCCCGAGGCTGCTTCGCGCCTGGCTCCTTCGCGGCGATGAAGATGATGATGGTGCTGCCAGGGGTTGGCGTGGACGAGGAGTAGGTTTGATGGCTTTCGGGGCTACAAAGCGCATTAATTGCGTTGTGCAAAACCAGAATGCTTATGGCCCACCCGCGACTTTAGGCGTTATGTCCTGAACTTAAGGATTACCATAATGAAAAACTAACTGTACTTAACTAAAGCCGCCGTTCTAGCCAGAAGCGACCAAACAGTGCGAGTGAGTGCTCGCCTTCGACTCCTTCAATCCACGAAACGGATTTCCGATGGCACCTGTCGGTGCTGGCTGGCTTCAACAGCCTTCCCTAAAAACCCACCGTTAAGCACAGAACGGGCACAGTCTTCCCTTAGCGCATGCAGAGCTCCCTCCGGACAGTAAGGAGAAGTGTGTGTGTGTGTGTGTGTGTGTGTGTATTGATGAGATGACTGCTCTTAATTGCTTAAAAGAAGGATTTTATTTTGCCCATTAAAATGAAAAGTCTCATTTAGTGGTGGTGTATACAAATATGTTTTCATGGATATGTTTTTAGCTTACCTTTAAATAGATGCTGGCAAAAAAACAAATATACATCCTCAAAGTTTTTAAATGTTTTACTAGAAAATATTTAGCACTTGCAAGAAAGCATGAACTGAGGAAATCCATGTAACTTAAAATAATGTTATAGTTGTTTTTGTTTGTCTGTTTTTTGTTTTTTTTTGAAAATGTTTCAGACTTGAAAAGTTCTGTTATAAAAGTAGGGAGTCCAGCTCTTTGGAAATATGTGAGTTTTCTCAGGCCTGCTGGTTGACTTGTGTATTTTAACTACATAAATCTGTTGGAATACCTGTAGTCTATGTGGATAACAAAAAAATTTACCCTAAAGATACATTGGCACATTATTCCATATTAGCTGATGTTTCTTATCGGGAAAAGTTAGTTCTCCTTCAGTGAAATGCCTCTTCTTCTGCTAAGCAATGTGAAATTAAAGGTTGACAGGACATACTAATGAAATAAAGCGATAAACATTTTCTGACAGGTGCAAAATATAGTAGTTGTTCAATAAGGTTATAATTTTGGAAAATTTCACTTGGTAAATCTAATTTGTGTCAGTTCAGTATTGGCTTGAACGTCTAGTTCTAATTTATTGAAAGCACCAGGAAGACTATAACCATTTGTTTAGCACAGTGTTCAATCCATAAGAACTAACTTCATGAAACGTAATTTTCTGAGTGAAAAAAGACGATCCAGGCAAGCAAAGCAGTAAACCCTGCCGCTTTGCCCTGTGAAGACAGGAGCAAGCCAAGAGCGTTTGAAAGCACGGGGGCAGCTTCAGCAGCGCCCTCGCCGACACCACGCACGCAGAGAGGCCTGGGCCGGCGCTCAGGAGAGGTTGTCAGACCTGCTAGCGATTTCTTACGCAGAATACTGAAGATCAGTTTTACACAGGGGGGAAAAAAGTCAAATCACCTGTGCCAGTGTTACTGCTTTTTTTTTTTTTCCTTTTCAAAATGTGGTAAAATATACAGATTAAGCACTAAAAGCTCTACAGGTGCTTGAAAATACATACTTAAAGAATGAAAACATTTTGTTTACCACAGGGTAAATGACCCCCTCCCCCATATGAAATAAAAATAATCTGCCGGGAGTTATAGTGCGTATTTTCATTTGCGTTATTACTTCTTTCAGCGTAACCCACACTGCAGCTTGGCACTGCGGCTCGTCTCTAGGTTTCTGCATGCCACCCTTGCAGAAGGGAGCTTTGCTATGCCGATGTGATAATTATGGTAATGATGCCCTAACTATGTATAAATTTCAACCAGTTTCCCCAGTGTTGTCATTCTCAGAGCTGTTTGAGATGGGGATGAGATAGAGAGGGAACTTCTATCTCTCCACTATTTATTTCATGTTGTATTTCTTATTAATTCATGCATTTGCAGCTGGGTAAGATTGGAAAGGTCAGCAAATGAATACATCAAATATTTAAAATGGCATATATATATATTTTTTCCATGCATAATTCTTTAGGAGTCTCCCTTCTGCTCAGAGAGGGAAGGAAATAGATTTAACCCTCTTATTGCGTTGACTTGTTCTGGATGTCTTTAGGGCCCTGGTGGTCTGGGGCTGGAGGCATGAGCTGAGCAGGAGAATGGTGTCACAGGTGCCTCTTACGGCTGCTGCTGTCGGGGATCCTGGAATAGGCTGGGATTAATTACTGCTGTGATGGCTGTCATTTATTTATTTATAAAGCTCGTGCAGAACTCTGTCCTGGTGGCAAGACACCAGCTCTGACTTGCAGCGCATGGAGGACACCTAACACTCCCTGACTTGTTGTCTAGGATCCTGTCTTCTGCTGTGTCTAAAATAGCGCATTTCTTTTAATATAAATTTTTAACTCTTTACTCTGTTGCTTGACCTGAAACGCTACAAAATGAAGATTCTTGTAGATGTATGTGGCTGGCACATCTTGGTGTTCTTCTAAGGCTGTCTTGGTCTCTGGACCTCAGGTGAGGGTGTAGCAGGAGAGGAAAACTGATAGTTCTGTTTTAGCAGCTTGAGTTTGGTTTTTTTTTTTTTCATGCTGTTGTTCTTGCAGTGCCAGGCTTGGTGTAGCTAACTGATCACCTGTGTTTCTACTGATTGCCTCTTCAAACAAAGTGCTGATAATTAAAGTTGGTAGAAGCCACCTAAAACTTCTAGACAAAAAGTAGCAGGTTGCCCTGAATACTGCCTTGCGGCATCATTTGCCAAATGTTGACTTTTGATGATCAGCTCAAACTAATATGTTTAGTCCCTGGCTAGACTGCAGTTGGTAGGAGGGACTGTAATGCCTGAGCCAGTTTTAATCTAGGAAAATGGTTTTGAGGAAACAGTACCAGTGAAGATGCAGCGGGCCAGACCCAAATATAGGCAGCGAGTTGGTGTTCAAAAGGGCTTGTAGCACTGAAGGCCAAAATGCTTCATCTCTCTGTCCATAGTAGCTTGACTTCTCCTGTTTAAATTGAGGCTATAGGTTTTGCTGTAACATCTCTTGGTTATGTTATAGCTGTAGCTAGCAGATTTTTGGCATTGAGCGCTCTAAGCCATCATTTTTAATCACAAAATTTGGTTGGGATGCTAATAAAACTTGAGTGAATTCTGCAAGCCCGTACGTGATAACAGGTAATTCGTTCAGTAATAGTGGGGAAAGCAGAGCTACTCTTTTCTGGCTAATAACACTTGCAGAATTTGTAATGATAATGCTGCAATTATATATGAATATATAGATATAGCTACATCCTGAATTTCTAAAGCTCATAAGTCTGATATGCTTGCACCAAAATTCAAATATAGGGTTGTAATTTTGTTTGGAAAAAATTACTTACTCACTTGGCTTTATAATTAGTCTGTTCACTACCATTATGCCAAATCTTTGAACAAAGACCAAATTTAGTAATTATCCTGAGTGAGCAATTAAAAACTGATCTACTTACCAGGGACTGTCAGTAGCTGTAGTCAGGTACAGCCTTTGCCTACATCCAGGTACCGAGGCATGCTTGTTTCTGGAAGGGATTAAATTCCAGATATCACCGTTTTGTTGTTTCCCGTTTTGGTTTATTTTTGAGAGGAACATGTAACAAACTAGTCAGAAGAAATCATCTGTCCCAAGCCCTTGACACTTGCGCTGGGTTTCAGAAAAAGTGGTGACTGTAGGTCAGATATCATTAGGGTTTTTGCGGGGCAGGGAGGACCTCGCCCCCCTGCCAAACATTTTTTCCATTGCTTTCTGACTTGTAGGAATTTCTTTACATAATTTAAAAATAAATAAAAAACACTCAGCTAATGATCTAATCAGGATAAGTTAATGTGGGCCATCCCAACTGCTAATTAAGCGTGGTTAACAAGACACAAATTTTATTATACCCTCTCCTTTGTTTCCATCACTTTAACTCTTCCTGAAGATTTCACAAAGCCATCATTCCTTCAGCTTGGCAAGATTATTCGAAGTTGCTTAGGATGATGCTCTTAAAACTGGTTAGCACTGCACCACACCTCAGCTGAGATCATCAGCTGCCCTGATGACTCACTGGATTTGGGGGCAAATCCTGATGTGTGAACCTTTAGCTTTGTGGGAGAAGACTGAATCATTTAAAAAAAAAACTTAAGAAAACACTAAAAAAAAAAAAAAAACCCAAACAAAACCCAACCCCCCCAAAACACTAGAATCGGTGGGGTTGTATCAAATTAAAAATAAGGGCTTCTTGGAATTGCGTGGGTTTTTTTGTTTTGTTTTTTATTGAGGGCAGCGAAGCGTGTTTAAATGGAGCCATGTAACTTTGCAGCGCAGCAGCTGCGGAGCTGATGGCAATGCTGGAACATGGACAAATGCTAAGGACCTACTAATGCTAAGGAGCGGTAACATCTTGGACTGCCTCCGCCTTACCTGCAAAGGGAAACTGTGGATCCAAATCATTTTGTCTCCAAGTTTGCACATAATTTGGGAATGGCAGTCTCAATTCAAGGGGTGCAGCCTAAAATATCAGCAGTGCTGCAAGGTGAGGATTGGGTTGCCTGGCAAAGTTATGTGGAGAGATCCAAAAACCATGTAGGATATCAAGCAATACTTTTAATTTTATGGCAGATAGGCATTGGTTCTATTTAGTTCTTGAGCAGTTTCTTTTCTTTCTTTTTTTTTTTTTTTTAAAGGGGGGGGAGTATTTTTCACTTTTACGTGGTTAAAGCTCAACAAAAGCCATAAAAATTCTTCAAAAGAAAAAAGAGAAAAATCCATACGGGATATTTATAGCCAATTATTTTTTTGATTTTTTTTTTTTTTCTTTCTTCAACTCACTTGCGAGTTTTATGTGAGCTTCAGCTCTACCTATTTTACACCCCAGCAAGCTTTGCAGATAAATACTGATGGTTAAGGATAGCTACTGATCTCTGCTTAAGCCCAGGCTGATAGTAGCTGTATTATTTGGGCTGTCTGTGTCACATTGATCTATGTTAGAGCAGAAGGTTGTTCCTCACAGGCTGTTCATTTGTACACTTATGCATACAGGTATGAGGTGGTTTAAACTTTAAAGCCCATGAGAATAAAAATTGACTGTATTTATCAAGTTTATCATTATTATTACTTTTTTTTTTTTAAACTGAGCTTCTGCTCAATTGAACAACTTAGTGCAGCAGCTGCAAAATCATAAAATACAGAGAGATAAAAATCACAAGAGGCCAAATCAGGTAAGTCTTGGTTATTAAATTTCTGCATGATAAGGAAGGCTTCGTCTCGTCTTCTGCCAGCTTGTTCCAGCTGTATGTTCTATGTTACAGCGGAATTGAGAAATTCTGAGCTTTTTATATATATATATATATATATATATATTTAAGCCATATTGGGAAGTAAAAATTATCATCTGTTGATTTTCAGAAGTCACACTTGCAACTGCACCACCGTGATCGTTAGGTTAATTAGCAGGTAGTCCTGGCTCACAGGGTTTAATCCTAAACTGTGTAGCTCCATGTACCATATCAATATTTTGGACAGATATCATTCATCTAAGTCTCCTTACCAGCATGACCTGAGTATCTGTATTAAAGCATGTTCTGTTTTATTATGTGGATTAAAACAGACACAGACTTTTCTGCAGGGGAAAGAAGACAATTTTGGATGATTGTGGTACAATAAGGATGAATCTGTTTCTGTCTTTGCCATAACTAACTGAATCACTGCTAGTACTTAAAACAGCTTTTCTTGCACAGCTTGTGCTTTTTTGTGATAAAACAATACATAAAACACCAATCAAACTGTAACTCTATATGCTTCTGAATCCCTGAACATGCAACTATTAGTTTTTAAACTTAGCTTCATTGTGGAGTAAAAAAAACCCACCTAAACTGTTGGCATCCTATATAGCATGGTACTAAGAAAGGAGGCTAGATGGAATCGCTAACTATAACTAACTTTGTAGCAGAAACAAGATGTTTTTGGCCATAGCAAGCTGCGCAGTGGTCTTCAATACGTTTCTATGCTGATGTTTGCCCAAGAGTTGTCAGAAGATACGAGTTCAATGCGTGACCCCTCACTGCTGGGTAGAAGATGATGATTGGAAGGGGTTTGCCCAAGCCCCAGGTGAAATACGGGGTTGAGCCCTCGCAGACAGACCTGGGTCAGGATGCAGCTGCCCCACGTGGATGCACTGGAGATCAGCAGGTGCTTCACCTGAACGAAGATAGTTCAGGCCTTCGGAAAAATCAGATTTTCCAGATGCCAAATTTTAATGTTGCCCATACTTCATGTGGGGTGACTCACGGCTGTTTCTTTAACTGGCATGTTACCTTAGTGTAAATATTAGCCGAAATTCAGAATTTCAGGTGTTGGAATAAATGCTTTGTCTGAAGTGAACATGAGCAGCAGCAATGGGAAAATGTCAACTTAGCTAGGTAATAAAGAATTTGCCTTTTTTTTTTTTTTTTTTACAAGTTATTTTGGTGTGCTCCACAATTTTTTTGTTTTGTTTTGTGTCTCCCCCATGGGTGCGACCGTGGGGCACACAAGGGACCAAACTCGAGGGAGGGAAGCAGTACTGCTTCTGGCCGCCAGGCGTTACGGAAGCGGCAGCGATGAACTTGCAGACAGAGGCGATCGGAGCGCCAGTTCCCGGGAACGACCAGGCTGTCGGCGCTCGGCGGCAGCAGCCGCGAAGGAGGCAGCCTGTTCCCTGCAATAACGGAGCTGGCTTTCAGCTCCCATCCTGCGTGAGAAAGGCAACGAGGAACGCGTTGTCAATCCCTCAACCCCTCTTTACGGTGTTTGCAAAGATGTATAACGGATGTATCTGACCGCTGATTGATGGAGCATTTTAATTGCTAATTGCCTCGTACACAGGTGCGACTGGATCTGCGCGAACCACACGGTTCAGCTAAAACTCCTATTCGGGGTGTTAGCAAAGCTCACCTCAAAGGCTGTCTCGCCCCGCGCCGTGTGAACGGATGCTCTGGAGCCGAGAAGTGATGATGCATCTGGCTGTCAGGTGTCACCTAATCATTAAGGACAAGAAGTGGAAAGAGAAATGTGTGCAGCAGCCTGGGATTGCTTTATTACCACTTGTCGCGACGCGTTATTTCCGTTGTTCAGGGTTTACCCAGCTGCTGGCAAGGCACGCTCTCCCCAAACTGCAGAAACGCCCTGCCCCTTCCGTAGCCGCTGAAGTGGGACCCCCTGCTTGGTCGTGCAATGCTGATTAAAAACTAAAGGTGTTATTCAGCCCCCTACTTCTGTCCTCTTCGACATTCCTCAATCAGTCTCGCATTTTTGATGCGATAAGGCAGTACGGGGCTAATCTGCTCTGAAGTGAGACACGAGACACCCCCCTCCCCCCCCCCCCGCCCAGTCCGTGGCTGGTGCAGCTCCACCAGCCTGGTAGGTGTGGGGCAATGCCCTCAAACGCCTCATAACGTTTCTAAACTTGTGGGCTATATTTCAAGTTTTGCGTGTTGCTCTGCAGAAATTTAACCTCTTGAGCAAAAAGATTCTGACTGGTGTCTGAGGGTACCAGGAGACAACTGGGGAAAATGGGCAGGAAAATCTTGCTCCAGCAGACCTTGAGGGCTGTGACTAGAAACCGGAGATTTCTGTGTCTTATTCTTCATTTCCTTCCAACAAGGCAAGTGGCAACGTGCTCCACCCTTCTAACTCCATGTGGGATACCACCACTAGTGTCAATTACTTCATGCTCAGACATCTGTATGGTGGATCCAGGCTTCCAGCCCAGTTACTAACCCTCCACTGATTTCTTTTGTGGTGTGTGTGGGAGGTTTTCTTTGTGTTGTGTTTTGTTTTGTTTTTGCTTAAGAAATTATTGAGGAATCCTATTCAGAATACCAGGGTTTATAACTGCCCCTAAATTGCAAAGTCAGAAATCAAAACCAAGGCAATGCCACTGTTAGGCGACTTCTGGCTGTAGTGCTGTTTCCTTTTTTTGATAGAATCTGTGCAAAGGAAAGATTTACTCTGGGGGTCAATCACTGAACCATCAGGACTTGTACAGCCCTTCAGGGATCCAAGCACAGCCACAACTCCAGCTAGGAGAAACAGGGTTGGATTGTGTAAAGTACCAAATATTCTCATAGGTTAGTGTTCTTCGTCTCTAACCAGGCACCCCAAATTAGTAGGTGCTGCTGACCTTAACCTCTCACTATAACAGTGTGAAGAGTGTGCAGTAAATGGTGCCTTGGCCCTAGGTTGGGGGGTCGTAAGTAACATAAGATCTGGAGGGGTTTCTCTCCTGTGAGCACTGCTGCTTCTGCACCCTGAACGAAAGGAGCCTCTGTGAAGTATTCGCTTGTGCAATTAATGCTTCTTTGTAATGTATGCACAAAAGTTTTCAAAAGTAATTATAATTCTGCCTTTTCTTTTTTATTAGTGTTTTTAGTTGATTTAGGATAGCTATTTAAAATATAATATGCAAATGAAACATACACAACCGTGCATGCAATTGGTCTTCAAATATTTCTGTGTGGTATTTTTTCTGAGAGTGGAAAATGCTTATGCTTCTATATACATGTGGGCAGACAAATAAAACCTGTAACCAGACAGCCTGTGGAAGTTGCATTTTGACATGCCAACTACCTAAGCGTGCCTATTTTAAATGTGAAAGGATACATTTGAATGCCACACTGGTAGTGTACTTTAATATTAAAGTCTAAAAT
Source organism: Apteryx mantelli (assembly GCF_036417845.1). Taxonomy (NCBI): domain Eukaryota; kingdom Metazoa; phylum Chordata; class Aves; order Apterygiformes; family Apterygidae; genus Apteryx; species Apteryx mantelli. Next base: position 3,808,935 of record NC_089986.1, read on the forward strand.
GATAATTGCATTAATTTGAGTTTTCATGGGCCTGTACAGGTGTTTAATTTGGATTTAACAAAACAGAAGTATCAAATTAGTAATCACTTATTTGATAGAAATAACTTTAAATACCATACTATTTAAAATCTGACATCCAGGAAGCATCCATCAAATGTACCACTAATATTTCACAAAGTGCGTGGCCTATTAATGTCGTTACGCTACTTGTTTCTAGGTTACTCATTTATTCACTTATGTAAGTTGACTTCTTAACTACTTAAGGGTCTGATGCAATTCCCGGTGAAAGGAACAGGAGTCTTTCCAGTGAATTTAGCAGGACATGGACTGGGTCCGAGCTCGGTAGTGCTCCGCAGTGGGGGTAATCCTTAGTGAGAGCGGGGTGTGCTCTGCACCTGGAGCTAGCAAGTAGCGCTGGAGAAATCTTGTGCAAATAGCCTTCTGCCCCAAAGCATTGCATTAGCAACCTTGGCCAACACGAAACGATGTCGCTACTGCAACCCTGGCCCTCCTGGTCTTCAGGAATTAAAGATGCAAAACTGAACAGTGGTGGAAACAAGGCAGGGGGCAATGGGTACCCAGATCTCTGATGGGGCAGGATGGTGCAAATGGTCGTGCAGACCCTCGCAGCTTGCAATGCGGTGGCAAGGCCCAGCAAAGACCAGGGGACTCTCATTGGCATGGTCATTGCTATCATATTATTATTATTTTTTTCTTGCATTTTATATTTTCTTGTTTTATTAACCTTCATTATACAGGTCGGAATAGTGTTTCTCTTGCGTGTAGACTTCATCTTCTCTAGCCTCGTGAAAGGGCCTGAAAATGCGCTGGGTTTTTCCTTAGGCATTTTGGCAAATCACTGATATCCCCCTATTCCCTCCACCCCGCTGCACTGAAGATAGCCCTTTAGGTTTACCCTCTCCCTGCCATTAAGCAGTGCCTGGAGGAGGGGTACGTGGCGAAGGGGGCAGGACTGGCTTTAAGAGATTCGGACAAGGGGTGTCCCTCCATCTCCTCGTCTCCTGTTGCTTCAAGACTTAGTACGCCCTCGCCAGCGGCGATGCCTCGGAGGAGGCCTCCGACTTGGCAAACTTTGCCGAGGAGATGTTTCAATACCTTCAAATTCGAGTTGCTGGTTCCCTCCTGGCTCTGACTCAAAGCAGAAGCGAATCGCACACAGGTGACAAGGCAACATAGAAAGCTCCCCGCTATTGATTTTGTCGTGAGCTAGATGAGGGAACTGGTGCTAGATATGTTTATTTTTTTTCCCCTCTACTCTAATTAGGTTTTTCTTTTATCTTTGCAAAGTCAAGTTAAATGATACAGATATGTTATCTGTTGCAGGAATATTTTGTGACTACAATCTTCAAGGGAAAAACCGAACCTGCTTATAAAGACTGCTTTCAGCAGGAATAGCCTGCTGAGATAAAACAAACACTTCCATGTTTCATGTGCGTGCCAACCAGTTTGAAGTTCTAGGCTGTAACTGTATGTCCAAAGTTTATTGAAATAATCAAATTAACTTTGAGAGAAGTTCCTTCATGTTTTTTGCTTCTATTTGTTTTTACTGCTCCTTTGTCTCGGATGTCCTTTTGATCCCCTCTTGGTATAAAACCTTAAGAGTGAAATATTTGCAGTATGGCTAAGAAAAGTTGCATTCAAAAGAAAGGGGCACAAAAAACCTTATTAGAAACTTTTCATCTCTTTATTTCCCCTTTCTTGTTATTCCTCTCTTCCTCACTTATACTGACTACTCCTGTATTGACTGATCATATCCAGATATTTGAATTGGGACAGCAGAACTGTTGATATGTCCGTGAATAGTATAAAATCAAGATCTGCAGCGCATGTTCTCATGTGAATCTTCAGTACAAAGTTTGCTTAAGTGAGAAGTCCTGCAGAATTTCTTTTACAATGACTTAAGATATCTGTGGGATTTTACTGCATTTATATGAAATGGGAATTTCCAGTAAAATGCACAGTAACACATGCAGAAATTTCTTTCCTAAACTTTTGGTAAGATTTCTCATAGTGTGTGCTAGGACTATAATCTTCCTTAAATCCTGTACTTGACCGCATCAACAACTTCTTCTTCCTCTTATTTGTAACTGGAAGGAATATCTTTTCCCAGGCATAACCGTGTAATGTTTGTGCAGAACAACAAAAATTGTTTGAATGGAAAGGAATATTCTGAAAAATCTTCTTTTAATTTGGTAATGGTAATTAATGGTACCTTGGAGGTTTGGTGTAAAGTAGAAAACGCAGTCCCAATTCAGAAGTTTGTTACACATTTTTGGTGATCGAGGACTCTTATGTTTATGGGTTTCCTGGTTTGTTTTGGGAGCCTGTATCACCTGTTTGTGAAGGTCCACAGGGTTGAATCGCTGGTTCACCTTCAGATCTCTTCTCCAAAAGTTGAAGATGTCTTGGGAGGGAAGGTGGAAATAACATCCAAATATTTTGTTCCCCCAAATGCTACTTGAATTGCAGCGTTCAATCACAAGATGGCAGTTATGCTTCACAGTTAACTTTTTTTTTAACTCTCACTCGATTTTTGGTCCAGCTAGAAAAAAATGCCAAAGTGTGTCTCCTGACTAAATTCACTCTTTCCCCTGTACGTAAGTATTCCTTAGATTTCTGAAAGAGGAACTCTATCTATAGGTTTTCACTTTAATTCAATCAGCTAGTGAATATACGCAGCAAAACTTTTAATAGAAATAAGGTTGTGAGGCTTGTTCACATTCTTTTCATGACAGCTAAGTCACCATCACAAATTTTCATCAAAATACAATGATTTATGTAAAAAAGCTACTAAAATTGACCATACTGGTATTTTAAATTATGATCACAGTCGCAACATGTGTTACTTATTTATCTTACCTGAGTTTTGTTAACCTGTACACCCTCTTAATTCCAAACTGATATCCATTTCCATAGGCAGTAATAATATGCCGTGAGCTGCTGGAGTCAGGCTGCTATATTCAAATAATGGTGACCTTTTACACGCAGTAAGTTTTTAACAGAATCTGAGTAGAGGTATAGAATAACTTCCTGAGCGATGCTTCACAACTGTCTCGATTTTCTGCGGGAAGCACTGGCATGCCTAACTACGAGCTATTTCATGAGCTGTTCTAGGGTCTGTTTTTCCCCTCTTTTCAAATCCTTTAGCACTAATGGCTCTTTCCCATCTTTTGGTTCATTCACGTCATTTCTTGCATAGTAGTGAGGTTGCTATGGCTTTTTGGAAGAGAAAGATTTCCTCTTGGAGTCTTCTTCAATGATTGCTTTTTTGAGTAAAAATCAGCAAATGTTTCTTGGAGGCACCGGAGGAAATGGCATATAGCTGGGTCCTGTGCACCTTAATCAGAGGCAAAGCTACCTGAAAAAATTATTTATTTATTTATTTATTTTTGTCCCTCAAAATGTTGGCTTTTGGCTAGAAGAACAAACAAATATCAGTACGAGAAAGACTGCTGCAGCTCTTTGCTGACCTCTCTTCGCAGGAGAGCTAGCAGACCCTGGACAGCATGGTATGTGCCCAGGTATGAGATGTGTGACCCAGGGCAGAGAATAGGCCAGGCTGCTCTGTCCTCAAATGCAGTGCTGCTGGGGATGTCAACATGAGATACTCTGCCTTTTACCTGAATATTTAGCTTTTCTGTGTTTTTGATGAGAAATCTCTCTCTGTCTTAGTCTTTCTCCTTCTGCTGTTCTGTTCTCATGGAAGCAAGAGCTTTGGTTTGCTTCTCCTTCCAAGGAATGTAGCTTAGTCAGTCATTAACTTTTTGCATAAAAATTGCTTAAAAGAGAACCAAAGGTGACCTTTTCCACTCAGCAGAGCTGACTAAAAGCGATATTTAGCGTGATGTCCAAGACAACGTCTTTATTCAGTCTGCTGACCATAAGAGCTCCAGCAGAGCTGCACTTAGTGAGAACCCTCCATCAGCTGATGGCAGCGGGAAGTTTAGCCTGAGGCATTCCCATTTCTTCTTGATTTCATTTCTTCCTCTCTGAATATGTATATGGCATAAACACAGTAAATGCAAATTTATCATTACCAAATTGCATCATCTGATTACTCCAACTTTGCATGAGCAAAATGGCCAAACCATCCCTTTTGGCCTCCTGTGACGGCGGCCGGTTGGTTCTGCTGTGTAGCTTCAGCTGCTTTTGCTCACACACATCTGCAGTCTTTCAGACTCAGGACTCTCATAAGAGTCATTTTCGCTGGAAACTACACATTTCTTGTGCAATGCAGAACAAAATGATTAGTATTCTAAAGCACAGTCATTTTGTTGGGTTTAAACTGTGTATGCTTTCTTCTGGAGAGGCAGTGAAAATGAGGAGGCATACAAATGTGCAAGGTTGGGCCAAAATTTATACACTATGTTTTTAGAACTGATTATCTTACCATGGCTAATTGGATATCTTGATTGTGGTAAAGACCAGTAAGCTTAGATTCCTGAAAAAAAAACACAGCATAGCTATTACTACTTATACTTCAGGTAGAGACCTACACTGATGATCTCTGGTAGTTTCTCTTTTCTTATCCAAGGCAGCAGAAATATGTCTTACTTTAATGGCAAAGATGTGTGCCCAGGATGGCTATGATGTATGCCCAGGATATTGAGGACCCAGGTCTAATTTATGCCTTCGCCTGTGTATTTTATGAGACTTGAGGATGGTTTCCTCTAGCCAGCACTGTAAAGGAGAATGAAAACCGTTGCTTGTTCCTCCTGTTGGGCACTGTCTGAAAATGCCTAACAGATGAGCGCTGTTGAGGATTTATGCACGCTAACTCCTGTTTTTGGCCAGGAGTAGGTCTAATCCTTGTCCTGAGCCATGCAGCCCGGTTGCACTGGAGCACGTCTTTGTAAGGGTGGCGGTGGAGCTTGTGGGTGTTTGGAGAGCCGTAAACCCACGCGCAGCCTGGCAGGAGCACGCCACAACGCGGCAGGGGCTTTCAGCGCTGCCGCTTGGGTTTATGCGCATAAAATCCTCTTCCAGATCATCAAAATCCCCTTTCAGATCTGACTTAAAAGATAATTTGGTCACTGTAACCTTCTGTCCGTGGTCCCTCTGCAGAGACTGTGAATAAGCATGCTAATTATCTTTTATCACAATAGTAATAAATTAAAATGTCTAAAAATTAAAATGATATCTTGTTTCTCTTACTTGATATTCATCCTGTTCCTCATGCCGCTACCCTTGATGTTTGTAACCTGCAATGTCAGTCTCCCGTCCCTGTTGATGGAGCTATGGACAAGCTCTTGTATCAGTTACTGGGAGGAGATATGGGCCCGGATAATTAATAGCAGAAATAATTAACTCTGCTTAAGCACAGCATATGTTTTTCTCAAAGGTAGCCAACTCATTTCCAGAGGAGGCTTCACTCCGTGGACGGTTTGATGGAATAATAGCAAGTCAGTGCTGAGGTGAAAGTTAACGTCAGAAGTCAACATTGAGAGTGGCTGATAACTCGAAAGCTGTCTGGCTGCTTTCTTCTAGGCTTTTCAGACACTTTTCCTTTTTTGTTCGGAATAATCCAGCAATTTTCAAAATGGTGTTTATCTAAACAACAAAGCGACAGCAGTGTATAATTCAACCTTACTGTAACACTATCTCTCTACAGATTACCATTCTTTTTCCCCATAGTAATTTCCTAAAATAACTTCTTTGCTTTTTTTTTTTTTTTTTTTTTCCCCCCTTAATGCAAGCCAGAATGAGTGTTTCCACTTTACTGAGCCTGGAAAACCCCTCACTAAGCAGGAGTCCCTCACTACGGCGCTGATGCTGTCGGAGGACGCTGCGCTTAGGTCCTGTCTCCCTTTAGGTTGCCTGCTGGGTGTAACTGGGAGGGACTGGTGGCGCTGCTGGTTTCGGCAAAGGCCGTGCGTGTGCGTGCTGTGCGACAGGCTGCGCAGCCAATGTAGAAGCAATGTTAGATGCATAATGTGTGTACTAGCTCTTAGGCACGAATATAAAACTGTATTTGTGGCATTTATAGGGCTTTATATCTGGCTCGGAGGTACCGTGTATGTGGTATTTCTAATTTGTCATGCATCTATTCTCTTGGCTAAATCAAAGGAATTGATATTTAAATTGTTTCAGGTCTTGGGTAAGTTCATTTTTACCAGGTGATGTCAAGACAAACATTTGATTAGCTCACAAAGAACGAGGGATTCAGACAGAAGAGAAAAGTGAGCAGCCGCTAAGTTTTTTTCTGGAGAGTTTCAGTTTCTTAGTTTGTCTCTGCCTAAAAATTCCCCTGAGGTTTTTCCCTGTGTGGTCCCTGCATCCGCATCTCTGGGCCTCGCAGCAAGGATGAATGGTCAGGACCAGGAGATAGCCCTAAGGTCACCTTAGTATGGTCACCTTGCTCACTGTGTTATTTTAATAGCACGCTTTTGGGTTTAGCCATTTATGGTCATCAGAATATAGGTGGAAAGGAGACCGGGAGTCCTGGGCATATCTGACCCCCTTCCACAGACACGACCAGGAAAAACGTTGCTGGCTATTTTTATAAAATGGCTGATGGATGACTCAGTGGGCTAATCTAAACCCTGATGTCTTTAAAAATTGCTTCCCGGTGGGTATAAATCTCTTCTAATGATCTCATGCGGGTTTTATTGTCAAAGCATTTACTTGCTCGCTCATAAATCAGTCAGAGGCGTAGCCTGCTGCCAGCGTAGATGTGGGACTTGGTCTCTAGTCCTTCGCCTTGCTGAGAAGACTCAAGGCTCGTGCAAGTGTTCAGGTTGCTCTGGCTTTGTTGGATGAAGCTCTCGCAGTCTTAGGCCAAGCTTTTAAGGAATTTATCTTACTTTCCAATAAAGCAAGACATGTCCAAAACTTACCTCTCCCTGAACAGTGGTTCACTACAGAGGAGGTTTTTTTTAAATATTTCTTTATTCTGTTCTTTGCTTTTTAAAAATGGCCTATAAAAGTCCAGTGCTTTGATATATATATATTTTTGCCTTTTGTTTTGGATGCTTTTTTTCCTTATCGTTGGAAAAATATTTGCGTAACTATCGTGTGCATGGCTTATTTACGAAACTGAGTGACAGTGGGGAAAGATTCACGCAAGCAGCAGCGTACTAGTGCTACCGCTCTTCTGTGCCGCTGCACGTACTGCCGAGCCCACGAAACGATTCCTCCTTCTCGCTGCGCTTTGGCCAGCGCATAGCTGTGAAATGACTGGAACGTGTCAACTGCGCTTGTTTACATATGGATATGGATACACATATATATTTTTAACCTTATTACCTGCACCAAGTTTCCACTGATTTTCAGACTTAATTTTTGTTTGTTTGTTTGGGTGTTGTATGTGGGTTTTTTTTTGTTTGTTTGTTTTTTGTTTTTGATCCCAGCATGGAATTGGATGATGATTGATTTATTTCCTCAAAAACTTTTTGCTGTTCTGGGAAGTTTTCATCTAAATCTCCTTCTACCTCTACTGTTACATCTGCTTTTGAGTCATGATTCCCCAACAACGAGGCAAAATAACTAAAAGGGCATTTTCAGTTTCTCTGACACCCTGTTATACTGTTATGTGTGTTTTTTTTTTTTTTTTTTTTTAATTTTCCTAATGCATATGTTGTCTGAAAAACCTCTTGGCCTGTTCTTTTCTTTTCCACGGTTCCTCTGAAGTGTGTGTGGTGGTTGGACCATACAATAATAATATGCTGTCACGTTGCTTTGCAAAGCAAATGTCATACGCTGTCCAGCTCCTCTCTCTTACAACATATGCTTTGCTCCGTCTTTCGAAGGTTGATTGTCAGCGGAGGGATGCATGGAGTAAATAGTTGGTAAGAAATGTATTTGCGCCATATGGTTTCAAATGTTGTTGAGGCATTTGTGATTTTAAGTCCTTCGTATTTTTTTAGTTTAAGCATATGGCAGTAGTGAGTATGTGAGATAACTTCTGCCATAAAGCAAATGCAGGTTAATGCCAAATTTATCTACAGTATGTATATTCATGGTATCATCATGCAAGTAATAGTTGGGAGGATAATGCACATCCTGTATACTACAGAAATAGCTACAGTTATATTTTTCCCCGTGAAAGAAGTGCTCATTAAAACATTCAGGAGTAATAATGACTTGACGTTCTTTTCTCTCCAAGTTCTGCATAATGGAGTAGTACATTTGCAATATAAGAATAATGTAGCCACATCTACTTTTATTGCCCAAATGACAAATTGTGTTTTCCAGTTTTGTCTAGCTGAAAGTTGGGTATATTGCCTTGGAAAATTAATATTTGAAAATGCAGTTTGAGGTAGATATTATCATTGTACTTTAATAATGGACTGTATTTTTTTTGATGAAATGATCTTAGTTTGTAATGTTCTTAGCTCATAAAAATAATTTTAGTACCAATAATATTTATATTAGTACTAAACATCTTGACAGAACACTGTAACTAAATTGATTTTATTAATAATAGAATAGATCATTAATGACAGCTGTGCTTGAAAGGAACAGAGATGCTCTAAATGAGGCTTTCCTCCATCTTGCTTATTATGCGGCCATTTTTAAAATTACTTATTTTATTAAGGAGAATAACAAGTAAATATGTAATGAGAATGAGCGCAGACACCTTGTGAGAAATGCTGCAGAGTAATAGCACACTTAAACCGACTTATGTGTGGCAATGGTGCTTCATCTGCTGGTGAGAGCTGACTGCGATGCATGACACAGAGACCGCAGCTTTTTCAGCTGGAGCCATTTTTAGCCTCTCAATCTCTTATCCCGGGGAACTTTTGTAGATTATTTCACCGGCTTGAATAATGTATTTTCACTTATAATCCACAGAAGCCTGTGGGGACTTTTAAAAATGAGCACCGTCTATATTGGGCTCTGAGTTCATGGAGCTTGGCCATAAAATTGGCAACTGCTTTTCACAGAAAAGCACACGATATTAAAAAGAAATGAAATGCTTTGGCACAATTAGGGTTTTGAGTCATTCTTCTAGCAAGCCAGACCTAGAAATGTGATAAAATGATGTAGGAGCATAAAACTGGGCAAAACAGTTAATTCTGAAAACTGAGATTTGATGGTTGGAGAAGACTCAGGGAAGTTTTGACCCAAACCTGCTGCAAACTGTGGGTTTTTTTCCATTGGCCAAGGAGGTGGCAAAAAACAAAAACAACTCAAATGGGAAAAGAATTAATAGGGGGAAAAATAAGGAATATGGCAGACGGGTGGAGGTCGTGAGTCAGTAGGAGGCTGAGGGCTTCTGGTTTTAGGAAGATGTAAGGATGATGCTCGGTTCAAATGTAGCAGTAAAGGGATGCATTAAGCAAATGAGAACGTATAAAACCTTTAATGTTTTGCTTCCTAGGCAGCAACTGCCTGGAGTTGGGAGGAATGTGAAATGCTTCTGCTCTTAAAAATCTGGTACAATAGATCTTTCCTCTGCTTATTGGAGGAAAAAGGAGAGACCTGCGTGGGATGGGGAGAGAGGAGATCTGCTCCTCTACCCCAAACATGACGAATGCAAGGACTTAGCTGCCCAATCTCCACCTCTCTTTTCCTCCGGGGCTGGGGCTTGCCAGTTAAGTGACTTCAGTGTATTAGTACAGAAACTGTAAAAGCTTAACCTATGGACAGAATTGACTTATTCAGCACAGGCAAGGGCAGTAAATTTTTGTACAGGTAAATGAACATTTGAACATTTAAAACCATTGCAGCTGGCCTGTACCTGTTTCCAAAAACTAGGATTGCAGAGGTGCAGAAATTAAGTGGCTAAAATGTTTATTATGAATGTTTTATATGTACAGAAAGTGTAGAGTTCATTAAGACCGGTGTGACACTTAATTATTTAAGTTTGGAGAGGTACCTGGTTTATAGCCCTAGCGCAGGGGAAGCTGGAGAGAGGAAAAGTATGTGCTGGGGCGACCTGATTTTCTACAAACTCTAAAACAGGGAGGTCTTATGAACAGCAAACATGGAAGTTTTCAAACTTCATGAGAATGCGGATATCTGCATAAAGTAGCAAGATTTATGTAGGTGTTTTCTATCTGCCTCTTCTTGAAGACTCATATCCACAGATCCATTGCTCAAGCTTTTATTTGTTGTTAATAACTAGACAAATTGGTTGACGATTTGTTGTGGACTACACAAGTATTTCTTGTAGCATTTTTGTGGCTTTATGAACAGCATTATGTGGATATAACCGTCACTACCAAGTCAAATGGTGTTGAACCCACAGGCTTTGCCTGGAGCTTCAGTCCTGCTTTGCGACGGCTTCACCAAAAGAAGAAAAGGACTTCAGACAAGAGTTTTCTATAGAGCTTGTGAAAAATCATAAATCATCTGGAAAAATTCATGAGATTCAGAAACACTTTTAACAAATTTAGCTTGAGATTGTAATGAAAACAAAATCCAAATGATTTTTTTCTTTTTTCCCCCCTATGGCTTCAGTGATATATTACAACCCTTGAAATGTGAGTCAAATGGAGCGTTAAATACTTGTTGGGAAGATTTTCCCTGAAGATCGAGGTCACCACCTCCTGATGCCTGCAGACCCCTGTGCAGGGATCCCCTGGGCGTGGGATCGTGCCCCAAATCGGCGGCGTATGCGACTGCTCCCCCGCTTTCCTACTCTCTGCAACTCTTCCAGTTCCAGCTCCCTCTCTTTTGATTACTTTCCCATACCAGAACTTGGCTACGAACTATATGCTTGAAAAAGAGAGGAAAAAGGCTTTCAGGAGGTATATCTTTATTATTCTAGAGAAGATAACATTTCAAAAGCAAGGCGAAACAGGGAGACAAGAAAATAAGACTGGTGAAAGACACAGTATTATGGACCAGCACAGTGACAGAGACTGATTATAGTTTAAAAGATTCTGTCCTTAAAAACAGAAAAAAAATCAAACCCTTCAATCAGAGCATTTCAGAAATATTATATAATAATTTAGCCGCTGTCTGGAGCTCTTGTACTCTCCATGCTGTCTCTAATCTGCAGTAAATTGGTTTTGATTAAAAGTCTTCCTAACAGGAAAATCACTGTTTTGGGGGAAAGGTGGGGGGGAGTGTTTTTTTTTTTTTCTTCTTCTTTCTTCCCTCTTTCAGCAGAGGCTCCTTGATTTTATAGTCTGTATCCCTGTACAGTAAGCAGCCTTCTCCCCAGGGATGTCCTTACCATTCAGGACGCCTGCGCGGACATTATATATAGATTTGTGCATGTTTCTGCGTATATATATATATACACACACACATGTACAAACATGCACAAATGATTTATGTTTGTGGATAAAATAGTAGGAAATAACGGGAAATAACTGAAATCTGCAAATGCTTTACTAAAGTTTGTGGGGTTTGGCTGGCATTTCTGTTCAGTTCTTATGCCGAATAGGTGCGTGAACACGAGTGATGGGATTAAAATGCAATACCTTTTTTTTTTTTTTTCTCACAACAGTGCATTTGTCCTGGGTCAATAAGTGAACAGAACTGAGCCATAGTCATCAAAGTATGAAACAAGCCTCAGCAAATAACTGCTGAGGATGTTTGATGTTTGCCACCACCTTTCCAAGGGTGTTTCAGGGAGCCCTTGTCCCCGTGGCACTTGAATTATTTGTTTGCGTGATGAGCAAAATGTGGATTTGAGGTCCTGAGCATTGCACAAAGCTAATTTTGTGATTTTCATTGACTGATGTTCAGGAAGCCATGGCTGGGGTTTAGGTTTCTGTTCGCCTGCACTTTGCTTAGCAAAATAGGATGATGCAAATACACCTTGTTTTTTTTTCCCCGGTTACTTTGGACAGCTGATTTTATAGCTACTTGAACAAGAATTTTGGAGGATAAGAGGGTTGCTTGGCAACTAAACTGCAATATTTGCACGAGTACCTGCGGTGCGGTTTCCCTGCTTCCTGAGGAGAGTGCAGGAGTGAGCGTCTGCGATGTTTCTATTTTTATTTTCCGCTCATATCACCGGGCACGATGGTTTTATTATGTTCCTCGCTTATGTTGCTGTCATGCCTGGGAACCTTGGGTTGCGTCCCCGAGAAGCGATCTGTAATGTAGAGAACCCAGTTAGCCAAATATTGTTATCCACGAAGTGAGGAAATTTTTGCAAGAAAGTCTGAATATCGCGGCAGAAGTGAAGGAACCCGTAAGGTGGTCCCAGAGCAAACGAACAAAGCGGGTTCATAACGTGCCAGGTTAGATGAATTAAGCAGTTCCAGTTAAAAGGTTGAGGAACTTGATGCTTCAGTCAAAAAAATTTTATTTTCTTGAACTAACATCGACAGTTTAGGCATAAGATGCTGGGATGAATCTAAAAGAAAAATGTGTCCTCATCGTCTTTGGTCTTTCTTCTTAGACTGCTAGCAAAGGTTGTGGTAAACGACTGCACACACACAAAAAGGGCTAGTAGCACGAAGCCGCGACATTTACAGAAAGTGTTATTACGGGTAGGGACTGGGCAACCACCAAAAATAACTTTCAGAAACCTCTCTGTGATTTTTCTTTTTTAAGTGAGTCTTTAGGTAGCAGCGTCTATCTTTTTATTAACGGCAACCTGAGCTAATCCACTGATTTTCTGAATTTAGAAAAGTCAGTAAGTATTGTGAGATTAGTCATGCTACATGATATAACGTGCACACGAAATGCTGTGTTTTATTCATTGGTGATATGCTAAGAGTATTTCCAAATAGAAAGGTTCTCCTCGTCTTCCTACACCACCACGGCTAACAGCAGTTTATAGGAGCACTCCTCTGACGGTGCCTTTCAAGGCAAAGTTGCTTTGCAAGTCTAGCTTCCCAAACGTTTGCAAACTCAAAGCGGCTTTCAGAAAAATGAGGTAATCTGCAACTTTAAATTTACCACTTGACTGTTTCCTAATACACTGTTTTTCTTGCTCGGTGTCCACTAAATGAAGGTGGTTTACAGTTAATACTTGGTGGTGGTGCTTGTAAGAGGTGAGCAACTTGGCCAAAGAGTTTCCCCCCAAGGAAACTGTATTTCGAGAGAGAAAGAGAGTTCTGAGCAATGCTGACATTCACTTTCATATGCTTGCTTGTAAAAACTATTTCCAGTTACTCCAAGAAATATGCTCCCTTACTCTAGTGATCGTGCTTGAACAGCGTCCATCCCTCCTTGTGCTTCTCCAGTCGTTCTGCAAGGCGCTTCCAGTGCCGAACAGTTTGGGAGCTGAAGCCTGGTGCCCGACGTCCCTGACCTCCCCAGCCCGCCAGCCCCACTCCTCTCTTGAGGTCGCCCCATCCTGTCCTCATCCCTCGTCCGCCGTCAAGGCTAACGTTGCCCCTCCTGTTTAGCCCGTTGCAGTTTTTGCCTCGCAATGCCTGATGCCTGCAGATTGCATGGATGTGCATCGGGATTGATCAGACTGTGAAATAATTGCCAGAGGGGATGGGGCATTTTAAGTTCTTTTAAGTAAGACCAAGCTGAGTGTGCAGACGTATGAGTTAGGAGCTGTTCTCACTCACATGCACGCGTGTGGAAGCCTCTCTGGTTTCTTCCTGTTTTCACATAGAAATTGCAATTGTGCACAAAAATGATCCAGCTGTTGATTGAGGAGCAGCTTGGTGCAGGCAAATGCAAGCTTGGGAGATGTTGCCACCACCAGCACCATGGTGCCTGCACATGAACATCCAAGCACCGGGCTGCGACTGGAGAAGCGCGCGAGGCAACCTAATAGGTCTTTTCCATTTCGTTGCCTATGCATCTGTGTGTAGCTGGAGGCTGGGAATTAAAAGAAGCAATTTGAGGGAAATTTTCAAAAGTCGGAAGTACTTTGATCCTTCACCTCTCAAACTTTGTCAGCTCTGAGAAGGGGAAAAATGCAAGCAGGATGCTTTTCCCTCTGAAGTAACCATGGAGAAGGTGTATTGCCATGAGCAGCCCATAAACGCATCCATCTGCGCTTGGGGCAAAGGCATTCGGATAAAGGCGGAAGGACTAGCTTTATAGCACTCACGCATAAAGCCTCCGTTTCAAATCCTGTATGATACAGTGCGAAGGGAAGCTCCCGTCACATGCTCTGGGTGATTTCTTTAGCTTTGCTCTTGAGCCTGTAAAAAATGTGATACAAGCGTTATTTTCTTTTTCATTGTAGGCATTTTAGTGGGGAAAGGTTCAGCAATTAGCTCGGGTTCGTTTCAGGAGGTGAACTGATTGCTTCCTCCTACTTCACCCTCCAGAGGGAAATTTTGATCATAAAATTCAAAGGCTGACCTTGGTTTTGGTTTTATAAGGAATATTGCATTCGGCTTGACCTTCACAATCTAGATTGAAAAAAGATGAAAGGATTAGCTGAAATTGAACACTACGCCCAGCGTCCAAAAAGGAGAAAAAATAGCTTAAACCATGGTACCTATAAATTATACATGAGAAGCCTTGTATGCTAATGTTATAATCTTATGTCACCAGGCTTCATGCATTAGCTGGGTGTGTAGGTGTCTTAATAGGTGAATAGTAACAGTTACTTTAAAAATAACACATGCAATGAGTAGTCTTGGGGAGAGGAGAAAAATATTTTTAATAATCTGAAAATCGAAACCGCATGAAGTGTTTGCAAGAGCATATAATTTCATGTAAATAACAGATTCGTCTGTAAGCTATAGTGCTTTTCCACCTGCTTCCTTTTTTTCTTAACAGCCGCAAACTTATATAATTCAAAATTTAATGGAGGGAAATGCATTATGCTATCCATGCCTTACGGTTGACGCAATCAGCCGGACGCAGAGCTTTGGCACTGTTCAGACTCGGGCCGTGGTGGTGTCACCCTACTTGGGGTCCTTCTCATGCACAGTGGGATAGTCTTAAGGCAAGGTATGCTTAATAATTCCTCTGGTGGATTGTTTCCATCAAACAGTTAATGCTGTGGTTATCCCTATGAATTGTTACTAAGATTCCCTGCATGAGGACGAGTAAAATTTGACCCTAAATAATCTTCAAGATATGCAAAAAGATCTTCAACTCGTGTTGAGCAATTTCCACATTGCTGCTGCTGGGTAGACTTCCTATGTGTGTTTTTTTTTTTTGCGCTGTTCTGCAAGAGATGCAGGACTCTGGATTTGATTTCAGAATTGGTTCTTTTAGTTTGTATTCTCTTTTAAAAACACATTTTGTTTTTATTAAAATGTTTTATGATAATGAGGAATAAAATATGTAAGGAATGGCAAGAAGCATCAGGATGGAGAACCTGCAGGTGGAGAATGGGGATGCTTAGAGACTTTCCATTGGTATGATTTCTGACAAAAATGTAGTTTCTGTAGAATTAATTCTTGCTTATCATAGAAAAAACATATTAAAACTTTTTCTATACAGAGCGTTTTTCTGCGTGGATCAAAAGTATTGTCTGAGGGTCCGTATAGTGGAATCTCATGATAAATGTTAAGTACAACATTGCTTTCTTTAGACATTCATAAAATAGTAACTCAGCATCATGTCAGTGTAAAAATTGACCTCTAGATCCGTCTGGAAATCCTGTGTCATAACTCACCTGATAACTTGAGAATTCTCAACTGAAATTACCTGACTAGAATTACCCTTTGGTAACCAAGGAATGACTGTTATTCTAGCGCATCAAATGTTTCTTTGAATCTTTTGCTTTGGTTATTAGCATTGACGCTCTGTTCTCCAAGGTGCGTTTTCCTGTTCTGTTTCTACTGCTACACCAGGAGTTGGTATTTTCGGGATGGTAGATTAAGTTATGTTAGCAGACTATGATTTCTTTTTTTTTTTTTTCCTTCCAATCCCCCCCCTTTTTTTTTCTTTTAAGCCTTGCTAATTCTGTTCCCCAGCATTGACATTGCTGATACGCCGCCTTTGACAAACTGCAGCCCCTCAGCTGTCACTGCTGGAATTTTTATCTTGGCAGCAAAAAACTGGGAAGACCTCTATAATCTTCGGAGTATTTATAGTGCTGATTTGATTTATTGTTAGCTCTGACACGGAGGTGCTGACTGTCAACGTATAACATGCCTATTGATTCAGCCGTGCGAGAGAAGGCACCAGTGATAACGGAGAAGCAGAACTTCCCCCCGGATGGGCGAGGGCTGATGCTCTTCCCTGCGCCCCCACGGGCCCCAGAAGGTTTCCAAGTCTTGAAATGCGAAGTATCCTGTAAAAGTAAAGGCCAAAAATATGGTGACTCTGGAAATGCTTATCCTGGCTTTTGTTTTCCAGTGCACGGGCTAGGTTAAGCCAAAATTTCAAAAAAATATCGGTCCAAATCAAGTGTGGCCACACGGGTGACTTCTGCACGCGGACTGCGCGCGCCGTTTCTTTGCGACGTGGCAGCTCCTCATGTCTAAGCGGAGACCGCGGCTGTCCCGCGGCTTGCCGGCTTGGTGTGCTGCAGGGGAAGCCACGGACCCCTTTCGGCGTGTGCTTTCTCTTCCCCTCTCCCCTTATTCGCTGTAACGTCGGCAGCTTTAAGTGCATTTCAGTGTATGTCCTAATTTTTGCTACCCATCCTACTGACACATGCTGTAATAACATGCTGAGGGTGACTCCTATTTCTGGACACGATAAATCAATAACGTTTTAAAATAACATAAAAACGGGGTGGCCAGCTCTTTTTTTTGACAATGGAGCTGCCCGTCCATCCCAAGCTTGAATTGCTTCAATGGCTATAAAGCATGTGCAGATCAGGAAGGGGTTATGGCCCTTTAGAAGCTTATATATTGTTGTGCACTCATTAAGGAAGGGATCTTTTACAAAACTAGTTTAAAAAAAAAAGCAACCTGATAAAGAGCAAGGAAGATGGAAGTGCAAAAAGCCTATGAAATGAATGAAAAACCTGCTTTTTCCTACGCTGGCTTTATGTAATGCTTAGGTTTTCAGGATAAAACATGAATGAATGGACTGAGTGATGAATGCTCTTGGTAGAATTTATTTTTCCTGCTTGATAAATTTAACACTAGAATAGATTAGAAATATGTTTTTAAAAATTTAACAATAATATTAAAACATGAAAAGGAAATACATCTTTATTAAGGAGAATCTCTCTATATTTCCATGTTAATAAGTACACTGAATACATTAAATCCCAGCATTAAATTGTTTCTACTTTGTAATGGCAAATGCTTCCAGTGAGAGCAGCTCGTGCAGGTGGGTTCCCGGTGGTGGAGAGGGTGTCATTTATGCTCAGTACTAATTAATTTAGGTATGGTCAGGATTACTGATGGAATTAGCCTGAGGACATCATAAACCGCCTTCTAGACTAAATGTCCTAGTAAGGCTTTCCTGTGTGTATAAATCCTTGAGACGGGACATTCTCCATGGAGCGCATCTGGCCTACGCACAGCAGCCTGGGTGCTGCCAAATGTCCCGCGTCCCACCGGGAAGCTGCAGGGTTTTCTCGCATCTGCAAGAGCGAGGTGGTAAGACAAGCTAGCAAGGCACCGTCTTCATGATAAAAGACTTTTATTTTTTTCTAGAAGAAGCATTTTTTTTAAATGGACTGAGATGTTGGCGATTAGTTTGGCAGTTCTGCTTTTTTCATAAAACTCTTCACTATCTATATATGGAAAAAAAATATAACTGTATGTATGTATATACGGTATTTTTTCTTACCCTGGGGGATGTGCGTCCTCATTAAATCCTGAAAATAAAACATGCCATTTTAGGGCTGAATTTTCTTCAAAACTCAGCATTTTAAAGGATTCGGAGCAGCGCTTATTTAGAAAGTTAGCAAGCTGAGCTGTCCTCGCTGAGGTCCAGGCTGCCCTGCTGGCAGGGTTGCAGCAAAGACCTTTGCCAGAAACATGCGCTGGGAAATCTCCTGCTGGAAGCTGAGGGCATGCAATCAGCAGAAAACCTCTGGTGAGGCTTGGGATGGTTCTAGTTTTTAAAAGAAGCAAGAGAATTCTGTGAAGTATTTCTTTGTTAAATATTTCAAACGGATGGATGGTTTTTCTGTCTTGGTTTAATAATACAAATGCTCTTTCTGAGTGCTTGTTTTGCATTCGTCTGTAGAACATAACGAGAGGCACATTGAGATCATACTTGTTTATTACACGATTAGGAAATTGTTAGTGGGGAAATCAGAGTTGAAGACTTCAAAGCATTCTTAACAGCAACGTGTCTATCATACTTGAAAAAAAATCAGAAATTTTTTATTGAGGGAAAATATATATTTTTTTTTAGTTGAGGCAAACGGGGAAAAAAATAAACATCGCTGGTATTTACCTTTACTCATAGATACCTAATTCCTGGTCTGGAATTTTACTGAGTTCTAGTTCAGAGCTTAATCACTAACTCATCCTGCTGCTTTTAATGCAAAGAGGTGAAAGCTGCCTTTTACTGTTGATAGATTTATTTTAATGAACATTCCTATATGAAAATAATAACGTTATGAAGTGTTTATTAAAATTCATGTCAATCAATACTGTTACATATAAGTCCTCTCTGTTTCCCTAATTTGAAATCAATGACTTTATTATCCCAGGTTTCTCTATATGTAGCTACTGTTGCTTTCTGTACAGTACAGTAACGTACGGTACAGTACAGTATTTCAGGTATCCCCATCCTGAGCCTTTGTACATAGCACTATAAAGCCATATAACTCTTGCGTGTAAGAACATTTAATGGGAACTTAATAATCTGAGATTTTTCTATTTGTCTTTGTACACCAGTATGAGTCTCTGCTTAACATAGTAATGGAGGTACTTAATGAATTCAAGTTGATCCAATATTTGTGTATAAAAAAAAAAAAAAAAAAAAGCCATAGACCCTGTACTGTGAAAAATGTACTAAACAGGACCAAAACTTTGTGTGGATAGAGAAAGGTGTGACGCACTTAACGCATTAACCTTCATTTGCAACTTTGGTCATGTCCAGCAAGAACTTGCGAATGGAAACAGCTCATCTTTCTCAGGATTTGTACTAGCAGAACGCTCTCCAAGGGATTTCAAGAACAGAAATTTCAAAATTGCTCAAAAGTTGCTTGTTGTACATCTCACCTCTTTCAAGAGAGTGTACCATGAGTCTCTTTGCTTTGCCAGGCTTTGCAAACTCTCCAAATAGAGGTATGTTTAAAAAGTTTCTTAAAACCAAAAAAACAAAAAGCAATGCTAGAAATAAAAATATTTGCCGTTTAGAGAGGTTCTTCTGAATTAAAGATGAAAGCACCTGCAGGGGTGGTTAATTCATTAATCAAAGAGACTCTGGATGGGGCCATGTTAATATTGTCTGAGATTTTTGTTTGGGGAACCCAAAGAGACTTAAATTTTTAATTCAGTTCATATTGCAGGTATAGAGGTGGTTCTTTTGGTAGGAATGCAAGTCTGTGCACAGAGATAAAAATGAATGTCCAAGGTTAAAGTAGCCAGTTAGTCAAGTTTTCTAAATACCTGGTTCTTTTCCTTAAAAACTAGGCTGGACCCTTTAATACTAGTCTATATTAATAGAAAAAAATCTATGATAATTCATATTAAATTTAACTGCAGAGTTTCCATAGAGATGATGTTTAGCATAAAAATAGCTGCAACATTTTGACATTGGTTCTGCGAATATAGTTCATAACACCTTATTTTATTACTATTACTCACCCTGAGCAATACTGAAGTATAGAAATAAATCCTTCATTTCAGTAGGACAACTTGTGTAATGAAATATGTAAAGGCAATATAACTTGGCTCTGATTTTAAATTAATAAAAGACTTGAATTTTCTACAAATTGCAATATACAACTTAGTCTGATGCATTAAAGATATGTTAAATTGAATATTTTAACATAAACTTCCACAAATGGGTTAGATGTTTATAGATCTGCAGGGGTAGGGCAAAAGAAGAGAAAATAAAATTAATATAGATGTCTGAATTTTGTGGAAGTGACATTGATTTTGGTTAGTTTATATTATTGGCACTGCCTGCCTGAATATTTTCAGAATAGCTTAAAGTGTTTCTAGAGGCAAAACAAAATTATCTCCCTGAACAGCTTACTGAGCAGCCGACGTGAACAGAGAGCTTTTCTGGGCTTAATCCTAGAAAAGGAGCCAAATCTGATGAATACTGGTGAAATCTAAGATTCAGTGATTATAATATCATTACACAGGAAATGTAGTATGGGTTATTTGCATTGCACGGTAGATTTTTAGCAAGGTGGAGCTGGACAGGCAAGCTGAAGGAAATCCTCAATGTTCATCACAGGTTAGAGAACGGCCCCCTTTCAGTAAGGGAAGAAATAAAACCCGCAGTGTGATGCTGTCGTTGAAAGGTGATGGTTGGGCTGGAGCAAATGCAACCAACCCCTGCGTAGGGGATGCTGCCCGTCGTGGTGATGTTGTTGCTCAGGTGGCCACAGGGAGGAAGGAAGCTTGTCATCAGCCCTGGTGGACCTGTGGGCGGGTGGGAACCATGGTTGTTGGTGCATTTGACTGAGAGTAATTTCAACTGATTCAGCTGGGATAAAATAACAGAAAAACCCACTGCTGAGTTGTGGGAGAGGAGACAGCCGGTTGAGCGCGCAGATGGTCAATCCGAGGTTACGTACCCACCCCTCAAGTTCAGGAACGCAAAAGGAGAAACTCCGAAGTACTGATGGCAGTTCTTTACTGTGTTCTGATGCTGCACATTTTACCTAAAATCTGTCTTTCACACACATTTGGCAAGCCTGGATAAAATTTAACAAAGCATACTTGGTTGAACCATGCAAATGTTCAACCAATTTCATACAGCTCTGTTCCTGAGGGAAATAATTTTTATACTGGCTCTGGAACTGCTGCAATATGAAGCATGTCCAGTCTGACTGTAGCTTAGAACTGTTTAATTTACTTGCATTAAATACCATATGTTCTCTCTTTGTGCAAAACACTATACCAAACACCTGCATGCTGTTGTCAGTACCATTTCCTTTAGGAGTAATGCCATTTCGTTTAAATACCAATCTCCATAGCTCTGCTCCCTTTCTGCAAAACATATAGGTCAGAGACAATTTCAGCCTAGTAGCAACTTGACTTTTCTTCCTTTTGGGTCCAAAAGTGCCTCTGTAATGCAGGTTGTCAAGGTATGTAGGCAATGTATTACTGCTATTTAGCTGTCTCCTTTTATGCACTTCTGATAGAAAATGTGTAGTTTTCAAACCAAAAAGCTTTTCTAGGGAAAAGAATGTGCTTCCTTTCTAACTATGTATATTAGTTCAAGCTAATATTCTGCAGTGCACAGATACCCCCAAATTTAAAATCAAATTGTTTTGTCTTCAGGAAATGAAGATAATCAAGTGATTAGTGGACTGTATGACTAATTAGGACACTTGACTTTCATTTCCAGTGAATGCCCATGACCAGTGCATCTCTGCATCTGCGAAATGAATGCAATTATATCCATAAAGGAGGTGCTGTAAAATTGCTTTGGGATAGCTAAATAATAATAAAAAAACCCAAACCACTTCAAAGGAGCAAAGCAGCATGATTTGTGGTGAGGTCCGAGGCTGGAAATCCCAAGCTCTGAGGAACTGAGGGCGCTATGATACTTGGTTGAAGGCCCTCATGTACAGCTGAGGAAGCAGCTGAACAGTTATGAGCACTAAATCATAAATTTTCAGAATTGTGCTCAGAAAATCTTGTAATGTATTAATCTGTCCTTAATTGCAACAAGTACTAATTTCTGTTCTGCATAATATACTTAGCTGCTTTGCTGTGATCATTTACTTTGTTGTTTGTCCTAGCTGCACTGCAGCGAAACGGGCAAGAGTGTTCACCCCATTTGAGAGCTGTGTGTTTAGGGACCGCCAGCTGAAAAGCAATGTTAAAAAGTAGGTATTGAATAGGTACCTTTTGTGAATAATTCCTAGAAAATTAAATACCTTTAGGGTGTGTATTTACAAAAATAGTTGAAAAATTTTCTGTTTAACTGTATATTGCTATCCTTTAAAGTACTGTTATAAAAACTATAAAGTGAATTTCAAATAGGTATTTTAGACATTTGTAAATTCTAGTTTGCATATTTTAAGGGATTATTTGTTTTGTCTGCACTAATTTTGCCTGTTTTTCTGGCTCTGACATACATGTACTGCTCATAGTCTACTGGATATTTTCTTTGTAAAGGACAAAGATTATACCAATATCTCGTTATTTCTGCTTTTGAGTCTCGATAATTGCAGGAAGCTTGATGTTAGTGTGGAAGTTGTTAAGTGGTGGTAGAAGGCTTCCACTGAAAATCAGCACTAATTGAAGTATAATTATTTTAAAGTGTCCTGATACTTCAGCAATAACATCAGAAATGTGGAACTGGAAACTGGGATCCTCACGTTTCCCAAACAGTCGTGGTGGTTCAGATTGAATTCACATGAAGCGGATGGTAGGTAGGCAGAGGTCAGGTGAAGGGAACAACCTGATGCCTGATCTGGAGCCCAGGCACTGCCGGGGTCTGCCATAGCTCGTTGTCCTGATCTGTTGTTACTGTAGCAGAGAGTTGGGTCTACGAGGCAATGGTACACAGAGTGTTCTTCAACAAATCCTGCAATACTAGGGGGAGATAAACCCAATAAAACCAGTGGGAGGAAGGTGCAAAGTGAGTAGTGAAAGTCGGCGCTTGCTGCCGCAGGAGGTCCTGGAGGCAGGTAGCATGAGCAAGTCCAAAAGGGTGTTGGAGAAACCTGTGAACATCAGGTCCATAAACAGATACTGATGGACAGGGATGGTCCAGCTTCACAAACACAACAGTTCCCAGACCGGGCTTTAAAAAGTGGCCGGCTCCTTGTGCTTTCCCTAAACCCTGTCTCCCTCTGCCACTGTCGGAGATGGCAAACTGAGCTTCATGGACCATTTGTCTAATCGTATAAGGAACTTCATATGAAAAAGAAGACTTTTCTGATGAACCGTGTATTAGCTACGCTGTAGATTTGTCCATCTCAAAATAATGAAATAATACTGTGATAATTCATACTTAGGGTAGTTAAATTTGCAGTCACTGAAAAAATAGGAGAATTTGTCCTTGTCTATGTTATACTAAAATCACAGACGAAGAAATTCCTGAAACCATATTAAATACTTTAATATGTGCTCCCCTGTAATTTCTTCCATTATTTAAATTGTAATAGATAGTTCTGCTGCTAAACATATTTTCACAGTATTTCATTTATTAAAAAAATAGTAGAAAATGAGTTACAAAAGCCATAATCATATCCAATGGTAAATGAAAGAAAAGTAGTAGAAAAAGCCTCTTGGCACCTGTGCCTGTAAGGGTCTGCCCTCTACCTTGTCATTAGAATTCTGATCTAAAGCATCCATCACCGGACTCCTTTCTTCTTAAAATTACTGTAAAAACAGCAACAACAAAGTAAAATAGTGGGGAACTGAATTTTAAGAACTTAATTGTATGTCTGGAAAAAGCAGGAAACAACTTGGAGAGGTGAAAGTGCGAAAGTAGCAGGGGAAGTTTTGCTAAAAGTAGTACTCTACTTATTGCTAAGCAATAAAATTAGCTACCATCCTCAAACAGCTGCAATATCTCTATGTAGACATGAAACTCCCGAAGGAGCACCTTATGGTGGCGAGCAGCGAGCAAGGTCAGAAGCCGCTCGGCTGCCAAAATTGGCACAGCTCCACTGATGTCAGACGTGAGTTTGGCCCGTGGAGGCAAGTGTAGCGTGGCAAGGTTTGATGAGCCAGATCCGAAACAGCCAGTTCAGAAAATGGTTTGGAGAAGACCAATTTTGGAGCACACTTGGGTTGCCAACAGCAGAGCAAAAGAATGAGGTGATTTCTAGAGTTGCTACTGTTGGCTTGCGAAAAAGCCAAATCATGGTCCCGCTGAAATAATCTATAATCATTTTGCTTTTAAGGAAACTGGTTCTGGAAATGCTGTATTTTTCTTTGTAGCCAAAATGTCTGTTGTGTACAGGTGTAATTTGAGATTGTTTTTTAGTAATTTATTCATCCTATTATCAGTGAAAAGATTTCCGTTTGAAATGGAGAAAAGCAGCAGACACTTGGTCTTTCTGTAAGATTACTGGAATACATTTATCTGTTTGCATTTTCTTTCTAAGAAAGAAAAATACTGAAAATGCCAATCTGCATTATTTTTGAGTGTTTTTCTTTCTAATTTTATGAAGAAAAAGTGATAATTGCTTCAGATTTTCCATGATAATTTTTAGCTTGAAGCAATACCTTACAGTACCAGTTGTAGACAGCTCAGAGTGAGGAGTTTCAAGGAAAGGATCTGAAAAATCAGAAGGACCAGGTTGAAACCAACACTTTGTTATATGTTTTATTAAGTGAAAGAGCTGACTTTTTCATATTTGATTGCACAGGAATGATTACTCATATTCAATTACTCAACAGAAGTGCTTTTTGGTAATTTCTGGTGATCCTTGATTATTTAAAATTACAAAAAGTAATTGTGAAAGGTACAACTGTGAAAAGGATTCGAGCTGTAAGGGTTTGAGTTGCTAGAATTGCATCTTTCACTTACAAATGAAGGTTTCTCTTCCAAACAAAACAAGAGAACTTCCTGAAAAGGATAGGGGAAATTATTCTTGAGGATTTACTATTAATCTTGAAGTTTGCAATGTGATCTTGAGCTACTTTCAGGTGAGCAATGAGAAGCAATCACTGTGCCTAGAGATGCACATGCACTTTTTTTTTTTTTTTGGTATTTTGTGTTTACAATACTACAGCTTCAGACATCTAGAGTTCCTTGAGATAATGGAGAGGAAACCCTGCAGATACAGTGACCAAAAAGGCAATTACTATAACACCAGAGCTTAGATGTCCCCATTAATCACATCATGCTCAGGCATTGCCAACTACAGACTTTGAAGAGGTGCCCCAGAGGAGGGAGTCTCTGAGAAGGAAAAGGTTAGCCATGATGCCCGGGATGGGGTGGTAGCCTTCGAACTTCTTCACAAGGTGACACCTTCTGCGCTGGTGGAACTGGGGAGAAAGTCTGGCCCGTGAAATACAGAGTAAATTGTGTATGACACGATGTGAGAAAGACATGAGCTTTCATTGCAAGAAATAAATGAAAATTTAGAGAATGTTTCTCAGGCTGGAACAGAAGATTGTTTCTCATGAGACTGAAGCTTGTTCTGAGATGCTAACCTTGATGGAATTGTTCTAACAAAACTTTTGGGGGATTTATCAATGTAGAAAAAGTCCATAAGCTCTCTGGTTGCCCCAAGTGATGTAAACAGGACAAACAAAGCCACAAATTTCTATTTTAAGTCATATAGTTGAATTACTACCCAACGCCTTTTGTTTGTGAGCATGATTTTGTAAGGATTGTGTATGTTCTAAAAGTAGGCAAATCTAGCCGGTTATTTCAAGCACTTCTGGAGAATTTTGCTTTCCAGAAGAGAAATAATACAAAAAAACATTGTTTTCAGCATTCCGTTTTAATGCTTTTTTTGCATAATAAATTTTCCTTGATTGTTTTTAAAAGTAGTAGTTGGAAATGATGAATCTCAGAGACACAACAATATTTTAGCATGTACATATATTGTCCTTTTGGTTGCATCTTTTAACTCGCTGCTTGGGAAGATGTTGAAGACCATGTGGTGGCCTTTTCTTCCTGGGAGGTACAATCTCTGAAGCTTTTTCCATTCTTATCCTAAAGCTTGGAGAAGAAAATCGAAAGTTTCCTTCTTGTAACTGTGTGTAATTTGTGTTAATTTGCAGTTACTGCCTCAATAATTCATTTGATGAGCTCAGCCTTTACTGGGTCAGAGGATTCATCTTTTAAAACCGAGTGTGTCCTTATGTTTACAGGTGAATCTGACACGCTGTTATGTTCCTGCTATTAACTTTACTGTTACATAACAGAAGTCACTACCTTTCAACACAGTGCATCTTATTTTGACTGCTATCAAAAATTTAAGGTAGCAGTAAATAATGAAGTAGCTTTGTTTTCTCTCCAGCTGCAAAGAACAAACAAGGTGGATGGAGAGAGGGAATGCGAGCATTAATTTTTAAATCATTTATTTTCTTGTTCAGCCTGATGAGGGGGGAAGAATGGGAGAAACCCAACGAGCTCATCGGAGAACACGTTGCTTCTCCTGTCTTGTGGTCCAGGTAACCCGACCACCGTTTTAACAAAGCGTGGGGCTCTTGCACGTGTTCATCCAGACAGCAACCATTCAGCTAGAACTTCTGCGGATGATAATTCACAAATCTTTTGGAAATACCCTAGCCCCCTTTTCAGGAAGTGTGTCATGCTCTTTTTAGAGAAGGAAATAAAGGCAAGTTCAACCCTTGCAAAAGGAGACCTTGTCCCAGGAGTGAAAACCTGAAATGCTTTCAGGCTGTGCCTGTATTTTTCCTCCCCTGACACTGGCAGGCAAGAGAAACCAATGACTCCTGTCCCTCTAGAGAGTTCAGCTTCAGCTACTGCCTAAAAGAGCATACGTATGGCACCGATTTTCATCGATTTGTTTCTGCCGAGACCACCTTTTAATTTGAGACTATAGAAGTACTATAAATAGAAAACAGGGACATTAGAATTTGATTTTTCTGTAAAATCCTAGTGCAGTCTCAAAGAGAAAACCTTTTTCACGGTGGCTCTGTAATAACGCAATACAAATAAGTCTTCAGATGTAAGGCTTGAGTACAGTAGTTGCCTTCATGTGGATGCGTGGCTTCCAGACCGGAGCTGGCTTCCTTCGGCTGTCCTGCCCCGCTCCCCTCAGTGCTTCGAGGTGCGAGATCAGCACGGGCAAAATGAGCAAGCGGGTACGTCCTGAGTCTGCTTTCTGCCCGCTGCTGCTGCTGTGGCTGCAATCGCACGAAGCTGAGCTCACCGGGGATGCTCGCTGCTGCAGCAGGCTTGCTGTGTACGCGTACAGCAATCTGCAAAATGGGGCTTTTTTCTTGTTTCGAAAGTTCTTCAGCTCTCCTGAAAAACAGGTCTTTTAAATAAGAAACGAATAGAACAAAGGGACAACTGTGGGAACAGTAATGAGTTTCATGTTCTACCAAGATCAAAGACTGAGTGACAGTTTAAAAAAAACATCAGGTAGCCAAAGATTTCAGATATTTAAAGATGATGCAGCTGGAGTTCAGTCTGGAGACAATCTCATTTCTTTGTAGCTAGAACATCAATTCTGTCTGAAGCATATTGTCAGGACTATGAATGTGTTTGCCACTCAAGAAATTTTACATAAACTGCAGTTTGTATTGCTCGGTATCTGCATATTGCTTTTTTGCAGTTGGAGGTTCACTTTTTGGTTTGCGCAGGCTGCTGCCTGGGTTTCCTCCTGCCTGGTGTCTCCAGAAATTGCTTTCTCTGTAAATCAAAGAGAATTTGAACAGTGATTTTTTTTTTAATTTATTTTTTATTTTCCTATTCTGTTTACAGCTTAAAGGTTGGTGGCCCTCTCTGAATGTCATACTTGCAATATCTTTTTCATGCAGAAAGCAGAATTGCTTGTCTGTAGCCACAGGGAGCTGCCAATAATGTGTGTGTATATATATTTATATATGCATACATACCTACACATGTATTCCCTCTCCCTTCACTAAGGGTAAAGATGAGCTGTGTTGCTATGAGCATAAGCTATAAAAGTAGCCATTCCTAACTTCCACCATTAATTAGGCTTCATCATTATGCCCGTATGTTCTGATCTGAGGTTGTTAGAAATTACCGAAAAGTGTTAAAACTGTTGCTGTAAGATGCGAACGCCTCTTGCTCAAAAGAAGCAAGCAGAATCTTTCTTGAGGGCTGCAGCACAACCATTAAATATACAGCTACAGGCCAAGTCCAATCCCAAAACTGTGTTAATGGGGTGGAGAGCACGGGGTGCGACTGCTGCTGGCGGGGCAGAGGGGAGACTAGTGGTCACGCACCTCGATATAAAAGCAGGTTTCGGTGCTGAGCTTAGTGGCCACCTATAGATGTGCTGCTCTGTCTGCCAGAGGTTGAGCTCATCGTTTAGGCAATGTTTAATCGGCAGTTGGGTGGGAAGGTTGTGGAGTGCGAACGCCGTACCCTCGTCCTTCCCTCGGCCGGTGCATCACCCCCCGAACCCTGATGCCTTTAGTCTGTTCCCTGGTAGGGTTGGTGTGGGACTGATGCGTCCTGATGCTATGGAATAGCGGTGAGTTTTATTGATTAAAATGGGTTGATGAAAAATTGATACCTGCTTAGTGGATGGACCACAGCTTTTCACTTCGCTTTCACAGATAGGCAATCAAGGAAAAATGCGGAGCAAGGTGCAATGCATTTGAGCAAGGCAGAAACTACAGTTGACAAAAAAAAAAAAAAAAAAAAAGGAAAAAAGATGACGTGCTTTCTGTCCATTCACCGACTGCTCCTGCTCCTTTTGCTGCTGGCTGCATCCAGCATGCGCGAAGCCGCTGCAGCTCCTGCGCGGAGCATCCTTTCGGTTAGCCGAGGCGTGCGTTTGCTTAGGCTGCTCGAAAAAGTGATCTGGAAAAAAAAAAAAATTTTTTAACCAAGTGCTTGCGTTTCGGGTCAACCAAGGAAGAATTTCTAAAATCCTGTTGTGCTTCACAGTTGGGTTTATGCGGCTGGCAGCATTGAGCTTTCCCACGGGAGCGAATCGGCAGGGAGCGAGGGATGGACCTGGGAGTCCTGTGGCCACCGGAGGAGCCTGCTGCGCTCCTCCGGGAAACCTCCCCCTCCACAGCCCTTGGATTTGCAAAAAATAAAATAAAATAAAATAGAGGCAACTGCTGAGGTTTCTCAGAGTAGCTCTCCAAACTTAAAAATAGCTTTTTAATTGCAACCAATCTGCAATGATGGCTTTTATTTTAAAGCATCGTGATAACGAATTGTGCTGAGATAATTGGCTTTGATAGACTGCCCCTACATATTCAAATATAAGTTAAAAAATTGTATGTATTCTGAAAATGGGTTGTTCAGGCATGAGGGAAAACACTGCAGAGATAGCGGCGCTGATGGTTGAGAGGAGTGTTTGCGTGCACTTAATAGTGCTCTTTTATTTTTAGTTCATATGCAAAATGTGCAATGGAGTTTTGCCTTTTAAAATGTAAATATGTAAATATACCCATCCCCTCTGAGCATGGTGTAAAGTCTAGAATAACCTCCGAGCACTGTGCAATTGTTCTGGTCGTGTTCGGCTGTTGGCAATGTGTGGGAGAGGCACCGGAGACGAATACTGCTTGCAGTCCTCGTGCTGTGGCGATTTGCTCTGGGAGGTTTAATTTTGTGGAGGTGTATGGGATAAGGCTTAGAACCGTTCCTGGAAATTTAATCACAATGTATTGATACAATTTTTTCCGTTTTGTCCAGTCAGTAGTGGTTTAAGGTCAAACGAGATTACAAAATTTAAGAAGTAAGCTTTAGAGGATGGTAGATATGTATCGAAGTATAATTTGAAATGAAACATTGGAGTTAAAAATTTCAAGATAATTTATTATCATTGCATAAGCAAACACTGCTTGTATACCCTTTTAAATAATCTTATCTAAATTGTAGCTTTCATATGAGAAATATTTGGAAAGGAGGCAGCAAAGTTGCTGCAGTTAGTGCCAAGTTAATGAGTTAGTTATACTATTATACCTTGAAAAAAAACTTAGAGGACAAAGTATTGGTATTAAAGAGAGTAGATACTTTTTATAATATTTTTTTTTCTTTGCACAGTGCAGGGCAGTCTAGAGGTTCATAATAGATTTTTATAATAATAAAGAGGAATTCGAATCCTTACCAGTAATCAAGTAATACTGCCATATGGTAACATGATAAATGAGATTTGAAAGGAGAACGATTGCTCTGAGCCAGCAGTCCCATGAAAGATGAGATTAAAACAGTTTAGATAGAAAACACCAGAAAGTCACGACTGTGGCCGGATGAAAAAGGATGAGTAAGAGTTTCCCAGTAAGCGAAAGGGGAGAAGTAGGAAACAGGGTGAACGGCGAAGAGCACAAAGTAGACTGCAAGGACCTGGCCGGGCGTGGAGCTATTGGGATCACGGAGCGGCAATATTACCTGTCTGAAAGCCGCGAGGGGAAAACGGATAGCGTCCGTCTGTGACAGTTTAACCAGTTGTCACATGCCTCTGGAGAAATGCGGATGCGGCTGCTGCACCTCTGGGATATTTGGGTCTCTAAAGAATCGGAGTAAATCGGAGCGAGTGCAGGTACCGAGGCACGCGGTGCAACACCGTGCTCCTTCCCAGCGCTATGCGGTCGTTGCTCATGATTTTGGGAGTTAATTATACTCGCATCATGACAAAAATGTAAATAGGCAATCACATGGTACTTAAAAATACAGTTTTACAGTAATGGATGCCCCTATGCCTGAGACTGTCTTCGCTTTCTGCTAAAATTATGTTTTAAATTGGTTTCCCTAGAATGCTGAATTACGTGGAATAATTGGTGCAATTTAATGAAAATGAAACTGGAGCTGCTTGTATGTAATTCAGCAGCGTTTGAAATTTTTGAAGCATCGCAAGGATGTTTGGATGTATGCATGAGCAGGTCAAGACTAGAGGCCACCAAGGTGACTGCCGGTCCTGTATTGTTTTTAATTAAACTTAACCCCAGGATTTTTAGATGCTACCAAGCGATCACTGTGTTCCTCAATGTAAATACAAGTAGTGGGGTCTGCAAGAACTTTGAAAATAAAATCCTTTCTTTAAGTGTAGAATTTTATTTTCAGAGAGTGAAAGCGTTGGCCATGCAGTATTGCCCGCGAAGCTCGCATGTCCGCTTTTCGCTTGCTCTTCGGCACGGGCCGTGCTGTGCTTGGGCCGCAGCAGCCGGGGCCGGTGCGCCGCAGGGCTCCCTCCGCGGGTGTCGTGTCGCGTTGCGGGGCAGGGAGCCGCGTGTCGGTGCAATCGGGTGGCCCGGCTCCATCCTTAAAATGCCTGGAGGACAGGCTGGTGGAGCTGTGCCTTCAGCAAGGGCATCTGGAAACATGCGCGGGACACGCTTTATTCTTTTTACCCAGATGGGTGAAGATTTTGATGTCTTTAAGAGTATGAAGGCACCCAGTATCCATGCGCAAAATGCAAATTATGCCTACATTTGAGCATGGCTAGTGGCTAAAACCGTGCAGTTTACTGTTTCAACTGCACTTCAGCGCTTGTGCGCTCCTCCGCGCTCTGTCGGAGCCGCTCGCTTTCCGTTGATGACTCCAAGACGCAGAAGAGCTGTGTGACCTGCAGGGCCCGGCTGGATGATTGTAGCTATTTGTGACGAAGCTGCATGAGAATCGCTGAAATAAATGGTATTTTTAATTTGATGCGCTTATGCTTTGGAATCTGAGGATCGATTTCTTTCTTATTTGGTGGCAAACTGATATTTTTCAGAGACCAAATATAAATGAATAAAGAACCATAACAAATATTGAAGGTTTAGAATTCATAAGGTGGTGTTTAAAAGTATCTCTTACACTTTATATATCATGTTGTCCATTCAAATGATTTTGTTGTAATGACTTGAAATAAGCTGAAGCCTGAGGTGTTTTTGGGGGACTGTTTCTCTGTGAACAACGAAGTAGCTGCACAAAACGCTTTTGCACCAGTTACATTTACCAAAAGGGTAACAGCTGATGGGGAACCCCACATCCATCATGCCGTTCAGAAAAATCACGAAAGGAATTACTAAAGTTGTCGTAATCAGCTTTAAGTGGGCGTACTGCCGTTCCTCAAAAGGTGGTTTATGCAGATTGAATTATTTCAGTGATTCCCTCTTCTTCCAACTGACTTTGCCAGCTCCTGCGTAATTTCACATAATTCATTTGAATTGGTGGTTGCACCCCGCAGCTCCAGTTGGAGAAGAGCAAACGGTGTCATGGATTTGTTGAACACAATGTCTGGCTCGGTGATAGTTTTTCTGCCTGTGAAACTCATATGATGTTAAGAAGGAAAACCTAGAGGTGATAACCATAGGAGCATGCTGTGGGGGATAAGACTGTTAGGAATTGCATAGTGTCATGATTCCTAAGTACACAGTTTTTGTTTTAGAGAATGAAGTGTAAATAAAATCTCCAGTCCTGATTTTGCAGCAACCTAGGTATTACCAGTTGACACTTGTTGCAAATATGGCATTTTAGTGTTCTTTAATGCACATTCACCCTTGTTAACATGTAATTCATTAACGCTACTTGCCAGTCAGACTGCTGATGTAGCACAAGTGCATGTTTGTGCATGTGCATTTCCTTCTGTCGTCATCTTCAAGGCAAAAGCTTTCAGCGCAATCCTTGCAAATGCATTGGAATAGCATTTCAGATGCATTTGTCATCTGGGATTAAATCTGTGCAATCCATTAATGCAGACATACCCTTGACCCAACTCTATGTTTCTGACATAAAGCTGTAAGCATAGTGATCAACTACTTTTGCTCCTGATGTGAAACATGTTTGAGTTAAATGATACCTTAAAAAAAAAAAAAAAGCAAATTGTTTAAAAAAATGTTTATTAATAGCAGACAGAGAAAATACATGGTCAAGAACAGATTGAAGCTCTACAATAATTGAACAAGAAGGATAGATCGAGTTGGCCTCTGAGGAAAGCCACAAATGGGCTAATGCTATTCATATATATTCTTTTTCTACGCAGTGAGCACGTGTGTGTATGTGTAGCCCCTTTGAGGAGATGCATATCAAGCCTATCAAGCCTGATATTGCTCCGGTGGGGATGGACACAAAGAGGCTTGCCACCCGCATGCTCTGCCTGGGGTCAGACGCGGTCTTGGTCCTTGTACCCAGCCAGCACAGCGGCGAGCGAAAACAAGCACTCTGGGAGGTGCCTGTTTTCTGAAGAGGTCAGCATTGTAATACTAATTATAATACTATATACTATTACTATTATATACTAACTTTTTGTCCTTACTTCTTTACATAAGCCAGCTGAGTAGCATATGGGTTTGTACCTCTGAGTGGCGCCATGCTGCTCCCACCACATCCCAGTGGCAGGACCCGAATCCAGCCCACGTTCTGCTTCGTGATCTGGTGTTTAAGATGCCCAGATTTGAGTCTGCAAGCCTATTTCTTGGAAAGATGGTCTGCAATGTCATTGTGTGATGGAGGCCATGGTCTCCCTCTAATGGGGATGGATCCCCGGCAGCTGCTGTTGCCTGGTGTGATGGAGCTCCATGCCTTGGTCGCTGCCAGGTGTCCCCCGCTGTGTCCCCCCTGCCAGCCCAGGTATTTCATCTTCTCAGGAGTCTCAGTGCAGTCCCATTACGTGATTTAGTTTCAGACTCACAGATGTGTCTTCTGAACACTGCTTCTCTCTCCATTTGCAGAAATATAGTGTCCTAGTCTATGCGTTTCGGACCTCAGGACCTCTGACAATCCTTAGAGCCTGCATGGGACTCCAGCCTGGTGGGCACCTCCTTGGTAATTTAGGAGTTCATCCCTTTAGTAACATTTAGCATAGATTACTGGTAAATTCTAGTTAAAAAAAGTAGAAACTCAGAGATTAAGGAAATTGCTTTATGTACATTTTGCTGGTAGTGGTCAAGACAAAACCATTGCATGTGGCCAGTGCATCCGGGAATGCTGAAGAGTGGGGCTACTGTAGGGAGCCAGCATCTTTTCCCTCCCGCGTGTGGCTTGCCCAGAATGTGGGGTTTTTCTCTCGTTTGCTTCACTCTTCATCAGAGTCTGCTGCTCTCGCCAGCTTTCTGTATCCTCCCCCAGGGACAGGGTTTCTTCTAATACGGTTTCTGTCACCTGCTTCCAACTTGAAGAGTAAGTACCTTGTGTTACACTGATCTGCTGATGAGTTATATCCTCTCAGGAATGAATGCTGAGAATGAAGTTTGTGGTCGGTGGTAGCCTCTTCTCTGTTCTGAAGACCTGTGTGAACAGAGCATCCCCAAGGCTTATTTACACTCTGTTCTTAGGCCTGCCTTGACAGCTCTTGGGATTTCAGTTGAACAGGCAGGTACGAGGGCATCCGGGAAGGCAGACAAACGAGGTTTGCATATGCAAAACGGAGGATGCTCAATAACCCATAGAAAGCAGAAGTTCTGTCCAGTGGGATTTTTCCATATTGTCTCTGCACCATTCATGAAGAATTGATACTTTTACAATGCATAGATCACAACTTAGCTTTCATGGACGTTAAAATCAAGAAATGATATCAAAGTAAATCTTACATACTTAACTGTCTTTTAAGAATTTTTCTCCTGTTGATTGTATTTCTAGGGTTTTTATTGGTGGTTTTGTTGTGTTTTTTTTTTTCCTATTTCTTTTGGCTGGTTGCTTGCTTGCTTGTCTAATTTCATGATGAATCAGTGCTTTGGGCCAGCGGGACAGAAGTAACAAATGTGTTGACCAAGCAGTTCTGTGTGTGTAACTCCCCCGAGTTTTTTACACGCCATATGGAAGGAAATCACATGTTGAGGAAAAGATCTCCACAAGCAAGAGGAGGCTATAAAATGACTAAACTGATGATCATGATTTGGCCAAGACACTGTGTTTGCGTCTGTCGCTGTGTTTTGCTTGGGTCTAATGCAGGGGAAGGAAGCTCAAGTAAAAATACTGTAATTGAGCCTATTAATTTGCAGGAAATGATGCCCTGTAGCTTAATGGCTAGTGGGAGGTGGAGCTGAGTGACAATCTACCAGCAGTCAATTAGGTCAATCAGCACGCTTTTTATTTACTTGTTCCAGGCAACCTTTAAAAAAGGATGAATAGAGATACTTATAGGGATTGCTGCAGGTAGGCTCAGGGCAATGCAAGGACATAGCATAACTGAATGCTATCAGTAAAATCATTGCTAATAAAGAGGGATTTGACGTTTGACTGAAACAGGACGTTGGACAAGTAATAGGAAACCAGAGGGGGGAAAAAAACACACTTAGAATGCATTAGGCAGATGCTCCTGAAAAATGTGGAAGAAGAGAGAAAACTGGAAGGAGAGGGAAGACTGAGTCAGGGAGGAGCAACAGAAAAGTAAGTGAGGAGAGAATTGAGGTTATCACAGTGATAACTGTTAAAATAGGGCTGTTTGCCAACAGCTGCCACTGTAAAGCATTAAAGAGAGAGAGAGAGAGAGTGTTCTGGACCAGAAAAGTTTCTCTTGTGTGCCAAAATATGGCCAGATGTCCATTCAGTGCTAGGGTTGAAGAAGTGCCCGTTAGGGGCCTAAAAGTAGCCAACATGGAAATGTCATGTTAATCCACACTCATTGCCATCGTCGTAACCGAGAAAGCTACTGAACTGCTAAGTTAAACAAAAAGTAAACAGTGCCTAAATTTAACTCTCACTCCAAAATCAATGTGGGACAGGATAAACCCAGCACATTTAGGAGAGCCTGCGGCTTTTTCAGTGCATGAAGAACTCCTGATACACATTTTGAAATTCTGCTGATAATGGTTTTCCATTGCTGTTATCGCACTAAAGATAACTCAGCTCCTCCCTATCTTTTTCTTGATGTCAGTTCTGATAAGTATGCATTTCTCTTTATGACCTCAAGCAACTTTCAGAGGCATTGCTCCTTTTTTTTCCCTTTCCTTTCCTTTCCCTTTTTTTTAATGTTTTCAACCATGTAACTGAACATCCCCAATCCCAGTGGACTGCAAGCATTCATGGTGCAGTACATAAGAATCTGCTTAATCAATAGTCCAAGAAGGAAAGTTGATTTTCTGTACGCATTTTATATACTATTCTTTAAAAACATTTAACATGTAATTTATCAAATCTGGGAGTTAAAATCAACCACCTTCAGAACTGATAAAATAATTGTTTCACGGCCAATGTCCTTGCACAGGACAAAAATGCTGTTTAATGAAGGGGAAGGGAGAACAATGTGGGAGGAGTGAATAACTTGAATTTTAAATGGTTATATTTGGTGGATATAAACAGAACCTGCTTCCTTCAAATGGTGTTAAAATGATATCCATTTAGTGAAAAAAGCAGCTTAGCTACTGTGTTTTTGTACTATAACCTGAGGGTTAATCTGTTAAAGCAAAACTTCTCATCCTCCCCGTTGAGTTATTAGCGTGCAGATTATTCACACTGGCATGAAGTGTTGAGGACCTTAGAGGCCCTTTTCTGCAGAAAGCCTTTTTCCTAGGATCACCTCTCCTCACTCCCATCAAGATTTAGCTAGGGATTAATAATGTGCTGCTCTCGCTGGCACAAATGGGATGCTCTTTCTCATCACAGGGGCAAGCAAATGTCGGTTAAGCATTTTATTTAGTAAATGTGGAAGTTTTCATCAGTCACTTTTTCAAAGACATTTTTATTAAATTCTTGGAATCATTTTTGGCAAAAAGAAATCTACGGTGAACTGAAAAACCTAAAGACTAACTCAAAGTTAATTTCATGGCATTTTAAAATAAATTAGTTAGATTTGTTTTCATTGTACCTATGTATTTTAACATCTAAGGACTTTACTTCTAAAAATAGGTCATATTCTCCCTCTCTCCCTCCCAGATATCTTTATTATTCTTTTTTTTTTCTTCCCGTAAGAGAATGCAAAACTGGAGAAGTGGGAAGGTTCACCAAAACACGTGCTAAACCTCGCATCAGGCAGTGAACCACCACCACCAATTACCCGCACAGCTCCAGGCCGGGGCTTCCCTTCAGATCTGGGGGTGCTTTGATTTCGTTTGCCTGGTCAGTGGAAGAATATTTATAGTAACTTTATTTTCCCTATGACAGAAGATGTTTAAATATAGGATTTACATGCAACTTTGCGTTATATTTTCGTTAATGTAAAATACTTCAGCTATTGTCCAATGCAAAAATAGGTGGCTGAACAAAAGTACCTCCCCCCATTTCTTCCATGCCCGTGTTCAGAAGGAGATGCTTCGCTGACCACCCGGCAAAGGTGAGTGAAGACCAACGAGCCTTGGAGCAGGTGTCAAAGAGCCCCTCAGAGGGGCTGGAAAACCTCTGTTTACAGCTATTTAGAACAGAAATTTCAAAGAAATTAAATTCATGGTTTATAAAGAAGGGATTTGGCAGCAAAAATATATCCAAGCCAAGTCTGTTTCCGTCCTGTCCGGGAAGGAGCAGCTTGTCTGGAGGCAGCAGTTGGGTACGG
This sequence comes from Apteryx mantelli, assembly GCF_036417845.1. Lineage (NCBI taxonomy): Eukaryota > Metazoa > Chordata > Aves > Apterygiformes > Apterygidae > Apteryx > Apteryx mantelli. The sequence continues at coordinate 3,845,833 of NC_089986.1, forward strand.
CCCTGGTTGCCCCAAGCATCCCCACCAGTTATGGCATAGTTACTTCTTCTCCAGTGAAATATCTGTTTTATTACTACATAGACTGCGTTCGGCAACTGAAAACATTTTTTGGCCCAGTCAGAAATCCACAGAAAATAAATACCAGACAGCTTTCTTTACTCAGAGATACTCTGGGGAAACCCTTATGAACATGCAATATATGTTGTTGTCATGGTAAGAAAAATAGCTTTTTTTAACAATGCATTGGAAAAGCTACGTGCTTGCTGTGGAAATCTGTAGAGGGGATCAAGAGAGTTTATTATCTACTCTGACAATTCTACCATTTCTGTTGTTTTTTTTAATCTCAGTTCAATGCATGCAAATGCCTGAAGTTTTGGATGCCTCAATTTGTTGTCTTTCTAGCTAGCAATAAGAGAGAAAGTCTCCCCGGTATCCGCACACCGAGGGCGGGGAGGAAGGTAACTGGCTCAGCCGTTTTCGGAGAGGCGCGGAGGGCAGATCCTCAGCCGAGCTTTGCAGCAGCCGCTTTTCGCGCGCTGCTCCGGGGGAGCGTGTGTGTGTGTGTGTGGACATCCAGCAGGTACCGAATACAGGTGGTTAAAGCATTTTTGTTAAAACCAAATTCCCTTTTTTTCTCTGGGTCATTCCAATCTAACTATCAAGACAAATGCACTTTCTCAAACTGCTAACTGAGTCCACTTTCTTTAAAACAATATTCTCCCATGAAAATATTTCAGATTTTTAGATTCTCTCCAGCACTGAGTAAAACCAAATTTTGCTCACGCAGTGAGGATGCGCAGGACTTGGGGTTATTTTTCTGGCCAGCTCTAATATTTTATGAGCCATCTCTTTACACGTATCTGGTTAGGACAAAGGAGCAAGATATTTCTCTGGAAGGTTAACTTTATGGTGCTGCTAAGTCTGTTGTTTGGCTTTTGTACAACCATCCATAATAAAAATATTAATGCAACAAAGGAATCTCATTTCTATTTGCGCTTTACAATTAATGTGTTGGAACCTGATTCACAGCTCTGAAATCAACACAAAAACACCAATTACTTTATTTTTTTTCCATTGATTTCAATGGATGTTAAATTGAGACCCTTAGATGTTCACATTAGGAAACTTTAACTCTCAGTATTTTTTTCAGAGAAAAAAAAAAAAGACCTGTTCTTAAATGTTAAGCTGATCTGTTTTGAATATAGTTAAAAAGAGTAGAATGTAACGCGTACCTATCTGCGTGCTGCTCTGTGGGGTTTGGTTTCCAGTTTCTCGGTGTGGAAAGGGCTTGTTTTCTGAGAGAAGCTTGCCAATTATCTTTGGGCTGCTGTGTTGGCTGACTGACAAAACGCCGTTGCGGGGAAAAATACAAAACCGTTGTGGATAATGATATTGATGTGAACCAAGACCAGACGATAGTGTCTCAAATCAGGCTGTACATTCAAGTCCTCTTTGAAAAGCTGGATAAAGGACACAGGAATTCGCCAACTACTTTGCAAGAGGGGGACATGTTTTGATCGTGCACACATTCTTGCAAAATGACATTTTCTCTTTAAGTACCTCCCGGAATTACTTTGACTGGATGGCTTTTTGCAACCATCTACTATTTCCATCTTTGGAGTCCTTTTTTGCTACCATCCATCTTCTTTTGTTTGTGCTTGGTAAGGCACTTTCTTTTGTTCTGACTCCATACTCTTTTCCCCAAGAGAGCTATTATATCTGATTTTATTTTCCTGTCTATGGTTTTCTTAAGCAAGCCTCCTTCCCTTCTTTTCTTTTATTTTGATATTGTCTTTGCTCTTTAGGCTAGCTGTTGTATGTATCCTCACTTACAAATGCGCCTTTATCTTGTTTTGCTCAAGAAGAATTGGTCACGTTGGCTTCAATTTTGAAGCAGTGCCCTTTTCCTTACATTTTGTATTACCATGACAAATCTTTTCATTTAGCAGTATCTTGTTAACAGTAAGAGCACCTTGTTGTCTTTGTTGCTGTGTGTCCTGAGAGGGCTTAAGGGATCTCTGCTGCGTTTGCTCATGCGTGTTGCATCACCGTGAAGGGTGTGCAGATGGACGGATGGTAACTGGCTGCAATGTTTTTCTATAGCTTTTCCTTTGAAGTAGGAGCAGTCTATACGTTTGAATTGTCTGCCCCTGTAATTCTGATCACACAGGGGCTGAAGGCGTGATTCAAGGTATGCATCTGAAGAGATATATTGTCCTAAATGCCGAAATACAGTTGAGTGCTTTCTTTTTTGCACGGGTGGTGGAGACCTGGGTCCAAACCAAGCCAATGGCTCTTCCCTGCCTAGTGCCGGGGTAGGGAGGGGGCCTGCTGCATGGTGCTATCGCGAGCTGTCCGCCCCCAGTGATGCTGGTGTCCCAGCAGCTTTTATGCACATGGACCAGAGTGCTGCAGACCACGCTAAAGGCACAGCGCCGAGGGGCCTCGGCTTTCTCCTGCGGACGACACCAGCATTGCACATGCTTAATAAGATCAGGTACCTATCACTTTTTGTTAGCTCCAGTTGTTTCCAAAATTTTAATTTCATCTTTCTCCATTTATTTCTCATTACAGTCTTTGTGTCTAATTCCCCCTGCCATGCTTGAAGGAGCAGCAGTATTACCAGACGCTTTCTCTAGGCAACAGTTTTGTGGTCTGTTGTGTTTTCACCCAGGTTCAGATCGTCAGAGCCCTCTTTACGGTGCGCTGGGAATTATGGGCTGCCAAGCCAGGATGGTGCCCCGTCTGCATAACTGCTCATCTCCGTGCACGTGTGGTCACTCAGGCAGCATGGGAGCGTGGCGCTCTCCTGCCTTCCGGAAACAGAGCCAGTGCTTGGTAGGCGTCCGCACCCTCGTGGGTGTGGAAGGTAACTGTGTCCTCAAATCATATGCATAAAGCTATTTTAATATCTGCTTGAGATTTAATTCAAAAAGTTGTCTTTTTCTTAAAACTGAAAACTTTTGCATGAATTTTTTCCAAAAAGTGTTTGTGTTTTTAATGAAAAGTATATCTATTTTTTAATTTGGTGTTCTGTGTCTATTCTTAGTTCTCCAACTTCTTTTTTCTTTATTCTTTCCAATTGTCAGTTGTAGTTTTTCAAAAGACAATCAAAGTTAGCATTTAGCAAGGAAAAAAACCGAGGTTATTGTTCATTTACTATACTGGAAGGGGTGAAGAGACATCATAAAAGGGGTTAAAATGAACATTCAACATTTTTAAGCTTTGAATTCAGAAGATCGAAAGTATTCACGGAAGTATCTCTGAAACTCTGAAAAGTATAAAAGTAAAAAAGTAAAATATGGATTTTTGAACTCTGAACTACTACTAAATAGTGTGTTTGGCCTTGTTACAGAAGCATTTTGTAAGATGTAATTTTTGGGCCTGTATTGCACAGAATATCATACCGTGTGACCAAGAGAAAAGCTTATGAATCTGTAAGAAGAATTATAGTTAGTCGGGGCATAATTGTAAAGAAATTTTGTGAGGATAAAAGAAGGAAACCTTTGGGGGGAAAAAAGGCACCTTGATAAAGGTTAAGAAAAGGGCTGATTGAGCAAAGTGATAAAACTGTGTGTTTTCAACCATAATTATGGTCTTTTGAGTCAAGTATCACTTCTTTCCTGGGAGGCTGCAAACATGTTGTTCAGTGGTACATCTGATGGTGGTATGTCTCGTTAGGCATGTTAATAGGTACTGCTGTGCTGTGCTGATTTAGTCGTAAAGACGTTGTCCCTGATGGCAGTCCTGTCCTCAGGAAGACGAGGGAATCGGAAAGGCCTGACAAAAAGCTGTGGTACGTGGGCTCAACTTTTGAAAACGCTTTCCCAGGTGCTTCGCTTTGTAGACGTGATGGACCCACTTACACTTTGAAACTGGAGACCTTGGGGCGTAGCCATATAATTCACAACATGGGAGAGGACTTCTCGCAGCTTCCTTGGACCTCCTCGTGAGCAGAGCCCCACCTGCTTTCACCAAAAATCAGGTCCTGGAGAGGGTTCAGCCCTCAGCAGCATTTGTGCTCAGTGGGTCTGTCTAGAGTAGATATATTTCTAATGTTTCTAGCGTTATCTGCAATGAATAATATTTGCTTGCGTGTGACACAGTTGCTGATGGCCCTAGAAATCCCTCCTCCTTCCAGTACAAAACTTAGTCAGATGGAGAGTGGTTACAGATGACTACCTCAGGAAAAACGCATCTGGCTCCTGTTCATGGGGATTTTTTACACTGTGATTCACTGTTCTGATTTAGTCTTGCATTTCATGGATAAAACCCTCAGCTAATGTAAACCTTAACTCCCAAGTTCAATCGAGCTTTTTTGTTTCACACCTGTAAGGTTCTGTCCCCGCACGTTTTCCTACTTTCTATAATTATCTCCACTTTTGTAACTCACTGTCAAATAATCAAAGTCGATTTTTAGGCTATCTATTTTGAACATGGCTATATAGTTCTTGACAAAATTTAATGATTCAGCTACTAAGAAAATCCATTTAAGTATGGTATTTTTATAGATAAATACCATATATAAATAAATGCGTGTCTACTTTTAATTATAGGTCATGTACTCAATTCGTGATCTAGTATTGTAGAAGTTATAAAGTCATTAAATGACTTCCTTTAATAATTTTTCTATATGCCTTTTCCCACAAATCTAAATTTATGCACCTTTTAAGGATTTTGATAAATCAGGACCTACAAATAAGTTTATTGGGAATAACCACAAAGAGAAGGATATGATAAGCAGTGCTTTTAATAGCAGTGCTTGAAAGACAATTGTATGGTTACATTATACATGGAAATGCACTTGCATTTAAATCATTTTATTGTGTTTGATCATGCCCAAGTACCATATACTTGGAAAGTGAGCACTTGTCTTGGTCGCTTGGGCTGTAGAGGAAGATGGTTTTGAACTGACTCTAGAAGTGCTGGATATAATTCACAAGAACTTGCACTAACCAGTCGATGCAGTGCATAAACATCTTTTGGACCAGGGTGTTGGGCTTCACGTCAGACAATGTCGGAAGCTCGGGAGTTTTATTAGAGCAGAAGTCAAATGTCTCACCTAAAAGACACCTCAGCTCTTCTGGAAATCTCAATAGACAACTAATGAGCGCCTTAAACCACCTCAGAAGCTTTGAGAATCCTCAGGCCTTTTTAAGTTTTCTATTATATAGGTGAAAATTTAGCATCTATGAAATTAATAGGAATACTGTGGTTAATTTTGTGACCAAAGTTTTCCCCTTTATATTCAGCATCATTGACTGTAATGGCTCGTTGCCATCTGATCATTTTGCAGCTCCTCTGTATGTCGTTACTGTGTCAGCGCGAGCGTCGTACGTGAGCTAATGTGGACTCTGCTGCTCCGTCGGATCCCGACTCCATTGGGTCGGACTTTGCCCAGAAATTAGGCCTGTACAGGTACATCATTTGCTGAGTGACAACCTGCGACATAAAATGTGTGAGCAATCACACTCTCAGCTGCACATTCTTAATGTAAAAATTGCTCTTAAGTCACTCTTAAAATGAACTGCACATTTATAAGAGAGGTGCACGTCTGAGAGTGATCACGTCTTCCCGCCGGGCTGTATAATGCGCACGGGAAGGTGTGCTTCGTACAGCACGTCAGCATAGCTTAGAGGTCGTTGGAAAGCTAACCCGGGTGTTGTCCTGCCGAACGTGAGGGATGCCAACACTGCCGACAAGATTAACAACGCGGGGAAATGGGGCTCCCCGCACTGATCGGCAGCTGATGGGAGAGCTGCCATGGCAGCCCGAGGGAGAACATCGCTTCCGTCCGTCCGTCCGTCACCTCTCTGGCCTTGGTCGGGAGATGCTGGGGCTGCGGAGATACCTTAACACCGCTGTAACTCTGGATGTTCAGCAAATGCTTCAAGCTGTAATTGCGTTGTTCTTTGCCCTTGGAACTCTTATCGCACATCACATTTCAATTCTGTTTTGCTGCTGATGCCTTTTTTTTTAATTAAAATTTTTTTTTTAAAATTTTTATTTTTTATTTTCTCTTTGAAATCCTAACCATGAAGGCTGGAAGTACCACTTCCCTCAGCCCAGGAAGGAGCTGAAGTCACGATGAAAATGGTTTGCTCGTAAAGCCAGGCAGGTAACGGGTCCCTCCAGCGCCACTGCTCCTTCAGGATAACCCCTTAATTAACGCTTGTCATCTGTGGCAGTCACAGGTAATTCCCATGCTAACAGGTTTTTGCATGCGCCAAATGGATTCCAGTTATTCCTTTGACAACTGGACCATAAAATCTCATTCTGGCAGAGCGGTCAATGGTATTGCTGTTTATGCCAGCCTTTGAAATGCATCAAAACGAGCAGCATGTTCCTTCAGATAGAAGAGGGAGCAGTCGCAATATATGGTCAGCACAGAAGTGCTTCTCCCAGGACAAGTAGCATCATTTGGCCAAGGAACAAGAAGTAGCTAATAAGAAAGAGTAAATGGGTCTCGCAGGATGAGGCTTGAGGTCATAGCCAAAAACAAGAACACCAGTTTTGCTGATTGTTGATTAGCTGCAATGAGTTAATAAATGACTGAATACTTGAAAGGCAACAGAAAAATATATCTAAATTTCATTCTGTAAAAAAAAAAAAAAATTAGTATTTACATTGATAGTGGATATGAGGATACACTGAGGAATCCTTCACTTACAAGTTGTTTCTCTTATTCCCTAAGACAGTGACGTCCACTGCTTTTTTGCCCTTAAATGGGGATAGGCTAGGAAGTTTTATGTAAGTAATGTATATGAGACTAACAGTGATATAAGTAGAATTTTGAGAAAAATACTTTCCATTCACAAGATGATCAGAATTACTTATCTAAAAACACATATGCAGTGTTCATGTTTTCCTTAAACACCAAGAATGCAAATGCTCTAACAACTGCTGTATAAAATTCACACCCTGCTGAAGCTGATGGATCCTTGGTTTCAGCGGGGCCCAAATTTACTCTCTCGAGTATATACATGTGTGTGGTGGACACCAATGAGCTTCAGGAAACTCTGAAGTAACTCTACTGTAGGTTGACACAGTTTTCCCAAGACTTAATTATCTTTGCTTGTATGCACTGACTTTCTTGCCGAGATAACTTGGTGAGGCATATATTTTGGAAAGCCTCCAATTCTCATTACAATTTATAATGTGCAACTGAGCATACGCTTTTAAATCTCTTAAAGAACAAGTGTAGGACAAAAGCTGAAATGATGCATGCATGTATTAATTACAGTAATAAAGCAAGAAGCTTGAAATGGGCCGGGCACGAGCTCCTTTGCACCGATTACAGAGGTCACCTGCTCAATTTCATATTTTAGGAATCTGGTTGTAAACAGTTGACATTAATAATGTTGGGATAAGATGTGATCTTTCTGCAAACAGAGGAAATATTGGCTCTAAAGGGCGAGCTCTCCCCCTGATTTACAGCAGAGCTCTCCCGAGGATCTGTTCCCGAAAGAAGAGAGCGTAGGGATTCAGGCCAGCAGTGCAGAAGAGAATGAAAATGGGGCAGTGGGATGAGAAGATTTTCTTCAAATATAATCTAAAGTGCCTTTCTACTACATGACTTGTCTCTGACTGTGATTCTCTTCCTAGTCTCCCTCCTCATCTATTTCTCGGCGTGTGTATATCTATATTGGTGCCTTGCAGCCTGGCGCTCTGATTCCATATGATGTCTCTGACAAAACTAATGATATAATGGTGAGTTATTCCTACACAACAGCTGATGCTGGGTTTGATATATTTCTTCTACTTTATCAGCAAATACCAATCCTGCCTCTTCTTGCGCCTGCCGTCTTAGATACCAGCCTTTCCTCTCTAATGTGGTTTCATTATTTCTTTCCTAGTTGGTTATTTCTACAATTTCCAAGTTTTGCTGGTGTTAACTTTGTCATATTCCATAAGACAGTAACTTTCCGCTTTATATTTTAGAGTTTTCTGGTGCTGAGATTATAGTAGCATACGTGCCTTGTATTTGTCAGTCATCAGCGTACTGCTGGCTGCCTTGATTGATGGACTTTTACCTCTTGTAATTTGTTGGTTCTTGCTTGCCTTCTCTTCCCTCTTTTTTCATGAGCAGGAAAGACTGGCTACTGCTCTCCCATAAAAACAGTTTATATAACAGTCAATATTGTATGTGAATTTGGCCTTAACATCAGTGAAAAGTGCAACATGTTACGATCAGAGAATGTATTAAACTGTAGAAAAGTTTGTCCCTACCTATGGTCCATAAATGTACCCAAAGATTTACATTGCTGTACCTGTGGCTTGTAAGTACTTGGGTTACTCTATAATATTCTTGGGAGGCTTTTCCTTCTCTATCCAGCTTGGATTTTTTATTTTTTATTTTTGGTGTGTATGTGTAACTTATTTTTGCATCTACTATTGCTATTTTACCTTTTTCACCTCTTTTCAGTAGGTTGGTAGGTTGTACGCTTCTCTCTTTTGCTAGAAAGCTAGGTAATTTCAATTGCCTCTATATCAGAGATACACATGTGGTAAAAAATGTATGAATATTAAGTCAAAAAAGATATAGTGTTGCATTTACAACCAGCCTGCTTTTCATTTTGCCTTCTGCAGCCTTTTGAAATATCTGTATTGTGGGAAGAGGACATTCATTTTGCAAAGGTAGCTTTTCAATTAAGCTTCTTTTCTTCATGAAACTTAGCTCTCAAAAACTTCCAATCTATGCTGGCTCAAAGAAAAAGACTTTTTTGTTGAAAATCTGCCTTTTCTGAAATTTCTGAAACACCTACTAACCATGGTATGTAAGGCTTTTAAAAATATTTCAGAAATTCACCCAAAACTGACTTATGTTTCAAGGCTCTTTTGAATCAGAGATAGTTATGTTTGATCTTAGAGTTAAAGCAACTGGGTAAGAAATATCAAACAGAATGGACATTTTCAAGCTTCAGGCTACTGTGAAATACTAAAATGTCTCATTTAAGCCATTGGAAGCCGGATACTAGAAGAACCAGCAATGGAATAGTAGGAAAATTGTCTTAGCCTCCATTTTATGTTCATGCTTATTTTATGTGTGCTTTGAATAAATCATATGTACCTATACACCTTAAATGATCTTATGCATATGATCGGTTTCTGGCTGGCTTTAGAGTGTTGCAGTTCGTTCTTGGCTTTTGAGGAATGATTGCCTTCAGGTTCACTTACTGTTTCCAAAGCTATGACAAAACTCTATTGACTTTTAATATAGGCCAGTTCTTATCTACTGCATTTTTCATTCGACATGATCTTTTTATTGGTCAGGTAGGCAATCCAAAGGGCATCCTGTTGATATCCACTGTGTTTAGGGAATTGATTGGGAAGTTATATATAATCCTTGTTTGTGCAATGAATCTTCGAAATACATCCTCATGATGAGAACATGAAGCATTTGAAGAGTAAATTCACAGATGCTCTGCTGTTTTATTTCTCTTATTATAGGTCCATTACCAAAATCACATCTTGTTTGAGGTTTCTGATTTATATGGAAGAATGAGTAAAAGACTACAGAAGTGAATGAAAGTTTTGAGGCTCTAACCTTTGAAGTTATCATAAAAGAGCAAGGAAAATACTGAATTAATTAGACCGATCAGGGAAAAAATCAAGCTTGATGAAAAATGCTGATGTTTTCTTGGATTTAGCAAAGTATATCATCCAAAGTGTCAGCTGATGTCAGGATAATTATTATCAAACCTGACTTTCTGAGCAGGGAATCTGGTTTATTCAAAAGATCAGGATTACATTCTCTGTACAACAAGTTTTTCTGATGGAATTTTTCATTTTTGACTTACCGTTTTCAAAAGAATTTTAGATTTAACACTGGTGAATGCTCAAGGCATGTACTCTCAACCGAAGAGAACCAAGGCAATAATGTCACTTTTATCTTTGACTAAGAACTTAGCCTGGTCATGTAATTAATGTTTTTTCATCTAATTAACTATAATGAAAGAAAGCATAAGAAATACTTAAATATTGTAGCAGCAAAACAATATATAGGTGATGTTACATAAGGAATATCTGCAATGTGAAACTCAGAGGAGGATGACTATTGTGTTAAAACTTAGGTTGCTTTCCATATTTTCTCTTTTAATATGTATAATCTCTCCTATTTTGGAGAGGAGAGCTTAATGTACTTGGGAAGATTTAAAGCTAAAAACACAGTTAAAAATAGGATTTTTATTTTGAACAGAATGATTGCTGTAAAAGGAATAATAGTTCTGAAGATGAGAAGAAGAAAACTTTATATAAGTGTTGAAAAATGGGAAGATATGAACATGAGTTTTTCAAAATTCTGGTTTCAAAGAAATTTAAACATAACACAAAGTCATATGAATTGGAAGAGCAAATTTGATAGTTACTACTGGATCTCAGAAGATTTCAACCTTAGGTCAGAATATAATGTGTTAACTAGAAGGTCTGAATTTTTAATTGAAAGCAGATTCCCAAAGTATTTAAATCCAAGCAAAACAATACTTTTCCATTGTAGGTGGTGGCTGTAGAGTCATGAATTTAAAGTAATTTTCCATTTTTAGACCTCAAAAGGCTTAATTTGGGTTTCATCCTGAATGGGCAAAGGATATATATTTCATAGGAACACTGAAAGCAGTTATTTTATTGGTATGGTTTTGATATGAAAACCTCTTATTTTCAAATTATTCATAGAAAATATTCATACATATTTTAAAAATCCTAAAACATCCATTTTAGTTGAATATGAAAGTAAAAAAGTTTTGAATATCTATGAATATCTCATGGATCTGTAACAAAAATGCATAGGTGAATTTTTTTGAGCAGTTAATGCTTTGCTTTCTCCTCTATTGCATTTGCTTGCTCTGTTCACCTAAGCTGCTAGATGGTCGCTGTAACATGTCAAAGGTGGCCAAAGAAAAATATTGATTCAGAGACTGCTAAAAGATGGAGCAGGTTAGCAATGAAGTGCTCAGTTTTCTGCATGGTGAAAGTTTCAGAGAGCTAGCCTCCAGGTTCGTTCCAGGACTGCTGTTTTTAATGAGCCAAGGCAGACTGCTGAACAATGGGTGTAAAACTAGACAGATTTTAAAATTATTTAGATTTATCTGAATGAGAAAAGATGCTCTAGGTTTTGACAGAGCTGGATGGAATAGTAATAGGATAAAAGATGAAATAACTGTTGGTTGTTAATGCATGTTGGAAGAAATGATATGAACTATGCGTTCGTATTATTAAGGTCACCAAATGGTTAACCAACTTGGAAAGAAAATGTCCTGACATTGCTGGATGGGCGATGAAATAACAGCTTCTGCCCATTTTAGCACTGCTCAGAAAAACAAAGAAAGGGTTAGGCTGCTTAAAAATACAGAAAGGAAATAGCCCCTCAGTTATTACAGCACGAACTTGTGAATAAATGTCTGGACTTGTTAGGTCAGAAACAAACAGAAAAGATGAGCTGCATATTTTGGTGCTGTCTGTGGCACAACGCAGCCAAGTTTCTCATACTTGCTATGTTTCGTAATTCAGTAGTCAGGGGAGACCCAAGCTGAACGGCACCAAAAGTAAAATTGATTAAAGGATATGCTTGTGATAAGGCAGCAGGCAATGTAATAGATTTAGGTCAGAAGCAAATGCATAATCCTAAAGTTAAAAGCCTACCCTTGAATCTAGGACAGATAAATGTGGATCACGTGCAACATCAGAGACGGTCAGGTGAAAGGCTCCCTTTCCTCCTTTTCCCAGCCCCAGCTTGGAGGCGTTGCCAGGGCCTCCTTACTCCTCCATCAAGTCTTTTGGGGATCCATCTGTAGGGAGATACTATTTGGGCTAAGCTTCCCCACGAAGACGTATGGGTTATACCTCTTATTGTGAGTGTCGCTATTTCTTACACACCTTGACTTCCTATTTTCCAAAAAGGATCTTTGTTTTTATCGGAGTGCAAAGGTGCCGTGTTTGCTGGGCTGCTACAGATATCCCTATTCTTTGGACCAGTGATGGCAATTGAACTTGAACATTTGCACCTTCAGTAAGCTTTTAAAAATGGATAAAGAGATGCTGTGATTTCTGAAGCCTTGCGAGCAGCTTTAGTGGTCAATTGTTCCATATGATCTTGCTTATCTTCTAGACTTCACAATCAATAAGAGTCATGACTCGTATCTTGGTATTTTCCTGACTACTTTCTACTATTTCAGAACTGTAAATTCTCACACCGCACTTAAGAAAAAAATGGGCTTTTTAAAAAGCCATTTCTTGAAGTGGTTGAGGTGAACATTGCTATTTGAGATCAGCCCTTGAAAGAAATCAGCTTTAAACTCCAAGTGAAAAATGCTTTACTGATATATAGCAAGCTGTTGTCTTCCAATATATTCAGCTGCTATTTTCAGACTGTTCTCAAAGATTTTAGGGTTCAACATCCCCAGTGATTCTATAAAGCAGGTACAGAAGATGCCATTATGTCCTTTATAAATGTATACTACAAGTATCTTTCAAACCAAACAGTTAATCTACAAGTATCAGAATAAACTACGTTTAGTACACTTCAGTTAATATTTAAACTCTGCTCTTGATCAGATCATTTTGCTATTAATTTTTGACTGGGCAGAGTGGGTATTTTCAGTTTAGTTTTGGGGAGAATTCTTTATGGTTTTGCACATTTCCTGGCATCATTCCCAAAGGGGAAGTTATATGCACCTCTGGAGGCTACTTGGGACAGCTATTGTTAGTTGCTTTGTGTTTTGCTGCAGAATCATCTAATTTCAGAGAAATGTAAAGGGAACAGATACAGACTAAAACTTGTAACGTTGATTATTTTTTCCTTTCCCTCTCGTCATCCCATTTCTTAACAACCAAATTAAATGACTTTGAATGAATGTATTAAAACCCATCAAAATATGCATAATATTGTTCTGTATACTTACTAACAGGCCTCTTTGGACTATGAATCAACATGTATGGGTTACGAATATGAGCATTGGAATGGTGCCAATTTGAAAGTCAGAAACCTCAAGTATGAAGACAAACAAACAGCTGCATAAAAATAAGTGTTTTGACCCCATTTGTGTCATTCATTCATCCTGTCTCTAGCAAAGCAGCACACCTGACAAAATACCGAGCTTTATGGTTCCGTGATGTTCCTTTCAGATGCTCCTAAATAACCCTTGTTGTTACAGCTGCCAAGACTCACCTGATGAAACAGGTTTTGGTTCAGTTAATCACTCCTTTTCTCTGGGGTCATAAAAGGAAGGGAACAGTTCATCTTTGCTGAAGCGTAGAAAATAGATCCTAAAGCCTGTATGTCTGCCGTGGCGTTAGTTATCGGGAAACTGCACCATGTCCTGTTTGTATAAAATCTGGAAGTAGAGAAGGGGCCGGTATTCTGGAATACTTTCTCCTCTGTGCCGTGTTAGACCATTTTCTAGAAATAATGGAGATATTTGGTCTAGGAAGCAGGGGAAATAAGCCCTCTGGACGAGCAGCTTTACTTCGTGACCTTCTCAAAATTCATTCAAGGTGTGCTTCTTACCTTTTGTGGGCAGAACAGCCCTATGGCCCTAACAGAATACAGGTGTTTTGAATATAATAAATTGTCATCAGCCCCAAAGATATTTTTTGGAGTCCAATTATAAGCATATCAAAAAAAAAAAAAAAAGACTGAAAGTTAATCCCCAGCGAGGCCTCCTTTTGATAGCTGTCTCTCTGATTATTTTCTAAAATTTCCAAAAGCTAATGTCTGGGTCTGTGCGATGCTGTTTGCCCTTTGAGGCTATTTCTTCTTGGCGGTTTTGATGTTTCAGGCAGAAATTGGACCTTTCTTGGCATAAGAATGCACCCTCTGAATTAGATAAGGTTTTCCTTAATCCTCTCAGGCAGGTTCCAAAACCCCTTCAAATTGGCAAAGGAGATCAGGACAGACAAATTTTACCTAGGGGTACTGGAGCAATTTCTGTAATGAGGATGAACAGGGAGAATAGATGACATCCGTTGAGTGTCCTGTGGCAAAATCAACAAATAATGTTTGCATTTTGCACATCAGGCAAGACTCAGAAGATGAATTTTGATTAAGTAGGAACTGCGTGTCACACGAGACCTCTTACTGTTCTTGAGAAACTTCTGCGATCTCGGTTTCTTTAGTAAGTGGATTACGTCTTCTGTTAGAGCTGGAGTTGGTTTTCCTATGATATTTATTATTGCTTTTGAATTGTTTGTATGCATTATTATTTCCACACGTTTCTTTCATAATCAGATCTATTTTTCCTTACATACTTTTTCTGTAGTTTTCATTGAAAAGATTCCCAAAGCTGTCATTTTGTAGGTAGATGATGACAGCCAGAGAATAAATCTCACTTCAAGGTCAGCTCCTGCTTAGTTCCTGGAAATCTGTAAACTATTCCCAGCACGCTGGACGGCTGCCACCAGCACTAATATCACTATTTAGATGTGCGCTTTGGATGTGTGGCTGCCGCGTTTTTTCATAAGCCTGCAACCTACAAACTCGTTTTGCCTGCGGCTGTTTCAAGTGATTTAAGACAAGAAAGCGTGGCAGTTATTTACGTGCGTGTATTCTTCCATGCACAAGACCTGAGATTATAAACTCTTCAAAACCGGAGTTTAATTTTATATTCTTGCAGTAAAAAATTACCCATTCTTTAAATTATCCAGAAGGATATAATCAAATCCTGCCCAGGGCCTGAGCGAGAGGCAGCATCGTGCCGAAGAAACGAGGAAGCAGATCAGTGGCCGACCGCGAAGCAGCAGCGGCCGGGCCTCCGCCGGACTCGCCGTCGGTCGCGCTGAGGTCCCCATACTTCTCTCCGTGTGGAAGGGAGCACTGAGAGTGTTTTAATCCTTTCTCTTCTGATCCTGGGCACACAGCAAGGGATTGCAACAAGCCCTTAAAAAGCAGCATTTTTCCTTGCGCTTACAGTGTTCTCTATGCATCCCCATGCAAAAAGCTGTCATAATTTGCCGTGGTTCAGCACCGTGCAGAAACAGTACATATAATTTGTTTCATAGAACTAAGCAAGCTGTTTTAAACAACTAATACTTTGATCTGACTTGCAGATGAGATGGCAATAGAGAAACGAGCATTTCCTAGCATTTTGACTACATTCTTATTTGCAAGAATAAGGCATTGTCTGTAAACAGTGTGTCTATTGGATAGAGTAGTATATTTGCATAAATAACACATGATAAATGACTGTTTATCTGTTTTCCTCCTCCTCTATTTGAATCACAAAACCAGATTGAATTGCAATGCATGCCTGAACAAAAAAAATATAGAATTATGGAGCAGTTAAAGTAATTAGAGCTATTGTTTTGAGTAGGTGGAAAAACAGTTGTGAATATTGCATAGGTATTCATAAATAACAATATTAAATTAATGATAGTCTGTTTCCTTATATAATGTTCTGTTTGTTGTTCTGTATCCTGTATTATAAATCATGCAGGATGTTCCTCAAGCCTCTAAGATATGCTGAAGTAGCTTTTGCTAGGTCATGAGTTTAGGAATTTGTTTTTGCCAAAAACATCTGGTTTACATGCTCACCTTCACCCCAAGTGAGAAATGGCATGAGGAAAACATCATTATCATTGGAACTGTGCTTAGCTATTTGTACAGAGACCATGCCCTTATTGAAAAACATGAATATTGCCAACTGCAGAAATAGCATAGTGGGCTGGAAGCAATGGAATGACATGCTCAGCTAAAAAAGAGAGTTCGTGGAAATAAAAATTTAAAGACTGAATTCCAAATACATTTTCCTGTGCAGCAGTCGGAAGGAAGACAAGGAACCAAGTGAGAAGTGTGACAATATTGCAATGAAATCACTTGAGAATTTTATTTAAAAGGAGGCTATAAAAGAAAAATTTGAATAGACTCATGGAAGTAAGGATTTCCATTAAAGAAACTTTAAGAAAATGTGGTTTTTCGGAATGGGTACTTCCAGCAGTGAAGAAGTGCAGCATCCCTTTTCCGCGGAGAGAGGGTTGATGCAGTATTCATAGCTAACTGGAACGTGTTGCATATCAGAAATGCAGCTGGGACACCTGTGTGCCCACGTTCCCGTGAGCAAGGCAATGGGAATGTTCTTGTAAGCAAGTGATTGCTGTGCAAAGAAGGGTCATAGTTTTGTGCCCTCTGAGAGGGTTATGTGAAAATACATAAAACTGTAATTTAGCTGCGTGGAATAAAGTACTAGGTAGGTCTTTCCAGGACAGTTATTGCAAATTTTTTGCTCTCTTTGGTCTGAATCATGAGCCGTTCTTCAGAACGAGCCAAGAAATTATTGCGTTGTGGCAAAGCAGAGCAGCTGCCGCATATCAGCGGGGCTTCCCTGGTCTCCTCAGCTCCGTGACAACGGCGTGTTTCTCTTACCAGGCTGGCACGGCTGTGCCGGCTGAGGCCAGGGCGGGCGATGCCATGCTGATTCCCCACGCACACCCCAGAGAAGATTTTGGGGAAGGTTGCTATTCCCTTCGCATTTTCCTTTGTTGTGTCCAGCCGTGGCACTTTGAGGCCTCTGTTGCACAAGATGATCGACCTCGCTCAGGGGAAGAGCTGGACATCTATCAGATCTTCTGTCTCACCTTCTGAAAACAAGAACGGAGGAGAAAACTGGGGGCAGGAAGAAGCTTGATTGAAAGCAAAGGTGAGGGTCTCAATTCTAGTCGTTGAAATAATTAATTTTATTTGCCTTGATCAGGCAAAATAATGTAGACCTTCAGTAGATTTTATCTACCTCTCAGTTTACTCATGCTTGCTTTTCCTTATATATTTCATATGACTTTCAAGAGGAAACACAGTTGTGGAAAAAAGTGCTCCTAACTGCAGCTTGCGTTGAAGTTAATGTCTTTGTACTAAATTCAATTTTGGATTTAGTACCCTTCCAGCACTTCGTAAATAGAATCACCCACTGCTGAAAAATGGCACTTTTGATAGTACAGGTATTTCCCTTGTTAGCTCTAGCTTATGGTTTTTATTTTTGATGTAATGAATTAGTCTAAACAGAAGTGCTGCTTTCAGGTTCCCCTTCATTTGCTGCCTAAGAAATAAGTTTGCTGTTGTACAGTAAGTAAAAAGGTGTTATGGGAAAAGCTTTAATTCTAAGGAGCATGAAGAAATGTGGCATTGCAGCCTTTTGCCTGACTTTCACATATCTCAGATGAAAAGCATAGCCTGATTTGTAGCAGACTCTAAACAGGGACAACTCAAGAAATGGGCACTTAGGTCTTTTCTGTTCCAAAATATACAGGCTGCAAAATTCAGACTACCTTTTAATATGATGTTGGCTGTGCTGATCTCTGGATATAAAAAAGGCATGGGAGGAATGGTGTCCATCTTCTGATACGGTGGCCCACCATAGTCACAGCCCCATTTCCTTAAATAAGATAATGCTCCTAAGCTGCAGAAGGGCCCAAATTTGGAGCCTATTCCTTGGTGAGCGGGGAAGCGTTAGGGGGGCTGCACCCCGCTCAGCCCTGCATCTCCTGGACGGGGTGTGATCATCCTGGATGATTTAAATAGGAAAGACTTCTATCTTGTGGTTGATTTCTGCATCAAACAACATGTAACTGTACCTCCTAATTAAATTTTATTCCACAGTTAGAAAAAGACTTATGGACTTAGCTCATGTGAGTTTTCTCACATTCCAGCCTTTACCCCTGTAGGAGCATTTTTAGGATTTCTCTCTACGCTTCAGCAATCGATGGGGCTGAAATCAGCCGATGTGCTCAGAAGTTATAAGGGCGTGGGAAGGAAGACCTGCAGGCAATAGCATATGATATAGATAGGCTGGATATGAAAGTGCATGCATTAGGAAACAGGGCTGAAAAATGACTGCAGACCTTAACAGCTGCTCCTCCTAGACCAAAATAGAGATTTTTCACCCAAACTTCACAAATATTACCACATGCAGCGGGTACGTATTGAATTACGAAAACAAAGACTGCACGTGATAGTCAAATGATTTCCCAATGAAGAAGATAAAAGAGATAATTAACAGCATAGGACAGATGTTAGTCATTGCTAAAATTTCTGTTTGCCTCTTGGGTATTCTAGTGATGAGGGTATAAAACATGAACTGGAATATAAGCACTTTAATAACATGGATTCTAAAAAGCTCTTTCAAAAATTTAATCCTAAATATGGATTTAGTGAGGGTTTGAGAGGTGGGAGGAAAAGTGGAACTAAAAGCAACCAGGGAGCTATTTTGGACAGTTAGTTTCACATGTGGGTGATGAACACTTTTGAAAATAACTGCTTTAAAAAAAAAAAAGGCAGTGCAATAGTGAATTCAGAATATACCAAAGTTTTCCAGAAATTTCTACTCATAAAAAATGTTGAGGACAAAAATATACTGCTGGGGACTTCAGGTATAATGCACAAAAACAATTAATTTTTAATGGGAAATAATGTGAGTAATGCATCATTGCTGACTACCACAACCAAAGTTTATAGCAGTTTCATTTTTAGCCATTAATAAACAAGCTAATCATTAGCTTTCATTCTGAAGAATGTACTGGATATTATATTATTGAGTTATTATTGTATTATATTATTGAGTTGTTGCTCTGAATATACAGCATGCTATATGTGGTATTTAATTGTAAATCACTGCATCATTACTCCATAGTCTAAAAATGCAGTGCAGTATTTTACCTTTCAGCATTTTATAGCTTATGTTTCAGTTTTCCACAACAAATATTTTGGAAAGCTCTCACTCCATAGGGTCTGTGTTGCTCACTGTTTCATTCCAAACCAGAAGAAAAAGTACAATAAGTTTGAAATTATTCCATGACAAAAAATTTGCTAACCACCTCTCCATGGTCAATTTAGAGCCAGCCGTGTCTGCATCCCAAATTGGCAGCTCTTCTTACGCCAGCGGCTACGCGTGTCTGTGAGCGCTGGAACCAGGCAGATTTGGTCTCCAGCAGGTTTGTGTCCCGTGATTGACACGGACAGTGTGAGCCGCCCCTGGGGCCGGGGCAGCTGTAAGGGCGTTGGATTCCCTGGTGTCTAGTAGAGGCAGTGCTTCCACGTCCGCACTTCTCTCAGCGGAGAGGCACTCTTTTTATGCGGCTTTAAAGAAACCAATAAGAACAAACTAAAAATGGGAGGGTTTCAAAGTCTCCTGAAATGAAGTTCGATGCAGAAGGCCTGGAAGGATCACAGGACTGGTATGACGAGCCTGCGTGCGCGTTTCCAGAATTGCTTTTCATATGGGAAAGCCGTAGAATTTAAAGCAATTTCATTTCTCGGTGCATGAGCGCAATTAGTGCACGTTGGCTTTTTGTGGAACGACAAACTGATTATCTGTTTGCTCGCAAGAGCGTGATTTTAAATCTCTATGAAAATTTACTGTTAATATTTTATTATTTTTATTATTGTATATCATCTTATCATTACAGTATCCCCATTTATGGTTATGTAATGAAAAGTTCAGCTTCACAGTCAAGAGACTACTAAAAGTCATTAGGTTTCAGACTTTGGTTCAGTTTAGATATAAGGAAAACCAAATAAAGTGGGTCACAGAATGACAGCTGAATGCTTGGAAAACAGCCTGTAAATTTGATCCTTGCAGTCTTTGCAACACTGGAAACTTGCTCCAGCATGGGGAGACATTAAATTTTTGGGCTTAAAAATTGATCACATATCTGCATAAGGGAATATTGGATTTAATATACCATCTGAAGGCCACAGCTCTTAGCAGCTGTGAAAATCACTATAATATGACCACTGTTCAGTTGCTTATGCGAAGCAAGTTAATGGTCTTAGTCCAGTTCTGAGTTTTTGACAGTGCCTAGGTCACAAAATTGCGTGTCAGCTCTCTGTGCCTTTTATCTTGTCTTCTATTTCAGCAGGGAGGAATGCATATGGAAAGTGTATTATGGCACTTATATGGGAAGCTTGCACGACTGGTGACAAATATAATACACATCTGTTGGGAAGTTAGGCTTAAATTGCCTTCCCTGGAGAGTCAAGTGAGACATAATAATTTCAACCCACCACATACTGTGTGTTCAAGGTCTAGGAATTGGACACAGTTTTTAGACTTCACCTGAAAGTGCTATCAACAGTGAGATACCAGTAATAAGACTACCGGGGTGGTAGGAAGAAGGGCAAAGAGCTGGAGCTCAGACCAGCATAAGACTGAAGCAAGAGCATCAAGATTAAGTGATTGCAGAGTTGAGACCACTGGAGGAGCAGAAAGGGATAAAAGGAGGAGGAAAGGACCTAGTCTAGAAGATTTCTAGAAGGAAAGGATTTAGTTTAGAAGAGGAAAGGTTCTAGTCAAAGAGGTCGCAGGAGAGAATTCATTTGTTTTACTGATGTGAAATTCCCTGGTTGTCCGAGTGACTTCACTTCTTGGCCAAGAGAAATTGTAGAGATGTTTCTGAATGGGATATTCTTCTGAGTGAAATCACCTAAATGTGAAATACTAAAAATATAATTTCTTTCTAGTTCCTTCTTTAGAAACTTTGAAGATTTCTGTTTTTGGCTTAGGTAAATCAACTATATTTGAAGCATTCCCTACTCTCCTACGTCTCCTTATGGGAGGAGGTCTGCCTCTTAAAAATATGAGCAGTTATGAGAACAGTAAAGATTTTTTCCTGACTTTTCCCCTCTGCTTAAGAGTTTGGTTCTGCTGTCCTGGAATTTCAAGGCCTTCTCCCACTGTGTCCAAGGGCTATAAAGCATGGAAGATAAGGAGACACTAGTCTCACTGCCATGACTCTGCAGGGAGACCAGCCTCCATTGCTGTAAAGGCTTTAGAGTTGGGAGCCTATTGCATGGGCCCATCCTGGGATTTTGGGAGGGAGTCTCCATCCCTAGAAAGCTCTGAAACAATTTGTATCAGCTGCCTACAAAGACCTGTCCCCAGGCAGTATAATCTAGCACTAAGGTAGGGTAAAAAGTATGTATATACAGAAAAGAATAAGGGAAGGGATGGAGTTTTCTTGTCGTGCAGGGCTTTCTTATTTCTGAACCCCTGAAGGAAAGGAATTAGCCAAAATTAAATGCAAATGCTGCTTTGGGTTGGCTCCTCCTGAAAGGAGACCTCTTGCATTCGCTTCCTATCCCCAAAGAAGGGAGACAGTGCAGGACTGCCTCTCTGCATGTGCTGTTGGTCAATGTCAAATACAGGGTAGTCTCCTGTAGGAACTAATGTATCCAGGTAAAGTGAAGGAAACTGGCTGTCCTCTGGAGTTACACTCTCAGGAGCAGCTTCTCCACAATTTTCTGCCTTTCTCCAAACTCCATAATATTTTAGTATGCACTTCAATGCATAAGCCAAAGCTGTTTTTCCCCCTCCAGACAAACTGGGTTACTTTTTTTTCAAGGTAAGCTCTTAGAAGTCTCCTTGTTTTGATATTCTATACATAATAAATATCCCTATATGCTAATGACACAGTACTTTAATGGAAAGGAACTACTGATGCATAGAAGGTTGTTAGTGGCGGTACAGTGCCACTTACAGAAGCCCCTTCTCTTGTAAGAAGGCTCAATTACCTTTCCAAAACCACTGGGACATCACGAGGATAATGCTTCCTTTCAACAAATCTCTCTCTTCAAGCTTCCTACTGATGGAAATCCTCTGTTGCTGAAAGGTGGCAGTTAATCCTTAAACAAAGATGTATTGCTTGTCATAGCAATCTACCTGCCGTTCTCCAGTTACACAGGAGCCATTTCTATCTGCTGAAATCTGACTTTCTTATGTTATTGTCTTCTCCTGTCTTATAAACATCTGAAATGCATTTTCTTCCAAATAAGTATTTTTTTTTTTTCATTTTACAATTATGGCAGCTCTAGGAGGTGTTTTTCATTTTACAACAGCATCCCTGGGGATAAAGAGCTAATAGTGAGATTAAATTCCCTAAAGCAATTTTCTTTGATGTCGGCACCCTCTCCTTGTTCTATTGGTTGAATCAGAAGTTAGAGACAGATAAAAGCTACTGGGTTACAAGTTCATCCTCCGTTGGTGCAATAATTTGTTCCCTATAGAATATTTCTAGTGTTTTGACCAGTCTATTGTAGCTGTCTGTTAAGAAATAGAAGTTTCTCCTGTTATTCAGTCTAAATTTTCATTGTCCTTATTTCATCACTTTTTTTTTTCCCCCCCCCGTTTCTACTGTTTTGCAGCTTGGAAGTATCAGTCAGTGAAACACCCTTATTGCTTACAGGAAATAAGTCTCTGTGGAAAGAAGATAACCAATTGTGGAAGCCTCACATGAAGTTTGTGAAGCTTTATTCCTAAATGCTAAGGTACGACAAATTTCCTGCTAGGTAGCAAACATACTGCCTGCTAGAAGAAAGGCGCAGCTTGACTATCCCTGAATAGCAATAAGCCTTTGTGTCTGGCCGGGCAGTGCGAGACAAATTAATCTGACAACTGTTGGCTTCTTGGTGCATTTTGCAGAGTTCATTTTCTGTTTGTGTGTGATAAACATTTGTCGTCCACTCCTCGTTGTAGCAAAGTAGCACTACAGTATAGAGGACAAGAAGAAGTGGAGAAGAACGTACTTGAATTTAGGTAGTTCTGCTTGCTCCTTTCGCTGTCATTTGCAGGGTTAATGGCTGTGAAGCCTGAGTGCGGGATAGGACAGGTCCTTCTCAGGTTGAAAGGGAATAAAACGTTGGTGCTCTCAGAAAACGGGGTTGTAGGACGTACCCAGCTCAGCCTTGGGCCATCCAGCTGAGTCCCTTCCTAACGGCAGGAGTTCCCAGCCGGCAGGGAAAAGCCTGACGACAGGCCCAAACAGGGGAGACGAGAAAGCCGAGTCTCGTGTACGGACAGCAGTGGGATGGAGACACAGGAGGGGAATGAAATGGCAGACATGAAGAGGTTAATCAGGAGGGAGAGAAGAAGAAAGAAGAAATCAAAGTATAGGAAAAAAACCCTCAGTCCATCTCTTTCAGTCCTTTGGCTTAAACTTGGTAGCTCTGGCTGGCCTCTCACTTTCTTTTCCAATCTATATATAGCTATTTATTTAACACTTCTGCTTGCTTTAAAAAATGAAGGTACATCAAGGCTAAAATACGCTTATCTCCAGATCTTTGTTCTCTCTTACAAAGGCTATAGCTAAGCTGCTTTACTACCTTACACCTTGAGATACTAATTACACGTTAAATTAGGTGTGCAATACTACCACCAGCATCAGAAGAGAGTTTTGTTTGATGTATTACACCTTCCCTTCATAGAGTGAATTCACTGCCAGAGGTGCAAGACATATCATCTATGTATCTATCCATCTACCTACTTACCTGCCTGCCTACCTGCCTGCCTACTTACCTGCCTATCTATCTAATCGTGATGGAAAATTTTCTGATTAAAATGTGGGAGTGAAACGACATACTTGGGATACATTCCTTACATTTATCACGCTTCTTTTTTTAAAGTTAGGGAAGTCGGTTAACCGTTCTTGTTCCAGGCCACCCTATGTGAATTGTGGTCCGATGCGCATACCGTGTTTAGCTCAAGGCACCATGCGAGCTTAGTTCAGTAACAGTTGTGATATTGCTGTGTATCCTAGTGGAAGGTGTAATAGAAAGAGAAAACACTTATCTTTAAGGCAAGCTTGCTAATTTTTCTTTCTGGTGAAGAAATAGCTTTTTCCATAAATCCTTCCTAATAATCTATTTTCTTCAATAACTAAAGTGAGCAGCTGCAGTCATCTTGTTGCACCTCCATGACACTCTGTTGAGCAGTGTGCAGTGCTCTAGAGTGAATTTGAATCCTCTCGCTTGTTCTGCTGTCCTTCCCGGCCTCTCCGTCCCCAGGCGCTGTTTAATGTGCGGTCAGGCCCCCATCTCATGGGAGACTCCTTCGCTGACCCGTTCGTCATGCTTAAAGGTAAGCACGTGCATGCATGCAGGTGCCTTGGGACGCCGGCTCATAAGTTCCCCAGAGAGGGACCTTTTATTTGACTGCTTTTAAAGCCTGTTTGAAGTTTTGCATAAATAATAAATAACGACAAAGATAATCCTATACAAGATGCTTCCCCTTGGAATACAATATTATGCAGCACTACAGAAGCTTGTATAGCAAAATATACCATTGTAGCTAGAGAAAAGGGACAAAACCATATGCCCTGATAAAACATCAAGACCATCAGCCTGATGCATTTGCTTGGGACTGGGTGTAAGCCTTCAGGAAATGTGCGCGCCGGTAAATGGGTTTCCGAGAGACAGTTATAACAGAGCTGCCACAATTTCATCTTTGAGCAATGAATATGGTAAACGTAAACTGCAGTTATAGACTGCAGTAATTGTGATTTCCAGGAGTTTTACTTTCCTGTTTTGTCCTGTTGTTTATACTCGATCAAGAACCGCAGCAGCATAAAAATACTTAGATCTGCTCAAATGCTCACTAATCCACTGTTTGTTTCAAATCGTTTTTAAATAGCTTTCTAAATTCTCCTTCATTTTGTTATTTCTGTATTTATTATTGCTCTCGTACATAATACTGCTGGATTCCAAAATCTGAATGATAGTTCCTTTATTTTTCTTTACTACAATAAGTTGTATACAAGTATTCTTGATTGCTCTCCTTTAGTTCCTTGTGAAATCATAAAGTAACAGCTTTTTATGCTCTATTTAAATTTTGAGTGCCAGCCAAGATCCTTCTCTCCCTGTTTTAGCATCCATTTAAAGTGAATTTTCTAATCAGTTATGCCCTCCACATCATAAAGTCTCTCCTCACTATCTTTGCTGATAACTCAGGAGATTTTCAGGCTGGGAAATTATTGGTCATGCTTCCCTAGTTATGCTTCCCCCAAGAATCTAGCCCTTAGGAAATTCATGCTCTGAACTCCTATTCCCTCGTCTCAAAATGTATAGATTTCATGAGCAGATGGTTACGTGTGATTTTGAAGGTCAGCATTCAAGGAGGTAAGAAAACTTTAACTGAATACTTACACGCTCTACAAGTTCATTCATCTTTGTTTTCTGTAAATTTATTTAATTGATCTTAAGCTTATTATCTCCATTAATGGTCTCTTTTAATTTTCAATAAAAGCCTGAAAAAGGCCAACATTCAATTTTAAGTACAAATATTATTCTGAGTCAAGCCTCCTGTTGATTTAAAAGGGTTTTGGATCAAGACCTGACTAATGAACCTAAATGCTCAGTAAATACCACAGCTGGCAAGTCTTCTGGGTTTCTCCAGGCTGCTTTGAAAGATTTGCATGCTTAAGACAAGACTGAGCAAAACAGACGTTTAGCTAGGCATGAATTATGTGCCTGCATGCGCACAGATATGTATGCACACACGTGTGTAGGTGGTGAGTTCTTCCGGATGAATTTGCAAACTTTTAACCGTGGGTGCTGCTGCCTGCAGCTCTGCTGTGCTGGGAAGGCAAAGCCCTGTCCACCCCTCTCGGGGCGCCTCACGACCCCAGTGTTTCCTCCTCCTGCAACGTTTCCAGAGACTTTGTGCTATGCAAAAACTCAGAATTGAGGCATGTGAGGTAAAAATAGGATGGAGTGACTCCAGAAATCAGGAGATGATCATGGTGTGGCTCAAGGTTTCATGAGAAAAAAATGCAAAACTCAGAGTAACCCCTCTCAAAGCTGATAGGCATCTGGAAAAGTAGGTACTCTCTCAAGTACCTTCTCTCTTGAGAGATTAAAAAACATAAAGCAAACAAATTGCAAGCTAATGTGCACCTTCACAAGGCCTTTTTTTTCTTGTATTACTTAATCGGCAATGGATTGATGTTACAAATGAAAAACTTGGATTATAACTTGAAAATAAACTCCGCAGAGAAAACATAAAACCATATTTGGATCAAAAAAATGGTGCTTAAGCCAGGTTGCAAGACGAAAAAACAGTCAACAGCACAGAGGACTCATTATGAGCAGGATTGTTATGCTCGTATTTGAACATTATCAAGTGTTCAAATGTTAGATGCCATTTTAAAGCATGCCCATGAGCCTGTCCTCTTAGAAATGGATGTACTTTTAGAAGACACTAAGATGTGCATATCCCTGCAGTGATTCACTGGATATACTTGATCCTTTCTCTTCTATTCTGTTATTATGGTTAAATATTATTAGGACTTTTGTTCATATGATCTATTTTTTCTGTGTCTCTTTCAAAGACACCAGGGATGTTTTTACGTTAAATATGGTAGCAATTTTAATATTGTAGTCAGTATTGGTATTCCACCTTGTTTCCAAGAAGCTCTGTTTTTGAAAGAAATGGCTCGAAAAGTTGACTTCAATTCAAAAAATTGAATTATTTTGTGAATCATGATATATAGCTGAGTAGACATGAAAATATTTCTGCTAATATTGCCTTTTCTAGCAGCACTTCTAGGAGTCTTTGATCCGACTGCTTTCAAGGTCAGTCTGCTCCATATTGGTAGAGAACCAAACTTTGTGCAGCTTTTCTTAAAATACCAGCAATTTGTGTTTTAGTCGTTTTTCTGTTAACGAAAATAACACCTTGATGCGATCTTGCCTAGGCTTCATAAGACGTTCATCCAGGAAGAAGCCTGCTCTTGCTGGCGTTGCATGGATAGGGTTAAGGTGCTTTTTGTGCTGTGTGCTTTAGTGTAACTGCAGTTTCCACCAACGTCAGTCGCTGTGGTCCGCCGCTCTCTGCGCGCCCGTTTCGTACGACTCTCTCTTTCTCCGGTTAGTTTTGTGCTTTTGCTTTTGTGCGGCGCGTTTGAAGCCAAGGTCAGCGGCGGTCCCGGCAGAGGGGAGGCAGACGCCTGCCAGGGAACTTCTAACGGGGAAAAAGAAAGCCGGAAGGACCCAGAGGTTTTGGGCTGAGCCCTTCGGAAACAGGAGGTCAGACAGAGGTTTATAACTGTATATGGTTTTCCTCAGGCTTTGATGGCAAGCTCTTTGAGAGCCCGAGTGGAAGAAAGGACTCAAAGCGATCGGGGGGGTTTGCAGGAGCACTGATTTTTTTCTGCCTTATCATCAGTATTGAATACTCTACAATACCTGAAGTCTTTTACTTTGCTGTTCAAAAGTCGGTGGAGAGAAGAGTAAATTATACCCTTCGGTGACAAATTGACTCCGCAAAGCAAAGCGCGTGCACAAAAAATTAATTATAGCAACTTGAAATCTGAAGTTTTCCTTCTTCCTTCCTCCACCCGACGAAAGCCTCGGTAACGTTGTCCGTAGCGGCTTGCAGCGCTGTTGGTTCTGCCTTCGGGTAGCTCCATATTGCGGTTTGGACGTAGGGCACCTAACGCGGCGAGGTGGATGCAGGAGGGAGCTGGGTACCCGCGACTGCCCCGAAACCAGCAGTGCCGGGGCCGGGGTGGCCTCGGCCGCCTTGCCGAGTCTTGGTAGGTGAAATAATACAGCCAGGTGGAGCGCTGTAAAGAGAGCACGTCAAGTAGTCGCCCCTCTTTTCGTGTGAAAAGCTCAGAACTAGAGCCGTTTTGCACGGGAGAGCCTGCTTTGATAATTTCTTTACTTTTTTACAATTGCCAAAGAGCAATGCTCTGACATTTCACAAAGAAATGTAATCTGGTTCTCCGGTTCAAAACTAATTTTGGTTTCAAATATGACCCAACAGAGATACAAATCTTACTTAAACTTGTCAAATCCTGAATAAAATATTTCGGTGGATACAGTCTGACATTTTTAAACCTAGATGTTTGATTTGTAAAATGTTCTAAATTCCGGCTTTTTCTCATGACCTACCGAGGGCATAGTTTTAGACATGTCATTACGTATCCAAGTGCACAGTGATTCACTTAATCGCTTTACTTTACACGTGCAATATTTGACAGTTAAATAAATTGTTTGACCTTAATTGCTGATGTTTTGCAAATGCAAAGCCAATATTTTAATTATTAAATTGAAATTATTAGTACAGTGAAGGGCTCAGGCATTACAAAATTCAGACATTTGACAAAGCCTCCTGCAACCAGCTGAACAAACTTGGGCTGCTTAGCTAGAAAACCTAAACGTGCAAGACTTGCAGTTTCAGACTATCTCTGTTCCTGACCACTTCTTAAGGAAGCAAGTTCTTCAGGCAAAAACAGATTAACAAGATGGGGCTAATTTATGCCCGGATCAGCAAGATAACAGTGCAAGTTTTCCTTTAAGCATATGATTAAGCTAATGAAGTACTCATTTTTAGCAGATGCCTAACTCTTGCTCATGTTGCTGTTGCAGTGAACCAGGGCACGATAACAAGGAGGACTGGAGGGAGGAACCCCGGTCCCTGGTGGCTCTGGCCAAATTCTGCTGCTGGGGCGGCCTGATGCCTCCCAGGAGGGGAAGGGCACAAGGGCTCGGACTCGTGATCCCTTCCTCGTGTGAGGCACCCCTAGACACACGGGCAGCCCAGCTGACTTCAGAGGGGTTAGGTGAAGGTTGGCACGTTCAGGTGCTGAACTGTAGTGTTTTGAGTCTGAATTATTGGGTCTCTTTTATTATCTTCTGTAAAATATATCTACTTTGACATTCGTTGGTCTCGTTTTGAAGGTAGATTTTATATCCTTATATTTCTAAAAATGCTATATTATGGTGATTTTGGTGATTTCACACTTTTGCCCATTGTGAGGCACTTTATTATCTCCATATCCAAAACCTGAAATGTTTTACTGACGAAACCTACATAAACAGAATTTGATTTTATTTTTAATTACTTTTGTGAGAACTGCCAAATAATTATTTATGTACAAAAGGGTGGATAACTTGTTTTTTTTTTTTTTTTTTTTCCCCCTGAAGTGTAACTATTAAAAAAAAAAATAACTGTTGAGAAAGATGCCTTTTTTCTTTGGCTGCTCTACAAAAATGTCTTATAGGGTTTAAATCAATTGTATGGAGGGAAAACATAACGCATCCAAGCAGACAGCTTGATATGCTCTACAACAAATTATTCCAGCCCACTGCGAATGTTTATAATGAAAATGATAACTGAACCTTAGCTACACTGTCGCAACGCTGGAGGTGGGGGTACTAATGCACTCTGACAGATTGCATCCTAAGTCAAGAAAACCGTATGCATGCTGAAAACAGTCGTAAGGGCTATGCCAAGTGTGCAGTTTTGCTGCTGCTGCTGGCAGTAACATGATTGCTGTTGGACAACTTATGAATGGCGATGGGGGGCGAGTGACCCCTTGCTGCCCGGGGCGGCCGAGGTTGCGCTCACGCGGTCCAGCTCGGCGGCGGGTTCAGGGCACGACTGTGCCCGTGCTTTGCATCCACGTACACGCAAAGTCACAAAGTTCAATTGGCTGCTAATAGAAAGCTACTCTGCTGCTTTGGGCTGGTACTACTCAAATTATGCTTAATAACTAAATTATTGGAGGAATTGAGCCCTAAATCTACAAGTCATGTCTGATCCTGGTTCGAGGTAATGCAGTCATTGCTCAGAAGAGTCTGCTGAATAGTTTATGGAAAACCCCCCCAAACATTTCCTATTCGTTTTGGGGGGTGATTGCCTCAGCACCAGTGACAAACCTGTTCTTTTTCCACGATTGAATAGCTAACCTTAAAAAAAAAAAAATGCAGCTCAATAGCAGAAGTGCTGAACAGTGAGCTCTGCTATGCATAAGAGCCTTTGTCTGCAACAACTAAAAATAGTTAACCTAAGAAAAGTCAGTTAGTTATCAGGCACCGATGGGAGCAAAGAGCCGTGCTTACCAAATACCCACAGCCGCCTGGTTACCAATAACAGGCGGACCAGGAATTGTGTCCTGGTGAGGCTGAGCAAGGTCAGCGGGACTATCCTAAACCTCCGGCAGCTACAGACCAAGGACTATTGGCTCAGCTCTACCGACTTGTCTCTGGTTTCATTTCGCAGCGTGAAGACTCCAAGGTCGAGGGCTATGAAGGAGCTGCTGGTGCATTTTAGCGTGGCTACGTGGTCGGCATTAAATTTGTAAATTTTAATCAGTATGGTAGAAAATTTGTTACACCAGGACAGATTTATAATACTGCTAAGACTAACCAGGCCAACAGTGTTTCGAAATCTGCATGCTCAGTCCTCCATCAGCTTGGGGAAAAGAGTATGCAAATCCATAAGACAGGACTGAAAATCTTTATGAAAACTTTGTGTTATTAATGTCTAAAATGCCCCTAACCATGTGAGTAAGCAGCAGTGACCTGGTTATATGGAAAAACCTACAAAAAAAAAGCACTGAAGCTATTTTAATTGATTGTTCAGTCACCTGCAAATGATGCCCCTGGCTATGAGATGCAAATTTGCCTCAAAATATTCTTGTAGTTCATATGATGAGAGAAAATGTCTGCTGTACTTTGAATCTCAATAAGCTTGGCTTGAGAATCCTCTCCTCTGCATGCTTTGAATTATACATGTGAATATATATATGTATATATAGCGTGTGTATGTGTGTATATATATATATTTATGAATTATATATATTTAAATGTGTACATAATATCTATCTATATATATAATAATGAAGCCTTGTAGAAACTGCTAAAAGGTAATAAGATGCCTCAGTTTGCATCAGTTTTTGCAACTGGTTGAAAACATGGGCATTAGCGCAAGAAAAGTACTTGTTCTCACTTTCGTTATTAATCTGTACTTTTTAGGTTATCCACTTACAGAGGTGAAAAAACCATCTGAGTCTTTGGTGGTGAGTGAAGCATCCCACAGAAGAACAATGAAGGTTTTGGAGAATCTTTGCTGTTCGCTGCTTCGTAACGGGTAGTTACAAACCATTTTTGAGTTCCATGGACATTTTATAGTTAAAGAAATTTATTCACAAATGGAAGCATTACTGGTGAAGCCGTGGGCTATCTATATTGGTGGAACCAGCTCAATTAGACCTTATTCTGAATGGCATCTTCTACTACTGGGGGGAAAAAAGAGACAAAGACGAGATTAAGCAGATCATCCTTTATAAAAGTGACCGAAGTTTCCCCACAGGTGAGACGTTTTTGTTGCACTCTGTGAAATTCCTATACCTTTTGGAAAAATAGAGCTGTAGACCACACGAGGGAATTGGAAGTAGAGATATGACTCTTGCCACAGTTTTTCTTCTAGGTCATCCCCTCAAATACTGGAATATTTGCTGCATGTGGCAGTTTTTCCTGTGTTTTATCCAATGATATCTTAAGTTATCTAAATTATAGGGTTGGTACTGCTTCCCTTGAGAGAGACTGTTCCACAGTCTAATACATCTCTCTGTCAGAGATTTCTTCACATCATTTTAAGTTACACCCCTTTAGATTACCCTACATCGAGTCTTCCTACTTCATCTCACCCATCAAATATTTATGTGGTTCATGTACCTTTTTATTCATTACCTAGCGAAACTTCACATATCTAGCTCAGTGTTAGTGTATCCATATGAATCCTCGAGTCTTTCAGTAATTTTCATAAATGTTTATTTTAGTTCAGAATATGCTTGGATTCCTATTGCAGAAAAATGATGAATTTTTCAAATGTATATTACCCTAAACATATTAGGACTATATCTGTACTGGTACCTCATGCAGTGACAGTGATTTCACTAGTATTAAATAAGTGCAGAAATTGGTCTGTGGGGCTTTTCTTGCACTTTGGGCAGCACTTGGTAATCTGAAGTGACATCCAGTTGAAAAACAGCAAAATGCAGTGAGCCAGAACACGGTGGCTTTGCAAAAGCATCTTTTCTGCTTCATCACCTGTTTTTTTGAAGATGCAGAAGAGGTAAGGTTGGTCTGTGGTGCAGAAAAAGTGCATGCATGTCTGTACACGTGTAATTCTGTGTACTTACGTGTACGTACATGTGGATGGCAAAGAGCAATGGAGCTGCTTGCTGAGAGATCGAATCAAGTATAAAAAACTAGTAATAACTGATGTTTTGCACACATTTGCATTAATATTTTTGCTGAGGTTCTTTTGCTGCAGTTAGAATGGGAAATGCATATATTCTACCTTTTTCTTATTTTATAGGTGACAAAAATATTCTATTGAGGTGTGTTCCAATTGATGCTTCTATAAGCTTGCCAAGAGCTGGATGTGGTGTTGGTCCTGTTCTTCAGGATGAGAAGAACCGACCTTCATTTATTTCTGATCTTGACTTGATTACTCTTTCAGACATGCAGCAGTTCTAATGTTTCTCCAAGACTATCTGGGAGGAAGAGTTAGAAAGTGTACTATTGGACATTCAAAATCTCAATTTTACAACCAAGGGGAGACGTAGCAAATATTGCTGCATGCTGGGTCTGTACTGATGCCGTGTTTTCCTTCCCATGTTCACATTTGATAGCTCTGGAGCCCAGCAGGTCCTGGGAGCCCTTCACAGCCTTCAGACTCTGCTGGTAATTTCCAAACAATGCAACAACTTGACACTTTTTCCACAATACACCAAAATAACGTACAATCCAGTGTCCATGCCTCCAAATAAAGGCACTAACCTTATACTCGAACACAATTATTTCCTTAATTAAAAAACAAACAAGCTTTTGGGAGTTATAAACAAGAGCACACTAAGCAAAACAAATTTGAAGCAATAGTTCTCCTGCTAACTGTAGAAATTTAGCAACGCTACTTTTTCAACCATTCTTTCCTTCTCAAGAAAAAAAGCAAAAACTTTTATGATGGCCAGCAGGCTGGTTTGCAGTGCTTAGCTTTCGAAACCTCAGGAGATGCTCTGTCACCTGTCTCCGTTATGCAGGTGAAGTCTACCTGCTCCTTGCACAGAAGTTGGAGGAAGGGGAGAATGAGATGCAGGCACCAGCCGTGCGGGGTACAGAGGTGGTGCAAAGTCCTGCTTTGTAGCGAAGAGGGTTAGCGGCTGCATTAGCGACTACAAAATACAGAATAAATAAATGTAGGGCTCTCCTTGATAATCCTGTTTCAGGTTCGTAGGATAGAAAGTGTTAGCGGGCTGCATAAAAGCTTCAACTCCTTTGCCTTAGGAGGATGTTTTGATATACGCCACGCTCTTGTTTTTATTTTTATTTGATAGGAGAATACGTTTCATGGACACAGCGTGACCTGATTTTTCCCCACCACAGCAAAGGTTGTGTTCCTGCGTTTTCGAGGAGAATTCCTCTGGCGACGGGATCATTGCAGGTGGTTTCCCTGGCCCCCGTGGCTGTGAGCAGCCAGGTGAACCTGGCGGGGATCACGCTGGCGCACACCTGGGCCCCGCACCATGCAGAGGCGACCTACTTTCCTTGTCGAGTTTTAAACTGCAATATTACTGTCTGTGATATCGATTTATATCAAGTTCCATCAGGCTGGCAGATTTTGAACAGATTTCTGCATATTGCATATATTTATTTATTTCTTCTTGCTGTCTTTTGCTGCAAATCCTAATTGCTTCAGGTCTTTTCTTGATGGTCTCTATCTTGTTTTAGTTGTTTGCTGAACTGTCGTTT
Organism: Apteryx mantelli; assembly: GCF_036417845.1. Taxonomy (NCBI): domain Eukaryota; kingdom Metazoa; phylum Chordata; class Aves; order Apterygiformes; family Apterygidae; genus Apteryx; species Apteryx mantelli. Next base: position 3,879,125 of record NC_089986.1, read on the forward strand.
CCCATGAGTTGACTCTGATGCTGAAGGAAGCATGACCCACGGCTCTGCCGCTGTTGCACCACTCACCTGGGACGATTTGGGCAGAAATGAAGTAATGACACATATGCATGTACCAGTGTACCAAGCATCATGACCTGAGGTGCAGATGCATCACTTCTACAAGCTTCATCTCAGACGGCACAGAGCTCTTCACAGCAGCAACTACACCGGTAGCCAATACCTTGACTTTACAGGACCAGTAAATGAAAATGAGGAAATGCTCTCATATTTGCTAGTCTTGACCCACGTGAATTGCATCTCCCCGTCTAAAGAAAAACCAGACGACGTGCTCTTCTTTAAGCTGGTGTCCAGTCCCAGTGACCTGGCCAGGCACCGAGGAGGGACCGGCACGCTGCGAGGTCGCCTCCAGGCTTCCTTGGGGCGCTTTCTTCTGCGGCCTTCTACGACGGCTCGTGTTTCACGTTACGCTGAATCAGGTAGTCTTTGACAGCTCAATGGAAAATTGTGTATGCAGCGCTTGCCATACTCCAGGTCAGCGTCTAGTGTATTATTTTCAGGAACATTTATGCATATTTGTATCATAGGCAAGAATAAGAGCCTGATGAAAATATACAATATAATACAGAAGGTTAAAATGAATCTAGATGCAAAAACATAATGTGACCATAATTTCACTGTTCCTTCCTCACCCCGAAAGAATAATTAAGGGGAAAGAATATTATGGAACTGAACAGGGTAGCATTCAACAGAGGAAAAATAGACGTGAGATTAAATTATTTCCTCAATTTCTTTAGAAAAGGACAAAGAAAATGTACTATAGGAGACTGACTATATACTGTTTTGCTGGATATCTTCAGGAAAAAATGAAGCAAAGGTATTCAAAAAAAATAAGAGTAAATGATAGCTATGATTAAAAAAAAAAAAAGTTATTTTTTTTCTCCTTTTTATTAAGGGAGACTGCACATGAGGAATAAATATAAATAAGTATGTTAATATAATGCTAAGGCTGTCATGGCAAATGTTCAAAGATTCAGAAATGCCTGAGCTAGTTTTATGGACATTTTGTCTTAATTCAGCTTCTTCACATGTCTGAGTTATAATAGTCTTAAAGCAGTTGCTCTAATACAAAGGCTTTTAAAAGTCTTGAGATCAGTAATCCCCTTTCTGAGGTTTTGATTACCTGTAAAACATCAGCTATAAATGAAAAAAGATAGTGCTTTCAATTTTGGACTGGGTAGGCAACATTTAAAATGCTACATTAAGCTTTGGAACGCAGTATTTCTACAAAGAAAGATAAATAAGAGAGTTCACGAGCGCAGATAAAAGAGTGAAAAGTTTATAATTTAGGACTGTGGGAAAGCAGAACATATCCAATTTAGAGAAAAGGAAGGACAATAAACAAGTTGGTTGCAAATCCATAAAGTGGATTTTACAGGCAGGGTAGGAACTAATTGCTCTCTTCAGCCTTCAAGGTTGAACTAAGGAGTTATGGGGCTAAAACAGGGAATGTAAAGCATAATTCTGGTGTGACACCTTTCCCGCTTTTGCTCCCCCCACGTCCAAAATGACACCTCCTGGGACAAATCAGGCGTAGAACTGGATTTCATGGGAAAGGTCTACTGTTAAGCTGAAACAACTCGGCCCTCCTGAACGGGAAATATCGCAGCCTCTGCGAAGAGGCAACTGGGCAGTGCCAACAAGAGTCCTTGGCGTTTCCTGCGGTACGGCTGAGTTTTCAGTTATCAAAAATTTTGCTGGATGGTAACTGAATGGCTTTTATTATTATTATTATTATTTTTTTTGATAGTGTGTGTGGTTGAGGCTATTTAAAAAACAAGTTATCGTTGAAATAGTCCACTTTCAGTAATAAGATTGGGGAAAGTTAAAAGAATTGGACATTAGTTTTTAGAAGTAATGGTTGCACATGCTAAAATGTGTGTTGGATGTGTGTCTTAAAATTAATTTTTAATATCCTTTCCCTTTAATTAAGGTAACAAAAATTCTTCAGAGGGAAAGCAAGAAGATATCTCTCCATATTTTGAAAGTGCTCTGAAAGTTAGGAAGCAGTAATAAAGCAGAAAAATTATACTCCCCTTTTCCCTCTTCTTTATCTTTCTCAGTTTTTGGATCCTTCAAAGCTTCCAGGGGAAGCGTACTGACAGTAAACACGCTCCTCTTAGTTACCTCCAGTGCCTCGGTGGTAATCCATGGACCCCTGGGATCTGCAATTCATGGACTGAAAACAGCCATCTAGATCATAAAAGCTGCAGGATAACTCATTTAAAGTTACTTTGCAGAAATTATGATTACTCAATATATGCATGAGTCTTGCAGCAATATATATGTGAATTGTCTCTCGACTTCGATGGAGTCAATTAAAGCCACTTAATTAGTGCAGTTAGTAATCATCTGCTAAAATTACAGACTTTAATTTATATTATGATTACCATATTTTAATATCATTTTAAAAATGACCACGTGCAGGATAATTTGGTTAAGCACATTTTCTTTAGTTTGCAGCTTGTTTTTACACTGAATCGTTGTTTTTACATGTTTGACTGGCGTCTTAATATTTTAGTCTTCTCACTGCAACATAATTTCTTGTACGAGTCTATATTTTTCTACCTGCTTATGCTTTCTGCTTTTGTTCATCGTTATCACTGGCACTTAAGCCTAATTCTGGATGCTGAGATGCGTGCATCCCTTTTTTTGTCTGCTTTTTTGGATAAATTCGTGAATTCTGCGTTTAATATGCGGCAGGCGTGGAGGCAACGGGAGAAGCCGGTGCGCGAGCCGAGGCCGCGCGCGTCCCCGTCGGGTTGGCTGCCCTCGCGGCACGGGGGCGAATCGCCCTAATAAACCTTTTCAGCGCTGATTGCCCTTAACTTTGACAAGCAGCAAAACTGTTCTCGCGCTGCTTAGCAGGGGTGCTGTTATCGCCCTGAGCCTGAACGCTTGCCGCTGGCGCCTCACCGGCGGGAGCCCCGGACGGGCCGTTTTTCCCTGCCTAGGAAATCATTCTCCCTCTGCACCAAAGCGCTCCGATCGGAGATGTGGCTCACGTTGATTTTCTGGAGCTGATGCCGTGATGAAAAATCTCTTTAATTTTGACTTGCTCATATTTTGTCAAACAAGTGGGAACCCAAAATATTGCAAGAATCGCTTTCGAGCAAAGCATTTGTTTTGACAGTATTGAAAAAAAAAAAAAAAAACAGAAGAGGGAGAGATATTATCCTGTGACAATATATCTTTCATGCCTGAGAGGCATTGATTCACAGTAGAGAGCCGTTTACAGCTCTTCACATGCAGTATGTGCCTCAGAAATTGTTTACAAGAACAAGAAACATCTGCTGAGCTGACCTGCAAAATTCTAGTGTTTTTTTTTTTTTCCTATAGCAATTATTTCATATTCATGCATCCATAAAAGGATGAGGTGGGCTGAAGATGGCTTGGAGCCACCTCTGCTTTCCTCCTCTCCAGGTCCTTCTCTGCATCAGACCGGTTTTATGCACTGACTGCACAGCTGAGGAAAGTGCTGTAGCAGATCTCTGGGCTCGCAGCCCACGTGCATTAAATGCTCCGAGGAGAGGAAGCAGGAGGAGGTCTGCAAACCTCCCTGCAGCCAAAGCGCAGGTACCTCCTCGCACCGATAACCTCCCTGTGCTTCGCGGGGAGCCAAAAACAAGCCCCGGGCACCTGAGCGAGCCTTGCACAGCTTCTAAAACACAAGAGGAAGAAGGAGCAGTAAGGAAAATGGGTTGGACCGGATGATCTCCAAGAGGTGCCCTCCAACCTCAGCCAACCGTTCTGTGAAAAGTCTTTAAAAGATTCTGCAGTGATTTCGTAGTGTTTTTATGCCTCTTTGGGAAGAGGGAGATGCATACTGGTTTTGCGACATACTTCACTGCTTTCTTGGTGTTTCAGAAACTCCCTTCTGTCTTGGGGAGCCGCTGGCAGACCATGTCTCACCTTTCGGCAAGGAAAAGAACGGCCGCATTCATTCTTCTGCGTTTTCCGGCTTTGTTTTTTTGCTACACGAATAATAGAAGTGTTTGTCCTTCACTGAAGAGTTTTGGTTCCCAGAGCTCTCATACAGATTTAGCTTCAATTTATCCAAAGCCGAGCCCCTTAAATCTTTCATGCGCAAACTGTGCCGTGAATTGTCTTCGGCTGGACAAACTCTGTTCTGCGTTGCGGGGCTGTATCCAGAGTAGTCGCGCTTAAGGCAGGGAAGATATTTCAGATTTATATTGGCCTAAGGACAAAACCCAACCCAAACGAAATGCGACTACTATAAATACATTTGCTCAGTGAACTTAATCCTTTGGCTTGTAAATATTTCTCATGTTCGAGTAATATAACAGCACATAGAAGATTTCAGCTTCCCCTTATATTTAGTTTACATTATCTATGTGTATGCATGGATTTGCCTCCGTGGGCTGTGTATCTAGGCCTGGGCTCCCTAGAGCATCACAGGAAAGCTGGTAAACATATATTATATCCATGCGAGGGGCTGAATTGTAAGTGTTACGATATAGACATCAAGAACACATGTTAGAATCCTGTTATTAAGTATAGCAATGCCTCAGTAATGAAAAACAGCATCAACTTTCTATGAACCACCGTTTTTTAGAGGGAGAGTAAGCAATAGATCAAGCGTTGACAAAATCCGCTATGGCCAAATAGATGTATTTTTTGCCAGCAGCCTACATGCCACCTACTGAAGAGATAGGAAAGTAATTCATGCCGGAGATAGGAAGTGGTTTTAAATGAAGGAGAGAAAAGCACAGCTCCAAACAGCAAAGTCCTCATTCAGAAGCCACTCTGCTCAAGTATAGGTGTATTGTACATTTTAAAGAGGATTCCTTTTCCTGTGGGGAAAAAAGGTTCTTTTTTGTATTTATGAAAATCTGGAAAATGAAAAATTAAGTCCTGATGGCCTTTCTTTTGTGACTTGAACATTTTTTAGTAAAATGAGGGTAAGAAAAGCTGTACAGAAAAAACATGCAAGTAAGAGGAAGGAGGACAGAGATGAAGAACATACAAAAGATGAAAATAAACATAATAGAAATGTATATACAGAAAGTTCATGGAATTGTGATTCAGTGGATTTTTTTTCTTTGTGAGTAAAAACATAATAAAAAATTTTAGTAACTTCAAATTTTTTCCAAATTGCTTATAACGCCTACCTTTGTCGGCAAGCTGTACTCAGTCCATAATTGGTGTGCAAATTGAAAGTTATTACAGATTTCATTTCTCAAGAATTTGTTTTGTTTTTTGATTGTTAATAAAGTTCACCCTGAGCCAGAACTCCAGCTTCTCAGTCCTTTATTTCTTTTAAGTTCAATTTTGAATGCCCTATTTTCTCCTTCAAGAGCTATCATATTGCTTTGTGGATAAGTCAGAGAAAAAGATCTTGTACCTGAAGGTCGTCATGGGGTGACCACTGCCAATTGGGCTTAAATAATCAAGAGGAACAACTTCAGCCATTATTTTTATGGACCGGAAAAGACACTTTTGGCTTTGCTTATGGCTGATTTTATGCTAGTGATATGTTTATACACTGGAACTCATTTACCGATGACATTTTGAAATTGCTTTCCTTACCGTGCTGATAAGAAATCTACATTAATAAGGAAGCCACTAAATTACTGGATGTAATAATGGACGGAACAGGCTCTATTTGCGTGAAGAATTATTTGGAAATAATGTACTGATAGCTTTTAAATCCAGAAAGTTCTGCTATAGCGGGGGTGGGATTTTCATAAGGCTTTCAGTCTTTCTAAGTCTAATCTCATTGAAAATATTGATTGACACCAGCCAGAAAAGAATTAGACCAGTTGTTTTCAACAACTGATGTGTGGTTCTTTGGGTGTTTGCAGGCTACTTTTAAGGGATCTGCAAAAACGTATTCACCCTAGGTTTATATTTCTTATATATTCCTTATAGAGCACTTCCACTGGAAGATATTTAGATGTTCCTAAGCTGAGAGATATTGAAAGCTACTAGAACTGAGTGCTTTTGAAAATTCTACTTTTTAAAATAAAGTTAACATATCTTATTATTCTCTCAATTTTAGTTAACTTTTTTTGTATTTGGTGTAGTGCAGAAAATTGAGAGGAGACACTAGACACATTTGTTTGAAGGTATGCAGCTTCTTTTCACTGAGCTCCAAATTCATTTATCCAAAATAGGATGCCTGTAGGATGCCTTGCTTCTAACTCTTTCTATTTGTAGACCTCAGCAAAGTCCAGATTTTTCTATTAACACGTATTACAAAACCTGTCATTGTTTGTAGGCATCTTCTTGCTTATGGCAACTGCAAGATGAGCTGAAAACAGTTTTTCTAAAGTGGTCTGAAATACAATATCCAGGTAAAAGGAAAATGGTGCAGTGATAGGAGAAGGACATGTGGCTTTTTAGTCAAACATTGTAATAAGGAAAAAAAAAAACTAAAAGGGAAACAACTAGGGAGGAAGAAAGATTAGAAAAGATAAGCACAATTCTTAGGGGGATACTACTAAATAATACTTTGGGATATTACTAAAATGCCTAAAAACATTTTCTGATATATTGGTATGCACACCCTTCTTCATTCCCTGCATATATATTCATTGTGTGTCCCTATAAATCCCTCTTATCTCTATTTACTAGTGCTCTCTTTTTTCTTCCCCAGTACTTGTGACTGACAAGCAGAAGTAATATAATCTTGGAAGCTATAAAACATTATTTGATGGTTCAAGAAGTTGTTCCCAATATATTCTGCAGGACACAGCCTAGCGAGATTGCAAGCCTTTCACTCACTTGCCTTCCTTGCCTCCAACTCATGTAAAGTCATTTTAATAAAAACTATTGTGAAATAGATAGGCTTTCAGCAAACGTGCATTGCAGCCTAGGATATCAGTGGAGAATTTTTTTGGTGCAAACATCAAAGGATATTCGTTCTTCTCTTAGTCTGGTGCTGCAATGAAAACAAGTCCTGTGCTGTTGCAAACAGGATTGAGAAATGCAGTCCCTACCTCCGTTGTCAGGTTTTTATGGATGCGGGGTGCCAGCTTGTTGATATTTAATGTAACTGTACCTGACCTTATCTGCTTCCCCCCCTAAACGGAATAGAATAGCATCCTGGTAAGTGGCATTAATGCAAGAGCCCAAGGAGCAGGGGCTGGAAGGGAGGCGGGAGCTTGGAGGCGGCAGTGCTGCTAACCTCCTTTAGAGACGAAAACTTTTTGGAGTCCTGGGTGAGTTACAGTTTCTCAGGTTATTTAATAAGGCTCCAAACCATGCCACTTCCCTCAGCACCTTAAATGCTTTTAAGCGTTTGGCCCTTGAGCATAATGTGCAGCGAGGGGACGGTTTCCCCCCCGATGAATGTGCTTTGCTCACTAACCTGCTGCAGGAGCCATTAGTGGTAATGAGAGGCTTAGTCTGCCGCTTCACCCCATGCAAGCGGAGAAAACCAGGCCCTCTCCTCTGCGCCGTCCCTGCAGGCAAGAGTCTTAATTCTCGCCCCGAATAAATTCCTCGTGCTGACCCTGTACCGCGGGGACGGATCGTGGGATTAATGGCATTCATTTACAAGCCGAACACCTGGGAAACCGAAGACCTAATTTTCCTAAGGACTCCTACATTATTAATCCGGCCCATAAACAGGATCTTGCAGTCGATTATTATTTAACCCAGAACTGGTAGAAGTGGGAGGCTGTCTGCACTGGGTGTAATGCCAGCCGCGGCTCCGGGTGGACACCATGAGAGCGGTGGGACGAGGGACCATCTCAAGGTGCTGTTCAGGTGCCCGTGCCACCGGCTGGCCACGCGAGCGCCCAAGTCCTGCAGCTGGAGGTGCGATTTCAGAGGCAATGGAGGGAAAAAGAGGAATTTTATAATTAAATGTGTTGCTAAGCTCTTTTTCAGACTGGAACTCAAGTTTGCAGGGCTCATTTAAACCAGTGCAATTTGTTGCTATGACCACCCTGCCCCTAGATGCGCTAAAATTAAGGCTTCCTCTAGGGTGTTCTGCATGGTATCTTCTGACCCACTTACCAAAGGAAAAAGGAAGAGTTTTTCAGATATAAAGCTATTAAATGCAAGCTATGCAATCCAGAGTAGTTTTGGAAGAAATATCTGTAATAACACAAACTCACTTTGAAGTGAGAAGCTCTTCTTTGTTTAAGAAAAGTGTCTCAGAAGCTACCTACCACTTTTGTATGGCCTGGATCTGTGGCACAAGGATTTTGCATGACCCCAGCACAGGCTGGCTGATAAACCAAATTCTATGTTTATGCTGGTCTGGTCCATATTTCTATCCTAGAACTGCTGAAAATGATCTCACATCTTAGAAGAATACACAGAAAATGGTACCTAATTTCTTCTTCTTCTTCTTTTTCTTCTTCTTTACTTTGAGACTCTTTGAAGTGCCTCTAGGTTGCCTGGCAGCACGAAATATTCATTACATGAGGAGATTATCACTCAACAGTTAAAATAATATGAGCCTTTTTCTAAGAGTGTTGCCATTTTTGTAGACTGAGGTGCTTACATCTTCTCAAATATCAGTGAGTTTGGTTAAAGTTTCTCATATCCCACAGTCTGTAAGCAAGGGCTGTGGAAAATATGGTTATTTTTGTACATCGCTTGTTTTATAAGTTGGTCATCAGTCACAGCTGTTTACACGTCAAATCTAACATCTGAAGTCCCCAGGCTGTAACAAATAACCATATGTAGTCAAAATATCTTTGAAAATGTGAAATATGCTATTAAGATACCTCTAAATTTTTGTCAACAAATACAGTACCAAGGATAACTCTTTCTATATAGTAACTGCATTATATAAGCATCCATGAAAAAACTTTGAAACACAAGATATTTGAAATCTCGTTTGATAGAGACGCTACTCACTAAAGCAATTTCCTTCAAAGAAATGTGGATCTAATTTGCTAACTGTGATTTGAAAAAAGAAATATATATATTGATTTTTTTTTCTATACAGGATAGATTTTACTCCAGAGGGGGGACAAAGGTACTCAATTTTCTGCCACATTAATACTTCTTCAAAGACTAACAGCTCCCTGCAAGCGGAGATGCTCTCCTCCACAGATTCAGGAACTCCATACATCTCCAAGTGGTTTGTTTTTAAACCCTAAATAATTTTTTATGTATGTCGTGAACTGTCTCCTAATAAAATCTGACTGTAGCTAAAGGCTACTGCAATATCCAGTCATTTAGCTTCATTATTTGCAGTTGAAGAAAAATTGCAAGATTTAGATTTTTGTTCTCAAGATACAGTTTTTAAAGTAAACCAGTAAGAAAAGAGCATCCTACCAAATATCTCCCCATTTTTCTCCATATAATAAGTATGTGGGAAACCTCAGCAACCATATTGTTCATCGATAGAACAAGTTAACGTGGGAACAGGGTGCAAAATTTCATCAGGGAACCATGCGAGAGGCTGTGCACGGCGAGCTGTCTGCACTAGTCCCCCCTTGCCGAACCATAGGTATTGCGGATGCTTGAGAATTACCTTTGGTTAAAAGAAGGTGCAACTTAAAGAATAATATAAATGTCTGAAGAACACCACTGATTAACACTCTTTTAATACATTTTTATTTTATTTTGCAGTTACCTTGATAAATGGAGATAGGCACACATTCAGAGAGGTGATTCCCAAATTACTGTGTGGAGCCACTAAAGCTGAGGAAGTGCAAGGGCTTGTCACAGGTTTTGCGATTCTCTCCGAAGTCAGAAGAAGTCACCTAAATAAAAGTAAGGTTTTTCTCTCATGCTGTTTTGGAGTACAGTTCTCAAGACTGAGTTTTTAAGAAACTCTCCCGATCAGATTTCATTTGGAGCAAGGAGGATGCTGAGCTTTGCCCTTGCAATCTGTTATTTTAGTGACGGTACTTTGGAGCCTTTCAGGCCCTCCATTGTCACCAAGTCTAAGGAAGATATGAAAGAGCTGGATAGGAATGACAGGGAGATTAATGGGCCTCGAAGCCCATGGGAAATCTCTCGCTGTTTTACTTCAAGGCCTTAACACTCATTTTGTACCCTGCCTCACGAAAGGAGCTGATGTTGTCCACCTCAGACCACCATGTTTTCTTTGTAATAACGGGAGAGGAGAAAACCAGAAAAAATGTTTGTTAACCCTAATAACGCCTGTGTAAAACAAAACACTTTATTTTTTTTCTCGACTGGAAGTTTTATTTACGTTATGCTTGTTTCTTTTCATTGCAAAACCTGTCATTTGCTGTACAGTTCAGTGTTAAAAAAGAGAAACAAAATCTTCAGTTCTTCAAAAGAAATTCTCTTTCAAGTTGGAGTATTCTTCATCAGAGTGTGTCTGTTATTCTAGGGACTTAAATACTTCACTTTGCTGTTGTTCACCTTGCATATTTAAGTCTTAATTTTGATGTGTATATGCAAACAATGGCTTTATTTGAAAGTAACAATATGAAAATGCGATACTTACTTACATTGTAAATCAAAATTAAAACATATTTTTGCTGTTCAAACTGAACCTTGCATTCTGTAGTTAAATCAAGATCCTCTTTAAATTGTCATTGATCTATGGGAGCCGGTGGAGCCAGAATCACACTCTAACTTTTCAGTAGCAACCTCTGTCCATCCTTCTCTGCTTTACATACCAGAAAAAATGTATGCTAATGGGCCGATTCGATGCCACTAGAGTCATAGCATTTTTTTTTCTATATTCTGAGTCTATTATCTGGCATATGAAACAAATTCAGTAACGCTTTTTTTTCATGTTAAGAGTGCAGCTGAATACATAATTCATAAGAATGAGTTATCTGATCAATGTAGAGAATATTCACAAGCAGAGAACTATTTTCTCAGATATACTCTTTATTTGAAATTATTTGACAATTGTCTTGGGTAAATTTTCAAATTCTTATATTGACCAGAACTAATTTTGTGTAAGCATTTGCTATTCCTGCTCTGCTACTTGCTTGTGACTTGCCAGCTGAGTCACCTTGCACCATTTTGCTGATTGGATGAGCCCAGCAGCTCTTCTGCTGCAAATACTTGACGGACAAGCACGAACCAACCTGAAAAAAATTGTTCTTGGTTCTGATCACAGGAGGGAAGCAAAGAGGGCTCAAACTTGTCTGGAGTGAACTGATTTCAAAATCTGAATGAGCTTGTGCTGTTGGTTGGGTTGTGAGTGAAGGTCCCAGCTGCTGCCACTTGGCTGCGCTTGGTCTTGCAGCACAGAGCAGCCCTTGAGTGCAGACACCGGAGGAGTGGACCCAACCACTACTTGCTGCTCCATCCATGGGACCAATTAGAGCCACATGAACATAAAAGAGCCAAAATGGGTCCTGGGCTCTCAGTACCACTGGTTCACTCCACTGATCTGCTTCTGTCATGTTGCAATGCTCGCTGATGGAAACGTGGTCAAAACTTATTTTGGATACCAACGCTAGGTATGTTTTATCCACTGCTAAGTCAGGGCAAATAATTTAAGATCTTACAGTGTCATACTTGTGAGTCTGACCAAGACCAGCTCTTTGATTTCTCCAAACAGAGATGGGTGAACGTGGAATGGGCAAATGCTGTGCTGTTCTTTCCCTGGATCCGTTGCCTTTGCCATGCAAGCAGTCATTCCCATGTTGCCAGGATAAATCCATCCCTGCGCACCTCAGTGGGAGCTCTGGCCCGGCCGGGGCGTTCTTCATTGGCTGGTAGGTAGAATTTCTCCCTGCAAGACTGGGCTAACCTTTCTTTTACCTAAGTGCTATGCATGTTTTCAAAGTTCCCTTTATCCCAGGGGATGGTGCCAGGTCACCGAGGACAGATTTGTGCCACCTGCTTTACACGGAGAGCAAATGAACTTGTGGTCTGCTTTGCTGTTAAAAGTGGTGCCTTGATGGTAGGGTGGCATATAGATTACAAGCAGCACGTGTAATTTTATCCCTACTTTAAGCTTGTTCTTGATGGATTGCTGCTCCAGGCTGGAGTCTTCTATGATGTTAATGATTTCTGTGCAAAACAAGAAAATATAGATTCTTATTGAACAGAGGCGGCTGAAACACCATGGCAAGAGCACGGGAGCTTTAATGCCGGTCTGAAGCACGAGAAGGTAGAGTCTGGAAACTCTGACCTAACTTTTTCTTTCTTCTTTCGAATTTATAGCTGTGGTATTTACCTGTAGTAGTATTACTCCAAGCTGCTGTAGTAGTATTACTCCAATCACTGCCACAGCTGCAGACAGATGGACAGAGAGGAGCTTGCTGTTGAGGGCACCGATACTTCACGGACTCCTGGTGAGGCGGTGACGAGCGAGGTTAAGCTTATGTGGGGAACTGGTGTTTAATTTAGGTTGGATGTTTGAAAGCAAGCTGCACCAGTGCTGCAGCTTTACTTGTAAGAGGATTCGGAGGAAGAACTGAGGATTATTTTTGTGTTTTGGGCAGATTGTCAGCTGCAGATTCATTATGTGCATGTGTCGAGCCTGAATGGAATTATTTGAGGAATCATCATTCGGTGAATTGTTTCTTAATCTATAACCTCGTAGAAATGCTTTATATCAGAACCTTGACATGCTATTTCTTTGAAAACTGAAGTAAAATGAAGACCAGAACATGCTCGCAGAAGAGCATGAAGTATAATGCTTTCTGTACTCCAATTTGGAGAAATACTCATAATCATGCAAATACATATTTCAAAAAAAAAAAGAAAGAAAGAAAGAAAAAAACCCTGGAAGCGTTGCCGTAATTATTTTGTTTATTGTGCTGAGAATGAGCCCTCCCAGGCTCTCATAAAATCCAGTCTAATGCTGGGTGGTGGTTGTGCTGCAGTTGAGGAAGTATCTACTCAGGCTGCCTCCGTCAGGCAAACAATAGATGGGTGAAGGGGTAGAGAAGTATTCAGTCTGTCCACCGAGTGCACAGTCTTATTAATAAAGGGGAGTGATTGCCTGTAATCAAAGTTCTAATAATGGTGAGGGTTTTTTAAATAAACAGTGGAAAAACATCAAACGAACAAAATTGTCCGTTGCCACACATCAAAAAAGAGTAATTGAATTTTTGTTACTTCTCAACCCCTATAACCATAATATAGATAGTGGAATTACATGGGTGCAATTAAGATTTGTGCTTAGGACTAAAAAATAACATCACTAGCAGAAAACTAATGTTTAATCTTGGTTGACTGAGATGGGATATTTTTGTATGTACAAGGGTACATAAATATTTATTGAAAGCAGTTGTCTTGAATAAGAGTCTGAGTGATGAGAACACCATGATTTAGGCTTCCACATTTTAAAAATTGAGTTGAACATGAACAGTTAAATGTCTGATTTAAACTCAGGGTTATAATGAGTGGTAGATAGATCATGCCTTTGCCTTGGGATGCAACACTTGGATTATACTTTGGGGCACATCTGAATGGTAACTGGGGGGTATGTGAAGAAAATGTTTAAACAATATGGAAAAAGTCTGTTTTTTTTTTTTTTAACTGCCCTCCCTCAGTGCTATTAGCTAAAAAGTGAGAAGGACCATGGGAAATACAGAAGAAAATATCATTGCTCTGCAGGTCTTCCCCAGCTGCTCTCCCCAGGGAGTCTTCTGCAGAGGTGGGTAATGCAGGTGCCCTCTCCCGCACCCACTCCTCCCCCCAAAAATTAATAAAAAAAATACACGGTTCACATTTTGGGATAGAGAGAGAGAGAGAGAGAGAGAAACTCCCGTGAGACCCGTACGCTTGTCACATCTTTGAAGCGGTACCATTGTAATTGCCTCAGTTAAAGCTCCTAGCTGGCTCCCTAATGAACCCGCTCGAACTAAGGGAAAAAACAGGCTGCTGCCGTCTGGGGGGAAAAAGCTGCTGAAAGTCCCCGAATATTGATTAGAACTGAACTCAGGGGGCTATATCATTGCGAAGCTTTAATTACATACGAAGACATTTAATCAGCAGAATTGCATACACGTATGGTAAAGGAGGACAGGCCTCTTTATCTTAAAAGTCATTGACAAACAAAGAAAATGGAGGATTTAGTGATCTGGCCATTTTCTCATTGATCAGCAAATATCTGGATTCCACAGGATAAATATACGGACAATAAAAGTTGGGCGGGGGGGAGTTATTACACTTGGACAAATTAGATTGAAGAGCTGGAGACTAACTTTCTTATAGAAGATGGTCAATGTTGGAACTAAATGTTAGAACTAAGGTAATAATATTTAAAAGAAGGATCTGTTAGTAGAAGCTCCTCCATTAAAATCTGTGACCGTGTTGCCTCATTATGGCAATTCTAGTTCCTGGAAGCATTTATAAAATAGTATTGCTGTATTTTAAGTGTACCCATCCCTTATTGAGACAAGCAGTCATCAGTTCTCTTCTCTGAACAGAACAAAATCATATAAATATTATAAAACTCTCCTTTAAATCAAAGTGTTGAGTATAACTTACAAGATTAATTATATTATTCTCCTATTACTTCTAAGATAACAATAGGTATAGACCAAAACTGATTTAATAGATGATGCTAATACTTAAATATGCTCCACATCAGGTACTGCACTTTAGCAAGTTATGCACTCCACATTATGTTAAGAATAGCTGTCTATGACAGTAACAAGTGTCTCTTTCTGAGGCTTTCATAGTATATTCACTTTCCTGAAAAGTATAATATGAATGGAAAAAGATCCCCATGTAATTTAAAACAATGCAGCCATTTTCAAGTGATGTATTTTCAGGATATATTATCTTGAGTAGTAATCTGTTATCCCACTTGTTCTTTGTTGTCACTGTAGAAACAATAATTACTAATACATTAATCTTAATGCATTCCCTTTTTAACCGTTCATTCTAGGGTATTTAATGCATTTATCTTTCAATCCCATGGGCCTGATCCAAAGAATATTGAAATCAATGGAAGAACTCCCAATGCTTTCAGGGAGTACTGGATATGCATTAAAAGGATGTTGGAACACGTCCAGCTTGCAGGTATTTCTTGCAGGCTAAAGTTCAACAAAACGTCTGTGTCTGTGAATGGCAGAATCTGCTGTTAAAATTTTAATTTATAAACTAAATGTAAAGATGGAGGCACAGAAAAAAGAGACATTAATCAAAAACTATCTAATATTTAGGCTATGCTTTCATGGTTTCTGTATTATGTATTTAAATACACCTCCACGTATAAGTCTTGCCTACTTCTCATCTTTCATCCCAACTAATAATAGCATTTTTTTTCTCTAACCTTGACAAGAGCTATCTTACCCACTCAAAAAACTGCTAAAGATGACTTTCCTAGTCCATTTCTTGGAGCATGTCATCTATCTCTATGAGTTGCAATTGATAGATTTTCAATTGTTTCAGAAACAGATTTATTCATTTCCAATGCTATTAACGGCTTATAGACAAGCGTACTTATTATTTCTCATTCAACTTCCTGAGTCTGACTCCTGCTCCGATCACACCAGGACATCTCCAATATATAACTAATAAATATTCAAGCACGAATTCAGTCATGCTGTTCTGTGCTCATGCTACTTCACTGTCTTCTTTCAAATCTCTTAGAAACCTTCTTGCTATAATAATTATATATAAAAGAGGGGTTGGGAAGCTGATGTACTATGGCCACTTGCTTACCAGGCTGTTTCGGTGTACTCCTTCAGTGTTATCTTTCCTGCTTCTACTTAGGCAATTCTCTGGGCAAGGGTAAGGTGCTTGCAGGGTATCAGTCCAAGGTATCCCTAGTCCATGAATAGACCTCCTGGCACTGTATTTATACAGATTATAGATGATCTGCCGTATGTCCTGCTGTAATGTATTCTACTAATATATTAATACTTAAACTGGGGGACAATTTTGTTAGTTATGTGTGGGAGCTGCATCATCAAATCCCATTTATTTTTTGGATTTCTGTTCTAATTCCCATGAATCCCTTTGTAAATGTCCTTTTCTTCACAGAATAATGTCAAACAAGTTTTCTGATTACTGGGTATTGTTTCTCTTGGAAGATGATGGATTCCTCTGAGGTAGGATTTTCTCAATGCTTTTACATCTGCTTCTGTTATCACAACTGAGGGCATTGGAGATATTCTAGTTTTTGCGTACTTTCTTTGTCCTGTATTTCCTGAAATCGCTCCATATGAATATACCCTTGGGGTTGTGCTGATGAGCTGGGACCTAAGCTGTCTAATTTTGGGAGGGACTCTGACCTAGAGTTCACAGTGATCTTGAAAGTCTCGGGCTGGTTCTGACTGCAAGAAGCTTTGCCAGGTATCTCAAGGGATATAATCATTTTCAGGACATAGCTACGATGGTCAAGTCTTAAGGCAATCCCAGAATACCACCAAAAAGTTCTTTTGCCAGCACAGTTGACTTCACTCTTCAAACAAATTAATGATTACCAGAATAACCATTGGTGTGATTAACGAGCACCTACCCTAGGAAGGCTGTGCTGGTGTCGCCGCACGAGCTGGGCTCTTCGCTGTCAGTAAGACTTCCGCTTCCACTCTGCAAAACAGGGACTTCCCAAGGAGGAAGGGCATCGTTATCAATACACTCATCTTAAATAACCAAGTACTCTGGTGGTGCGATGAGAACTGGCACAGAATACCAACCAGCGATGACAAAGCGCATCACTCACACCGAAGAATAGACGTCGATTCTGTAATTGAAAAAATCATTGAAAAAATCGCCCCTGTTGTTCTGCTCAGCATTAAGACAGTATGGAAATGCTACTGTGCAAAGATAATCCAGGTGTCCTGTGATTAAAAATATTGCTGTTGCATCACCCTGTGGGCATGGTTTTCCAGGGACTGATGCAAAGCCACTTAGATTATGCAAAGGCACTAAAAACAGTGAAGTCCCACACTGCTGTTTTGTGAGGCATGGGAATTAGGCCTTTTGCAGAGAAGTAACTTGTCAGTTGAAGCAAGTTGTTGGATCGCAGGATTGTTTTCCCTTCAAACAAGAGAATCTTTTTTTGTTTATAGTTTCACTTTGCTGTGCCTATGTGTTCAAAATATTTTGAATTTTGTCATTAGGTGATAACTGATAATTGCATCTCTTGGAAGTTAGGGCTTCACAAAGCAGCACATCACAGAGATTTCTGAATTATAAAAAATTAATGGAAGTGTTTATTAATGGTTCAGGGCTATGTATGTAAGCTGGTATCACCCTAACAGCTCCTGCTAGACATACAGCGGGCCGGCTGGCTCAGGTCTCCGCCAGCAGAGACACCCCTATCTCCCGGTGAAGGCCTGCCCTGAGATACGGGACCCGTCCAGATGACTGTAGCATCCTTTCCCCTGGGGGCTATGCCGTGCCAAAAGCCTTCCGTTCCCCTGGTACTTTTTATTCTCCAGGTATTTTAAACTTTTTTCAATACTTTTCAGACTAGACCTTCTTACCCCACAACTATGATGGCCCTTCAGAGAATATAAGTCATTGCCTACCTTTTAGAATTTACATTTTTTCTCTCAGAAAACATGATTAAAACTATGCTCTCGCTGTTCTGAAGGCTTGATTTATTTGTCTTTCACAGACAGATTATTTAAAATCCCTAATATTCAAATGTAAATATCCAAATATAAGTCCTATTTGCTGTAGATCTTAAAATGACATCTTTGTTTCTTAAATCTTTGTTTACAATAGAGAAAAGTATCTTATGCCAAAAAATGGCATTTGCAGTCCATCTTTTGGATAAGACTATTACAAAGCTATTTGAAGAAAAATCCAACATACAAAAAATGCATATTGTATTGCCTCAGGTATTTAAGAATGAATTACAGTCGTTGAGACTTATTTATTTTTCCGTAACAGCTTAAGAATGTTAAAGAGCCAGTTAGAAAGTAGTTGCTTGTTTCTTTGCTGTGGTTTTGTTGTCGAAGGGTTTGGTTGCTTTTTTTCGTTTTGTTTTATTTTGCACTTTGCCAAGCCAGAATAGGAAAGTAGGTCGCCGCAGCGCGACAGGGGCCTCGCACAGCCACGGGGCCGCCGGGGATGGAGCTCCTCGGGAACGCAGGATCGCACAGCAGCCTCCAAGCTGGCTCTCCAGGAGCCACGTATGGGTCAACACCCCCCAGCTCCAGGGCCGGAAGCATTGGCCACACCGCCGGGACCTTCTGCCCACGGCACTTTTGCTCGGGCATTTATGGACCCGGTTTCAGACTTAGCCGTGTCCAGTGCTGGAGGGCGGCGCGCAGTGGAGGCACCAGCCCAAAGTCTGATCTGCCAAGCCAGGGAAAACGTAAGCTGGTCTTGCACTGTATCAGCTAATTGCTATCATTTAATATCCGTAGATTCAAATCAAGTCAAAACTTGGTGCTTCTCGCATGTGAAACGTCCTCCTTAGCCTTAGACAGTTGGACCCGAGATTTGAGGGGCTGCGTTTTGAGCTTCCGTGCGGGTCTAGAGAAGGCAGGACTACATCCAGGCAAAGCCACCACGGTGTTTTGCAGCAGGCAGTGGAATGGGACGCAAGGGGGTGAAGCGTTTGTGTTCCCTTTTGCTATTTCCTCTTGTTCAAGTGCCTGTTATCTACAGAGTGGACTGAAAACCTTGGAGAGGATTAGCATACCGGGGAGCCAGTTAACCCCATTTAACCTTGCGACAGCACCTCGCTTCTGTGCCGAGCCGCCTCGCCTTTGATGTCTTACGGAGTCTGGAGTTTGCTGAAAAGAGGCGCCGGTGGGGTATGAGCGGAGAGCTGCTTTCCTTGGAAGTCTGAATTCATTAAGCAGAACCTCAGGACGTTGCTTTAAATGCTGAAAACAAAGCGAAACCCTGATGCGGCACACCACGTTGTAGAGTTAATTTGTGGAGTTTACGGATCCCTGGAGAGCGAGTGGACTAGGGAACAGAAAACACACTCTTAAATATTACAGTGGAGCCAGATACTTCACTTTTTATATCCTCAGCAGCTGCCGATTCTTGTCACAAAATTTCACATCCAGAATCCCTGATAAAAACAGAGAAGTAGTGAGTACCTACAAAAGATAGATGCACGTCCTTAATGAGCCAGTTGCACAACGCTTTTTTGTGCATATAAATACGTCCTTCATTGCAAGAAGAGGTGAGAAAAGGCAGAATGAAACTCATTCAGGCAAGCACAGCAGGTTCAAATCACAATGATTAAATTATGGCCTGCCCAGAGACTGAAGAAGAAATAAAATGGTGAAATAAAAGTATATGTGCATAACTCATCAGAGACTTGTGCAATGCGTTGGTACTTGTGGGCAATGCCCTTCTTGTCTGGGCTAAGGTGCTAGTCCAGGTACCACACAGAGTTATGGGTATGCTATCTGGGCATTTTTAATTTGATATCTTCATTTTACCCAGGGTTTTTTACAATAAATGTTAGTGATAACTATAAACTCAAAAGGATTTCACCAAGGGCAAGAAGTCTGGCAGATACATTAATTAATTTTCTCTATCTAATGCAAAGTATTTTTAGAAATATTCTTAGGAATTCCCCATCTTGAAGTAGTTTCTGGGAAATCTGAAATAAGGTCCAGTTCTGTTACAGTTAACAACAGAGAAGTGTCTTATGAGCATAAATAAGGGATCAGTGATGTTCTTATGTTTTATTTTAAATATGTGCTAAGTGCTAAGGGTAACGGTGACATTTGAGTAAAAGCTGTTTGTCACTGAGAGAAACAGAGACAGCAGAATGCCACCTAGGCTTTAACAGTCGGTTTTCACATTGAGCCAGTTTACAAACTATGTTTTCAGTTCCCCGAATATAATTGTTACTTTATGAAAATTGGAACTTAATTGCATTAAACTGGTTATTAGTAATTTATATATACTTTTCCACGGATGAATTGTGCTCAAAATGACTTTAAGTGCCACATATAGGACCTATCCTGCATCAGATGTTGTTTTTATTGCTGTCAAAGTAGGGATGTTTAATTTGGCCCAGCTTTTAGTTTAGGTTAAGTTTTTCATTTAATTTAGGTTTGGATATTTAATTTAATTTAAAAACACTCCATTTGTTCTGTTTGTAGTTAGAGGAATGGGAAAGCAGAAAAGCAAGGCCCAGCATTATTGTTTTGATCACAGCAAATCAAGCCTCCTTTTTACTATTTCATTGCTTCTTTTCAAGGTAAGGAAATATTTCAGTCTCCCTGACTGCTTGATATCCTTGCTGAGACTGTCAGTTATTCCACGGATACTTGTCCACCAGCAACTGGACTGACATCACCAGTTAATCTAATTTACAGCCCTAACTAGCCATCAGACTTGCGGACACAACAGAGCTGACTGGAGAAGAGGTGGTGATCCAGCTGGAAAAGGCTATTTGTCCCCTCTGCCACCCCACCGGAGAGATCAAGGCCCAGGATAACCGTGATTATAGCAGAGGGGATTCTGCAAGAGGAAAAACAGTGCATAAGCTCCAACTTTGCATCGTAATGATCTTTTCTTATATTATTGTGGACATGTTTTAAATTTAATTTCAGAAGTTCAGACACATTTGCAAATAATTATCTTCAGTGTCTTGCTGTTGCATTCAAATTTGTCAGCACAACGGATCCTCAGTTTCTGTAGAATCAGATCATTATGCTTCAGAGGTGAAGTCTCATTAGCCTTCACAGAACAATACAAAAAGGGAATGTCTGAAGTAATATGATTAGAGGTGTGCAAAACTATTCGTGGAAAGGCAGATACCTGACCAGCCATTAATGAGATCATTAAAAATATTCAGGAGCATCTGAAAATAAGAGAATTGTTGTAAACTGCTTAGAAATATATTAAACACCTGAAATATACTTTGAAAATACCTAGTGGATTTTAGTTCCTAATGCTGGCCACTGACTGTCACAAAAGTGAAAGAAAAATATTAATTCTTAAATCGAACTGAATGGTGGGCTGTAACTTCTTCCGTCTGTGGATGTTTATTTCACGTAGGAGCTGTGCAAGTGCTTGCAACGGAAGGACACTAATATCCTTTAGCCCCTTAGCGATATTGTGGTGCGGAGACTGCAGGTCCGTTCAGATCCAAAGGTACAAGTGATTCGTCTTTGTAAAAACTCAGTCTCACCAGTGTGTTTCTCAAATAATTCTCATGAATTTTATTCTTTGAAATTCGCAGCAAACTCATCAGGTGAAGGCTGATACCAGACTTCTCGTTGCTGCTGGAAACGGGAGCTTGGGAATGGGATCTTGACCTGTGTGGACAAACGCATCAGTCTGTGTCTTCAGATTTACGAATTTTCCTCGTGTCTGGGCCGGATAGCTCTGTTTCATCTACAAGGACAATCTTTGGACTGTCTAAGGACTGGTTGTAGCAACCTGGATAAAAATCAGCCACCTGCTTCAGGTGGCAGCGAGCGCCACGGGACCGGCTCGTTGGGTGCGCTTGCACTG
Source organism: Apteryx mantelli (assembly GCF_036417845.1). NCBI lineage: Eukaryota > Metazoa > Chordata > Aves > Apterygiformes > Apterygidae > Apteryx > Apteryx mantelli. The sequence continues at coordinate 3,900,458 of NC_089986.1, forward strand.
ACGTGAGCAAACTGAAGGGAGCTGCTCCAACACGGAGCAGGAGTTGGAGCCACGGACGCAGCCCTGTCCAAAGCACCGATGGCAGCGATGACATCCCAGCTGATTGAAATCACAGGGGTAAGCTGCTGACTTGGACAAACGCTGCCTTAATGTCCCGCTGTGTGAGCCATGCCTGGGCACCGCCACCGCTAATCATCACCACGGCCCTGTCGGATGATGAGCTGTGCCCTGAGAGAGCTGGGGATCGATGTCATTTATCGAGATGCCCTGGCGGAGGGAATCAGCTCGTATGTGCCTGCTCCCAAACCCAAAGGGCAGCGGTAAGTCTCTGCATACATAGGCTATAGCCTTTCAATGGACGTCTTGCCCATAATCTCTTGGCAAACTGTTGCAGCTAATCTCTCTATTGATTTTTTGCTTAGAAACATCCAGAGCTGTTCAATCACTAACAAAATCTACAGAGTTCAGTTTTTAAGACATTTAACTTATTTGGAGGCATGGCTTATTTACAGTCTGATGAGCAATTGAATAGTGTCGGCATGTTTCTAAGTGAAGTGACCATGTAGGTGATCGCAAATTGAGTCAAAGTCCGTTCCTGGACACTGAGCTCAATAATGGACCTCGATTCTGGCCTTTAGTCTCCATGTGTAATCCTTTCCCTCTTCTTTCTTTTCCCTTCTTTCTGGTCTTTTTTCTCAGTTTAACTGAAAAAAACTCTGCGTATCTCTCTGAGCCTTTGTTTCCTTAGCAGCAGGACACTACCATTGCAGGGCAATCTGGATGGACCAGGTTTGGAAGGAACGGCAAATTTTCTGATTGCTTTTTGATTTGCTTTCCTTGTCCTTCCCTTCTATTATTTTCCTCTTCTGCCTCCAGCCAGGCTGATGTGACTTTCCTGGCCCCACTCCAGATCTTCTTGGACATATTTTGTTCATCTCTTCTTGCAGAATCAGCAAGAAAAGCTGGAGGTGAGGCAAAGCCATGTCCTGAAGTGGGGTTTTTGCTCTGGTGGGGTGCCTGGTAGCATTCAGTTGCCAAAAACACCTTCTCCTGACATGGTGGCAAAGTGATTGTATGAATCTGCACTGAGATATTTCCACTGTGTCACTTCCCTCTCCATCAGGGGACCTCCGTTCCTGGGCGGCCACATGCAAACGCTTCTGGGGTCACAGGAGCATCTCCAGGATGAGCCTCTCTTGGGTAGAAACCATTACTGGCATAGTGATAAGGCTTAAATATGTAAGTGGAAAGAATATGGGGAGACTTAGTGCCTTCAGATATTTTTTCACCTTTAAATAAGGCCAAGTTTTTAGTAAAAAGTAATGTTTTATTTAATTGCAGTTCCTCTGGGGCCCTTGCTGAGAAGCTGTAATATTTCATTGCATAAATGGTATAAATAAATGATACATCTATACCTCAGATAATGCCTCTGTTTTCTATTTATTTAAATGAGGAAAGATGGTTTATTATGACTAAGATGATTTTCTGACTTTTTTCTTTTAAGTTTTCTTAACAGGGATGACATTCAGACTAAAAAACCCCCCTAAGACCAGCCTTCAATAAATGGTTTTATTGGTTAAAATTTAATGTTATTTTTAAGCAAATAATGAATTACTTTGACTAATAAAGAGCCAGACATGATTCATTCTCATAATTAGGTTGACAGTCACCATCAATCCTGTAGTTTTAGTTCATGCGATTATAAAATTTTGTCTCCCTTTCCAGTATAACATCTTACCAAACTGCACCCCGTGAAATACGACGTGCATGCTGAGGTTTTCATTATAATTCTGCTCTGCTCGAAAGCTCCTCGGAATAACGCTTGCAATTACACGGCTACAGCAGAGGTGGGTCAGCGCTCAGGCCTGAGACGCAGGCAGGAGCCCCAGCTCGGGGCGGACGGACCATCTGGGATAGTTTTCAGCCGCTGCAGTTCAGAGCTATTTTGCAGAAGAGCTAAACCCGGGCGGCCTCAGTTGCAAACCCCTCGGAGGAGCCGAGCACAGCCAAAGCACTTGCACTGGCTGGACGCCTGCCAGCAACCCTCAAGGGGACGAGGCAACGTCATACTCCATTTAATTGCAGCACATACATCTGAAGAAAAGAAATTACCTAGCATGCAGCAAGAAGCCTTTCTGCGCTCCTGAGAAGACAGGTGGTGCTTTCTCAAGTCTGACCCTTATGACACTGAGTCCAAACAAACATTGCAAAAAAGCTTTCTCATTTCTTCTTGTTATGCAGACTGTCTACCCAGCGATAATATTGAATATCTGAGGAAGATACAGACATTGGATTATTAGGAAAAATTGATTGCAACCTTTTATTTCAGTGATTTCCCTTGTTAACTTTTGTTTTTTAAAAAAAAAAAAATCCATGTACATTGAGACGTCATTACTTCTGGTAGCTGAAAATGTATTAACTGTCCATCGTCATGTGGCCAGCAGTAAGACAGACAGTTATTTGAACCTTCCTACGGTAGCTTGCAAAGTGTTTGTAACACTGATGTATAGGAATAGGCATTCGTTTACGGAAATTGTAAGCTTTTAAAAAAAACGTAGAAACTTTTCTGCATGTACACATAACTGCATGGCGTCGCCATGCGTTGGAGCTGCGGGCTGTCTGTCTGTCTGTCTGTCGGGCAGCCAGCTCTCGTTGCTCCCGTTGCAAGAAGCACCTCTCCCCTCGTATCAACCGGGTCACCTTCTTAGCGGTGCTGTTATACGGCAGTTCACGCTTCTTCTTGTTGACAGATTCGGAGCACTTTGCGGAAGCGGTAATTGGCCTGGGAGCAGCGCTGGCACGCTTCCCCAGGAAAGAGCTCGGACTGGATCGCCCCAGGTCTTTCATTACCGGGCAAACGTGACGCAGTTGTGCTGCCAGCATGCCGTCTCAGCGGCGCGTCGCCCCGGCCCTGCTGCGGCAATCGGGAGGGTGGCGCGCGGCTCCCACCGCCGCCGCCGCCGGGCTCGAGCTTTCTGGCGGTCGTTGCAAACGTCAATGACTTTTAGCAGTTGTACAGCGGTTTCCCTCCTCGGAGGGCACCAGCGCTCCCCCGCCGGTCACGTCCACGCCGCGACACAGGGAAGCCCGTCCGCGATTCCCGTATTGCTCTCGGGGACCTGAGGCAGCCTGACCGACGCTAGCACTGCTACGGGTACTGCCGGCACGCAGTTCATCACGCGGCTGTGCTAAAAGCAGAGGGTGCAAAGAGACTCGTCTCTCCTTTGAAGGTGCAGCCAGTCGTGACCTCAACCCTTGCTCTTCAGAAGGAAAGGACCTGAGAAACTCCGCATCGCCTACGGCGCACGCAACGGCGCAGGACATGGCCGTGCGCTGGGGCACGGCAGAGGCAGCGCAAGGTGGGGATGGGCATCTTCTGGAGCGACCCATCGGTGCCCTCCTGGTCAAGCTAGGTGGGTTAGTCTGGCCCGTCCCACTGAACAGATGCTAAAGACGGGCAGGGAGGTTTCCATTTCTGCAGAACTCCCCACTCCTTGTCAGCAGAACACAGAGAGTTGCCCAGTGGTCAAGACGCTCATCAGGTTTTCTTTCTTTCTTTCTTTTTTTCTTTTCTTGAGACTGATTCTTTTACCTCCAAAACAGTAAAATCATTTTTCAGGAATGAATTCAAAGAAAGATGCTTCGGGAATTTAATGTGAAAGGACCTTATTCTGGCTAAGGGCATTGATGCATTAATCCTGGATTTGGAGCTACCTTCTAGAACGAAACTAGAAAATTCTTCACTCTGAGGAGTTACTAATGCTATTGGAAGAATAAAATCTATCCCCTTTGAGTTATATACATCAAAAGCTCCTTACTGAAGAAATATGTCTGAGATGAATTAAAGATCCTGAAAGAAATCGTTAGATTTATCATTAATTATTATGGAATTGGTACCTAAAGAGCTAAAAAGTTTTATATGTGCAATTACTCTACCTTTACATAATGGAGAAAGATAGGTTAGAAGGCACTGTAAGGATAAAAATGATCTAGTCTAAAATTAGAATTATTAGGTAAAATTGTTTTGAAAAGAAAATAGTAGTTTTTCATCTAAGACATCACAATTGTTTTGTTCTATGCGATTCTTTTTCCTCTGAAAAAAATCTAACTGATTATATACCTTATGCTGGGTTTCATTCACTGAAGATAATTTTAGGAAACTAATTTCCCTCATTAGGTTCTATAACTCAGTATTAATTTACTGAAATGATCTAAGAAAGGGAAGGAAGAGTCATCTTCGGATATGATGGTATTTCAGTAAAAAACCATGGAAGTTTAATTCTTCTATCAGTTTGTAGAATTTTGTTCAGGTGTCTGATTGAAGGATAGCCTATAAAATCCCTACACATCCCTGCACACTTGTACATTTTAAGGTTATTAGGTATTAGTCTCACAGATGCACTACTTACTGAATCAAAACTAAGCACATGCCTATTTTCAGGGTCTGGTCATATTTCTAATTCAGAAAAAAAATGACCATATTTAGGAAAATCATAGGTATGAAATAACATTTGTCCTCAAGTGCCTTCAGAGACCTCTAACTATGAAACAAGAGTGACAACCAAATAAGAAAAATCAGAATGAATCCAGAAATTTCTGTTTACTTGGTATCTTTCAGAAGGAAATAAAACAAGAGAAAAACTACTTTGCTCTTCACATTAAGGAATGAATTTATATTGACAGCAGTTTGCTTAGTAAAGTTGTATGCATTAACTTATAAAGTAACCCTTTTAATCAGTATTCCTGGGGAGGACAGGTATTTAGATAGATGATTCAGTTAGATAAAGTAGTAAATCATATTCTATTAAAGCATATAATACCACACCTATACACCAAGATCGCTATGAATCCTCTCTCTATAACATATATACCCGATACGTATTAAATACTTCAACTCATCAATGTAGAAATTGAGATGATATGTGAAAGATTAAAAAAAAAAATCAAAATCTTGTGTGAGATACCAATTAGAACTGCTTCTGCAATTAGGCCCCCAGAAACTTTATATTCATGTTTTTAAATATCCTTCAAAAATAATATTAGCATAAAATAAATATTGCTGGCTAGGAAATTGCTATGACTTAGTATTATCACCGTGTTTTTACTGATGTGGAATCTGCTCAGGCAAGTCATCTACTCGTGGAGTGACTTTGATTTTAAGAAGAGATTTGCACATGGAGGTACATTATTATACTATTCCTGAAGTCCTTCCTAAAGCTCCTCCTGGTGAGGGCTTTGCAGGCTGGCAGCGCTCTTTGCGAGGAGCCACAACGAGATCAGCAGTTATTTTGCTGGGCTTCGGAGAAAGCCTTTGTCCTGCAGAAGAAGATAAGTACGGACACTATGGTAAAGTTTCATAGTAGATTAAAAACTTGCTACGAGACATCATATAAAAGGCAGGAAAAAATGTTTGGCTTTCATCATGGCTAAAAGCAACTGTGAGTTTCCAGTAGGCTGAACTGAGGTTTGAACAAAGAATTGGTGCCTTGTAACGTATTTATCAGTGGTTTGGAAAAGCTTATTAATAGTGAGATGACAATGTCTGTGGATGATACATATCTCTTAATATTTGACAAGGCTGGCCAATATTAGAGGAACCTAAAAATAAAAGGCAAAAAGTCAGTGCAGAGGCTGATACATGCAGTGCTGACAAATGCACCTACGCATAGTTTTGGGCAGCAATACAAGATCTTCCTTTAATATACATCAATCTTCCAGCCAGTAATCGAAGTCCTTGAGTGCACAAGGTATGAGCATTGCAATACAGAGCATGGACTAGATGCTGTTTTGATGATGAAAGCTAGATGCTCAACCAGAATATTATGTTAATTGCTAGCAAGCCTGTCAGAAGGAAAAGATATAGAAAAAATACGGTGGGATTTCAGGAATACTGTGGCAGGCAACACAAAGCACTGGATTTATGGGAAGACTGCTGTACGACCTGAGAGTCAAATGATCGAGATAAGGTGTTTTAGACAAGAAACAAATCAAAGGGGATATGCTTAAGGTGTATTTTCAAATCAGTAATTAATGATGTACTGAGAGTAAGCTATCTGCTGATATGTGCTCTTGTAATAATAAAACAATGAGGAGAAGCAATTGTCGATCACACAATTCACTACAAGATAAATTCTGGAGAACAGAATAATAGCGGAGCCTGTTGCTACAAGCTTGTGTGCATCAAAGCCCAAAGATGAACTGAGACAGAAAATGACCTCTGGGCACCTGGATGATACGTTCCCTACTCTTTTGAAGAAATATGGGTCAGTATTCTTCCAGGCATATTTCAACCTCTAGCACCGGGTTAGAGGCTAATTTCTTCCGAGAAAAAAATTATTCTTTTGATTGCATTTGTCTACAACAGGGTTTCTTGCAGTTTCCTGTGATGGATTTGTCACTGCCGGCTGGCAGAGATAGGGTAAGGTGGCCATGGGTCTGCTGCAGTAAGGAAACTCTTTTATCCCGTGATATAGTTCTTCAATAGGTTTGTACATAGGTTGACACACCATATTCAGTTAATTAATAACTAACATAGACTGTAATAAAAAGAAGACTGGTATTGTACATAAAAATAGTCACATATTCAAATATCTTTTATTACTTCTTTCCATTCACATTTATAAAGAACTGTAAGAGGTAATCTCTCCATGTATTACATTCTCTGCAAAATTTTAATTTGGTGCTTTAGACTAGGATTACAGACACTTAACTGTAAGGATCTTACTTTCATTAACGAGTTACCAGAAGAGTGCTGAAGGTCCAGCTGGTTAAAAACTTGCCACTGGTTCAAAGAGAAGATAGGAGCAATTTAGATTTCCATGTTCCTGATAAGAGCAAATGCCTGCTATATGGGGCATTCACCCTTAATCCCAGCTCCAAGTCCCAGAAGGACTGTAATGAGTCCTACGCAATATGTACCGTCCCAGACTTTCATAGCTGGATGCTGAAAGGTAACTAACTACTGAGATTCTAAGGCTCTAAAAAAAGCTATTTTAGTAGAAACCCACCTAAGAAAATTCAGGAGCTTTATGCATATGGCCCTAGAATTCAGCTTCGTGGTGGGTTTGTAGACGCTCATCTTTCTTTGAGGGAAAAATACATTCCCTTGTTAAGCTCATGCCTTGAATCTCTGTAAAGAAACACTTCTTATGTGACAGATATATAAGAAACATAAGAACTGATACTGAGGGGAATGATACAGCTGGACCTGAGGTTTAAGAGTTAATAGGTAAGAGGAGAAGTTGATTAATGGCATGTTAAATTAGAGTAAATAATGATAGATCAGGAAAAATAGTTTTTGCTGAATATGCTTTTAAGTGTAAGAAATAGAGGCAAAAAACTGAGAGTAGAACATTAAATATACATAAATGATGAGAACTGGGAACAAAAGAAGTGAAAGACAAGTTTGTGTTACATAAAACATGAACAAATGGTTAGCAACAACTTTGAGCTAAGAAGAAGAATTGTGTTTAGCCTGCACACACACGCACACTCTCACGTGCGCACGTGGACACCCCCCGCACAGACCAAATTTCCATGGGTAGGGTGGCATCAAGAGAGCGTGTCCGAAGGGGAGAGACGGAAGCAACGACATTGGGGCTTCTCTGGAAATCCCCAGACCACTTCAGCGGGGTCGTGGTTTTAACCGAAGGTTTCCTCAGTGCTGGCTTGGAGGATTCTGCTCATCTTAAAGCATTCAAAGACTATACGGATGTCGGAAATTGAAGCTAATAGAACCTTTATGCTCGTATTTGAATGGGAATGCCTCCCACCTAAACTGAGTACTATTATATGTACTTTATGTTCTATACCATGTGATTTTGTGTGATTTGGAACACACGCAATGACAAACGCGTTTGCATGTGGGTAGATGTGCGGTATTTACTGCACCTGTATTACTCAGCTAAAAGGATGCAATTTGTTTTTTCTTTTTCCTCTGTTTTAAAATGCTGTTTTACTTAGATTTTTACTGTGCTACCTTATTGTTAGGCTTGAACCTGGGCTGAAAAACTCTCAGGTAAAAATATTAGCTTGCTTATTTGCTACTTTATGTAAAGCATACAGGCGTCTTCTAATCCAACGCCTTGAGTTTTGCTGCTTCATAAATAAATACAAGATTGCCTCTAACAGTTGCTAAAGCAGAAAAAGAGATACAAGAATGATAAAGGACATGCAAAGACTGAATTAAAATATTTCCCAGCATTTTGATGACAAAGTTTGACCATTACAAGGGACTGGTCGATATGTAACCATTGTGGACAGCTAGTTGAGACTGAAACTTAAGCAGTTCTGTTGGGAAATGTGCTAAAAGGTAACAGGAGTCATACTCCTCCTTTTGAGTGAAGAAACATAGAAGTGATTTTTAGAGCCCAGGAGATAAGCAACCTTTTCCATTAAAAGAAAATAAAAGGAAGGAAAAAGGATCATATATGCTCTGGTTCTAACATATTAATATTCTATTATTCATATAACTCCAATTAATATTCTCAAGCTATTTCATATTTTTAAATTTTAAAGTGAAGCTTAGACATCAATTATGTAAATGTAATTACTTACAGGTTGAATATGATTCCATGTATATATACACAGCTCTCCTGTATTTTACTCTCAAAGGGAAGGGAAGGGTTCCTGATCCAGAGTCCCAGGTCCGTGACACCTGACCATACAAGCAAGTCTTATTCAGACCTGTTCTTCTGCCGGTTTTGCTAAGATTAGTCATCTGAACGTGGGATCAGATTCAGATTTTATAACATAAAAATTAACTTGAGGTAAAATATACGCAAATGTGTGTGTTGTTGTGATGATTCAAGAATGAGTGTCCCTTTGCCTAGAAGTTAACACGTGAGACCTCAGGAATACGGTTCTGGCCTTATGTCCGGCACATGCTGAATCAGTAACCACCTTTTCTCCAGGTGGCTGCTTTATCCAGTTTGAAGTCTTCGGTCACCAGCTTCCTAAACCAGGTCACACCAAACTGTTCTTATTTCTCAGATCAGTGACACACCAAATGACTTCCTAACTTCTTACCGGCTTTGCCTCATCACTTGCATCTGTATCCAGTGCTTCTTTCCCTTCAGGTGTTTCCAGTTATTGCACTTTCTGTGAGCATAACGAGTCCCTGCATGCACATGTGCACACACACATATATATATGTGCATATATACATGCACACACAGAGGATCTATATAGCAGGGAGTCAATTCTAAAAAGTCCCTGCTTTTGCATCTGCCACAGACCTATTGGAATAAAAAAGGAAAAAATAAGCGCTCACCAGCTGTAAAGTTGGCCCATGAATCTCAAGCCCCTTTTAAGGTACTAGCGGCAACGAGAGCTTAATCTAGCCACGAATGATGCAGCTGCACAGCCTGGGCCACCCTGGAGCCTCACAAAATTAGCAAACAAATAAATCTGAAGCAAGTGTCATGGTGTGAGTGGAGTCAGCAGAAACCAGCAGGTAAATGAGTGGGATTAATCGCTTAATATTGCCGTGGAAATCATTCACCTGCTCCTGCTCGTTATTCCGCATTTCCTCTTAGGCCAATATAAGCATCCTCATAGTAAGGCTCTCCTGTTCAGCATTAAGCCTGGTGTGCAGGAGCTGTGGCATTGCTTCCCAAATGCAGGGGAGCACTTTATCCTTCAGCCCTTGCTCCAGTTCTTGGCCTGCTCCTGGGTGCTGGATCTCGAGCAGAGTTTGCATCAGGTTCCCAGCGGGTCCCTTGAAGGGGTGCATGGAAAAGGTTTGTAAATCTGTTAAATGGTTTATAACATGATTAGAAATCTTGCTCCTTTTTTTTATGCTTTCTCAGTTCCTCTCTGTTCACCAAGGATCTTTAAACAATTGCAGATATTCTCAAGAGAGACAGACTAAAATGGTGATTAAAGCGAAGTGAAAGGATGCGGGTGCTGCTGCTGGAGGCCTGCAAGGGAAAGGCTATGGCTTCTTGGCAAAACACTAGCTGTCCTTTAATGCAGCTAATGAACCTTGGTGGTTTAAGCTTGGCTGTATTTCTCCATCCATCCCAGGTGAAGGAAAGACCATGGCTTTCTAAAGTGGCTGGGCCTGGGGGAAAATTTCCTCCATTTGCTGGTCAGTGGAGGCAATGTCATTATTCTTATAACTTTTTTTTCCAGCTATGATATATAATCTGTCTGTTTCTGCCAGGTGTACAGCATAAGTGCTGTTCTAACCCAGATGTAGCAAGTTCTCTTTAAATTGCAGTGCTCACCCTTGGGGTGTACGTACGTTACTGCTTAACGCCCTCCATATCCCTGTCTAAAGGGTAGTGGCACAAGATATCAGAGTTATCCCCCAAACGCCTGCCTGGCTATTGCTAGCAGCACACTGAAACCGTCTGACTTCCATTCCCCCCTCATCCACACGTGGAGCATATTAGAGACAAACTTAAAATGAAACTCGGTGGCTATTTCCGCTTAGCTTAAGGCGCGGTGGGAGCTGCGTGCGCAGAAATGAGCTGCTTCCCCGGGTGCCGCTGTGGCTGCTCATGCAGTTAGAGAAGGTAAAATACTTGGGTGCTTCTAGTGAGCTTTGGGTCAGAGCTATTTTATAATAAATTTGGCTTCAGTGTTGTCCTGGACCTAGCTAGCTTTCTCCTTGAAAGCCCATTTTTAGAGCATGGCCCTAATTTCATCACAGATAAACTGATATGCCTGATGCATGTCCCTTCGAGAGGAGGCTGCTTCTGGGAGGCTTGGGGCTAATTGGGCAAACGATGACATCTTGAAAAATTAGAGGCTTTGGATGTTCCGGAAATATTCCAAGTATATTTTTGCTTCCTCATAACTCAATTGCAACTTGACCTAAAAAGCTCTTAATTTGGTGTGGTGTGACGTCATTTCTTTGGAAACATTTAGTGCAGGTAAGTCTGGATTATGCCCTGTTGTTGCTCAAGGGAAGGGCTGTTTTCTCTTCCCACACCCATTTTGGGCTTAAAAAAAACCAAACAACCCTACATCTACAGTATGGAAAAAATCAGTACTCAAAACAGGTGAAATGTATTCATGTTCCACATGAGACTTTTTGAGCCCTTGTAGGGGTTCAGTGGTGCAAAAGGATAATGATCTCATTTGTCTTGGGGTAACTTAATAAATAATTCAGTCAGCATGGTCTCCAAACATATTTTCCTTTCTCTTTAAAAGTATGTGATTTCATAAATATAACCCCTTCCTTAAGGAAACACTGTTTGCTGCAAAACGATTCTACTTGGATGGAGTCTTAAGGGTGTCTTAAACGTTGCCATTCAAAGGGTGAAATGTTTACAATTTTTTGTGGAGCGGTTTTAATGTGTGGAAGAGGCGTGTGACTATTATTTTTAGGCTCTGTCCTTTTCTTCCTTCCCCTCCAGCTCCCCCAATATCGGTGTTTCCTTAGAAACCCTGCTTGTCAGATGCCGTCATAAAAATATGAAATGACACTGAGCTGTCATTTGGGGGAGGCGATTATCGAGGAAACAATGTGTTTTCTACTGTTGGCAAAAATCTTGCTTTTATTTCTTTTCTTGAGAACAATATTTTTGGTCAAGATTTACGAGGAGGAGGAGCACGTCTGTGCTTCCCTTTGCATCCCTTGTCGGGAGCAAACGCTGCTCCGCGGAGCAGCTCATCCCCATGCAGAGATATAACCTTTATGCGCCCTGTGTCGTGTTCCCCAGGCTTGATAGATTTGTTACCCTGAAACCTTATCCTATACTTACATAACTCTTTGGAGAAGTTTATGCCTAAGCTATCCCAGGGGTGATGTTTTATCAAACCTTATTACAAAAACTCTCCTCTCTGCAAGCCATCAAGCTCTTATTGAGTGTTTGAAATGCAGGATTGCGCCTGGTCAAGGCTGAGCTGAGGTTGCCTTTTGTATTCAGATGAGGCAGCGATGGTACTTAAGTTTCCAGAAGACTTTATACGAGGCATGGGTGTCTGCTGCTGTGATCACCTGCCAGGTCCTGCACCAGGATGGGCTGGAAGGGTTGTTCCCTGCAGATCTCTTTGCTTCTTGTCTGCCCCGTGTGTTTGGGGATGCCTTGGTTCCCTGCTGGTCCCGGCCCCTTCCCTCTGCTTCCCCTCTGTTACATCAGGCCTGGACTTTTTAACTCATTTTTTTTCCCAGATAGCCTAGTTCCTCTAACCAGGTTGTGAAAATCAAATAGGTTTCGTTATGGAAGCATGTCATTATTTTGATTTTAAGAAAATAAAAGAAAACTGCTTTTCTTGTCCTTATTGCACTTTAAAAATTTGAAGCCAGTTTCTTTACCATGTTGAAGGCAAGGAAAGCAGGAAGGGAGCAGGACAGACCCTTGGCAGGGTGTCACCTACTGGGGACAGAAAACCTCTTTGCAGTCTTGCTCCCCATATCCCATAGCAGATTAGGTTTAGCATAGCAGTTACAGCCTCAGTGTTGACTATCTTTTCCCTCAAACCTATCAGCGGATGGAAGAGTGCTGAGGCAATGGGAGCAGCAGGGAGACTTGGCCTGAAAGCTTGTGAAAAGAAACTTATTGAAATCCTCCTGCTGCCTCTGCGCTGTGAGTTGGGTGATTTGTGGGTTTTGCTCAAGACTTTCAGGTCCTGAGGCGTCTTTCTTTTTGTTTCTCTGCAAATACATAAACACAAAAGAAGCCTCGCTGCCATCCCTCATGTTCAAGACCACCTTGATGGCTCCAGTTATGTTGAACAAGATAAGCTGATCTGGGGACCACCAAGGTAGCACCTATGTCAGTGCTGTGTTGCTGTCAAAGGAGTTTATTTCTGCAGGTGGCCGGTGTGATGTGCTGGTGGGACTTGGCACATGTCAGGGCTCCCACCTAGCGTGTTGTCCCTAGCAAGGAGCTGGTGATGTGGCTTACAGGTGACTTCAGGTGTGATTTGCAGAGAGTTGCTGTCTTGGCTCCTAGGAGGATTTTGCACCCCTGCCATAGTGTCCCTTTGGCTTAGGACCAGTGCGATGCTGAGACCACAGCATTTCTGCATGGCTGTCCTGGCTGTGTGCTTTGCCCGGCCTTTTGCATGGTGACAGGGCACGGCAGAACCAGCTGGATTTATTGGTGCAATTAAGGCATAGGGCCTTGTCTTAAAACAGGCCAGGCAGAGGTATAAGGATGTGCCAGACATGGTGACTGAAGGCATGGGAACTCGCCACGTATGTTTTATGGGAAAACTTGGAGCATCGGCCTCTAAACTTTCTATGAAGTGCCAACAGACAGCATCGAAGAAGGACATTTTGCAATATCCATGTTCCTGGTGAACCTTTGCAGGAAGAGAGAGGGTATCTGGGGGTCTCGCATAAGTTTGCTGGGGACTTGTTTGCTTAGATATCACTTTGCGTGGTCATTGCGGACTTGCACAACTTGCTTATTTCTCAGGTCTTATTCCTTTGCATTTCGATCCCTTTCTCCCTTGGACCCTGCCGGGTCAGTTTTACCCATAGCGACACCAGGCTGTTTTCACTGCTTCTAGTATTTATGTCCTGACTTGGATGTAAAAGTCTGGAAGTCTAAGCCTTGTCCTTATTACTGTAAACTGGTGTGTTTAACCTCAGCTACAATGTCTTGAACGTGGCTCTGTAATCCTGCCACATAAGCCAGACTGATGTAACTTCGGGCCTTTTCCCAAGGTTTTTTCCCCAAGTGCTTACCCTAATGAGCTACTGCATACAAATCAAAATCCCAGACTCCCTTATCCCTGCTCTGTCAGCTGGGCTGTATTTATGGAAATTGTCATCAAATGGGAGCAATTACTCTGTTGTGGTATACGGGTCTCTCTTGTTCTTTCAGTGTTTATCTGTGAATTGTAATTATATGGCAGAAACTTTGCTCCTCTGTGTTGTGCTGCTGCTTAGAGTTAATGTTTTAAAGGTTCGTGTCTGCACCTGTCGGGTACTTTCCCTCTTTCCAGAGACATATGTGTAGAGATATTGTATACATTCTGTCTTATTCATTTGTGTATTATAATAGCCTGTGGAGGGTTTTATTAGTAAGATTTTCAGATTTAAACTCCAAATGAACCCTTCCATGCCTTCAAGCTGATACTTGAGATTTCCTTGAGAGGATGCTGTAAGTGTGAATTAGGATTTAACCCTTTAGCCTTGTGTGAAATAAGGCCCTGTCAAAATCTGTAGGGATTCAAAAATGAGTTCAACAACAAAAGAACTACTCTCATTTAATACCGCCATCTATAAAAAATCTCAACAAAACCCATGTAGCCAAATCTATATAATGATTGCACAAGCATTGAAAGGAAAAAATACTCTGCTTTCTGCACAGGAATAGCCATACTGGATCAGGCTGGGAGTGCCCTTATTTTATCTCTTTTTCTGACCGTGGTTCTTTAGGAATGTGCAAGAAACCCATCAGGGACAATTGTGGAGTGATTTTTCTCGCTGGTAAATATTTTTCCTTGCCCTGTCAGTTAGTGGCTGACCTCTGGCCTGAAGCACAAGGCTTCCTATCTTTGATACAATTATTTTTGTCCAAGGTAATGCAAAAATCTCAGACCTTTCCAACAGCCAGAGAAAACAGATACACCTTGCAATGCTGCCACAGCAGGAAAAGGAAAGGGTAATTCTTTCAATTCTTTCTGTACAGAAAATTCATATCAGAAAGAACCAGAGAAAAATACTTGAGGAAAGGTCACTCCACTGAGCTGCTTTGAAACCAGGATAAAAGAATCATGATAATCCTGTTGTAGAGTAGAGTTAGGTGCTTTAATTCATGTCTGCAAAGCGGAGTGTGTCAGGGGACCACCCAGAAATGCACCTGCCCGCCCCAGCACGGGGAGATTTGGGGGCCGATGGGATGATGCCAGTGGCCCCTTGAGCTGCGTGGGACAGTGGCACCAAGCTGCTGGCACGGTGCGAGCGTGATGTGCCCGAGCCATGGAGCAGGGGATGCCCAGACTGATACTTGTCCTCACAGAAACTGCTGAGGAATGGAGCTGGAAAAGTTGGCAGTGGACAGCACTGGGAATTAGAAGAACGTATTTCCTTTCTTCAGGAAGAATCAGCAGCTTTGAGTGAGATGGGAAAGATTGCATGGAGGAGTATTGGCAGATAGCAGGACTGTGAAGGACAAGGGCCAAAGCCCAGGCAGGGAGAGCTGAAGAGATCCTCCGGGGAGAAAGAAGAGGATACTATCAGATATTGAATATTTTACGTATTTTTTCATTCCAAAGAGTTGGAATTGCCAGAGGGATGTTCTGAAAGGCTCCAGGTCTTGTGGCTGTGCAAATCGTTCTGACGCTGGTTCAAGCTCTAGACTCCACAAGGAAAGGGTGGACGCAGCCTGTCCTGGCGGGCGCTGGTGCGATGAGCGATGCAGGGCTGCTCATTTGCTTATTTTTCATTTGGATGGTTAAAATTCTGCTTTTTTTTTTTCTTCCATTAGAAATCTGGGTTATTCTAGAAACCAGGCACCAAGGCTATGCCAGTGTTACTAGGTCAAACCTGATGTTGTCTATTTATTTTTATTTTTTAACTGAGCAGTAAGGGTCAATCCTGGTCTGCAGCAAAGTTCATTCTCCTGGGAGCAGACTTTGATGGAATAAGATACAAAGGGCTTTAACGTTATCCCTTTGAAAAGGTCTTTTTTATTATAGCGCAAATATTATGAATTTCTTCCTTTTTCCCCCCTTTGAATTAGAAAACACCAAGTGCAGCTATCTTTGGTTCTCTCGTCTGACATGACTTTGCCAGTCTGAATTTTCTTTCAAATTAGTAGACTGAGTTTTCTTATCAACCCTTAGCCAGTGGCAATTACTGTCACTCTTTTCAGCTGAGTTAATAGGTTTGTGCCAACTAAACAGAACTTTTTTGTCATAAATTAGGATTTTACCGAGCACCCTGCACTCATTGATATTGTTTTAAACATAAGAACTGTTTTAGCAGTGGAGATGGCAGGCGCGGCTAAGCTTTGTTATTTGACTTCACAAATTGCACTGAACAATTCAACAAAGGTCAAATACATAAAGGATGACTTTCTTCTTCACTTCTGTGAGGGATTATATTTTTGGGCAATGTGCATAACAATTTAAAGTACAATGAACACACGGCAATGTGCCCGAGATAGGACTGTGAAAAGCACGCGGTTCAATTTGTAGCCTATTGGAAACGAATGTGGTGCCATCCGAAATGCCCCTGAGTGTCACTTGTCACACTTCCATGGCCTCTTGATACCCAAGTATACTACAAAATGGAAAGCTTTGATAACGGAGAAATATATAGGACTAAGAGGAAAATATGTACAGGCCCCACAAATCAGGCTTCCTTTGCCATGTTTTCTTACTAATATTTGTGGGAAAGGATGATACATCTGTATACATATACATCTGTCAATATATAGTGTGCATGTAGTCATCTAAAAGATGGTTTCAACTCTTCTGATGACAGTATTGGTTCCCACAGGAAGAAGGCATTTTCAGCTAAACATATGTGTATATTTATACACATATAAGGGGCGAGGTGCACAAGCAGTTCTCGGTCAGAAACTTCCTCATTTTCAGTGCTGGGTTATACCGTTTCAAAGGCATTCTTTTAATAAGATTTGCATGTTTAGCTTTCCATGTGCCTGCGTGGGTGGCTGTGCGTGAGAACCCGGTCTCCCCGCCTCGCTGAAGTTAAAAAGCCTTCTCGTGTTATCGGTGCGAAACATCAGCAAGTCGAAACGCTCTGCCAAATGCTGCTTTGTCTGGAGTCCAGCGCTGTGTGCGAAGGGTGTTCGCGAGCACAGGGCAAAGTGGTGGCGGTGCTGGAGGCATCTGTCATGGTTCTCTCCAGCAGCTTCTGCTGTGTGGCGGTATTGGTTATTGCACCAAAGAAAGGAAAGGGTAGTATTTTAAAGGATAGGAGTTTTTTGGTTTTTAATAAATTCATAAGCTTTTTCTTGCTGCTTGTGAATCATATAGGTACAAAAGGTCTATTCCTTCTGAAAAGGAAAAATGTTTGCTGTGCAGGAGATGCACAAATTCACAGGGATTTCCTTGACAGGGATAAAGCACATTATATTTTGACATTGCTGTGTTCCCATAGATGTTCTTAGCTATAGGTGCATATAGAAACCCATCTTGATTTTGTTGCTGTAGTCACAGACATAAAATATTGCTTCTCTTGCATGTGAAGCTCTTGCTTTGTGCTCTAGTTTGGATTGCAGAGCAGTGGGCTTGACCCCAGCTGCTCCAGTCTTTGAGGCAAAGTGCGTGTGAAATCTGAGCCCAAAACCGACTCCAAGTTCTGTAAGCTGGCTTAAAACTACCTGCTTTTATGCACAAGAAATCCTAAAGCAAGGCCTCGTTCTCTCAGTTAGAACACTTACAAATTTGACAAAATTGAGAAAACGTTGCGGTCAGACCCATTAACACTTTATTATGGGTTTGTTTCTGAATAGCTGTTGTGCTAGCAGGGCTTTTAGTCTTCCAACTCAAAAGTTATCATAAAGAAAGATGGTCCAGACTGCTAAAAGTACATTGTTCTGGGGTTTTAAGTCACCTCCCTGCTTCCAACAGAGATATTAATTTGGTTGCTACTGACAGCTTTTGCTCCTGGTGGATGTATCTACAGAACTGTTTCTTCAGGGGACAATTAAAATGTGCAGTGCTGAGAATAAGGGAGAAGTGTGTGGACATAGTATAATCATAACAAATAACAGATTGTGCCCAAAATGTTCCTTTCATTACTTGTTTCTCTTCAGATCTCTTTCCTCGCTTGTCTCTTTATTCTTGTTTGTTTTGCATCAGCAGGATGCAGTCTCTTCAGGAATATATTTCCCCAAGTAACCACACCAGAAATAACCCACATGTGATCTTAGAGAACTTGTTTTTCATGAGAACCAAAATCCAACTGAGTGAGGAACCTTTAGATCCCAAGTTCAAAAAAAAAAAAGCTCATGAATAAGTTTCTGCTGCTCATCTATTTCTACCCCTTCTCTTTTCTCTTACTCTTTTGCCTCTATATGCAAAGTAAACAACAATATTGAGTCAATAAATTTTGGATCAGGCTCCTATTGTTCTCATATAACCATCAAGAATAGCTGTTTTAAAAACTTTGCAGGGCCAATCTGCCTTTGTAGCAAGGAAATCTTGTTAAACCCCACCAAGCTAACAGTAAGCAAATCTTGCAGTGGTGTCTAATACCACATCTCCAAATTGCTTTCAGACCCACGAAGAACTGCTACATAATTCAAGTCCTGCTCTGTTATTAGGGGCCTATACTGATTTACAAAATATATCTATATTGAACTGAGGTGCTTCAGTAACCTCAACTTTCCTTCATATGTATACATGCTTTAAAGTACACGTAAAAAAGAACTTTTGGGGGCTGGTCTGCCTAATAACCTATCCTTCTGGGACCTCTTTGCTACCCATGGTACCCAAGGCAGCTTCTGACTGTGTGCTTCATGCTTGGACACCTGGGGTGGGCTATTGGCTGTGTAGGTAGCGCTTCACATGGTAGAAGACCTTGAATCTTGACTAAAAGACTGATCTGGCAACTATAAAAAGACTGTCCAAGAAATACTGCACTGTGACTCCAGAGAGTAAATCTTGAGGAAAGGAAAAGCTTTGTGTAAAACATTGTTCTCCTTGTGGGGGGCAAAAAAGTCTCGTTAACCTGCAAGGTGAGGAGCAAGATTCTCACCTTTGTGTGCTTTTAGACTTGTCCCACTTAATGTCTCATGGTTTCCTTTCCTTCTGTCTTGCACAGGACCAATTTCTATGCAGGTCCTCATCTCCCACCTCAGCTGAATGCATTCCCTGGAGCTGGTGTGCACAAACACCACTGACCACTTCATTAAGAACTTCAGGTTTCTCTTCATATGTTGAAGCCAATGATTGCTCATGCTTGGGCAGTTGTCCCTGCCGTGGTGCAGTGGTTGTTGCTGAGACTGTTAATTTTTTTCCATTGTTTGCATTTACAGGTGTAAGTGCTTGAGCCTGTGTTTGGTTTTCTTCTGTTTTTTTTACTGCCAAAATTCAATGCTCTCCTAAAAAATGTAAGCGTAGCATTGTCAGTGACTACATAAAATGAGGCTGATTGAGGCTAGTAAAATATACTTGGCTAGCGAGCAACTGCCTTTTAAAGGGAATATTCAACATGCAGATGGGCTTACAGAGGTTACCTAAGTTCAAGTGAGAATTTAAATGTAGATTCATAGATTTTTAAAGCCAGATGGCACCACTATGATCATCTTGTCTGATCTCCTGTGTAACATGGGCCATAGAATTGCACCCATTAATTCTGGTGTCAAACACAATGGAAAAGAAATGTTTCCTGCAGATGTTTTATTTCTCTTCCATTGGGCCAAAAATTTGAACTGACCTCACATCAGTATCTAAAATAGTGCTGCTAATAACCTAGCTTATGATAATATTAAAAAAAGGAATGTTTTCAAGGTCTTCACTGGAAACTTGTTGGCTTGGTTGCAATTTTGAGGGGAGGGTAAGATAGATGGAGCTGTACAGTTGTTTTTAGCTGTATTTAGCAAGAGCTCTAGAGGGAGGATCTGACAACCTTGTTCAGTGATGTATTGGCATGTCAGAGCAGCATACGGAGGAAGGAGGAAAAAGACAAGATTAGAGCTTTTAGAAATATCCCAAAAATTGGGTATGTGACTAAGCAAACGTTTCTTTCTACCAAAAATTGAACAGAAACAACAAAACTTGATCCAAAATTCTCTCCTTCCTGAAGAAAATCAGGTTGGTTTTGTCCAGTTCAAGAGCTTTTAATTGAAATTGTTAATTTTTCAGCATGCTTTCTCACTTCTCTGGAGAAACAATCAATCTGTTAAACTTTTCCATGCGTGCAATAAAAGCAAAACAACTTTGAGCCCTAGCCAAATCCAAATGTTCACATGTCAGTCATCCAGTGCAAACGTTCCACAAAGCACTGCGAGCCCAGCTCCCCCGTCTGTGCTCGCACAAAACAGCATTTGTTCTCTTCGGTAGTCTTATTTGGCCTGACAGAAGCCAGGCACGGGAATAAAACATTACTCGACATGAATAATGATTGCAGAATTAGATGTTATGCATGTAGCTGGTTTTAGGCAGGAATAAAAAGTGTGAGTTTTGCTGATGTTAATTTTTGCGTGTTTGCAGAAGGGAGGTGTATCAGGTTGGTTTGCAAGCTGGGGTTTGCAGCCTTTGCAGTGTTCCCATGGTGCGGGCAGTGATGCCGGCTCAGATCTGCTCCTAACTGGCAAGTGCCCTGGACATGGCTGTGCCAAACCAAGGGGTTGGGTTAACTTAGCTCTGCTGGAAAGACCACGCAGGGAAATGAGCAATTGCTGGGTGGAAAGGGGTGTGGGGTAGTGACCGGACAGGAGGAGGAAGAGGAATATTAGCAGGAGCTAAGAAATGAGGAAAGGTGTTGCAGGCCAAGTCCCAAAAGAACATCCCACAAAACATGTAAAATATGGAAGAGTGTTCCACCAGTGACAACACATGGGCAAGGATGGGTTTGTTGATGGAGATCTTAAGACTTGAATGACAAACATTATATAACAGAGGCTGGAAATATCTTGCTATTCCATGCTTGCTTCCTGTTCAAAATAAAACAAACTGAATTCACAATACTTTGAATAATCTGTGCAGTCTACATGTAGTTGGGGTATTAAGCTCTCTGTGAGCAGAAAGTGCATGCTGTACCTACCTGCTGTAGGAAGCAGGCAGAGAATCTTCTAGTATTAGTCCACAATATTTACAATTACTGACAGGATGCCTTTAGAAATGAAGGTTTCGGCATGGCTTAGTAAACTCACATTGTAATTTGTCTGTCATTTCTCTGAAAGTTCACTGCCACTGTCAAGTCGTGTTTAACTCAGTAGGGAAATATGGATTTCATCCTTCGTGATTTCATGCAGCATTTTGATAGCCTCAAGGTTTCCTGCTAAAACTACAACATTCAGTTTCCTCCCCACCGCCTCTTAAATTAGCGTGCTGCTTCATATGACTTTATTACACAGGTGATTCAAAAAAAAAAAACTTCTTTCAAACTATGATTATTGTTTAAAAGTGCCCTAAGCAGCTGCCACATGGGCACTCTCACAGGTGAAAGGTGATTGTGCCAAACATAACAAAGACTTCTACCTGCTGCATGGTGACACCCCGACAGCAACGTGACAGGCAAGTTTTGGCAATCTTCTTGCCATATTTTCACTTTTATGGAAGAGAAGAAAACTTTCTTTGCAACACCCTCCATTTTGGGCTTGGTCCAAAATCCATAGACAGAAAAGCTCAAATTCACTTCTGTGGGCCATAGCCACCATCAGCTTTGCCTTTATGCGGGTGCTGTTACAAACTTCAGATCAAATTCATTAAAGCTTATGCATTTGGAGAGCATTTAGTTTCCCATATGCAACCATTTTGTTAAACATGTTTGCCGACTTCATTAGCAAAAATAAAAGCTGACAGATTAAAAGGAATTTCATTAACTTAGGGGAGGTATGATCCAAGCTAGAAAAATACTTGGCACTGATCCCCCAAAGTTCTAATTTCTGAGTTATTCAAAGCATTGTCCGTATGGTCTTTGAATGTGACTATTCCATTTGGATTGCCTCAGCATTCAATTTAAAATCGTGCTACATCAAAGAAAACAAGGAGTGCATTACACAGTGAGCCCAATCCATTCACATGACTTGGATGGTCTGATGTGCTTGATTATATTTTAAAAATAAGATATTTATTTCAAAATGTTCCTTATTTATTTTTCATTCTTATTTTTTTCTTTCTAAACCTTATTACACACATGCATACAAATATATCTTACAAAGTTCAGTCCATTATAATTTTACCTGATAAAATCAAAAGGCAATTTCCACAAACCAAATTTAATCCCATTAAGAAGGTATGCATTTGTCCACAGCAGGAGCGAGCGTAATTGCAGTAAAACGCTGCTTTTATGAATTTCACCTTGCAATTGAGGTTGATGTGTCTGATGTGTAACCTAGGTGTGCCGCAGACTTTGGCTCCAAGTTCTGTCCTTTCAGAAAGACTCAAGTTTTGTGTTCTCTTGGTTACAATCTAGAGACAACTGATCATTATCAGAACCAGCGGGGTATTGTGTTGATGTCTGTCAAACTGAAACTTAGTTTTCAAGTCGGAGGAGGAGTGAAAGAACAGAGTGTGTGTGTTCTTTTTTTTGTTGTTGTTTTTGTTTTCTGCTGGTAGTGCAAAATTGACTGCTTGCTAAGCTCCATAAAGAGGTTATTATCAGGTGCTTTTGCCTTACTACTTAGGCGAGACAGAGCTGGCTGTCGGGATATGGAGCGTGACAGAGCATATCACTGCTGACTTCCCATCCCATCCCGAGCGCTGGTTTCATCTGGAGCACTGAGCTCTCTTTGCTAATAGTGCCTCATGCTTCAAACTGTACCCACTCCCTCTCTGAAGCCAAGTTGAGAGGATCCCACACTGATGTGCTGTCAAAACGTCACTGGAGTGGGAGAAGAGAGGTATGTGTGAACGTGACGGATCCAGGGAGATGCAGGCCTCCACGTGCTGCTGTTGTAGGGCTCCAGCAGATGCTTTAGGTAGGACGCTGCAATTTGGTATTTCCTCCTTGCCTGCTCCATGGTATCGGCAAGGCATGCAAAGCTTATTTGGGGGGATAGACATGGTCTGAGAACTGCTGCGGTTAAACCTGCATTATGTATTGGTGACAAGATCCAATAATCTGGATATAAAACTGTAAAAACAGCAACAGGCCAAAAGTTCTCATTTAATATGAATGTATGCCTGCCTACTAGCATTCAGTCTCTACCGAAGACCTAGTGCTTCCCTGATCATTAGTAAATCACTGTGGAGAAGTCACAAGCAGATAAGATCTTCACCAGCTCTGCTTCATCTTCCTACCTTTGTTACCTACTTATGGAATTCATGAGTAGAAAGAAGGTGTCCATCCAAGCAGCCCATAATAATCCTTCAGCTGTCCTGCTGGTACCATATATAATTAGCATTTGTTCTTACTCTGTGGGTTAGAATAAGTCTCAGTAAATATATCATCTTAGGCATTTGGATTCCAGCAATGAGTGCTATAAGCTTTAATCGTGTTTCAGAAGCATATTTCACTGTTAATCTATTTTTTTTGTTAGACACAAAACAACATTTCTGTTCATTTTGGACAGATTTTTCTTTGTTTTTGTCTCTTTAGAGACAAAAAATGTGAACAAGTAAAGGGAAGTCTGTTGGCAGACAAAGCCAATATGTACAGAGTAATGCATAGAGAAGATCTAAAATTTTTCCCCACTTCTCTGTAAAGATATGATAATTTTCTGAATCAGTCTTAAGCTTCATGTTACTATGATCTAGTCGTGAAAACGAATGTGAGCTTTATTTCACAGCTATTATTTAGCATAATACACTACTCCAGAGTCTAATCTTGCACTTCTTGTTATTCCACGTTGTCATTGTTGAGCTTCAGATATCCAAGGAAATATACCTTTTTTTTCTTTTTGATTTAATGTTGGTCTCTGCCAATGGATTGATTTCATTTTTCCCCATATAAAAGCTAAGCGTGCATCAGAGCATAGGGAGAAATTGAGTTTCACAGTCTTATCCCGAAGTTGCATCTCTGAGTTAACGCTGCCCTTGGTCAGGGCCCTGTTGAGTTCAGGGAGGACCCCAAAGGTAGTGGGTGTAACAACAAAAATACAGCCTAACTCACTAATTGGATACAGTGAAAGCGGAATAAGCCAGTGGGTTTTACTTTGCAACACCAATGAGTTGATGACCTTGTGATCAGCTGATGAGAAACATGTTGTTAATCTATGGCTTAATGAGATGCTTCATCCACGGATGTAGCCACTGAGGGGTCTCTAGTCTAAAAGACAAATCAAGAGATGAGATTTAAAGCAGAAATAGCCAGTCATTTCTGAAAATAGTCAATAGTTTTAACTACACGCATTTTTTTTAGTGTTTCCAATTTACAGGTCCTTTTTTCCCTTCCACCTAGTTATTGAATATAATCTTTCTACTCTGCCCATTGCAATAATATCTGAAGTTTTGCAGTACACAGGCTTTGGCAGCGTTATTGACATAAGGAGTCCCGCTCTCCTTCACATTACATTGTATTCAATTCCCAAGACAAGTTCATGGATATACTGTATAGGTCTGATCCAATTTATTTCAAGAATAGATACTGGTGGGAAGAAAGGATATCCTGTTATCTCTCTCTCTTTAAGAATTATCTAAACATGTTAGAACTCCAAGCCTAACTATTTTTAAGGGTTAGTCTGATGGAGCCTGATATCTGCATGAAGGGATTTTTTTGACAAATTTGCCCAGAATAACAAGTGACTGGACTTGATAAGCCAGGAGGTCCAGTTTTTCTGATAATTTTTTTTAATTATGTTTTTAGGAGCTTTTTACTCCAGGCTACTTGATTACATTGGTAGTAAAAAATCCCCCTGTCATTGCTTTGATATACCCAACAGCCAAGTAAGTCTCTTCCATCTATTTCTACTCCTCCCCAAGGACCCTGCAGTCAAGCTGCCTGCCAAGGTATAATTAATTTATATTTTGTACCCTAAGGAGAAACAGCCGAATGTTCATCAGCTTGTATGTTCTAACACTTCAGTGCCTTACTAGCTGGGATCTTATTAGTGTTTATTTGAATACCCATAATAAACAAAGGCATATCCTTTGCCCTTCATTTTCTTCTTGAATGTAATAAATCAAATTCAGCCACTAATCATATTACATCCACTTATTATTATGGTAATTCATACTAATAAAGGACCTGACCTTGCTCCCGCTGAAGTTAGTTGGGAGGGCAGAGTTTCTGGGAAGATGGCTACTAACTTAAGTAGTAGAGTAAATATCAAAAATAATGCCAGAGTACCAAGAATTAGATGCATTTAAAAAGCAAATCTTAAATTTGAATTCCAGCTGCTATATTTTAAAGTGCTTAGAGATGGAGAACTTCTGTACAGGACAAGAGGATCTGGGGAATTCTTATTCCAGTTCATAAATACACTTACATGTTGGTTTAGGAGCCTGAACCTTCAGGTTGGAGAGCTTCAGTCTTTGTGATCAGTGGCAGAGGAAAATGCTCATTGCTAGCAGCTACTGTTCTAATTGACAATAATGAGTCTGCATTAATTATTTAACAATTTAGTGGGGGGGAAAAAAGTAATTTTAATTTTGCTGGAACTGAAAGGATATCTTTTTTCCAAAATAAGTGAATATTAGTAGAGTTTTCATGTGGAGATTTTTATTCATTTTATTCCCTCTAATTTGACATTCACTTTCTCTTCCAGTTCTAAAGCAAGCTGTAAAAATCTACATCATAGTATCTAGGAAGCATGCAGAGAGAAAGAAGAAGAAAAAAAATCTCACATTTTTACATTCTTTTATCTCTAACTTACCAGGAAGGTTCAGTCTGATCCAGGACTTCAATAGGGGAGAAAATGAAGCAATACAATGGCACATGAAAAGACAGGAGATGGTAAATAGTTATTAAATGTGTTATTCTGTTGGATTAGCATATGCATAAAGTAGTAATGATTCTTGAATAATATGTATTATCCTTTACATTCCACCAAAAAAGTTCAGTGGTTGTATGCTGGTAAACAGTGGCAAGGTCATGAATGGGCTACAGACATCCCCACTCCAAAACCAGGGTGCTGGTTGGGATCTGAATGTCTCAGAAAATGTATGGATGTGTTAGGGAATTATCCTCTTCCAGACCAAAATCATGTGGAATCAATCACTTCTCTGCCGCTGGTTATAAGTGATTTGGTAGCTTGGCATGTATATAAAATATTCTGGCAGGCGGTTTGGGGGAATTTTCTACCTAGCTAATTTGCAATACCATTATAATTGGCATTGGAAGATGGACTGGTGGGTTATAGAATCCCACTTTATCCATGCTTTATAGAATTAGCAGTAATGTAGAAGGATGGATGGATGGTAGCGGAGGCCTTAGAATACAGGATACTTTCTGCAAACCACTGTTGTCAGAGTGTCATAGCTTGGCGGACACTGGCTTGTTGTATAGAGGGGATAGGAGATGCTATAGCATCTCTGTGGCTTCCTCGCTCCTGCTTTTCTTTCTCCTTCTGGATATCTGTACATCTCTCACCAGTGAGTATGATGACGTACCCCAAGGTGCACAGGCAAATGTATGGGCAAGCTGTTCTGATCCAGAACAATATTCCACTTCCGTTAAGGCAAATAATGATTGGCATGGTAAGGTAAAGTGAGTTCCACACTTTTCTTTGAGGACTGGAAGTCCTTTTTTCTTAGGACTTCTGACCTTCTTGTCCTTTCCCAGTCATGTTTGCAGAGAATAGAGCCTAGATGTCCCTAAATCTTTTGAAAAATCTACTTTAAAGAGGATATCTACTGAAGTCAATAGCTGAAGCTCTACATTTACTTTTCACAATGAAATGAGTTATTTACTTACTTTCTCTTGTGAATACTGGGAAACTTTTTTTTAATTAATAATGCTTGGCATGTGTTGCTGAACATTTTATTGCATATATTTTTAGAACTTAATTCAACATCACATTTGGAATACATATATATTAAATCCCCAAGTCATGGTTCTTTTTTTTCCTCCTCACATGCATTTAGTAAAAGAAACATTTCCAAAATTCCCATCTGTTCTGCATGTAAATCCAGCTAATTATACACTGATTGACAAGGCTATAAAAGGACATTTTTGTGAGATGATAGGTTTAGCGGCTTGCTGCACTAAAAACTAACATGCGTAGGCATTCTGCAATTTTCCCATGGAAACTATATGTAGGAGTCAGGGAGATACAAATACATACAATAAAATGTGCTCTGCCTGTCACCCATATAGTATCATACAGGGCTTGGGGTTGTTTGCAAGTATGCACACATAGTAGAGCAAATATGCACATTGGGAGAGATCAATAATACAAGGATAATGGCAGAGCTTCACCAGGAACAAAAATCAACCTTGCCCAACCGTTACCTGAATCAGCAGGTTCTAACTTTTCGGCGCTCAGTAGCTGGCTTGAATAAATGCTGGAAAAATTCCAGAATGCAGTGGATGGGTACTCAAGCATGTACAAGATGGTCAAAGCAGATGAGCTGAATTTCTAACCTCATTGAAATCCTGAAGCCCAATTAGGATTATTAAAACAGCAGGAAGAGTTCTCTCTTTTTGAGAGGACTCTGAAAAAAATCTGGACCTTTGAATCAAAAAGATGTATCGGTTACTTTGTTCTCTTGAAAATACGCATGTGGTGGCAGCATTGGTGAGATGATAAAGAGCAAAGCAGGAAAATAGAGCAGATGATAGAAATGGGATAGTTTGTGTTCCAGAGTCATACATTGCATCAAGTGGTATTTGTGTGCCTCCTTCATTTCCCAGGTGTAGGTGTTTGGTAAAAGGTTAATTAGGTAGAAGTGTAATGTTTGAATATGTCTCCAGAAGTAGCCATAACACCTCGAAAATCTCCCTCTTGGGTGGCACCTGTGCAGTCTGTATTCCTCACTCAAGTCGGCCCGCAAGGGTGTCAAGCGGAGCAGCAAGGTTATGGTGACATCCCACTTGCAGGATATAGCCTCCTCAAATATCAAGTACTTTTCTTCGCTCGCTCCGGGAGATGAAGTTTCTCATACCTGCAGCTCAGGCTCTAACCGGAGCCAGTGGAGTGGCCCTGAGGCTTTGTCGACAGTGAAAAACTACGCATGGCTTGAACGTGATGGAGCACGTTGGCCTGTGTCCTGGCTGGTGACAACTCTGCATGCTTCAAACTCGTGTTGTCCTTCACACTTGTGTTGTTAGGTTGTGCAAGCCATTAATAGCCTTTGAGTGCTTTGCCTAGCCTATGCTCTTTACCCTGGAGACGAGCATTTTCTTGACCACACACCTAATGGCTATGAAATTCCTTTGGAGTTCAGAATTGAGCAGCCATCTTCTAAACATCCCCCAGGAGAAAGTCCTGAGCAGAAGAGAATTAGCTAGAAATACAAAATGTAATAGAGAATGTTATATATTTGCTGTTTGAGACATTTCTACTCCTGTAAACTTTTGAAAACCACAGCAGAAAACCTGACAAAGGAGGATGTGGCTGCAGGATCTGCATACATGGCAGGGGAGGGAACCTGCATAGTAGAAATGGTGTCTACAGATTTGCAGACTTTCAGAAATCTAGGAATATAAGATCACCTGAAATCTATTTCTATTAGTTTTAATACTGGTTTAACTCTGTTTTGAAAGAGACCTACAGAACTTCCCCCAGGTTCATGGTTCAAACCAGCATGGCAAAGAGTAAGGATGTGAGAAGACCTGGGCCAGTCCTGCTTTCATTTGACTCTTATTGGGAATCTGCCATTATCTGAAAAAAGGAGCAAAGATAAGTTCAGAAAACTGTAGTAACAAGATAAATGTCCTTATTCCTATCTATGATCACATCGTTAGTGACCATATCTTATCCAAAAGGACTATAGCTCTAACAGAGCACCTTGGATGTAGTGTGGCGCAGATCCCTTAGCTGTAATAATAAATGTGGGTATGAACAAATGTCCTCAGATTGAATTTTAAATGCTGGACTTTTGTCTACATATAACTATGATGCCAGCTGAGCCACTCACTCAGTGACTAAATATGAAACAACATACCTTTTAAAAAAATGTTTTTCCCCCTATCTTTCTTTTTTGGATTGTTATCTATGTAGACCTCTATCACTATAGGCAAGGAACAGAACAGCTTATATTAGAATGTAGTTGTCTTGGGTATTAAAACTAAAACAACCTGTTCTAGAATAGAAAGGATGTTTATGAGAGAATCTGGGAGAAACACTATCGGAAGAATTTGACAGAAGTGAAAGGAAATTGAAAGCTGGAAAGGTCAAACAGGAATTAGACAATTTCTTAATTGTATTCTTAACAAGGGTAATTAAGCACTGGAACAGATTATTAATGGATGCAGTTCATGCCATCAATGAAACTCTTTAAAATAAAATTGAATCTCTTCCTAAAATGTATGCTCCAGTTTGGGCATCAGTTATTGGGCTAGATAAGGGAACGAGGAAATAAAACACAAATCTGTGATGCAGAGGAAATGTTCACAGTATTTCTGATGGCCTTGAAATATCTGACTCTGGAGAAATTCATTAGAAGGAAATGCAGTTGTTCCACTAACGTGAAAGAACAGTAACAACTTTGGAAAATTAGCACACTGTCTATGAAAGCTATAATCATATGCATGATAAAAGAATAGCACACAATACCTATTTTTGTCTGGGGTGGTTGGAGTTGCCAGGAGGGGAGGAAGAGCTAATCCTCAAAGATGGTGCATGTAGGAGCAGCACGGGGCATTAGGAACTTTGCATCTGGCAAAAGCACGCTGATCTCGCTGTGAAGGGGACCCAAGTAACATGTTATGTATACAGAATGTGATTTAGTATTTGCAGAGCTATATTCCTGAGCCACTGTCCTCATTAAACTTTGAGAGAACACCTGGTTTATGAGTCTCGCAGTGCCTGTATTCCCATAAGTCTTTTTTGCTAGTATTTACCCTGGCCCATAGAAAGATACTTCTTCTTTTTGAAGATTATGCATAAAATTATTCTGATTTTTTAAAAATATTTTTTGGAGATGGTGTTAAAATGATATTAAAATACTCATTGTTCACACCAACAAGAGTCTCCTGGCTGTAGTTCCCAGCCATCTGTGGAGAGTTTGTTTTTTCTAAGTTAGCCAAAGAGGGTGTTTTATTAAACTTTTTTTTTTTCCCTCCCCACTGTGGGGTTGGGGAAGGAAGGAGGAACAAAACAACAGAATTAATTTCCTTCTCAATTTCTTGGCCAGTACACAGAACCATGCTTTTGTTATCCCCACTTGCACCCCCCTTTTCCATGAAATCCGGGGGTTGGACAGGATGTAATTCAGGAGAACAATTCAGCCCTTTCAGGAGCAGCCCTGATGGGAAAAGCCGAAACTTGAAGTGATAGGTTTTAGTAAATGAAGTGCCTTTTTTATGAATCAAATGGTTCATCCCTCAGCATGCGACGACTGAAAACTCTGCTCCAGATGGAGAATGTCAAGCTCCTCAGATCGTAATTAATCCAAGACAAACTTCTGTCTAATTTAATGAGTCGTAGTTCAGGGAACAATGTCAATAAGGACCAAAACATTGGCTAAGATCCGTGGGGAACCTTAAATCAGAGAAAACTAATACCATTAGCACCTCTATAGCTGCTCTACAGAGGGGACCTGCAGTACTGACTGCTGGGAGTCAGTTTAAAGCTCCTATTAACTTCCCTGACGGCACGGCCGAAGGGACAGTGCGTTGTTCTTTGTGCCCGCAAACGCGGGTGACGCTGTGCTTGCAACTCCACGTGGAGGAAAACTTTTCAGAGACTGAATCCGGTGACATACAAAAGGGCCCAAATGACTGTGATGCACTGAGAAGGGAGAAAATAGGTGGGATATTTGCAAATATTGAAACCAGTAGGAAACTTGTCGTTGATTTTTAGAAAGAGCAGATGTAAAACCTTCCAATCGAAGACTAGTGTGGAGTGCTGAAAGGAGCAAAGCAAACACATTTTCATGCAAGTGCTGCCTGGTGAAGCCTCAGAAGTCTAACTTCTGTATATATGCTTATTTCTTTCAGTTTGCCTGTTTTTAGCCATTATAGTTCAGGTAGGTCACTGAATAACTTTTAACCGAGGAGGAGATTCCACATGCCCCTCCACGGCAGAAGCAACTACAATTTCAGTGTGGTTAAAACTGTAGCACATGAAAGCTATGGACCAAGAAATGATTGGCACGAAGAATAGCTGCCTCATTGGCAACTGTCACTTCAATTTGTTGAGGGTGATTCACGTCGCTTTGGTAATAGTGATTTACAATAACTTCCCCTTTTACAATTGAATACGTCCGTGAAATGATTCCATGACAAATAAAGTGTAATTTATTTATTTATTTATTTTTTTGCTGTAAGCTTGTTAGAATATTGAACCATCCTACTGTCAAAGAAGCATCCGAAGTATAGGGCACAGTCACACTGCACTTTAGAGGGAAAGCAAAACATATAAAACAAAACTGTCAAAGATGGTGCTACGCACTGGGCACTAAGAAGTACGAGAGACAGGGGTAAAAGGATTTTTTCCCCATGTTTTCTCCTCTCTCTTACATTATTTAATTTTACTCATTAACCTAATTAGCAGGGGTTCAGCCCTGCTTTTTCCTGAGTTGCTTGTCAGGTCTTTCCTCCAGAATGGTGGAATCACAGAAAAATTGGGGCAGGAAGGGACCGCGGGAGGTCATGGGGTCCAACCCCCCTAGAGCAGGGCTGACTGAAGTTAGACCAAGTTGCTCAAGGGCTTGTCAAGGAAGGGGATGGAGCTCATGAGGATGGAGATTTTGTGCCCCTCACCTCTTGTCCTTTTATGGGACATCTCCGAGAAATGTCTGCTCTCTCAATGAATGGATTTCAAGAATTTAATTGCATTTGATACTAGTCCTATTGAAATTAATGAGGCCTCAGCGTGTGCTTAAAGTTAATCAACTGCTTACTTATTTTTCTGGATTAACGTATTTTAAGGAGTTCTTGAGTCGCCACATACATAGTTTAAAGCTAAATTTTCTTTAAAATAGAGATGCAGTGGAATGTGAGCTCAATGAAGCTGTCTTGTTTTCCTAAAGCAAAAATTGGGGCCAGTAACATTTGACATCATTTCACAGCTCATCCCTGCAAAGGCAGTTTGCCACTGATGCACTGATTACAAAGGATAGGAGGTTTTTTTTTTATTCGAAATGATTTATGCTCAAGCAGAACAAACGTTCCTGAGCACAGTGACGTCTGCGTACGGAGGCATTTAGGAAACCGCCAGCAGAATGCATGGCTTGGGCCGTTCTCCCAGGGTACGTTTCTGCTTTCCAGGAAGTTGCACTTGCTCCTTTTACTGCAATTTCAGCGTTCTCACGCTTGTCGCCAGCATTTCAGGGAACTACAGTTTCTTAAGTGTTGGGGCTTTTGACATTGTGAAAGTCTATAATTGATGCTCACGCCTTAACCTGGGTATTTACTACCCCACCCTGAATCCTGGCTCAATGTCAATAGCCACTTATTTCCCATTGACTGGCAGGTGGTTTCAAGAGCAAAATTGGGGTATATTTCAAAATATTATAACTTTTGTGTTAATGAGACTTACATATTCCTTTGGCTTTCTTATAAACAGGGGTACAAAAATGTTTGTTTTTTCCTTGTTGCTTTTAATTTACATCAGAAGCCTTAATAAACCGTGTTTAGTCACCAGGAGGCTAAATTTATTTAAATCAATATCTAATTAGGTTCCTTAATGTATTACCTTTCACTTCGGAAATTTAAGAAATCTAAGCAATTAAGTTTGTGCACTGATATCCTACTGTTTTCTTTTTGTTCCTGCTTGACTAACTTTTGCATGTAATTGATCATTTCTAGACCCCACTCTCACATTGATTTCTTTTGCCAGTTGCTCTACTTGCTTTTTTAAGGGATGAAATAATTACATTTTGGGGTGGAAGCATCTTTCAAGCTAACTTTCATTTTTCCCAAAAGTGAAACACGCCATTAAAGGGTATGATGCATGACGTTATTAGCTGACAAGGCAATGCAAAGGTACCTTTTCCTTTACTCATACCTCGAAATTGATTTGATTAAAAAAACAAAAACACTTCCGTGAAAAGGAGTCTTTTTCAAAGTACAGAAATCCCTATTCATAGGAAAAAGCCAGGTAAACCCACTCACCGTGTATACTTTATGTAGTACTACATTTGATACCAAACACTTAATGCAACCTCTCTTTTTCTTTTTTATAGTGTTTAATAAGTAAATTTCTTCTATCTTTTTTATAATAAGTATCTGGGTAGTAAATATGAGCAAAATGAGTAGAAATAACAGGACAAAATATCAGGTGAATTGTAAAAATAAAAAGAAAGAAGTAGCCATTAAAATCTAAGATTATATGATTAGTTTGTTAGTATACAAGAATGACTCCATCCTCCCGAAAGTATTTGAAATCAATGAAAATTTTAAATTTTAAGTATGTGAAAAATAAAAATTTTGACATTATAGACTCCACATCTTTTATGTTCTTTTGCAGAGTACCTGAAATGCTTCACAGTCATAGCAATACCCTCACTTATCCATAAGAAAACATGATGTTTCTGCATGGTGATATCCATGAATTATAACCCTTCCAGGAAAAATGAAATAGTTATTTTTTTAAAATGTATGCAAAAATGAGCAACCATTTTTGGAGGAAGAGAACAGTTGATACACACTTGCTAGCCTGGTTTCTCTGTATACATGATTTCTTTATATATGTGTGTTTGTGTGTATGCATGCAAATCCATGACATTGAGAATACCCTGTAAGCAATCTAATTTGCAGGGAATAAAAGAAGCCCTATATCTACCAAAGAAACATACTCTGCAGAAATGGTTATTTCCATTGCACAAGGCTCATGCTTTAGGGCTAGGGGATTTTTTAAAGAGTTTTCAGCTTTTTGCATTAAAAATTGCAGAGAAGAAATGAGCACTCATTTAATTAGAATTGCAGGACAAAATGGTTTACCAAAACACCCCAAACTTTTTAGAATAAAACTAACCCATCATAGCAGTGACCTAATTTCATCTCTGCATATCAGTATTAGCAAACGTTCTGTATTTTGAAAGAAAAAAAAAAGTGGTTATTAACTATTTTGATCCTACTAAAATAGTCCAAAGAACAAAAACATTTAGCAGATAGAGTTGCAAGATTATTTAGTGAGTGAAATGAATCCTTGAGTAGAGCTGCAGAACAAAGTCTATGCTATCAGTTTAAAGCTATCTCGAAGTCTAGTTTACAGACTTAAGTGAGTCTTAAGTAGCGCATAGATCTTCTGCTGTCTCCTTTTATTGCCCTGAATCTCTGCTAACTAGAAGTATGAGGCACCAGCTCACGGAAACATTTCAGGCATGCTCATAAGTCCTGGAAACTTCTGAGTTAAATTTAATGCATGCTAAAATGCCTTCTTGGAACAGAGGCAAATTGTATTTTATTTTTTTCATGTTTTTTTTGACAATGCCCAAGCATTGTTAAATCCGGAGGAGATATTCTGGTCTCGGGGAACTCAAAGGCTAAAACTCAGGACTTTCAGCAGGGTCCGAATTTCACCCTAGATAAACTAGCGGTGACCTCCATATTTAATTCTGGCTCAGACCCTAACTATCAGAGTGAAAGTGGAACGATCACGTATAACCAATAATTACCTTATGGGAAGCCTGAGGCAGTAACGAACAACAGTCACGCTCTTCTGCAATGTCTAAAATAGAGTTGCATCAGAGATGGTGTTTCAAAGATACTTACTACCCAATAAGTAAGGTTATTGTGCCTAGTTGCCTGTATTTCTAAGCAGAGTAAGCTTATTCTTAGCAACAACAACCCAATAATTGTGGCTGCTCATGACGTTAATTAAGCAATGCTATATGAAGCTTTGATTTTGTAATCTTTTATGCATATGAATAGTCTGGAGTTCAATGTAGTCTAATGATTAGGATCCACTTGAAGCGTTTGATTCTGCAAGATGCTGTTCAGCGCTGGAGCTTTCAGCTCCCTTTGACTTAGAAGTGGCTGGAATGTGACAAAATTGCAAGTGTGAGAACATCTAAAAATGGAAATAGAAGTAAATAGATAAAAACATAAAGGAGCACTTGGACTCTCATTCCTGTTATCACAACTGTGTCCACACAATTACAACACTTGATTTTAAGAACTGGAGGGGAAAAATGTAGGGTTTTCCAATGAGCTATTGCTTTTTTTTTTCAATTTTGCATGTTTGTACAATACAGCTGCAGCCTTG
Organism: Apteryx mantelli; assembly: GCF_036417845.1. NCBI lineage: Eukaryota > Metazoa > Chordata > Aves > Apterygiformes > Apterygidae > Apteryx > Apteryx mantelli. Next base: position 3,935,260 of record NC_089986.1, read on the forward strand.
TCAGTCGCCGGTGCCATCGTTTTTGCGTGCTCAGGGAGCCTCGGCCGCTCTTTGGGGTACTTGGTTCAGAGGATGGTCCCAGTGCCGGCACCCGTGGACGCACCCTCTGCTTCCGCCCTGCTCCGTAAGGCGGTCAGGTGGGGCGAGGTGGGGAGGTGCAAGGTGAGGAGATACTCGGTTCGTGCTAATGGAGAAAAACAGAAAAAATATGCTATCGATCAATTCTACTTACCACAATTTCATTTTTCTTCTTTTTTTTGTCTAGACAAGGAGGCTTGGAAGCACGGTTTAACAGCAGCCTGCAGCATAAGCTTATCCTATGAATGTACTTTTAATAAGGGCATGCTACAGTAAGCCAAATCAAATGTAAGCCACTTTTTTTTTTAATCTAATCTACTTCAAGAGGAAAGACAGATTCATCTCCAGCCCAAATGAATGAATCTTTTCCAGCCTGAATATATTTTCAAACAGTCTACTACAAGATATATAAATAAAAGCTGCAGATAATTACAGAATTAAAAAAATAATATTGCCACCAGACAGGTCTTTTAAGAAACACTCCACATATATTCTGCCCTGTGCAGGGCTGGAAGAACAAGATCAGTTTAATTGGATTCATATTCTAGGAACTCCCATTGTCTTTTCCTGATTCCTGCTATTTAGCTGCATTTTGCATACTATAAGAACTGTCCATGGCATGCTGAGATAAAATGTGGTAGTGGAAAAAGCAGAGGGATAAGGTGGCAATAATTACCAATGTCCTGTCAAATCCAGGCTTCTAGTCAGGTCAGTTTTTTTTTCAAAGTCTAGGCATGGTTGAAGATCGCTGGAGGAATGGGATGCAAAAATATTTCTGGGCAGGGTGAGCACAAACATTTCTGGGTGCTGGTGCCTCTGGAAGTCACTGGGACAGAGACAAAGCTGCTGTCCAGGCTGACCCGGGTGACACCAAGAGTCTCAAGTTACCTGAACGGTCTCAGTTCTGAGTTTGTTGGATTTTTTTAATATTGAAAATGTTTAAACATCCCACTTTGATTGAAATAGAAACTATTATTTTCAAATTGTTTTCCTTCCTCAATTTGTTTCCCACAAAATAATTCTTTACAGCTTGATTTTGAGGTGAAAATGAATATTAAAATCCTTGAATTGTCCCACAGGCTGGAAATTCTATTTTTTAACCGGCTCTGTAGATAACATTTGCAAAATGTTATGCGAGATCCCATTGCCTACCTGGAGGATAAAGCCCAGCTGTTATTCCACAGTTTGGAGCAATGAAGAATATCATAATTAAAAGAAACCGACAGGGACATCTCAGTAGGCACGGTATAACTCACCTGTAACTTACCTCTACTATATTTAGCAAATATATTTTCACCAAAAGAATCCTGAAAATTAGTGATAATACAGACAGCTAGAACTCCAGAAGGAAATAGGTCTTATTTGATGCACAAATTCTCCCCTTTCAGCTTTGTTATCCTTTACAGCTCTGCAGTTGACAGTAAAATACAGCTATTCTGATTTTGTAGTATTTTATGCCTGGTGTGAATAGTTGTAAATGACTGACACAAGGCAGGCAAAAACTGGACCTTTTCTGTCTCCTCTTGTTTATTCCACATTACTTGTTTTTATATGGTACCTTTTGCACTAAGACAAAGTCACAAAGTCGTTCTACAAAGTAAGCTAAACAGAAAAATAAAAGCCCGACATGCTGCACTGAATCTTATTCTCCAAACCAAAATAATTTTAATACTTTAAGAGTTGAATCCACTGGTTCCCTGTGGGAGGAAACTGTTGGATTCATAGCAGATTTAATTTCACTAAATTTCTGAATTTCAATCAGGTTTGATCTAATAACTGTCAGCTGACCTGATTAAAGTGTACCTCTCTTCTTGTTGATTTAAATCAACTTGGCTGCTACACAGGAAGCGAAAATACATGCTATTTCAGACAGCCATCTGGTACCCTAAATTCATTTATTTTAGAGAACTTTGCTTTAATTCACTTACCAGGACTACATAAAAAAACATTTGAGGGGTGTTTGTTTTCTACAAACACACTTTTTAAAGTGTTAAAATGATTAAAGTGTTTGAATTATAAGAACTGAAAGAAATTACTGCCTTTACCATGTTTTTTGGGTAGGAAGGTTGGTTTTTTGAGGTTTTTATTTTTTGGAGAGAGAAATGTTTGGTTTGGAATAGGTACTGAGCAATGGTTTTAGACTTCTAAATGGACAAGATTGCATATGTATCATTTAAAATGAGCAGAAGAAAGCCTTTTGCAAGTTATGGGCTCAGCAAATGGTGCTGTGTATGCTCAGCTCCGTGAGGGACACCGCAGCGATGTGTGCAATGCTGTCCTCTCCTTCCAATAACGCTTTGATGTGGTATAGCGTATGACAAAGACCCGAAAAAAGAGCAGAGGAAGGAGATAGATACCCCCCTTAGGACAATTCCACTTTTAGTCATCGTGACGGTGTGCTCCTTTCCCCTCCTTGATGTTCCCGCTCCCCCTCAACCTGACCTCCCTGCAAACAGCCCGTACGTAGGGGCTAGTTGAGCATGCGCCAGCTAAGGCCCGTCTAGTATGCAAATATGACCGTGAGTCAATCATCTCCCCCCCAAATACAGGGGGCAGCCCAGAGCCCCTTGAGCTCTCCTGCATGGCAGCGGGCTGCACTGCAGAACCTCCCCTTGAGCAGGGACACCTCGCAAGGTTACTCCTCGAGGTGGAGAGATTCCTTACCCGCGACAGATCCTCGGGAAGTGATTAATAGCATGCTGAACCTTTGCGAACTTTGCGAAACTTTGTTGAGTTATATCTCTGACTAATTGCACGCATAATCCCTTAGACATAAACTGTTGACCAAGTCTGAGACTAGGGCTGGATCCAGCTGCACCTAGGCTCCTCTCCGAAGGAGTTTAGAAAGCAAGGGGGTCCAGCCTGAACCTCGTGACTCAACGGGAGGGTCTCCGTTGCACACGCATCTGACCCTGTCCTTCATGCAGTAAATAACTGAGTGAACCTTGCCAGTCGAACCTCGTTAAATCGTTCTTATTTGCAATTGAACTTTGTTAAGTCGTTATCTTACCGCAACAAACATAGTGCTGCTTCCCTCTTACGAGTGAAGTGCAGTCATGCACTTAAAATTAGACAGCATGAATTTAAGCCTTAGCAGTACATTTCTTCAGGAAGTGAATGTTTTCAGAAACCAGAAAAAAATGTGAAGCTACCCCACGATCTTCAAAATAATATTTGAACAAACTGATTTTGAGAGAGAAAACCCCATTAAAAACAGCTTTTCCTTTTTTTTTTCTTTTTTTTCTGGAGCTTTGTGAAAATAAAGGGAAACTATTGATAAAAATGCTAATCAGCATTTGTATATTAGAGGCGTGTTTTTCGTAATTGAACTCTTATTGCAAACAACGGAGTCGCTTCCTACGAAAGATGCATCAGCCCTGTTGCACAGCCAGGAGCTCCGCGAGCTCTCGCCACCTCGCCACTGGCCGTTTGCTCCCCAGTGTGCCTATCTCAGGTAGCCTGGTCTCTCCCACCACCTTCTCTGCATCTCCATGACTCCTTCACGCGGATGAGCTCTCCGATTTACGTTTGTAGGCCACCCATTTGATCAGATACGTGAAAATGTGTGAGAAGCTTGCTATCCCATATGGGCAAGCTATAAAAAGAAAACATTGACTTGTCATGTTGGTTGACACAGGACACTAACGAGTTGGATTATCTTCCATATCTGCCGTGCCGCAATAACTCCTAAAACTTGAAAGTGCTGTCTGGAGCATTATAGAAAAAGACAAGACGGAGCAGAACGCAGTTAATTTTGCAGTTTAAATTGTTTAAAAAATTTGTCTTCAGTAGTGATGCTACTCTTATGACACAATCTTTCTAGTTCATTAAACGCATTAACCAACGAGTTTCAGAGCCACAGCGTAATGCCATCCGAAGCTGGCTGGTGACCTGATGCTAGGAAATTAAAAATGACAATGGGTTCTGCACTGCAGCTAGGAAGAGTCTAATTTCACTTCCTTGTTAAGCTTTCGGAGGAAGCAGATTATAGGAGATGAATTTGTGCCCCGTAGGACATAATCAGTAATTAATGATGACATCTGAGTTGGCAAATTGGGCCTTTGTAATGAATGTACTGGTTCCACGCGCTCCGAGGAGAAGATGTTGTGTCGGAGACCATGCTCCCCTGGCTCCAGCACAGGGCACTTGTCCATCCTGCCCATATAGGAGACAAACTTGTATTTCAAATTCCTTCGTGGGATATTTTGTAGACAACTGAGAGCTGAAAGGAGGACTTAAATAGTATAAAAGGAGTAAGAAAGTAGAGTTAGGATGGATTTCCCTGAAAGCTTTAATTACAGTTTTAAAGCAGAAACTTAAACAAAGTTTAGAATAAGAAACATCTTAAAGAAATGTATTGTGACCTTGCAAATTACTGCTAATGTTATGCACAAAGCAAAATCACGATGATAAAAGTTACATAAATACTGTAAGTTGCTTAACACTTCTATTGTCTGACTCATAAATTATCATGAAAATGGTGCATATTGGGAGTACAATGTGGTCTTTACCAGGTGCTTGGCTTCAGATCGTAGATCTGAAAGACACCGAGCATTGGAGACAGATCACGTCTGGCTTTTGTGTGGGTGTCAGGAGCCCTCTCATAGCACCTTCCGGCGCTTGCTAAGGCGTGAAGCTCCACAGCTTTCCTGGCATGAAGATCAACCACACGTTGTGGATGGCCTCGTCTGACAGGAAAATGAAGGGTAGATGTTTAAAGGTACAAACTGGGTTCGTGGTCCACAGCTGAGCTCATGGTGACAATTGCGGCTATTCCTTGTGAATATGCTTGATCTGGGAGGAAAGAAAGAAAAAAAGAAAAAAAAGTAGGGAAGAAGCACAGCCCTACTGGGAGACTCAAACAGTATCAAACTTTCACAGGAAAAGCATGTTTCCGGCTCAGAAGGTGTAGATTTACGGGAGAAGCGAAGGGGCTTGGGTGCCAGCCGTGCAAAGCGCACTTCCTGAGCGTGCGACGCTCGCGGGGCGGCTTCGCGCGCTGCCGGGCTGTCTTCCCACAGCTGCAGCCCTGGACGGGGCTTAGAAAATGAGACGTGCAGACTGCGCTTCACAAAAAAGGAGAATAGGCTTGAAATGCTCTGGTTTTAGGCTATTTAAAATCTGATTCTTATTGATATGAGTCATCGCTCTGTTCCCAGTGGGTCTAATTGCTCGGGTAATAAATGCTTATGTGAACAAGGTTTGAGCATTTGGGCATGTAGGCAATGGTCATAATGTTATTTGGTAGAGTAAATCCAGAGTTTGTGGAAACCTGTATTCTGACTGGCTATTGCTTTTTTAACACATGTGCTTCTGTTCTTCTTTTCCTCTTGGTTCTGTAAAAAAATAGAAGATAATGATTTTTGAGGCAAAGGGTTTTTTTTTTTTTTGTTAAAAAAAAAAAAGCCAGTTTATAAAAACTAGAAATAAAGGTCAATTTTGACAAACGTTCAGGTTAAGAAAAAGAAGTAATATTGAAAAACAAATCAGAATTACCTTAATTTCTTTGGATATGTGTTAAATGAAAACTGCAGTTTTCTTAGTTGGAGGCAAATTTTTGTTTTGTAATTTAGTTATTGTGTACTAATTAAGATGCAAAGCAAAAAGGTCAACACTGAATCAGGGTATTTTGAAAATAATGAAAGAATATATTTCAGCAGATCTGGTATAAGCCTGTTTATTGATTATCATTTGACAATAAATTAATATGTTTTTATTTTTAATCCGAATTTCGGGGGGGGGAAACACCTTGTGTCCCAAATATCAGCATGAAAAATCTATTCCTTGCCCAGCTCTACTCAAAATGCAGGTTCAATTTCGTATAAACATGTTACCTTCTACTGAAAGGTCAAAACAGAAATGGTCTTTTGCCATTGGCCTAGCATTCTTTATAAAATTCTGGTTGTTTTATTGCATTTAATTGAGTGTGTAGTATTTGGTATCTCACTTCCATATGGAGGTGTCATTATTCAAACCTTTGCTGCTTTAATGTATTGCTTTGCTTGCATTTTCTCGCATTAATAATGTGGGACATTTATCCTCTCAGATCACTAGTGCAGTCACCACTATGCGGTGGCTTAACGCTTTCTTTCCTCCGTGAAGCGGGTGTAGTATCATCTTTAACAGTCCCCCAGTAGCTATTTATTCAGGACCTTCAGATTTAAAAGAAATCAGGAGCTCACAGAGAAGTCCTCGGCTAGGAACTTTGTCGGGCTCGGACACGAGGGACAGGTATGGTCTCCTCCAGCCTGGAAACACCAACCCTTGTCAAGGTGCCTCCCAGAATACACAGAAAATACTTGTACCTGCCCCAGGGAAGAGTGGGCGCACAACCCTCTGTGCATCCGGGGCACGCGTGCCGCAGCACTGCTATGCCATCAGCCCCGACGCTGAGAGCGAACCCGAGAGTCACGGGGGGCTGCCGGGTCAGGAAAGCAGCAGGAGCTGGAAGTTACCGCAACTGCAGTGAGCGCCCGCAGCCGCATTACGGCACGCGCTGCCCGACTTTCATGGACCGTGTTTTTAACCACCTTTGCGTTGTTAAGGCAATGCAATCAGAATTAAAGTGAGAGTGAGTGCATGCTTTAAGACCCTATAATCAAAATTAATGGTACTCATCTCTTGAAACCGTTAGGTAGTTAGTCAGAACATATGTAGTTAAGCAAATGCGGTTGACAAAGATTTATTGTGGTACCAAAATAGAAGAAAGAAGAAGGGGAAAAAAGGATGGAATATTGGAATTTACATTGTGGCTTCACATTTTTGCTACCACCTGGCGAAAAAAAATAAAAACCTAACACTTCTATACAAGCAGTAGAACTCATTTCAATTGGTTTCATATTTCTGACCAAACAGTTCATATTCTGATTAACAGAGGTTGCCAAATGCATTCATTTTTTCATCCTTCATTTAGATTTACTCAAGTTTTAAACAAATTGTGCCTGGACTTTTCCCCGCTTTGTGTGCTCCTTTCTCATCTAACACTTGTGTGATCAGGTTAAGCTGATGGGACTCTTCTGAGGAAGTAAATGTAGAAACTGTAGAAATATAGAAATGCATTAATTATATGTTTCACCAAAAAAAAAAAGAACGAATTTAATAAAACATCCAGATAACCCAGTACTACACAAATATCTCTAACAGGCTTAGTTCAAATTTATCTTGTATCCCTTGTGAACCTATACATGCAGAAGAAGCATATCCTTTTGGTAAAAATGATCGCGTTTTACATAACGAGAAAAAATGTGCAAGGCTAAAATAATCTTTAGGTTGCTAGTCTGTAGGTTCTCTGGAGAAGGCAGCATCTGAGTACAAAATGGCAGTTTTATAGGAGTGAAACTACTACAATTCTTATCTCTCCACTTAAGCTGTCGAGACTGGCGAGTCAGAGCACATGTGCTGCAAATGAAAATCACAACGTTTACTTTTTAAAAATCTCTCACCTGGTTTTACATGCTGATTGGATGTGGACACAGAGGATGAAAGGGAATGGGAGGACAAAGAAGGTTTTAAATGGATTTTAGGCTGCTCTTCTGATCTCCATGCAGTTGGGCACAAGCTGTCGCTCCTGAGGTGGTGACGCTCCGCACCCATCTCACTCGCCTTGCACCCAGGTACACTAATCCCTCCAGCAGGTCAGGTGAGCATAACCCCCCTTTCCTCTTCAGCTGAAACAAGTTTCTCATGCTACAGATGCTTTACCATCAATATCAATCCCATATAAAATCAGACTGATGGATTAAAATATTGCTAGTTACTTTACGTTACTTTTTGTCGTTATATCATGATAACATAATAATGTGCCATGGAACACATAATGTGGTGTATAATATCACAGCAAAACATTGTAATAGTTTTATAAAGGGTTATTTAATTGATTCCTCCCAAAGTCCACCTTCCTAACAATACATCCTTCATCATTCCTATTTCCATACCCATCTTAGGTAGCTACATGCCTTCTCACCACCCCCAAAGCTTTGCAGCTACACTGGTAAAGGCACAGATAGTTCAGTGGTTTCCAAATCTTTATGGTGAAATAGAGTGTCTTTAAAAGCATTACGCTTTTTTTCAGAAAAGTTTGGGAGGTTGTAAAGAAAATCTTCATTTTAAACTGGAATAGATCGTTTGGCTCTGCTTGGAGATACCAGTAGAGGTCACTAGATGGCTAGGCGTAGGCTGGATTGGTAGGACAAAAGGTTAATTCCCTCAATTAGCTGTCAGTCTAGAGGATCTTTAAGCACTACTTTGGCAGTTCATCCCTCCTTTCAAAGTATAGCAGCATTCACTTCACATCTGGTACAAAAACTGTGGATTGGTAGTTTGAGCAAATTATATTAAAAGGGAAATTTTCTAAAAGCTAAAAGCAATTTTGCTATTGCAAAGTATTCACAAGCTTTCATTAAATATTTTCTCTTTTTAATTGCAAATGTCAGCTTGGAATGGCCCTGTTTTTAGTGCAGTTAGTAGCATATTAGTTTTTTCCCTCCGGGGAAGAAATGAATTTTGCCCCTCCAATCAAATGTAATACAGAGCATTTAAATAATTGCAAACTCATTTTTCTGTCCCGCCTATGAATGAAAACAAATTTATTCTTTGTGCTTGATTTGTAGGTTGTTTTTTTCCCTTCTACAATTGTGAGCTTGTATTTTTAAAATATAAATGAAATGATTTCTCAATGCGATTTTTAAATTCCAGTTTTCAGAATTGTTTTCTGACTAATCTATATACATTTATCTGGAAGGGGCGAATATAGAACTGATGAAGGACATTAACAGTGATATATATTCAACTTGTTTCTGACTGATTGATATAATTGTAGCTCTCCAAGTCCTATTATGATTGCAGGATTAGATAATACTTTTATTTCAGTTTAGTATTTTGGCGCAGTGCCTTCTGAAAAAGAAAGAAACTAATAATTTCTTGTCACTAGCAAGCTGTAATTATGTGTATTTATATTTAACCTTTCCAGATACTACTCATTAACATTTACTTGGCACAGGCACAGTTTACATCTTGATATACTGCTTTTGTGTAAAGGTTGTAGTGACTATGGTAATCTTTGACTTGCAACTGTTCCCCTTCCTAAAAGTGCTGGGGCTATGTCAAAACATAAACTTGAGAGAACAAGGGTTGGAGTATGGATTTGATTTCCTTCTAATAAACAACCAATTATGCTAGTCATACTAGGGAAAAAAAAGGCAAAAAACCACCAATCAGTCCTAGACTTCATGCCATTACACTCTTCACCACTCTTAGATTCATAGAACAATTTCAGTTGTAAGGGACCTCTGGAGGTCATCTGCCCAAACCTGTGCTCAAATCAGAGTCAGCTGCAAAGTTAAATCTAACTTCAAAGTTGGACCATGTTGCTCAGGGCCTTGGTCGCTCAAGTTTAGAATATCTTCCTGGTCGGAGACTCTGCAACCTCTCTGGGCATCTGTTTCTTGCTTAAGAAGGTTTTTTTATTTATACTTAATCAGAACTTTTCCTGTTGTAACTTGTGCCATTGCATCTTGTCCTTTCACTGTGCACGGAGTTTGGCTTCATTTCTCTATAACTAACCATTAGGTAGTTGAAGACAGCAATTAGAAGGGAAGGTGGGAGATGGACCAAGACTGCTACACCACCCAACAGGAAGAAAGCTGAAAGTGAGGTCGAATGTTTTCCAATAGATAATACAAAGGGCTTAGGATTTTTCCATGAAGAAAATTTGAGTAGCGCTTGTTCCTGTGACCCATGACATATGTTAAACAGAGCTGCTCTTGGGTCCACACTCAGAGTAAATTCCACTGGTGCCCACCAAGGAGCATGAAAAGACACCAACCTGAACCACTTTTTTTTTCTGTCCTGTGCTTGGGAGGGACATTGCTTTTCTTTTTATTCCCCCACAGGGATGGGGAGGATAGCACAGGGAGTACTGCCACCCAGTTCCTAAGCTGGATTCTCTTGTTTTCAAATCTTGTCCAGATGCATCTACAGAAATGAAAAATGTCATGCACAATTTTAAATAACAACAAAAATAATTGTCATGACAATGACTGTTCTAATTATCATCTATTTAGAATAAAAGTAAGAATGATACTTTGAAAGACACTATTTCTTAGAAGGGAGAAATTTTATTTGCTTTATTTTTCCTCCTTCTCCAGCGTCTTTCTCCTCTGTTTGATGCTACAAAGAAAAGAAAAACAGGTTAGGAAGGAAGAAAGAGTAATTTAAGTGCATCTTGGCATTTATTTCTGACTTCTAGAAGGCTAATTTAATCTTATCAAGGTGCATTTCTTCAGTGCCATCAATTAGTTGAATTGTGTATAATTAAAGGTTCACCATGGTACAGCACATTTGGAACTGTATATTAGTAGCATGGTCTTTATCATTGCATTCTTGCATGGACTTCCTATTCTTTTTCTTTTGTTTAAAAGATAAAGAAGCTACATACTTAAAAAAGAGTTGGTTAAGTTTCCTTTTATAGCTTTCAGTTTTGCAAGCTGATCTTCTTTGCTTCTAATGAGGAGGAAACATTTTCTTTACAAGTTATGCTCCTGGCCGACTAACTCAAAGACTAAGTGCTTTTGGGGCTCCCTGGTGTACTGGTAGCCATCACAGTATCTTTAATTTGACAGTTCTGAAGACTTTCTCCTTTGCAGCACAGAATATGCACTGAATATGATTCAGTTAGCTTGTCCAAATAAAGACCTTTATTACGGCACTAAATAAAGAAAAAGAAACTTGCTCCAAATCATGGTGAACTCTCATTGGGTGACACTTTTAAAGAAAAACCTACAAATTTGTGTGATCAGCAATTATCTCTCATTGCAGATGCATAATATTTTTAATCAGGGAAGGGTTTGCTGTCAGTTGTCTGCTTAAAGCCAGTTGGGTAAAGCAAGTGACATAATAGCCCATGAGTCATTATAGGTGATTAGTAAAAATAAAGGTCTTTCTTTGAAAGACTGAGGTGTCAAATGACTGAAAGTGTTGGAGCAAATCTTCACCAAAATTTCAGAAATTCAGGAGGACCAGGTATTACGAATAAAATTAAAAGTGAAGTGGCTAAGACACTCAGGAAATTGTCATGTAAAAAAATAATAAAACAATTAGATTATATTTGCTCAAATAAATGGCAAAATGGTAAAACAGCTGAACTTGTAAGCAGTGAAATGGCTGCTAGTGATTGAGAAAGCATGTTGTAGAGTGAATTTTTCAGCACTCCACATAGACTTAGAACTTGCAGGAAAAATGGAGAATGGACTGTGCAATTTGGCTGTGTTATTGACCTGTGATTTTTCATACAGGATCACACCTTCTTATTCTTTTTTGCAACCCCTGACCCCAAAACTTCATATCTCTTCAAAGCAGCTTATAGAAATGTTCTGGTACCTAGCATGTCAAATAAAACAGTAGTTAATAGGAAAAAAAACAGAAGACCATATTAACCCAAAGTTGGTTTTAATTCTGTCCACGAACAGCTGCATGTTCATACATTAATGTTTCATAGGGAATTTTGCTCAAAAGCATATAAACTTGGAGAAGAGAAAGTATAGCATCTGAACAGGCTATACAAAAATATTATAATAAAATATTAATGAAAGTATTATAGTAAAAAATCTCCTGGTGTATATTGTTAATAGCATGCAGAAATAACAGGACAATACAGCTTTTGAATACCTGCTTCATGCCACTGTTCTGCATTGAGCCTTAGCTCTTTTAAGAGTTAGAGTGGACTCTCTTCCTAATGAGCATCCAAAGCAGCTCCACACCTTTTCCAGGCGTGAAGAAGACGGAAGCTCCCATCTGCATGGCTGTGAACGCACCATGGGACCCGCACAGCACCAAAGCGCCGTGCTGCCGGGCAGGGAGCCTTTCAACTCCATGTAGCGCTCTTAAATCAACATGTGTTTACACGAGGCAGCCCGGAGTGGCATCGAGGGACCCCGGATACTTAGCTCAGTAATGATACATTACAGAATATACATGACCCGTTCATTCTTCTGAGAGTTTTGAAACATCCTGCTGTAAAAATCTAATATTGCACTTTCCTTAAAAGTAGCAGATGCACATGATCCGACCAGATCCTGCCATGGGGAAACCTAATCTATTGCAAATTTTTACCTAACTGTGACCGCAAAAAGCTAGGGACAAGCCTTAGAAGCATGAATCCACACCACAGCATCCCCATATCTGCCATTTCCAGCTTTGGGGGAAGTTTGGATCTGTCGTCGGCCTGGAAAGAAAACTTTTTATTTGAGCAAAAGTGTCACGCAGAATAGCCCTATTCTAGTCTTATAAATTGTAGAGGGTTCGTGTTTAAAGAAAGGCTTTACTGTCAGCAGAGAAATACCGAAATAGTTGCTCTCTAGGGGGCGGAAAACACTGGTTAAGATGCAGACACACATCCAATTACTCATTTTTCAGAGGATACTAAAACTTTGGTTTGCTGGGGAATGGCAAATTGATTAGGGAACCCGCAGGCAGCGCAATGAACTTCTGCCGGTTTCCGTGGCCGAGCAACCCGAAACAAAGCTTTCAAGCGGCGATCACTCGGCGTTCGGAAGGGTCACGGCTCACCTCGGTTTTACAACTTTGTTTTATGCTGAGAAGGCGATGCCCAGGAAATGCGAGCGGCCTTTGCAAGGTTTCTGACCTCGGCCGATCGCGGACGGTGATGCCCGTCTCCTGCGCCGCTCCGGGGGCCAAATCTTGCCGAAGGGCCTCGAGTCGCCATTACTGAGGAAAACAGAGGTATCAGCTCGCTGCGCGACGCTGGCGTTCGCCCAGGAAGGGTGGGGAATGTTTTATTTCTGCAGGAATTTCCTTCTGGCCGCAGACAGTTTCGGATCTGGCGTGGGGACGGCCGCAGTGCTGCCTGCCACAGGCCCCAGCGCCGTCGTCGCGGCGCCTCAGGGCTGCGGTGGCGGTCGCCTCACGTGAGGTGAGGCCTCGGCGTGGCGGTTTTCCCTCCTTTTATTTGCCTTAAGAAGCCATTCCCCCACAGTAGGGCCTGCAAGGAGCTAAATGGGGGCTTTATAGCGGGGTTTTACAGCGCCGGCTCGTGCTGTGAGGGAGAAGGCGGCGGCGCTGCGCTGCCTGTGCCGGGGACAACATGGCGCCGGGGCTGCCAACATGGCGCCACGTGGAGCAGCAGCGGTGGGGGGGGGGGGGGAGGGGGACGCAAAAATGGGAAGAAAATAGTAACGCTGCCTCTTCCCCTCCAGCCTGGGGTGGTTTGACCTGTCCTTTTTCAGTCCGGATAACGCAAGTGTGAAGGTTTGGTTTTTGATAGACTTTTCAGGTAAATAAAGCTTTCCCCCGCATGGTTCCCTCACACAAAACTTCCAGGACTGTTAATTAGATATTAACTAATGTGAAAACTTTTTTTTTTTTTTTTTTGGTAATCCCCCTCTAATTAGGATGCTTCTCTCTGGTGATGTGGCTGTTAACAGGCCTCTGCTTGGCTGTGAGTTACTATGACACTAACAATAATAACAATTTTCTCTGGTAAAGTATATGCACAGAATTTCTTATGTGTAAGAAATATTTAAAGGGGGAAAAAAACCCAAAAACCAACAGTTTCTGCTGAGGACAATACAGGTGGAAGTTGTGATTAGAAACTTGCTAGAGCTTTGAGGAGATATTCATCTCCCTGCATGAAACCGAAGGTGTCTGGGCCTGTGCAGTTTAAGAAATAGCCTGCCCGCCTGTGTAAAAACTGCTGGATTTGGGGCTATTCCTCACACTGACACCCGGGACATCATAACTAACCCTGCGAAGGAACTCATCCGTGTTGATGTGCAGGAGAAAAGCCGCAGGTTTAGGTGCCTGGTGAGGGGCTTGCCAGGGGGAGCCTGGGGTTTCGCCCCGGGGGCTGGCCGCTCTCTGGCCGGCTTTGCCGCCGCCATGGCGCTTGGTGCGGTAACCGACCGAGCACGTATTCGCATCTTTTTCACCCGTAGACAGCCCAAAGTGTTTCGCAGCTAGCAGAGAGACTCCCTTTGGAGCACTGCTCTCTTTTGCCTAAAATGGGGAAAAGTTTGCCCCTGTGTCTCACCTCGTGGGACTGCCGGCTGCGCTGGAACTGAAATGTGGATGTGCATGTGTTCTCCACCCTGGATTTTGGTGTCCTTTAAAATGATAAGTGTTCACTTTGCAGTGCTGTTCGTGAGTACC